>NC_072793.1:161035680-161660680 GCF_028583425.1 Eublepharis macularius | reverse complement strand
GAAGAGTTTCACACACAGCACAAGCCTTAATGATCACCAAAGAATTCACACAGGGGAGAAACCATACGAATGTTTGGAGTGTAGGAAGAGCTTCACACGCACCACAAGCCTTACTCGGCACCAAAGGATTCACACTGGGGAGAAACCATATAAATGCTTGGAATGTGGGAAGTGCTTCACACAGAGCACAGCCCTTACTCGACACCAAAGGAGTCACACGGGGGAGAAACCATATGAATGCTTGGGGTATAAGAAGAGCTTCACACGCAGTACAAGCCTTAATGATCACCAAAGAATTCACACAGGGGAGAAACCATACGAATGCTTGGAGTGTAGGAAGAGCTTCACACGCACCACAAGCCTTACTCAGCACCAAAGGAGTCATACAGGGGAGAAACCATATAAATGCTTGGAATGTGGGAAGTGCTTCACACAGAGCACAAGCCTTACTCGGCACCAAAGGAGTCACATGGGGGAGAAACCATATGAATGCTTGGAATGTGGGAAGAGCTTCACACGCAGCACAAGCCTTACTCGGCACCAAAGGAGTCACACGGGAGAAACCATATAAATGCTTGGAACGTGGTAAGTGCTTCACACACAGCACAGCCCTTACTTGGCACCAAAGGAGTCATACGGGGGAGAAACCATATGAATGCTTGGAATGTGGGAAGAGTTTCACACGCAGCATACACCTTACTTGTCACCAAGGGATTCACACAGGGGAGAAATCATATGAATGCTTGGAGTGTGGGAAAACCTTAGATATAACATGAACCTTACTTACCATCAAAGAAGTCACACGGGAGAAACCATATGCATGTTTGGAGTGTAGGAAGAGCTTCACAAACAGCAAAGACCTTATTCAGCACCAAAGGAGGCACACAGAAGAAACTGTATGAATGCTTGGAATGTGACAAGAGCTTCAAATGCAGCACAAGCCTTACTTGGCACCAAAGAAGTCACACGGGAGAAACCATATAATTGCTTGGAGCATGGGAAAAGCTTCAGTTGCAACACAAACCTTACCTGTCACCAAAGAAGTCATTCAGGGGAGAAACCGTTTAAATGCTTGGATTGTGGAAAGAGTTTCATTTACAAGTCAAACATTATTCCACACTAAAAAATTCACATGGAAGAAATCATACCATTGCTCAGAGCGTGCAAAGAGTTTCAGATAGAGAGCAAACCTTGTGTGCCATCAGAGAATCCGCAGTCGAGAGAAATCGTATAAATGTTTGCAGTGTGGGAAGAACTTCAGCGAAAGAAGCCTTTCTTTACACCAAAGGATCTACTTCTTCAAGTAAATGAAGCTAATCCCACTCTCATGCCCTTGAAACTTGTTAATCGTCATAGCAAAGCAGATCTTGAGGGAAACTGGATTCTTTAGAACTCATTTTATCGACCTTGGAAGGATGGAAGGCTGAGTCAACTCTGAGCCAGCTACCTGGACCCGGCTTCCACCGGCATCGAACTCAGGCTGTGAGCAGGGCTTGGGCTGCAGTACAGCAGCTTGCCACTCTGCGGCTCACGGCTCCTATCAGGTGCTACGGTATTTAACCACTTTAAATCTAGTTATAATACTTATGGGTATGTCCATAGAATCCTGTGCTTGGATTGCTATCTTTAAATATTGGTTACGTCTTTATTTTCGCCCTCCCTCCAATAGCCTTATTGCTTCTAAAAGGGCCAATCCTTGTTTCTCAGTAGTCCCAATCAATATCTGAAAAAATTAATACTCTGGATATCGATCTAGATTCTCTGGCTAATTCTAGTGAAACTCATATTCTGAATAATTTGCACGAGAATTTGGGACATTGATTCACAGGTGATAAATGCTGGTGCAGAGGGGACTTGCTCCCCCCGGTCTTGAGGTCTTTCCTTTCCACATAA
Source organism: Eublepharis macularius (assembly GCF_028583425.1). Lineage (NCBI taxonomy): Eukaryota > Metazoa > Chordata > Lepidosauria > Squamata > Eublepharidae > Eublepharis > Eublepharis macularius. Next base: position 161,658,787 of record NC_072793.1, on the reverse strand, counting down.
TGCTATGGCCCAGTATTTCTCGACTCTAGCAATTCCCTCTCAACACAGAGCTTTCATGCTAGCTAGTCTTAATATATTTCCCTCAGCCATGGCCACAGGCAGATATAAGGATGTTCCTCATGAGGGAAGATTCTGCAGGTGTCACTGCCGTGAACCTGACTCCATTCAGCATATACTTTTATACTGCCCGCTGTTTACCAAGCTGCACTTACGACTGATTAGCCCTCTCTTTCAAGATGGCGACTATTAGAGGTGTGGAATTTTTGTTAGCAGACTGATCTCCTGAAATTACTGAACAGGTGGTGGAGTTTCTGGCAAATGTGCTGAGGGTGAGGAAAAAGGGAGGGAAATGGTAAAGGGGATAGGAAGGGAGAGGGAAGGTTGACTGTGATACCTGTGAGGATTGTAGGGATCCTGGGGGGAGGGTGTATTGTCGTTCTTCATTTTTATTAGTAGTTACAACTACAACCACCTGTAAATTATTTTGCCCTCATTTTGACAAATTGGCAAATTGTACTGTATTGCCATTGTCATTGCTTTCTTGACGCTTCTATGATGCCAATAAAGGTTGCTGGATCTTATGGGTATGCAATATTTTTTGGTTTGTGGGGTGGGGGGCGGTTTCATTGCATTTGTAGTATAATAGCATAGTACCCGAGCTTCTAGAGAGAGGCTGCCACTCTGTGCACCTTGAGATGATCTTGCCACTGCGGCTCAGTGCACCGCAGGAGCAGGACTTGCATATTTCTTTGCCGCATCTCCAAGTTGCTTACTCTTTTTAGCTTCGGTGTATCTTGCATTAAATACAGTACTGACTACTGTATGCTCAACTGCACACATGCACAATAACATGAGTAATATTAAATATTCAACTATATAAACTTTTTAATTACGTGAGTTCCTCTGTGCATCTAGACAAAATGTCATGTTTATTGAAAAGATTTTTAAAGGGAAGACATTGTAGTGCGATAAATAAAGTGAAACCTACATCCATTTTTTTCTACTGAAGGACCTCTTTGTAGACCTCATTGGTGGTTTCCCCCTCAGGTGCTAGCATCACCTGGCTGCTGAGTGAGCTCACGTACAACTGCCCATATGAGAACCGGTCCTCCATCAAGTCAATTCCTGCCACCTTCAGTATCTGCCCCTGAGACAGATATGAAGGTATGAATAGTATGCATGGTATGAACACCAACTCCCCCCGAGCACTGTCTGTGAACAGTGTGGCCTCGATGATGTTCCTGTGGAGGGCTTTCACTCGTAGTCTGGTGCCATTACAGACTTTGGGTGGGCTGAGGTTCTGGAGCAGCATCACTGGAGCCCCCTTTTTGAGGAAAAACTTGTGGGCTTTCCTTTGGATACGGGACTTGTCGGTACTTGGTCGCTGCTTCTCAGTGCACCGCAGGAGTATGATGTGCATATTTCTTTGCTGCATCTCTTAAGTTGCTTCCTCCTTTTAGTATCAGTACATCTTGCACAACGTCTGCCATGAGGCTTCTTGGAGGCAGTAAGAGATGATGGCTGCAAGAAGTGTGAGGTGGAGTTGGATTGAGGGAGGGGTGGTGTGGTGGGCAGTTTGGCAGGTTCATGTGAGAGGTTCACATTGAAATTGCCCCTAGAAAGGTTGTGTACCATCTCCCCATTTAAAAACTCAGTTGCCATACTGACTTTATATAAAATCCCTGTTCAGGAGTCTTGTACTGTCTTTCTTCAACAGTGTGCAGTTTCCTTTACCTGATTTTTACCTCAGAAGACAGAGTTCCACAGCTGACCCATCATGGAGGGGGAACGGTGCGAGCAGGCGGGAGCCTAGTAGCCACAAAGGAAAGCAAGCCCCACAGGGAGATTGGCAACCCTAGAGGAAAAGACTGGGAGGTCTATTTTTACCTCGGGACACATTCAACTATTCCCAGTAGCAACTGTATACTCTTTAGAATGTTAGGGAGATGACCAATTAGGCCACATATGCAAATGACCTCAAGCAAGAGTGGCGTTTGGCGGGGGGGGGCAGAGGAGCAGAGAGGACTCTGCCAGTCTGTGCATCTTGGGGTGATCTTGCTGATACTTGGCCACTGCTGCTCGGCACACCACAGGAACAGGACTTGCATATTTCTTTGCTGCATCTCTAAGTTGCTTACTCTTTTTAGCATCGGTGTATCTTGCAGGATGGCTGCAAGAAGGCTTCTTGGCAGCAGTAAGATGATGGCTGTGAGAGGTGTGAGGTGAAGTTGGACTGAGGGAGGAGTGGTGTGGTGGGCACTTCAGTAAGTTCATGTGAGAGGTTCGCATTGAAATGGCCCCTAGAAAGGTCGTGCACCATCCCCAGGTAGAGTAAGCAGGTGTTTTCATTTCTAAGCAATTGTTCTCTGGTGACTTTAATGCTTCTCAGTGGTTTTTGTAGTACCACTATTTCTTTACTGCCAGTTCCAGCCTTTACCCCGTCCCCCAAACAAACCCCTCGTGGCTGCCACAGACTGATAAGAGCCTTGCTACAAGTGACATTTTACACGTGAAGGATAAAGGATCATATTCGCAAGTCTTTCTGGGAACTGAAGTTCCTCTCCCCCACCCCTTTCCCTTCTGTTCCTTCCCCTCGCTGCCTGAAGAGACAGAGAGAGCCTATGGCAACATCAGCTTTTGCAAATTGTCTTGCTGGGGGCGGGGGCGGGGGAGAGAAATGCTCTGGAGAAAACTGAGAAAGTTGCAGCTGCCTGCCCCAAAGATCATTGAGAGCAGGCTTGTGACTGGAGGAACTACCTGCAAAAGTTGCTGTTGCCGCAGGCTTTCTCTGTCTCTTCAGGCAACGAGGGGAAGGAACAAAAGGAAAAGGGGTGGGGGAGAGGAACTTCAGTTCCCAGAAAGACTTGCGAAAATGATCCTTTATCCTTCACCTGTAAAATGGGCGGGCTGGCGGGGGGGCGGGGGGAGGCAATGGCCCAGGGACGTTTAAAAGTCCACTAAAACCTCACTTTGCAACTCCGCAGCTGCTACTTACATTGCACCAGACAAAAGAAAGAAAACCCATTTGCTGGTGGTGAATGTGTCCCTTTAGGGGCGGAGCCAAGACAGCGAGAGCCAATAGGATGCAGCCCAACCTTCCGCGTGAGGCGAAAGGAGGAAGGAAGGAATGGTGGATCTGGACCCATTCAAAGCGAAACTAAAGGCGCTCGAAGTGGTCGCGTGCTTTGGTAAATCCCGGTGCAAAGCGGCTCTGCAGGGCGCAGCTATTCCTCCAGAAGGAAGAGGCCCGCCCGCTCCCACGCGTGGCTAATCGGGAGTAAATCCTCTAATGCAGGGATCCCCAACCTTTTGGCACATGGGGACCGCATTAGAGTGCCCAGTGCCTAAAGAGGGCCCCATCTTAACTCAAAATGCAACAAAATTGCAGGGTGATAGCAGCAAATAAGCAGGTTGGAGGACCACACAAAAAGAGCTTGGAGGCCGCAGGTTGGGTACCCCTGCTCTAATGGAAATCGAGACATTTCCACTTAAGTAGACGCCAGATCAAATTCTGTCTCGTCTCTTGCATTAAGCTCAAAACACGAGGTGCCTGGAAATCTGCTAAGAAAGTTATTACTGCGAGGAATAATTTGACCCTTTCTGTTAAAAACCATGTCTGGTCCAAATGTAATCCACCTGGAAGCTGAGTGAGAGGCGGACTAAAAATAAACTATGTGAAAACTGTATTGTCGAAGGCTTTCAGTGTTGACACTGAGAGATCTCTATCTTTTGGTGCTACACCTCTGAAGATGCCAGCCACAGCTGCTGGCGAAACGACAGGAACTACAATGCCAAGACCACGGCAATACAGCCCGGAAAACCCACAACAACCATACCTGAAAACTGTTGTGTCATTCAGGGCGGATTTTGGGAGGGGGGGGGATGGGATGGGCCCGGCCTGGGGGAGACAATGACCCCGGATTGCCGGCAGCGATGACGGCCTCCCCTCCCCCGCAGAGGCGCCCAGTCGGCCCGCCGGAGGCTCCTCCCTGCGCCCTTCGGGGCTGCCTGCCTGGAGGAGGAGGTGGGCGCCTGGAGGGGAGGAGAACTCATTTCTCAGCGGGAAAGACGAACCGCGGCTTGTCTGGAAGGTCAGTGGCGGCGACGGGAAGGCGCCTTCCTTTGGCCGGGGTTCAGGTTGCCTTTGCTCCCCCCTCCCCTGCGTCTGCATCAGCGTGCAGCAGGGCTGGGTGATTTCCTAGTTCGGGGCCACCCCCAAAACCCCGCGGGCTGCATGAGTTGGGCCCGAGGGCAGCAGAGGGTTTGCGGGAGACTCTGCATGGCACGAAGTGCTTTCCCCGCGTCTTCTGTGGAGGGAGGCTCGGGGCTGCATGCCGGAGTGAGCGTGGCCCTAGGCCGGTGCTTTGCGCTGGCCGCCAGCCTGGGAAGGGAGCTGAGCCCTCGAAGGGCACGAAAGGAAGGCTCCGGGGAGGTTCTCTGAAGGCATCCCCCCTCCGTAGCTTGCGCTGAAATGCTCCCGCTCAGACGCGGTCCTTCTTTGTACCTGTTTTGCTGGGACTTGGCCCCTGGCCCGGGATGGGGGGGAGGGAGGGGGGATGTCCTGCCTCCCCGGAGCCATCTTTGCTGCGCTGAAACGCCCCTCGGCTTTCCAAAAACCCCTCTGGGCCCTCGGTCAGCGTTCAAGGGTAGAGTGCCTCAGAACGTGGAGGCTCCATTGATGGACATGGATTCCCAGCCTGTTTTCCATTCCCTGGCCCAGAATCTAGTCAGAGCACCAGAAAGTAGACAAGAGAGGCCAACAGAGACCATGAAATGGTTACATTGGAGCTCCTGCCCTTGCGTTTTTTTAAAGGCCTGGGACCATTTGGACAGCTGTTCTAGATGACCCTGCAAGTCCTGATACAGATATAGGCATGCCCTTCAGAAGCCCTTGAGAAGCTCGAAGTTTTAAAAAAGGTATATTCTCTTGCCTCCATTTTGTCTTTCTATTCATTGTTTATACTTTAACATAGATTCACTAAAAAGAATATTAGAATACCATCTCCTGATTGTACGTAGATCATTAAAGGAGAGCAATTGTTTGAGCCCATTTATTTATTTATTTTATTTATACCCTGCCCTCCCCACAGATGGGCTCAGGGCGGCGTTAAAATGGCTTCTCAGAAGGAAGTTGTTTACAGGCAGAGAACATCTTCTAAGAAGATGTTTCAGATCTATTCAGATTTTCCAAATCATTTTCCAACAATGGCTCTCTGTCCTACCTGATAGAGTCCCTGGGCCTGATATACCCTCCTTAGAGGGGGAGTGGGGGGGTGGGGTAGTGAAGAAAGCAGTCTTCCTGCCTACCTTAGATTCGACCCCATTGAGAGAAAGGGCCCTCAGCCTCCCAAATCCTCCGTAAGTATTGAGCTGCTCTTGGCCAAGGAACTTGGAGCTTCTGGCTGTGCCTGAAATCCAGAATATATTTAAAAGTCTGTAGCCCAGGCAGGGCCAGATCTACCTATTTTCTGAGTGTGGGCAAAAGTAAAAAATGGTGCCCCTTATATTTTTCTTCTGTTCTTTTTTAAACAACAGAATACATTGTGTTGGCTCTCTTTACAGAAAGTCACTGGGTCAAGGCTGCCATGGGTCGGCACACTCCCGAATGCAAGTGGAACTCATCCCAGAGAAAGCCCATCCTGACAAAACTGGACAGGAATACAATCCCCCCACAACCAAAGTGAAGGGAGGGGGCAAACATCTAATGAGAGAATCACATCTATTCCTACCAAACCAAACAGAGGGAAGAGAGACGGCTGGAACTTAGGCCAAGAGAACCAGTGTCATTCAAAGCAGCCAGGCACTGGGTTCAGCAAATGGGGTAACACCACAGATCAGAACCAAGCAGTATCCAACCGGAAGCACAAGGCATTCCCTTGCTTCCATCTGCTTCTGTTGGGTTACGTTGCAGCTGTCTGCCTTGCTTCAGTTTGTTTTGGGAGAAAAGGATGTGATTCTTTGATGTGGGGTTGGTCTCCTTCCTTCACTTTGGTTGGGGGGTGGGGAGGTTCCATTCCTGTGCTTCAGTTAGGTTCCGTTGCACTTTCTCTGATATGAGCTCAGCTTGCATTTGGGAATTTCCCCGGGCCATGTCAGCCTTGTCCCAATGATATGCCCTTGGGCATATCAACATATCTCAAGATGTTGAGAGGAAGTAGAGACCTACCCTGCAGGGTTATTGTGCAAGTAAGAACTATTTCAAAAATAAATCAGCCAGAATGCTCCAGCTGGACTCTTTACACCTGGCATTATTCCTCCTCCCAAAAGCTGCTTTGTGCTGGGATGTATGTAGGATGGCTGCCCTACAACCCTGGTATTCCTTTCCACTGGAAGTCTCCCAAAACTGAAGAGTCTTCTAGCTGGGCTGATTGCCAGTGATGAGGCAGAATAACAACCAGACTGAGAAACTTTTTAATCACAATTCAGACTGAGGGGGGTCCTCGAGGTCTAGAAACTTTCATAGACTTGCTTTCAAGGCTGTTTCCAAAACATTTTTCCAGACTGGCAATGTGGCAACTAAGCAAGTACCATTATTCTGATTTACCCCACCCCATCTTTGACCCACTGAACACATATTGCCTCCTCTGAACCTTTGGGACAGCAAAAGTTGGAGATTTATGCAAAAGTCCAAAAAAGAGACTTTTTAAAGAGAGGTTTGCAAATCCTATCTTTTGAGATTGCCAAAGAAACAATCAGGAACCCCTTTCCCAAATGGGGGCTTTGAAGATGCAGCTAAGCTGGGGTCTATACGGAGCTTAGCAATATGACAAAGAAAGCACTCTGCACATGCTTAGGGGCATTCATGTGTTAAATAAAGGTTCAAGTGCAAAGCCAGTTAAAGTGCCCCTTAGCAGAAAATGGAGCTGCTCCTGACCTAGGCAGTGGGCTCTTATTTGTCTCCAGTACTTAAAAGGGAGGTGCCACGAAACATGTGCCAAGCCCCATCCTTGAATTTCCCGATTCCAGGTATAACCAGGCTGGTTGTGATTACTGTAGGGATAAATGCACTTTAAGGGCAAACTAAGGTGGGTGTTTGTTGTTTTGAAGGGAAATTACTTTGGGAGAGGAAGTGAAGAAGAAGAAGCAGAAGGGGGGAGAACCTGTGGAAAAGCTTAACTCTTTCCATGCCTGCCATTCCTCCACTCCAGACAGCCTCTCCACCAAACCCAGCTACTGAACAGAGCCTCCCAAAGGCAGAGCTGCTGCCCTCCAGAGTGTGAGGGGCGAGCACCACTACTGGCCTCTTTCCCTCCCTCCCTGACAGCCTGACAACTTCCGCCAAGGCAGCTGGCCCGTCAGAGACGCCTGATCCAGTACTTACAACACCCACCCTGCTCCCACAGCAAGTGTTCTGCGTGCATGCGCATGTGCACAGCAGCCCTCACCTCACTCCGTCAAGGAAGAGGGAAAGAGTGGCGGCTGATGGCCAGGCTTGTTCTGCATGCTTGTGCGCATGTAGAAGCCTCCGTGCTGCTCCCCTCTCTTTGGTGCCGCCGGGGTCAAGTGACCACCCTGCCTCTCCCCAAGATCCAGCTCAGAGCCCAGGTCTTCTAAAAGAAGTCATAGATCCCAACATTGACCTAGGACTGTGGCCAATGATATTAGGCCTGAACAAATAAATGGCTTGTGGGGGCATAAGGAACCCCTCCTTCTTTGCAATCTGGTTGTGTGCAGCAGTCATTTCTGACGGATCAGGAGCCTACAGGCTGTTCTTGGCACCCCAGTAGCTGCTTACCTTAAATCTGTTGATGCAGCGACATCTGGTAGGTGCACCAGCTTCCTGATTCCTTCAACTGAATTCACAGGTTTTCGTGAAGCCATCGGAAGAATAGCACACAATAAGGGGCTCGTGTTACAACAACAACAGGTTTAGCGTTTTGGGGTTTCTCACCTATCCCATTCAACAAAGCAAGTAGGAAAAAGCTAAGAGAGCTGCCAAGGGAAGAGGGAGAAAACAGTTGCAAGAGGATTAGGCAGGAGGAGGATTTGGGGAGAAAACTTCAGAAATTGCATAAGAGTGGAACGTGATTCTTTCAGGCTGGCAACTGTGGCCTTGTGGGCGGTAAGACTTTTTGTGAAGTAGTATCTTTTGTGGATATATTTGCAGGGTGTTTGGGTAAACAGCTGACCTAGAGCATCATATTTGTAAAAGGATGTGGAGTGTTTGGACAGAAGAGTTGGGAGGGGGGAAAGTCGCAAATTTTACGGGACAAATCTTCCCCCTGCTTTGTCTTGCTCGCCGGCAGCAGAAAGACGTCAGTGATGGGATCCCAACCACAATTTCTTTGCAGACGAGTGGAAAGAGCTATTTTGCAGAAGAATCAGGTCAGGAAGATGAACAAGGAACTGCTTGGCCTCCCCTCCGCTTGTCACATGAACACGGTAGGCTATGAACACTGCTCCCTTTTCCCACGTGAAAATAAAGACTTCCCCACCTGGACTTAGCTGTGGATAAAATGCTTCCTCCCTCCAGGGCCTCGTGTCCTTCAAGGAGGTGGCCGTCTACTTCACAGAGGAGGAGTGGGCTCTGCTGGATGCTGGCCAGAGAGCTCTTTACAGAGAAGTCATGCTGGAGAACTATGGGAACGTGGCCTCTCTGGGTAAGCAATGATTTCAGTAGTGCATGGAAGGTCCTGAGTCATTTTGTGAATGTCCTTTTGTGAATGTCCTGTGATATCCCCTCTGTTCCTTACCTGTTCCCCTGAATTTCAATGCTGTAAGATTCCTGGAGAATGAATGGTTGTTATCCTAGACAGTCTGGAGCACAGATACAGTTTGAAAGATGTGTCTAGTCAGTTTATGCTGCTTTTCCTCCCAGAAGGATCTTGGACCTGCAAACCTGACCTTATCTCCTGGCTAGAGGAAGTGGGTGAGACGTTGGTGCATCACTCTGCGGAAGCCAAGAACACAGCAGGTATGAGCGGCTGGACCCTTCAGCATCTGAGAGTTGTGGTTCTGCCTTCATTCCACTTGGAATATATTGACCTATCTACCTGGGGTGGGGGGCGGCTGTTCCTGCCAGCCAATTCTGTGGCTTCATTCCATTATATCTGAAAGTCAGCTTGATATGAATCCATATTCCTTTGAGCTTTGGCCAAGTGTGTAAGCTGAATCGTAACTCAGAGCCAAAACACACGTTAAGAAAAACCTAGGTTCAGCACGTGTTCTCTTACCTCAAGGTTTGCTGGGATCTGTAGGCGTCCTGGAAGCTTAAAGTTTAGCATTTACAGAGCAGCAAAAAGGGAAAGGGAAATACAGGCGCCTGTATTTTAAGCTTTAAGCTTCCAGGACGCCTTTAAGCTTCCAGGACGCTTACAGATCCTTTAAGCTTCCAGGACTTTAAGCTTCCAGGACCCCTACAGATCTTTAAGCTTCCAGGACCCCTACAGATCTTTAAGCTTCCAGGACTCCTACAGATCCCGGCAAACCTTGAGGTAAGAGAACACGTGCTGAACCTAGGTTTTTCTTAACGTGTGTTTTGGCTCTAAGTCGAGACTGAATTATTTCGTCCTTCCTTAAGGGGGCCTTTCTTGCTGGAAAAATGAGTTCATTTTCCTTTCTCCCAAAGAAGATGAAGATAGATAAGGAATAAATTGGGACAACTTCTTCATTGTGAGAGAATTGTCAACATGTTGAAAGATGCTGTGGGGAATCTTCGTTCACAATGGCAGGATCAGGCCCTATTAGGGAGCCAGTGTGGTATCGTCATTTGGGAGACTGCAGAGACCCAGGTTTGGAGTTTTGACTGTGCCTTGAAATTCGCTGAATAATTTCGGTCCAGTCGTTCTCTTCAGCCTTCATTTCAGCCTATACCTCAGGGAAATCTTGATGCTGAAATGGAGGAAATGGGCTAGGGCACTCAAAGAGCTTCAGGTTTACATCTTTACTTGAGGAGTGGACTTTACTATTTGCAGACACAGGTAGTGTCTTTAACTCCTGTGTGCCAGTGCAGGCCTCATTAAACTACTATCTCAGGAAGGAGGAAGGAGGAAGGAGGGGAGCCAGAGTTGAGGTATAGGTGAAATTCCCACAGGATGGGTTTTTCTGCCATGGAGGGGGCAGCTTCTGCTGTGGAAAAGCTCATGGAAAGCGCTTCTGTCTAGTAAAAGACATGAAATTGAAATGGAGATAAATTTTCTCTTCACTTGTAATCTGTAAAGGAGTGAAGCATAATGTTTAGCCAACTGGCTGCTTTTCTTCTGGGATCTGAAAGCCACATACCGGCCACAATGCCTTCTCAACTCATCTCCCTTCCCCTCCCCTTCGCTGTCTTTGCTGATCATTAAAGACAGAGGTGTCTCCAAGCCCTTTGCAGCAAGAATATGTCACTTAGAACTCTTTCTGCCAGGTAGTCATTGTTCTGTTCCTTGCACGTTTATTGGGTCTCTGTCTGTATTCCAGCAAGAAGTGAAGGGGAACCAAAGACAGTGAATGTGGGAAAAGAAAAGGATATGGATATGGAGGAAGAAGCAGAGAATCAAAGCATGCCAGGTAAACAGAAACAGAACAAGAAATCATCTATCTTTCAAGGCAAGGATCTCCAGGCAATCGTATTTGAAGAAAAAATAAAGAAAGGAAACAGAAGGAATAAGAAAGGGAAAAGTTCTGGCTGCAAGTCTAGTGTTAAGAGAAACCAGGGAATTTACACTGAGGAGAAACTGTACAAATGCTCGGAATGTGGGAAGTGCTTCACACAGAGCACAGCCCTTACTCGGCACCAAAGGAGTCACACGGGGGAGAAACCATACGCATGCTTGGAATGTGGGAAGAGCTTCACATACAGAAAAAACCTTAATGATCACCAAATGATTCACACTGGGGAGAAACCATATAAATGCTCGGAATGTGGGAAGTGCTTCACACAGAGCACAGCCCTTACTCAGCACCAAAGGAGTCACACGGGGGAGAAACCATATGCATGCTTGGAATGTGGGAAGAGCTTCACACAGAGCACAGCCCTTACTTGCCACCAAAGGAGTCACACGGGGGAGAAACCATATGCATGCTTGGAATGTGGGAAGAGCTTCACATACAGGAAAAGCCTTAATGATCACCAAAGAATTCACACAGGGGAGAAACCGTATGCATGCTTGGAATGTGGGAAGAGCTTCACATACAGAAAAAGCCTTAATGATCACCAAAGAAGCCACACGGGAGAGAAACCATATGAATGCTTGGAATGTGGGAAATGCTTCAGATATAGCACCCACCGTACTCGGCATCAAAGGAGTCACACGGGGGAGAAATTATATGAATGCTTGGAATGTGGGAAAAGCTTCAGATGCTACACAAGCCTTATTCGTCACCAAAGGAGTCACACGGGGGAGAAACCATATGCATGCTTGGAATGTGGGAAGAGCTTCACACACAGAAAAAGCCTTAATGATCACCAAAGAATTCACACAGGGGAGAAACCGTATGCATGCTTGGAATGTGGGAAGAGCTTCACATACAGAAAAAGCCTTAATGATCACCAAAGAAGCCACACGGGAGAGAAACCATATGAATGCTTGGAATGTGGGAAATGCTTCACACAGAGCTCAGCCCTTACTCGACACCAAAGGAGTCACACAGGGGAGAAACCATACGAATGCTTGAAGTGTGGGAAGAGTTTCACACGCAGCATACACCTTACTTGTCACCAAGGGATTCACACGGGAGAAACCATATGAATGCTTGGAGTGTGGGAAAACCTTCAGATATAACACGAACCTTACTTATCATCAAAGAAGTCACACAGGGGAGAAACCATATGAATGTTCCGAGTGTAGGAAGCGCTTCACATACAGCAGAGACCTTATTCAGCACCAAAGAATTCACACAGGGGAGCAACCATATGCATGCTTGGAATGTGGGAAGAGCTTCTCACACAGAAAAAGCCTTAATGATCACCAAAGAATTCACCCAGGGGAGAAACCATATGCATGCTTGGAAGGTGGGAAGAGCTTCTCACACAGAAAAAGCCTTAATGATCACCAAAGAATTCACACTGGGGAGAAACCATATGAATGCTTGGAATGTGGGAAGTGCTTCACACAGAGCGCAGCCCTTACTCAGCACCAAAGGAGTCACACGGGAGAAACCATACGAATGCTTGAAGTGTGGGAAGTGTTTCACGTGCAGCATATACCTTACTTGTCACCAAGGGATTCACACAGGGGAGAAACCATATGCATGTTTGGAGTGTAGGAAGCGCTTCACATACAGCAAAGACCTTATTCAGCACCAAAGGAGGCACACAGGAGAAACCGTATGAATGCTTGGAATGTGACAAGAGCTTCAAATGCAGCACAAGTCTTACTTGGCACCAAAGAAGTCACACAGGGGAGAAACCATATAAATGCTTTGAGCGTGGAAAAAGCTTCAGTTGCAACACAAACCTTACTTGTCACCAAAGGAGTCATTCAGGGGAGAAACCATTTAAATGCTTGGATTGTGGAAAGAGTTTCATTAAGAAGTCAAACATTATTCCACACTAAAAAATTCACACGGGAGAAATCTTTCCATTGCTCAGAGCATGCAAAGAGTTTCAGATAGAGAGCAAACCTTGTGTGCCATCAGAGAATCTGGAATCGAGAGAAATCATATAAATGTTTGCAGTGTGGGAAGAGCTTCAGTGAAAGAAGAAGCCTTTCTTCACACCAAAGGAACTACTTATTTAAGTAAATGAAGCTAATCGCACGCTCACATAAATTGCACCTGTTATCCTTTCTGGCAATAGAATGTCATTTATAGGTGTTCTGATTAGGTATCTGGGGAAGAGCATAAAACTGTGGTAGAAACAGGAGATGGAACAGAAGTGATAATAAGGCAGTAGAAAGGTCTTTGAGTAGGTTCTGTGATTTAAAATGTACAAATAATAATATAATCTTAATAACTTCTGCTTTATATACTTCTCTTCAGGACAACTTAACACCCACTAAGAGCAGTTTACAAAGTATATCATTATTATTCCTCACAACAACAAGCACCGTGTGAGGTGGGTGGGCTGAGAGAGCTCCCAGAAGCTGTGACTGACCTAAGCTGGCTTCAAGTGGAGGAGCAGGGAATCAAACCTGGTTCTCCAGATTAGAGTCCCGTGCTCTTACTATGCCTTGTGATGCTTTCCATGAATACTGTTTTTTTTAAATTTATAAGTTTATTTATTTTAATTTTAGATAAATAAAATAATTATGAGATACTGAACAGAAGAGAAAAAAATAACCCCACCCCAATTTCCCTCCCCCTCCCACCAATCCCTCCCCTTATTCTATGTTAATGAGACTTAAATAAGGTAAAATAGTAATAATCCGTAACTGTCGAGCTCAGGTTAAGAAAGACAGTTATCAGCCTAAACTAACTACTTTAATTGTTACTTAGTGAAAGGAGCTTAGAACTATTCCAATTATTCTAAATTGGTACTCCCAACCCCTATCCCATAACCTCTAAGAAATGTTTAAATTTACAAAGATACATATAACATCTATAAAGGTATATTAACAAAGATTACTACAGCTTCGGTAAGAGTCAGATGTGTTTGATGGGGATTTTACTCCCTTTAATGGATGAAGGTGATAATTAAGGAGGCATTTTGCGCTTCTGCGAAGCTCTGTCATACTCCATGGGTGCAACAAAGTTCAGAGTTTGTAGAAATTGCTTCCCTGATACTTCATTTTCAATTATAACTTGTTTTCCCTGTGATTGGACAAGCAGGTATGTGTAGTTCACCCATCTGTAATTTATATTTGCCTCACGCAGCACCACAGTTACTGATTTCAAAGCTCTTCTTTTTTCTAAAATCTCAGCTGGAAGGTCAGTGAGAATGATGAGTGGAGTACCTTTTTAAGATGTAGAGCCAAAACACACGTTAAGAAAAACCTAGGTTCAGCACGTGTTCTCTTACCTCAAGGTTTGCTGGGATCTGTAGGCGTCCTGGAAGCTTAAAGTTTAGCATTTACAGAGCAGCAAAAAGGGAAAGGGAAATACAGGCGCCTGTATTTTAAGCTTTAAGCTTCCAGGACGCCTTTAAGCTTCCAGGACGCTTACAGATCCTTTAAGCTTCCAGGACTTTAAGCTTCCAGGACCCCTACAGATCTTTAAGCTTCCAGGACGCCTACTTTAAGCTTCCAGGACTCCTACAGATCCCGGCAAACCTTGAGGTAAGAGAACAAGTGCTGAACCTAGGTTTTTCTTAACGTGTGTTTTGGCTCATAGAGCCATTCTTTCTTGCTTCATTAAGGATTTTCACTCGTACTCTTTGATCAGGGATTTCAATTAGCACATCCCTTGGACTTTCTTTTTTTGTGTGATTAAGAGAGCCAATCCGGTAAGCCTTTGTTATTATTGGTGAAACCTCCAATTGGAGTTGATGGGAGAGCCATGTGGCTATAAAGGCTGTAAGGTCGACATTACGTGTAACTTCCTCATTCAAGCCCCTAATCTTGATGTTCCGCTGCCAGGAGAGTAAGTCTAATTTTAACATTTTTTCTTTAAGCATAACAACTGATGCCTGCTGCTCCCTCAGATCGTTTTCTGCCACAGTGCTCTTACTAAGTGCTGTATGAGCTTTTGAATTCACTATCTGTAAGTCATGTCGGATTTCAGCGATCTGATCTGCTAGGGGCTTGATAATTAGTGACATCTGATCTCTGGACACTAAACTAGCAAGGCTAGAAAATAATATTTTGAATCACATGAATACCGTTTTTTAATCATAGACAGATTATGCTAGTTAGCATATGTAAGTGGTTAGAGAGCACGCACGGTATAGTAGTTAGCATTTTGGGATAGGATCTGGGAAACCCAGGTTCAAGTTTCCAGTCTGCCGTCGATGGTTAATGGGTGACCTTGAACTAGTCACACAGACTCAGTCTAAGCTACCTCAAAGGGTTGTTGTGAGGATGAAATGGAAGAGAAGAGGAAGATGTGAGTAGCTTTAAATTTCCATTGGGGAGAACTGCAAGGTATATATAAAATAAATTGATTTCATTTATGGATTCACTAGTAACAAATCCCGTTGTAGGGAAACAATACAACGGGTTCTAGAAAGGGTAGGGCAGGACAGATGGGGCAGGCATTGCTGTCTCTGCCTTGTCTTGCCTCATCGGGCAGGGGGATGGCAGGACAGCTGGGCCAGGCGTTGCCCCCTCCCCAATGCCCCGATTGAGATGGGGGAGGGCAGGGTGGCCAGTGCTGGCATTTCCCTGGAGTCCTCCTGCGCCTGGCAGCCACCTGGTTCGGCTCTATTGGGGCCAAACTGGGTGGCTGGAGCTACAGAAGCACTGCAGGGAGGGGGAGGTGAGCAGCCTGGCATGCACCTGCAGCTGGCAGCTACCCAGTTTGGCTCGGTTCGGGTCCAACCGGGCAGCTGGAATAGGATTGCCACCTCCAGGTTGTGAAATTCCTGGAGATTTGGGGGAGTGGAGTCTGGAGAAGTCAGGGTTTGGGGAGAGTAGGCCCCTCAACATGCTATAATGCCATAGAGGCCACTTTTCCAAATAGCCATTTTCTGCAGAGCAACTGAGAGATATTAAGCAGAGAGATATTCTATGTCCCTCCTTCACTCAGTGCGTGTCACCTATGAGGAAAATTTGAATCCAGGTATGCCATACACTATAACCAGCTATCAAATAACTAGCTTGATGCCCGTGCTTCTCTAAGGTATTTATGGTAGGTAAAGGTAGTCCCCTGTGCAAGCACTGAGTCATTACTGACCCATGGGGGGACGTCCCATCACGATGTTTTCTTAGCAGACTTTTGTTACGGGGTGGCTTGCCATTGCCTTCCCCAGTCACCTAACTTTCCCGCCAAGAAACTGGATACTCATTTTACTGACCTTGGAAGGATGGAAGGCTGAGTCAACCTTGAGCTGGCTACCTGGACCCAGCTTCCACCGGGATCGAACTCAGGCTGTGAGCAGGGCTTGGGCTGCAGTACAGCAGCTTACCACTTTGCGGCTCAGGGCTCCTATCGGGTGCTACGGTATTTAACTACTTGAAATCTACTTATAATACTAATGGGTACGTCCATAGAATCCAGCGCTTGGATTGCTACCATGAAATATTGGTTACGTCTTAAGTTTTGGCCTCCCTTCGATAGCCTTATTGCTTATATAAGGGCTGATCCTTGTTTCTCAGTGGTCCAAATCAATATCTGAAAAAATTAATACTATGGATATCGATCTAGATTCTCTGGCTAATTCTAGTGAAACTCATATATTCCGAATAATTCGCACAAGAATTTGGGACATTCATTCACAGGTGATTAATGCTGGAGCATAGGGGACTTGCTCCCCCTGGTCTTTAGGTCTCCTTTCCACATAATGCTACAGCCCAGTATTTCTCGACTCTAGCAATTCCCTCTCAACGCAGAGCTTTCATGCTAGCCAGCCTTAATATATTTCCCTCACACTGGCTTTGCCTGCAAAGTGGGTGTGGGTGTTCTTGAGGCCTGGATTATTGTCCTCTGTTTTAACTTTTGGTTCCAGGGAAGCAAGGGGGGAACATTTTTACTGGGAGATTGGCCACACTGCTTGCATGTTTGCTCTGTTTTTCTCTGTGGCCTGCCTGTGCACAGTGGCTCGGCATTGCCAGTTCACACCTATGCCAGGGCCTGGTGTTTTTTAACTTTTGGTGCCTGGGAAGCAAGGGTGGAGCATTTTTACTGGGAGGTTAGCCACACTGTTTGCATGTTTGCTCTGTTTTTCTCTGTGGCCTGCCTGTGCGCAGTGGCTCTGGGCCTTGCCAGGTCACACCTATGCCAGGGCCTTTTGTTTTTAAACTTTTGGTGCCAGGGAAGCAAGGGGGGGACATTTTTCCTGGGAGATTGGCCACACTGCTTGCATGTTTCACAGTATTTCACAGTTCTGGGGAGTCTGGCATGTGAGCACACCTGCCATGCTGTCATTAAGCAGTCCTGGATGCAATCGCCCACCAGCACCTTCTGCGCATTGTTCAAAAGGGCTTTTCGGCCAGGGATCTTCAGAATGACCAGGAAAGGAGGGAGGTCTCCGGGCGGCCTCAAGAATGCCTGAAACTTTTCTGCAAGGATGATAAAGTCCTCTGCAAGATTTGTGACAGATCCCAGGAGCACCAAAGTCACAATGCAATTCTAGTGGAAGATAGGAGAGTTTGCCCCAGAGTGTAAGGCACTGCAGGGGGCTGGGGATAAAAGGTGTGTAGTTTGAAATAAGGAACTGATTAGACAAGGATCGGTGTGACACTAGCCATGATAATAATAAATAAATAAAATAATCCAATGATTGTGGCATGAGTAGATTTTCTTGCTTTCTTATGTAGTTACACTCTAAAATGCTTATCCCGAATGGAAATTTGGACATTATATGTGTATGGGCCCTGGTGATAAGGAGAGGAAGTGACTCTCTCTAAAGTTTGAACCCCTTAGAAGGGGGAAAAAGTTTTATCCCTGGTTCCATTTTTCTGTATCTAATGAAATACTGTATCTGTTGCTAAGTCACAATATGGTAAAGACTCAGACAGCATTTAGTAAACCAGGGTTATGCTGTGTTAGAGAATCCCAGCTTGATGGTGAAGAATCTACAGTTTGTCAAGCATCAGCCTCATTAAGATTTCACAACAAATTGGAATTACATTGAAGATTTCATAGACTCCAAGCAAGAGTCCAGTAGCACCGATAAGACTAACAACATTTGTGGTAGGGTATGAGCTTTCGTGAGCCACAGCTCACTTCAGATACCATTGAAGAAGTGAGCTGTGACTTATGAAAGCTCATAACCTACCACAAATGTTGTTAGTCTTATAGGTGCTACTGTTACCAGAACTGCTATTTATGGGGAAATTAGCATGCAGGCTGGGTTTTAATTATTGCGGATCTTAACCAGGTATACCAGAGTCCCTCTTTCGGATTACTCATGCAATAAAGAGGCGAGACTAATAAGGATAAAATGTGTTTTACTAATAGTGTTGCGTATGCCTACACTAACACACACAAACGAGGTACATACAAGATACTAGGAAACAAAGAGTAGGAAAAATAGAGCTGTTTGCATTAGCAGGAGGACCCGCTTGAGATCGACGGAACTGGGTATACTCACCTAGTCACGGCGTGGAAGAAAGATGTAGCAGTGACGCGTGGCGGTATCTAATGCCTGCACTAGTCCCGTAAAGAGAGGCAGCAGAGGTTCAGGATAGGAATGGCACACGCCTGGCTGGGATCAGGAGAGGAATGGCACGCATACCTCATGGCAGTGGAAGCCTGCTTAAATACCCCAAAACGTACCCTGGGGGGTACAAAGGAGGGGAGTGCCGGGTGGGTTGATTGGATCTGCCAGGAAGCTGGCAGTGGCTTGATGGCATCAGCTCTGGAATGTGGTGGCTGCATTGAGATGCGTCCATTAGATGTTCTGGACAGCTGGCACGTAGCTTCCATTCTGGGGCAGCTTCCAAGATATGCATAGCAAGGTGAGGCTGGCTGCTGTGGACGTGACCGGTTCGCTTTCACAAAATGGCAGCCTTGTAGTAAACTGTCCAGGCTGGCTCTTTACTGCTTTGGAACACGGCTTCTTCCTTGGCATGGCTTGGGCTTGCTAGCAGGCTGCCTCGTGGTGAGGGCAGACTCAGTGACCATCCAGACAGACTAACACAGCTACCCATCTTGATCTATCTTCGTAAGACTAAGAAGTCTACAGTTGTGCTCTGGATGTAAAGTGAAAAGGAAGTGCATGCCTGAATCTAAGGGGGTGGGGGAAGGGTCTTGCTTGCTGTGAAACAAATCTTGTTTGTATTGTCAGAGCCTGAGAGGGTTTGATAACCAGACTGTGTGACGCAGGGCCTAGACGTACTGTCCCAAGTATGTCCCACAGCAAAGGAAATCTGCCCCTTTTACGTTTTAAATAGGCCTTTTGGAAAAGCAGACCTAAAATAGCTTCAGTGATCCCTAAAGGTAGGGAAAGCTAGAAGTGGAGGGCGTGCACCATCAAGCACACATCTCCAGACCCCTGATTTCACCAAAAAATCTTGTACACAATAGGGGATAAAGATTAGTCCCCTTCCTGCTGGTCTGGCTCATAGCTGAGTGAGCTGCATGGCCTTCATTGACCCCCAAATCTGATCCTTTTAGTGGTGCTGGGCTATAGAAGAATTGGATTTCTTGCTTGATCATTTGTGAAGTGCCCACCACTCCTGTAATCCTCTTAAAAACTAACCTGCCATTAACATATTTTCCCTTGAGGCCTGGATTTCTGCCTCTCTGGAGGCGTTGAAGATGCAGAGAGTAGAATCTCTCATATATAAATCAACAACCCAAGAGGAAAGTGAAGATCTGCTTGTAAGTATTCCTATAACTGGAAGTGCTTGGAATGTTTTGAGTATGAATTTTCCCATGAGGAAATCCTGCAGCGCAGAGACTTTAAAAAAAAATATTTTTTTGGTAGGTTAGCATATACATCCAATATAAAAACATTAATTAGTCTTCCCTTAACTAACATATGCCCCCACCCCTCCCTCCCCCCTTTTGACTTCCAGCAGCGCTAGACCCGTTCTGTCCCTGATCATTACATGTAGTTTACATCGTTTTAATTACAGGTAAAGTCACTTAGTATTTATATTTCAGTAATTATCAAAGCAGCGCAGAGACTGTTGTTTGGCATGGTTTGATGTCCCACCAATTGTTCAGGAAAGGATTTTTTGGGTGTCGGGGAATCTGGACTGCAAAATTGAGAAGGGGGTGACTTTTCTCCTTCCCCTTCAGCTGTTTTCTCAGTCAACAAATAGACACACACACACACCTCACCAATCTGATGAAATTGACTGTGGCTTATGAAAAGCTTTATTGTTTATTTTAAGGGTATTTTATCATACAAAGCAGCAAAACCCATGTATCCTGTATGAGAGCGCCTACTGAAACATTTCAGTGACATTTGTGTATAGCATCTACTTTATCTCAACAAGTAACTCATGCAGCTATTAAATTTTAACAATATCCAAGTACGTCATTACAATTGATTATTCCCTTTCAACTATATTAAAAATAGAACAAGAATTGACTGTTCTTAAATCCCTGAGAATAAGTCTGGCTGACCTCAACACCTTAACCCCAGATTCATTTCTGGTGTCTGTTTCTCTAAGAACCGGTCAGGGCCTTGCTAAGACCCCGAACATGGTCCTCTGCAGCCAGTCAAGCCACCCATCAGAGCACCTGGGCTCTGATTTCTGACAAGATGGAATGCAGGAGACAAACCTTGCTCTTTGGTCCCGGGCCTTGGTACTCCCGTGATCTTGGGTGCATCTGGGTTCTGCAAAAGACGTGCAGGTCTCTCTCTCTGGGGAGTCCATTCCACTGGGATTCTCTAAGCCTCCTGGAATTCTCCTTTGAGGCCTAACCAGGCAGTTTTGCCTTAGCATGAGTTTGGCAAAGAATCAGACTAAGCAGACTAGTTTCTTGACAGGTTAGTTGGAGGATTGTTCTATCTTTGCCTCTTTAGAAGAGAACAGGTGAAGGACGGTTAGGAATCTAAGTTACATAAACAAACAAGTCCAGTGGCTTTTCCTTGTATACTAAAATGGAAAGTCCGGGACTTCAGTGACATGACAGGAATGCCGTTCTGGAGAGTGCCGTGGAAGAATTCAAAGGTATTGAAGTGTCCCTTCAGGAACTGTAAGCTGAGAAAAGGCTCTTAAAGTAGGAAAAAAGGTGGAATTTCTTTCGGAATGGAACTGAGGTCAGGCAAGGTTGAAAAGCAGGGATTCATTTCCACTTAGACACCAGCCCTTAGTCAGTGAGAGTCAGCTTCAGGGGCTGAGGTGGTGCTACGTGGTCATGTTAAAATCCTCCTAGAGAGTAATTCACTTCATACCCTGAAGTGGCGCAAACTGCTACCATATTTATTCTTGTGTTTTTTATCCAAAAGAGTTTTTATAAAATAGAAAAACGATGAAATTCTGACATTTTCAATACAAAGTTTAAAATCATAAAAGATATGGGACCATGGAAAGCCATCAGAGAAGAACCAGTAGCTGAAGAAAGAGGAGGGCTGGATGGTGTGATGGTTAGAGTCAGACCAGGATCAGGGGGACTGGGAGGGGGCTGCATCCTTCAGTTATAAGGCTCCCTGGATGACATTGAGCCTGTCACTCTCAGCCTCACCTATCACAACAATCCTGTGAGGTAAACTCTTGTGCTTTTATGAGGTGGTGCTGGAGAGTGCCCTCAAGTATGGCGACCCCTGGTGGGGTTTTCATGGAAAGACCAACGGAGGTGGTTTGCCATTGCCTGGCTCTGCAACCCTGTTCTTTATTGGAGGTCTCCCATTCAATTACTAACCAAGGCAGACCTTGCTTAGTTTCTGAGATCTAACAAGATCAGCTCACCTACTTTATCCAAGTCAGGGCACTTTTATGAGGAAGGAAAGATAACATACTGTAGAGAACAAATTATTTTTTCTTTCACTTAGTGTTGCTAGCACTACACACTTGTGTGATGTTCAGCTAAAGTCCAATATATTCCTTTGATGGAAGCAGAATTGAAGTTGGCTTTGAGATGGGGCCACTCCCAACATGACTTCCTTTCCTAATTGCCAACTTCCATATACAGTAGCCTCATTTCATAAGGCTTAACACCTCAGAGCCAAGCTACAAGTGACGCCTGACACAGGTTGGACACTTGTCAGCTTCCCTCAAGTTATGTTGGGAAATGTAGGCATCCTGGTCTTGCAGCTCTAATGGAGAGCCAAGCTGTAAAACCAGGATGCCTACATTTCCCATCAAAACTTGAGGTAAGCTGATAAGTGTCCTGTGTCAGGCGTCACTTGTAGCTTGGCTCTCAGTTTTTCCTTAGTTTGTCACAACTTCCATAGACAGTCAAGATTAGGCACCAATTTATTTATTACCTCACTAGCAGCTTACATTTTTCTCCTATCCTTCATGTTATCCTTCCAGAATCTGGGAGAGCCAGGTTCCAAACTCCACTCTGCCGTGGAAACGTGGGATAGCCTTAAATCAGGCGCATACTGGCAGCCTAACCTAAGAGTCGTTGTGAGGATGAAATAGAGGAGAGGAGAAAGATGTAAGCCACCTTGGGGGTCCCTGTAGGGGTCAAAGGCAGGGAATAAATGAAGTACGTAAATAAATGGGTGAGCCTAAAATTCTCATAACAGAGGAGCACGGAGTAGGCCAAGTTACACCGGAGCAGGAAGTTAGGTTTAGGGAGTTCTTCCTTCCTCAGACACCCTGGCTAGTGAAAGCTTGCAAGTCAGAAAATGGAACTGGAACTTGCCCCTCACACACATACTTTGACTGTCTTGTACATTTTTACTTTGTCCTTCATCTAAGGAACTCAGAGTGATGTACATGGTTTTCCCTTCCATTTTATCTTCACCACAGCCTCATGAGAGAGATTTGTGTGTTAAGTGGGTGATTGAGCAGAAGGAAGAGCATCTGAAGAAAGGGAGTTCTGGCTCTCAAAAGCTTACACCCTGAAAATCATGTTGGTGTCTAAGGAACCACTGGGCTCAAATCCTGCTGTTGTACTGCAGACCAACATGGCTACCCACATAAAACTTTCTCAACTGCCTTTATGCTGTCTTTCAAATTGATTGCTGTAAAGTGGCTCAGTATTTATACTTGTATGCCATCGTCCCCTCAAGCAACTTAGGGCAGCATACCTGTTCCCCCCTCCCCACACACACACTTTATTGTATCTTCACAACAACCATCTTGCAAGGGGTGCTCAGAAGAAGTTCTTGGCTAGTAGGACACGTCTAAATTTGGTTACTTTTACCTATATCCCCTGTGGGGCCTTCAGTCAGTTGCATTAAAATTCATGTAGCACACTCATACTGTTCATCATACTGTTAGCACACTCTGAAATAATGATCTCCTTTTGCTATACCTCCGTCTATCTTCCCATGTGCTATTCTATCTTTTAATATGGCTAAGACCAAAATCACAAGGGCGGTGGGCAGGAAAACTGAAAGGTGATAGCCAAGGATGAGTGTTAATTTCTTTTCAGTATAATGCAAAACTATATTAATTTTTTGCACAGGCACACCTGCAGCTAGAGAAAGACTTGAAAGCGACATGTGTGAATTTGGTCTGCACTCTTCATTCTTCACAAAGCAGCTGAGTTGTTGCTCCTGCAGTTCAGCCAAATCAAGACTGTCTGGCCCCAACAGATATTAATATCAACCGAGCAGCCTTTTTGTTGAATAACCACTGTAGTGCTGAGTGACAAGTATTGCTAGGTTTCACCACACATGAGGGTTGCTGCTGAAGTGTTTTTATAGCTTCAGTAATAAGCATGCCTCTGGGAGTGAGGGCCTGTCCATGTCCAAGAGAGAGCACATTAGAATGTAGATACTCCCTGAAGCTGGCTGAAGTAGTTGCATTTATTGAAAATATTAATCAATTTATTAACAAGATGGAACTGCATGGTTGGCCCCTTCAGTTTCTGACAGATGATGTGATACTGCTAACAGGCAATGCCACCCGTAACAAGATACTACTAATTCAACAAATATTACCCACAACGTCCGCAATGTCCCATAGACCTGCCTCCTCCTCCTTTTGAACTCCCTATGATGGGCACATAGCCCAGACACAGCTCCAAATCTATTTCTTCATTTAGGTATTTACAAGAACATTCTCCCCTTCTCCATCTTATCCTTACAACAACCACCCTGTAAAGCAGGTTCGGGGATGAGGGACTGATTGGCCCAAGGTCATCCAGGAAGCTTCTATGGCAGAGTGGGGATTTGAACCTGGGTCTCCCAGATCTTAATCAAACATTTTAATCAGTGCACTAGCTAGTTTAGTGCTGTTTATCCTGTTAGGCGGCAGGATCATGCCCCTCAATTACTGATTTATATCCCATAAGTTCAACTTACAAAAAACCCACCTAGTTAAAGTGACTGCCACGAAAAACACCAAAAGCAAGTCCATGCAGTGCACAAGACTTTTGACCCCTTGAGTGAAACATTATCAACAATTCATCAAAGCATGAACCACTTGGCAATGTTTGATCAGTTGTTTAGATCAGTGGCTCACATTGTAATCTTCCCTTGAAGATTCTTTGTTTTGAAGACTGCTGCTCTTAGCTCAGCAATCAAATGTCGTGGAAGATTAAAATGTTCTCCCACAGTACGTGAATTAAATACCACATCTTATCAAAATTGCCTCAGAGCCTTATTTTTCTGAGGACATCGCCTCAGAAAGGTTCCCAAGCACTGTTTCTTTCACATGGATTTTCTCTTTATGAATAAAGATCACATCTTTTCCCACAAGCAAACCACTCATACAGCTTTCTGTCCTGTGTAGCTTCCTCAGTTGATATTTCCTCAGTTGATACTTTTCCACATTTAGGACCAGAGTTTCCCTTCTTCAAAAGTGCTGGGATATCAAACAAGAAAATGATTAAATCAAGAGCCTTGAAGAGGACAGAGAGGCAGCACAAAGCCAACAGTACATACAGAAGGGCTGGGTGCACGCAGACATGCCACTAGAGTATAGAAAAAGCATAGAAAGGCCTAGAATTCAGCTTCTTGAAAATCTGTTGTCATTTTAAAAACTATGTTTCTACTCCTGTGCAAGCAATGTTTACTGAAAGAAACTAAAGGTTGTTCTAGATAAGAGGATTGGGCATGTGTGCATGCATTTTTGTCCTTGCCAGCTCTAGACCAAACTGTCTATCTAACCCAAATGCATTTACTGTTAAGGAAATATTTCATCCGGTGGACCAATTTAGAAGATTTACAGTGTGTCTCACCTGTATGGTATCTTTCATGTTTAGGCAGTTTTCTTTTCAAGCCTACCCTTTTCTGACATTTCAAGGCATTCATCAGATTTCTCTTTCTTGTGGACTTTCTGGTGTCTAATCAGGCTCTGGAGTTGAGCAAAAGATTTCCCACAGATGGGGCACTGATACAGTTTCTCTCCAGTGTGGATTCTGATGTGGCACCTGAGGTGTGATCGTTGCCTAAAACGTTTCCCACACTCTAAGCAGCTGTATGGTTTCTCGCCCGTGTGGATTCTCCTGTGTATCAAAAGGAGCGACTGACGAGCAAAGGATTTCCCACAATCTGGGCACTTAGTGTTTTTCTTTCTTGTGTGGACGATCTGATGTATCACAAGGTGTGAATGCTGGGTAAAACGCTTCCCGCATTTCAGACACTCATAAGGTCTCTCTCCTGTGTGAACTCGAAGATGTGTCGCATAGCTTGATTGATGAGCAAAACATTTCCCACACTCAGCGCACTTATAAGGCTTCTCACCTGTGTGGACTCGCAGGTGCTTAGTGCAGCTGGACTGTAGAGCGAAAGATTTCCCGCATTCTGAACATTTATATGGTTTCTCACCTGTGTGGACCCTCTGGTGTTTCACAAATGCTGAACGGTAAGCAAACGCTTTCCCGCACTCCAAGCACTTGTGAGGTTTCTCTCCAGTGTGCACCTTCCAATGGCTTGCAAGATGTGAGCGCCGTGCAAAACATTTCCCACATTCCAAACATTTAGCCTTTTTCTCCCCTGTATGGACTGTCTGGTGACTCACAAGCCATGAACGGTTAGCAAAGCATTTCCCACACTTGAGGCATTCATAGGGTTTCTCTCCTGTATGGATTCTCAGGTGCATTTCAAAGCTTGATTTTTGAGATAAACATTTCCCACACTCTAGACATTTATACGGCTTCACTCCCGTGTGGACTTTTTGGTGTGTGGCAAAAGTGGATCTTTGAGCAAAACTCTTCCCACACTCCAAGCACTTATAGGGTTTCTCTCCTGTGTGGAGTTTGTGGTGATCTGTAAGGTATGACTGGTGAGAAAAACATTTCCCACATTCCATACATTTTGATTTTTTCTCTCCAGTGTGGACTACCTGGTGAATTAAAAGGTTTCCATACTGAGTAAACCTTTTCCCACATTCTAAACATTTATATGGCTTCTCTCCAGTGTGGAGTCTTTGATGATTCACAAGGACTGACCGATATGCAAAATATTTCCCACACTCCATGCACTTGTAGGGTTTCTCTCCAGTGTGAACTCTCTGGTGGAGCACACGGGTGGAGTTGTCAGCAAAACATTTTCCACACTCCAAGCACTTATAGCGTTTCTCCCCTGTATGAATTTTCAGGTGTTTTGCAAGGTGTGAATGGCGGGAAAAGTATTTCCCACACACTGTGCACTTGTAGGGTTTCTCTCCTGTGTGGATTCTCTGGTGGTTGACAAGGCCTGAGCTGTATGCAAAACGTTTCCCACATTCTGAACATCTGTAGGGTTTCTCTCCTGTGTGGACTCTTTGGTGACTCAGGAGAGCTGTGCGGTTACCAAAACGTTTCCCACAGTCTGCACAGTTATAGGGCTTCTCTCCCGTGTGGACTTTACCATGGTTCTTCAGATGAGCTTGCTGAGTAAAACATCTCCCACATTCCAAGCATTTGTAAGGCTTCTCTCCTGTGTGGATTCTCTGGTGATTCACAAGGCCTGAATGATGATGAAAACATTTTCCACACTCTGGACACTTGTAACGCTTCTCACCTGTGTGGATTTTCTGGTGATTCATGAGGTGAGGCTGCTGAAAGAAACATTTCCCACATATTGGGCATTTATAGGGTTTCTCTCCAGTGTGGATTCTCTGGTGGCCCTCTAGGTATGACTTGCGAGCAAAACATTTTCCACATGTCAAGCATTTATAGGGTTTCCCTTGTATGTTGACTCCCCCAAGGCACGCAGGCCTACTCAAGTCATCTGCTGAGATAAAGAACAGAGGCAAAATTTTCTCTTGATCTGGGAATGGAATGAACCCTGCAAAGAAATAATAACCAATTGAAAAAATAATCCTTCAATAATTGAGAATGATCAAAACTGCACTATCAAATTTCTTGTTCTTGAAACAGAGCTCCCTTCATGCACATACCACTAAGCCTTTTCAGTTGCCGTATCTCATCTGTGCAGCCCCTGCATAAGTACACATGGCTGACATTAATGTGTAAGTATTGCATCCAAAGAAATGAACAGGGCGCTCTCTCTCCAAGATGTGGGTGTGTGTGTAAATATTACAGCCAAATGGGTGGGGTCAATTTATTTACTTAGTCAATTTTTCTCTCTCCTTCCTTCCAAGAAGCTCAGGGCAGCATACATGGCCCCCTCATTCTCACAGCAATCCTGTGAGGACAGTTAGGTTGACAAAGAATGACAAAGTGTTACCCATTGAGCTTCATGGCAGCATTGGGATTCAAACTCTCGTGTAGTTTGACACTAATCATTATACCACATTGGCTGTCAGCAAGGTTTTGTGGATTTTTCCCATCCTCTTGATGATGTATTGATGGTGTACTGTCCTTATGGGATGGGAAAGACTCACAAGACTAGTTCCAACTACGTAGGCGCAACATTCACAAACACACACCTCAGCCATGAGGGTTAGCATGGAGTAAATTTCAAAGATCCTACAACAGAAAAAGCCCTGCCTAGACACATGGAGGCCTGGAGGAATGGAAAATATAAGGGGAGGGAGAAACATTTTCCCCCGGGACAGCCCCCTCAATTCCTTCCCCGCCTCCCAGCTTCAACATTTTTAGAAAGTTTACATCTCTAGGCCTGTCCCTCATAGCCCCTAATGTGCAAGTGTGGGGGCCTCTGAAGACCTTAGTAAACAGGCCACCCCTCATCCCAGGCCATTTAGATATTTAATTATAAGGATCAGCAATTTGAATTGTATCGGAAAACTAAGCAGTAGTTAGGTGGGCTCTTTAAGCACTGTCAGGCTATGTTCTAGCTCAGTGACTCTTGAACCAGTATGGTATAGTAGTTACTGGGATTTGGCAGACCCAGGTTCGAATCCTCACTCAGCCATGGAAGCTTCCTAGCTGACCTTGGACCAGACACACATCCTCAGCCTGGTCTACCTCACAGGGTCATTGTGAGGGGAAAATGTGGAGGCAGGGAGAAGGATTTAAACCACTTTGGGTCCCCGCTGGACAGAAACATGAGGGCTAAGTGAAGTAAATAAAATCAAATTAAAATAGCCAAACTGCTCAGCATGGAAATAAACATACTGAGAATCTGAGATCAGAGGGAAAGAAGAAACGTGGAAATGTTGGGACGGGTGAGCGCCTGCAAAGACCTGGGAAACACGTTCCTCATAAACACACTGCCTGCTTTGTGACTATTTCTGCTCTTCTGAATGGAGGTGGGCAAAAGACATCTCACCATTTCTTAGCAGATTAAGAGTTCCACAGCCTATCAGCCTTTTTTTTTGGTAGTTGTCTTGCTTACCACAACCCCTCACCTGAGCAGGTATCAGAGATCTCATTTTCATTCGCATCCAGGGAATTCAGCACCCACGGCTCTTCCCCTCGTTCCAGTCGTGAGATGAGATCTGGCTTGGGGATCAGACACCCTTCACAAGAAGGAAGGGACTAGGTCAGCACAAACTTCCTCTTTGAGGTAGGTATATAATTAGGCATTGATGTTCTATCCCCAAAGCTAATAATGGGCTCTCTTCATTTAAGTGAGGCATCTTCCAGCACAGGAAGAAGTCCTTCCCACTGGAGACAGAAGATCCAATTGGATATTCATCAATTAGCAGGAAGAAACTTCTTACTGCCTGGGGGAAATGAGGATTGTGTCCCACTGACAGACCTCAAGGTGCTTCAAGGTCTTTCAGCTTCTACCAAATGAGAAAGCAAGTTCCTTACCCAAGGAGGCCACGTTCTCATAGTTCTCCATCATGACTTCCTTGTACAAGGCCCTTTGTTCTGGATCCAGCAGGGCTCCCTGTGTCTCTGTGAAATACACGGCCACATCCTCAAAGGTCACTGGTCCCTGCAAGAACAAGGAGCCCTCAGTCTCGGCGACCTGGAAGTCATCTCCCCAGCTTGCTCTCATGCAGCAAACTAGAGCTGATGCCCTCCAAACAGACCCCTCCTTTTAGCAAAAATGGTGTATTTCCCCCACTTCCAATTCCTTTCTTTTAGGAGGAGACATTTGTATGGGATTCACATTTCCCAAAGCCCGGAGATCAAGTGAGCATACCCCGTCTCTCTGAAAATGAGAATAAAACAGACGTGGCTCTTTAGCATTTGGATAATCGCCTACCTCCGCTGGCTCTTCTGAGGCCATTTTTCTTCCACTGAAAGTTAAAAGATGGACATCACTCTGCACTCTGTGATAAGAAAGGAAATGGAATCTGTCAGGAGGCTCTTTTTTCTTTATAACAAAATGTCTGAAGAGGATATGAGAGGACACGAGAGATCTGGAAAGATTTCCAGAAAGACAGAGGAGAAGATTTGTAGAAAACTTTTCAAAAGGAATAGTGAAAGGGGGGAGGCTTCATAAACCTAACAGTACATGAACATCTCAAGTTGCTTTGAGAATCTCTCACTTTCAGCTGTATGATGGGAGAAAGAACTGCTGAAAGATGATCTCAGAAACAATCTTTAGGACACAAACTTGTATCAAGTTCTTTGATTTACTGTTGTAAATATTCAAGTTCTTGGACCAGCAACCCATTTCTAAAACTAAAGCTAAAAATAAAGCTAAAAATACAAACTTGTGTCCAGTTCTTTGACACTGTTATAAATATTCAAGTACTTGTAAATCAGTAACATTCATGAAGAATATTGTTAAGATTGGCTAGGATCCTACAAACGAGTTCCTAGATTGCCTTTATTCTGAGCTCGTTTCCTCTTCTGCAAGCGCTTCCATTTGCGCAAGTGTTCACTGAAAAACCAGTGATCTTGCACAAATGGAAGTTGTAGGCAAAGAGGAAGAATGCTCTGAGCATGGAGCCCACTGAGAGGATAGAGGCTTATATTTCTGTGAGTTGCAGCCAATGATCCCCTTTCACTATGAAAAGTGTTTTTACCAAAAGGAAGAGTTTTCTGCTGTTGGAGGAATTCTCCACCCCCCCCCCAAAGAACTCTCTCACTTGGCAAAGAGAGTTACTGGATCCAACCCAATATATCCTCCTCCAGATGGGCTCAATATATAGATTTATAAATAGCTAACCATATAGTTGGTCCTAGTTCTCCTTAACAATGGATAAGGTGGAAAACCTGTTTCTGGCCAGACTGCAGAGAGGAGCACAGGTGGATGAATGCTCCTGCATATTTGTTTTTTTAAAGCGAGCACATAGAAAGCTGGTGTGCAAAAGGTTTTAGCCTATCCTCATCCCCTAGCATGCTATTTTCCCAAATGTGAGGATTTTCTAAACCTCCATTTGCAATGAAACCATCCAGAAACAGATTCGACTACCTCCTCTGCCACTGTGAGACAACTAGGCCTCACACAGTCTAGGCTAATGTGTGCCCCACAGAACTGGAGGTCAAACTGGATGACTTCTGGTCTTAGCTTCACTCGTTGATTTCTGTGCAATAGTTCACACACTTTGAAAGTGAAATAGTAAGGCAGGTGCTTGCTGCAGGCTTCTGAAACTGCACTCCGAGTTTTCCATAATTGGAATCAGATCTGAATAATTTTAGAGGCTGTGATACACCATTAAATCAGTTTCTAGTTGTGTCTGGATATCTAAAACACGTGGTTGCTTCTGATGATCTTTAAAACTTTTGATGGTGCAAAAACAGCACTGGCTCAGGTACTAACAGATTCTGGTAAAACAAAGGGTGGATTATACATTTGTTGTAAAACAAGCAACATTTATAAAACTAAATGTTTTAAATGAATAAATTCAGAATGTTAACAAAGAAAGCCAGGCAGCATTGTTAAAATTACCAGTTGTCAAACTTTGTTCTGACACTTTGAATGACTGCATATTTTTCTGCGTTAAAAATGCAACAACAATAAAGAAATGCAAGGCAAGAGTAACAGAACTACGCCCCCCCGCCCCGGCCCACCATCCCTCCCATTTACCCGGCTTTTCTCTACCATTTAACTCAGTCTGATGTTAATAAAGGGGAGAAATGGAGCCCTCCGCTAGGGGCGATTCCCCCCTTCCCCGCCCTATCTGCTTCCATATCTTGTCCACTGTTTGGGGACTCCACGTTTTAATAAATCTAATTTCTCCTCTCCCTCTTCTGCTTCCCAGAAAAACAAAGCGTAGACCCCCCCCCGCTTTTCCCTCGTCTGCCCCCATAACCAAATATGCAACATTCAGGCATAAAAGCCTCCCCATGCAAGAAATCCTCCCCAGGGCCCGGCATCCTTCCCAGGGCCGAGCACCGCGCATCAAATACCTCTCCCGGCTCTTTTCTCTTTCTGCGCCCTCCTCCACGCGTTTTCTTGCGGCTGCAATTTGTTCACGTGATACTTCTCACGTGTTTTGCAGGGGATTGTGGGAGTGAGAGTCTTTTCTTCCGCAAGGATAAGCAGCCCCCTTCCCTCAACCACCCCACGGGACGTTTGGAGATGTGGGCAGAAGGAGGCCACCTGAACAAGGGGCGCTTTGACTCTCGGAAGGTGATGCCTTGAAATGCTTGTTGGTGCCTAAGAAGGTGCCGCTGGACTCAAATCCTGCTGCTTTCTCGGACATAGTTGCTGTGCCTGGGCGAGAAGCAGCAATGCCAGAGGCAAGGATTTCCTCCCTGTATGTGTTAAGGTTGCCAATTACTGAAGTTGGTGGGGGGGGGCGGTGCCTGGGAAGGGAGGAGTTTGGTAGGGGAGGGAGCTCAGTGGAGACGTGATCTCTACAGCACACTATGATGTTAAAGAGAGAGGCAAAATATCTTTAAAGATTACAGATTAAGTGCCTTCCCTCCTCCTCCTCCTCGCTGTGCATTTTTCTTTAAAGCATTTACCTGTGTGGGAGCCCTTCAGAGTCCCAAAGAGGGCTTCATCTCTCATCCAAAACATTTCTCCCCCCGCCCCGCCTTTTCTAGGGGACAGCTGCTGCTTCATTGTAGGAGGCCTCCAAACCCCACCCAATAGAAATTTACCAAGTAGAGAGGGAGAAAGAAAATTCAAGAGCAAGATCCAAGTCAAAAAGGCTCAACTAGCCCCCACTGCTCAACCAGCCCACTCTGGCCATACCTATCCTGCTCTTTTGTCCTCCTGGTTTGCATTTATTACCATAATAATGGCTCTTCTTGCCAATTTCAGCATCTTGAAATTTAGGAGGATTTGAGATAGGGGGAAGAAAAGCTGGCTGTTCTTTCAACCAGACTAAAAATAAGGGCAGTTTGAACTTAACCCCTGAATATTTATAGATTGTGAACCCAACGTTCATAAAATCCCATGAAAAATTCTTATACGGGTACCTGGGGTGAAACGTCATATCACTACAGTTGGGACCTATGAGAACACACCTTGACAAACCATGGGAAGCTGTGGTAGAATGGATTGTGAAAGTTTTATTTGAGGAAGTTACATAATTGAGAGTAAAGAGGAGAGAAAGATCCTTGCTATCTGACTACATCTTGCAGAGAGAGAGAAGAAGTGTGGCAGGAGAGAGAAGAAGCAGGATATTGCCCTGTTTAGCCCAATAGGAGACAAAACAAGGAAATGACCCTCCAGGAAACAAGAGAGGTGCTGCTCTCACTGTCCTAACTAAGTGATCCTTGCTGCCCCCTGCATGGTAGGCTCTTCTTCCTTCTTGCTGCTGTTATACACCAGACATTGCTATTTCCAACAGTTATTACTTCTGAAGACCATCATGGCCTAGGACCCACAGCCTTCCCTGGTGTGATCCCTCATGGCAGCTGCGCTTATCAGATCAAAGTGTTCTGAAGGGGCCACTCTGCAAAGAGGCACAACCATTTTTATGACCACTCTTAGCTGCTCAACCTGTGTGCCCGAGGGGGTGAGGAAGGCACCTACATGTCTAGGGTTTTACAGATAGAAGAGAAACCTCACTTTAAATGTCTATGAAGGTTTTAGACTTTTTTCATGCACTGTTTATCACATGATGATGCTTTATTGTATTGATTTCATTAGGGATTTCCCCCCAAAATACAACAAAATTCAAACACACCATATTTCACATCGCATACGTCAGACTCTCAACTATGGAGGAGAGGCAGTATAACTTAAAAGCACCGAAGAGAACATTTCTCACCTTCAAGAACACGATAATATGTTAATTTTGTTAATAAGGCAATATTCCACACACTGGAACCATTCACCCTTCAACAGTTCTACCTTTTCCCATTTTGCAGCTAACACCAACATAACAGTGAAAAATAGGTTCAAGACCACTTCTACCTCTGAAATGGCAATGTGCCCTTTTACACATCTCAACAGAAAACTTGGGGATCAATGAGTATATGACAGCCCACCAGTTCATTAAAAGGCTGAATTACCACTTTCCAAAAATGTGAACATGGACAAAAAAATTGAAAACACTCCACCATAGATGAGCCACAGCCAAAATTGTCTCACTGCTAACTGAGGCTGACTGAGATATCGATGAAAAAGTTGAAAGACGTTTCCTTTTAACTTTCTAGAAACAGGTTTAAGTAGAAAGGGAAAAAATTCTTGATCAGGACACCAGATAACTGATCCACACTAATTGTAAACTCAAAGGGGGATTTTAAAACAGCTTCGTCATAACAGCACTTGATGATCCTTTACCAGAGTCTCCATTTCCCCAAGTCTTCTCCTACCCATCCCAATGACCACTACAATACAGTCACTATCCAATAGGCAAATAAAGGAAACCAACTGCTAGATTTTAAGTTTGAAAAACTAGACAGAAAGACCCTCAATGAAATAGAAAAAAATATGACTCCCCTTGCTGTATGTTGAAGAATCTAACTCCAATAAGCACTTTTCAAGGCTGAATAAACATCACTTGTCTAGTTTCTACCCCCTTTAACTATCGATAACCAGTGGCCTTCACTCCCCAGTTCCAGAAGAGCCACATTTACAATTACTGTCAACCAAAAAATAACAACATTCGATTTATATACCACCCTTCAGGATGACTTAACACCCATTCAGAGCGGTTTACAAAGTCTGCTACTATTATCCTCACAAGACACCCTGTGAGGTGGGTGGGGCTGAGAGAGCTAGAAGCTGTGACTGACCTAAGGTCACCCAACTGGCTTCAAGTGAAGGAGGGAAGAATCAAACCCAGTTCTCCAGATTAGAGGCCTGCGCTCTTAACCACTACACCAAACTGGCTCTCAAGTCACCTTTACTTCCCTCTCATCTGAGGCCTGTACCTCAGGAAGGCCCACAGCTCACCCATTCCTCCAGCAGTGGCTGTTTCAAGGTGGGAACTACTTGCCAATTACCCGCCCCACCGGTCTAGAGCCTTGCCTACCTTCCTGAAACATAAGGTAAGCGATGCACGGGGGAACAGTGCTCAGAGTCAGATCTGCTGCAAGTGGCACATCAAAAAGCCACATGTGGCTCTTGAGCCACTGAATATTACTGCTATAAATAGTTCATTTATTCATTAATACCACAGTTGCTTCAGCCAATCTTCAGTGCTAAGTATACTTCCCAGTTTCCATCAGTGATCCTGCCAGTTTGACAGTGGGGTTCGGATAATTCCAAGTACAACTAACCCATTATAACATCATGAACCTGGCTCTCTCAGATCCTATCCCATCAGTCTAATCACTACATGGTGCTGGTCACTCTAACCATTAACATAGCCTCATGTGTTATGATCTAATAAATGGGTATTTACGGAAAGCATCACAAAATATAGTATCCTGTCATACAATTTTACTAATAGACAAGCTATACAAGCACTTGTGTGCCACCTCATTATCGCTTTTGTTCTACTTCCTGTTTCTACTGTAGTCTTATGTACTTCCCAGCTATTTAATCAGAACATTTGTATGAGTTTTTTGACATTGGACTGTCAGAAAGGATAGCAGATACAACTCTTGTGAGACCAGGATAAGCTTCATTTTATTGAATAAGAGAACCATTTGATGTAAACTAAGGCTTATTCTTTGACCAAAGCTCATCCCAGACTATGAACATTTACATGGCTTCTCCCCTATGTGAATCATTTCATGTGAAACTGGACTCTTACAAAAACTGAAGCTCTTCCAACACTAAAAAAATTTATGTGGTTTCTCTACAATGTGGATACTCTGATGGGAAGCAAGATTTGAGCTCCAGTTGAAGCACTTTCCACACTCTGAGCACTGGTATGTTTTTGCCCTGTGTGAATTTTTTGGTGTTGAATAAGGCTCTTTCTGTGAAAGAAACGCTTTCCACAGTCAAAACATTCATATGGTTTCTCCCGTGTGAATCCTTTTGTGAGAAGATGTGAACTGCACACAAAGCTCTTTCCACACTCCAAGCATGTATACAGTTTCTCCCCTGTGTGAATCCTTTGATGACAATCAAGGCTTTTGTTGCATCTCAACCTCTTCCCACACTCCAAGCACTCATATGGTTTCTCCCCTCTGTGAATCATTTGGTGATAACTAAGGCTTGTTTTGCATTTGAAGGTTTTCCCACACTCCAAGCATTGATATGGTTTCTCCCCTGTGTGAATCCTTTTGTGACGATTAAGGCGTGTGCTGTATCTGAAGCTCTTCCCACACTCCAAGCATGGATACGGTTTCTCTCCTGTGTGAATCCTTTGGTGAGTAGTAAGGTATATGCCGAGTATGAAGGTCTTCCCACACTTGAAGCATAGATATGGTCTCTCTCCTGTGTGAATTCTTTGGTGACGAGTAAGGTGTGCACTGTGATAGAAGCTCTTTCCACATTCCAAGCACTTATATGGTTTCTCTCCTGTGTGAATCCTTTTGTGAGAAGGTGTGTGCTGTATCTGAAACTCTTCCCACACTCCAAACACTGATATGGTTTTTCCCCTTTGTGCATCCTTTGGTGAGAAGTAAGACTTGCGCTGCATCTGACGTTCTTCCCACACTCCAAGCAATCATAGGGTTTCTCCCCAGTATGAATTATTTGGTGATCGTTAAGGCTTTGGCTGCATCTGAAGCTCTTCCCACACTCAAAGCATTCATATGGTTTCTCCCCTGTGTGAATCCTTTGATGACAATTAAGGCTTGTGCTGCGTGTAAAGCTCTTTCCACACTCCAAGCATTGATATGGTTTCTCCCCTGTGTGAGTCCTTTGGTGACTCGCTGTTTTTGGTGTGCGCTGTTTTTGAAACTCTTCCCACACTCTGAGCAGTTGTAGCGTTTCTCTCCTGTGTAAATTCCCTGGTTTCTCTCACCACTAGACTTCTGGCTGGATCTTTTCTCATTTAGACAGTGGTTAGTCTTATCTTTACTTTCATTTATTTTCTCTTCTAAAACCATTGCTTCGGGATCCCTGCCTTGAAAGGCAGATAATTTCTTGTCCTGTTTCTTGTTTCCTGATCTGTATAGATTCCCTGCTTCTTCATCCTCCTCCATATCCTTTTCTTTGTCTGCATTCATTTCATTTGGTTCCCTATCATATCCTGTTGGAATACAGAGAGAAACCTAATAAATGTCTGAAGAACACCAGCTGAAATAATAATAACAACATTCGATTTATATACCGCCGTTCAGGACAAGTTAATGCCCACTCAGAGTGGTTTACAAAGTGTTATTATTACCCCACAACAATCACCCTGTGAGGTGGGTGGGGCTGAGAGAGCTCCAGAGAACTGTGGCTTGCCCAAGGTCACCCAGCTGGCTTTGTGGAGGAGTGGGGAATCAAACTTGGCTCTCCAGATTAGAGTCCCGTGCTGTTAACCACTACACCAAACTGAAAGAGTTATAAGTGACATATTCTTACTGAAAAAAGCTTGGAGAAACCTTTGTCTGTTTAAGGAAAGTGGAAAGGAGTCATAGGTTATGCTGAAGGGAATGATCGGCCCCAAATAATCAACTGAGTTTCATGGCACACTCAGGACTCCAAACCTCTGTTTTTTCAATCTCAGCCAGACACCCAAATCAGTATACCACACTGACATGCTTTGCTCCCTAACAGGGCCTCATCTTGCCATTGGTAATGAAGACCCCCCCCCCACACACACACACAGCATCTTTCAACATGATGATAATTCTCTCATAAAGAACTGGCTGGCAGGAAACCCCTAATGGTAGAAAGTTCAATATATTCCAAGTGGAATGAACGCAGAAGCACAACGCTTATACACAACTCTCATACGCAGAAAAGGCAAACTCAGTCTTGGGTTGTATCAAAAGGGCCATTGCATTGAAATCGCAGGTCATAGTCCCTCTCTATACTGCCTTGGTTAGACCGCACCTGGACTACTGTGTGCAGTTCTGAAGGAGTCATGGGTTATGCTGGAGGGAATGATCGGCCCCAAATAATCAACTGAGTTTCATGGCACACTCAGGACTCCAAACCTCTGTTTTTTCAATCTCAGCCAGACACCCAAATCAGTATACCACACTGACATGCTTTGCTCCCTAATAGGGCCTCATCTTGCCATTGGTAATGAAGACCAATGCATTCCACAGCATCTTGGGTTGTATCAAAAGGGCCATTGCCATCCTCTCTTTACAGTCAGCTTCCTCAACTCCCAATGGCTACCTGGGTCCTGCGATAACTTGCCTGAATGAGTCTTTATGAGGCTTCTTCCACGGCTGCAGTTTGGCTTTGGGGAGGAGCTTCTGTTGAACTCCTTTTTGCTGTCACTTCTTGGCTTTTGGCTGAAGGGATTGCATTTCAGTGGGACACTTTTGTGTGACTTGTTCAAAAGTTGATGGAGGTTGGCTGCACAGCACCAATAGTTTTGGAGGGGAGAGGCTGGGGGATTGTTTTTGCGGGTCTTTTTCCCTGAGCCCCCACACCCCGAACTCCCCCCTGGCAGGGGTCCCCGATCTTCTCCAGCCTGTGGGAACTTTAGAAATTTTTCTCAAAATATCTACGAGTGAGGGGTAATCACAGAATGGCTACCATTGGATATTGGAGCAGCTACAAAATACTAAGAAGTTGCAAGCCACGCATCCTCCAGTGATGGAGGAGAATTTTCTGAGTGGATGTTCTAATCAGATGGAGAAAAAACAACCTGTGTCAGGCGTCACTTTGTAGCTTGGCTCTCAGACAACAATTTGGAAGACCTGGGTTCTCAAATCCCAACTCTGCCAGACAGTTCTTTGGGGAATCTTTCATAAATTTGTCAATGAGCATTAGTCTTTCAAGTGTACATTTTCTATACAAAGGGAAAAGGAAAAAGTTGGAGTAGAAAGGTGTGAGTCTGTAAGTGAACAGGTCGGAACTGATAGTTATCGGGGCTGGAAAGCCCTGATTTTAAAAGCCTGCAGCAGGAAGGGAGTAGGTAGTAAAATCATGTGGGAGAAAAACAAAGAGATGGAGAAATAGTAAGAGAGCAGCTAGCTAAGGAAGGAAGGAGTAAACATCAGGGCGATGCTTGGCTCTTTATGCATGCCTTTGGGCAGGCCATCATTGGAAGCGAGTATGGTTTCAAAGCAGGAAGGGAATGTGGATAAGAAGTGTGCTAAACAGTGGGTAAGATGTGAAAATCTTTTGTAAGATGTGTTGGTGGGGAAGGATTCTTAATATTGTTTGTACAGATACAGCTCTTGTGCATTGGTCTTTGAATTATATCAAATCACAAGCATGCATATTCCTTTTGTGGCATTTACTAGAGCTACAAATAAGTACAAATCTTTGTTTTATTGAGGCTTGATGGGCATTGCTTTCTTCCAAAGAACCAATCTGAGGAACTCGAGTTTTGTGAGGTACTAAGAGGTCTCATGGGCCTTTACTGTGACCATATTATCACAATTCCCTGCGGCTGGAAGTTGGCCTTTTTATGGCATCCGGTCTTATTTAGCTCGTTGGTACCGAGTGCTGTGGAGGATGTGATGTGCTCACCTCATTGTGCCCTGACAACCATCTGTAGTGCTCATGGACCAATGCACAGCCCCAACTCTCTGCTGTCATAAGGGCAGAATGTGGGGATGGGAGGAAGTTCAGTGAAGACGTTTCTTCCGTGGCAAAGTAGGGATTCAAACCTGGGCCTCCCCGTTCCTAGTCTGACACTTTAATCGCTACACCATGGGGCCATGCTGTAAGAAGCTGCTCAAATATTTTAGTAAAGGAACAAGATTGTAGGCTACACTACTGGGTACGGTATGTCAATGTAGTTAGGCTCCTACTGGTGAGTTTCTGAATCATTAAATGTGTCATGTTTAATTATGCTCTGTTCATCTCTGTTTCTGGATTTATGTTTATTTAAAATTTCTGCAATGCATACCTTACTGGGTTTGTTCATTGAATGTCCTAGCTATTTCTTGTATTGACTTGCACTGTATATCAGTGAGAAAGGCACAGGTGATAAGTAAAAATTCTTTACTAAAGATAAAAGCAGGATCTGTGAGAGATTTATTTCCTCAGGAGCAAACACAATAATTCCATTGTGCTAAATGCCCTGTACTCAATACACTGAGGGCATCGTCACTGCAAAATGAATCCTATTTATTTCCCTTATTTAGAGAGCAGGCTAGGCTTTTCCATCCCTCCACCCAACTTTCCTATCCTGGCATTCCTCTCCAATTCTCCCTGCCTTCCGCAATGATGATGATCTCTGATAAAGCGACCGCTCGCCTGCAAGAACTTCTAGGATAAAGCGCACAACAGCTCCCACAATCATCCTGAGGCTGGTGGCCATTTTTGAAATATCTAGCCTTGTTTTTGATGAGTTATTCCTGCCACAAACAACCTTATCATCCATTGCAAATGGGGGTGGGGACTCCGGGTGATTGCCTGGGCCAGGATGTCCGTTTCCTTTGGTTTTGGTATTGCCAACTCCCATCATAACGTTGAACTTGGAGGCCAATTTTGTTCCTTGCTTTATTTTCAGACGTTTATTGACCTAGAGATAACTACAGCCTCCCTGCAGCAATGAGTACCCAGTTTCCTGGGGGTAAAGTGTAGATGACGGGAAGGCAACGGCAAACCACCCCGTAAAAAGTCTGCCAAGAAAATGTGATGCGACGTCCTCCCGTGGGTCAGTAATGACTCGGGGACTACCTTTACCTTTTACCCCTGCAGCAATAACAGATGAGCCTTCTGAGACAGGCTGGGATTCAAACTTGGGACACACAGATCCTAGACAGACACTCTAATCACTGTGCCACACAGGCTCTGATATGTCAGGGAAGTTTTTTTTTAAACCCTTTGTTTTGTTCCAGGGGGTACTTTCCATACTCACCCTCCCTGCCCCCTGCCCTTCCTGGCTTCCCATGAGTAAACAGTCCTCCCTTCAAAGCCCTCGCTTCACCAAAGGCAAAACCTGCCTCTCATGTACTTGGATTGCAAATGCTTGTAGACTCGGTTCACAGAGAAACAGACCTGAGCTGGCATAATACAAAACTCCTCTCTGTTTACCTCACCCTTTTTTGAACTTAGCCTCAAGAAAAGGCGCCCAACTCAGAAGCTTCTTCACCACGGTGCAGTTTTATAGATGAGGCGAATAAAGGTACACCTCCTGGATTAGTTTCCATTTCTTTCAACTACCTACTCAGTTCTCTGTTGAGGCTAACCAAACAAATCCCTCGTGGGATTTGAAAGAGGAAAGCAAAGCGTTCACCACGCGGGAACCCTCGCTTAGCATCTCCGAAGCTGCTATTCACACCCGGTAAAAACAAAGAAAAGGTTTGATGGTTGTTGGGGGTTTTCCGGGCTGTATTGCCGTGGTCTTGGCATTGTAGTTCCTGACGTTTCGCCAGCAGCTGTGGCTGGCATCTTCAGAGGTGTAGCACCAAAAGACAGAGATCTCTCAGTGTCACAGTGTGGAAAAGATGTAGGTCATTTGTATCTACTCAGGAGGGGTGGGGTTGAGCTGAGTCATTCTGTAAGAGTTTCCCAGGGTGTGGAACGCTAATGCTAATGGCGGGAATGCTAATGGCGGGAGGCTTCACTGTAACCTGAGGAGGTTCTTTTGCATATGGATTGGTGCTTGGTTTCCTGTAGACCAATTCTATGAACAGATGGATGGGGTGGCCATGGGGAGCCCACTCAGCCCAGTTATAGCAAACTTCTACATGGAACATTTTGAAAAAACAGCTCTAGAATCAGCACCCCACAAACCCAGTGTATGGTTCCGGTTTGTGGATGATACATTCATCATTTGGAGCCATGGGGAGGAAGAATTGAGGGAGTTTTTGAATCATCTCAACAACATCCACCTGAACATACAATTCACAATGGAGAAAGAAAGTGAGGGAAAACTCTCATTCCTGGATACCTTGGTCATCCGCAAAGCAAACTTTCAGTTAGGTCACAAGGTCTACAGGAAACCAACTCACACTGATCGGTACTTACACAAAAACTCCAATCACCACCCCCGACAGAAAAGAGGCATAATGAAAACATTAGTGGATCGTGCAAGACGGATATGTGAGCCGCGCTTTCTCAATGAGGAAATTAATCATCTAAACCACGCACTTCAGGCAAATGGCTACTCCAGAAATGAAATCCGAAGAGCAATCAAACCCAGGATGAATCAAACAACCAAGAAAAACAGTCACCTGCAGGAAAAGTGTTTTTGCCATATATCAAAGGAATTACTGATCAGATGGGAAAGCTTATGGAAAAGCATAACCTTCAAGCAGTATTCAGACCCACCCGAAAAATACAACAGATGCTACGATCAGCAAAAGACAGCAGAGACCCCCTCACCTCTGCAGGAGTATACCGTATACCCTGCAGCTGTGGACAAGTTTACATCGGGACCACAAAGCGTAGCATCCAGACAAGAATAAAAGAACATGAAAGACACTGCAGACTTGGACAGCCTGAAAAATCAGCAGTGGCTGAACATAGCCTAACTCAAACAGGGCACAGTATCTTATTCCAGGACACCAAAATACTGGACAACACTTCCAACTACTTTGTCAGACTGCACAGGGAAGCCATTGAAATTCACAAGCATAAGCAAAACTTCAACAGGAAAGAAGAAACCTTAAGAATGAACAGAGCATGGGCTCCAGTTCTGAAAAACACCAGGCCAACAAAACACTCCACACCCGACAATAGCCCTGCAGAGAAGATTAGCACATCAAGCACCAATCCATATGCAAAAGAACCTCCTCAGGTTACAGTGAAGCCTCCCGCCATTAGCATTCCACACCCTGGGAAACTCTTACAGAATGACTCAGCTCAACCCCACCCCTCCTGAGTAGATACAAATGACCTACATCTTTTCCACACTGTGACACTGAGAGATCTCTGTCTTTTGGTGCTACACCTCTGAAGATGCCAGCCACAGCTGCTGGCGAAACGTCAGGAACTACAATGCCAAGACCACGGCAATACAGCCCGGAAAACCCACAACAACCATCGTTCTCCGGCCGTGAAAGCCTTCGACAATACAAAGAAAAGGTTTTCTGGTTGCGAATGGGTCCGAGTGGGGGCGGGGCCAAGACAGCGACAGCCAATGGAATGAAGCCCAACCTCCTAAGGGAGGCGAATGGAGGAAGGAAGGAATAACGGAATGACCCATTCAAAGTGAAACTCAAGGCGCGTGCGCCTTGGAAACACCCGTGCAAAGCTGCCTTGTGCAAAGCGCTGATAGGAAGAGCGTCCCGTGAGCCTACGCGTGTCTAATTGGGAGTAAATCTTCTAGTGGAAGTCGAGCTACTTCCGCATAAGTAGGCGCTGGATCGTGCCCTTAGCAGAGTCTGTAACGTCTTTTCC
The DNA here is from genome assembly GCF_028583425.1 of Eublepharis macularius. Classification (NCBI taxonomy): domain Eukaryota; kingdom Metazoa; phylum Chordata; class Lepidosauria; order Squamata; family Eublepharidae; genus Eublepharis; species Eublepharis macularius. The sequence continues at coordinate 161,616,288 of NC_072793.1, read as the reverse complement.
GTTAAGATGCAAGCACAAAGGTGGATGAAAATCTACTATTTATTGCGACGGCAACCGAGGAATAATGTGACCCTGTTAAAAATGACGCCTGTTCCAGATTGTAATCTGCCTTGAAGCTGAGTGAGAGGCGGACTAAAAATAAACTACGTGCAAACCGTTGTGTCCTCCTTCAGACCGAATTTTGGGAGGGGGATGGGAAGGGCTGCGCCTGGGGGAGACACTGAGCCGCGATTGCCGGCAGCGATCAAGGCCTCCCCTCCCCCGCAAAGGCGTCCAGTCGGACCGCCGGAGGCTCCTCCTCGCGAATTTAGGGTCTGCGCGCTCGGAAAAGAAGGTCGGCGCCTGGAGGGGAGGAGAGACTCATTTCTCTGTGGGGAAGGCGAGCCGAGGCTTGTCTGGAAGGGTGCAAACGGGGTCAGAAAGCACGTCGGTAAGGCATCTTCCTTCCGCCGGGTTTCAGGTTGCCTTTTCTCCCTCCTACGTTAGCATCAGGTTGCAGGAGGACTGGATTCTTTAACCAGCAATCGGGGACTGAAGAGCTCTCGAGGCGTTCCGCAAAACCTCTGGGCTGGAAGATTAGGGATCGAGGGCAGCAGAGCATTTGGGGGAGACTCTGCACGGCACGAAGCGCTTTCCCCGCGTCTTCTGTGCTGGGAGGCTCGGTGAGTGTTGCCCTCGCCGCCAGCCTGGGAAGGGAACTGAGCCCTCGAAGGGCACGAAAGGAAGGCTCCGGGGAGGTTCTCTGAAGGCGTCCCCCCTCCATAGCTTGTGCTGAAATTCCCCCAGGGCTGGGCTCATAGGCAGGCTTTGTGTTTGTTTTGCTGGGACTTGCCCCTCTCCCTGCGAAGGAGGAAAGGGCGTGTTCTGCCTCCCTCCAGCCATCTTTGGTGTGCTGAAACGTCCCTCTGCCTTCCAAACGCCTCTCTGAACCCTCAGTATTCAAAGGTACAGTGCCACAGAATGTGGAGGTTCCATTTATGGACATGGATTCCCAGCCTGCTTCCCATACCCCCCGGACCAGAATCTAGTCAGAGCACCAAGTGCTTTTGAAAGGATGCAAGAGAAGCCAGCACTGACCAAGAAATTGACTTGGTTGAGGGCTTGTGGCAAAGTTACATTGGAGCTCCCCCTCCTGGATTTTTTAAAAACTCGTCGTGACAATTTAGCCCAGCTATTCTAGGCAACTCTGGTTAGGCCTAATTCAAATATAAATGTGACTACAGAATCCTGATGCATCTAGTTAAGTTTTCCATAATCAGGTCATATAATCCTTGGCTAGAGAATACACCTCAGACATGTTATAGGTCTGTTAGCAGGTATATTTCTGAACTAAAAATATTATTAGAGTCTCTTTTCTCCAGACGTTCGTGCAGGACTGAGGAAGCGAAGAGGTCAGCAGGTATGTATGCCTGGACTGTCTGGCTTGATTTTCTCCTCCTTTGAGGAAGGGAAGTGTAATGAAGGGAAAGCAGTCTCTCTGCCTAGCATAGAATTGGCCCAGTTTGGAGAGAGGCCCCTCTGCCTCCCCAATCCTCAATGTGCATTCAGCTGGTCCTGGCCAATAAACACGGAGCTTCTTGCTCTGCCTGAAATCATTTCAGTCAGAATATATTTTAAAACCTTCAGCCCAGGGCTTCTAAAAGAAGTCGCAAAACCCAACATCGACCTTGGACTGTGGCCAGTGATATTGGGACAGAACAAATGGCCCACAGGGGCTCAAGATAACCCTTTCCTGTGCAATTGGGTTGCCTGCAGCCGTGGTTTCTGCTCTTGCTGGCATCCCTGTAGCTGCTTCTCTTAAATCTGCTGATGCCACCTTGCCCAGTATGCCCACCAGGTTCTGAGTTTCTTCAGATGAATTCACAGATTCTCCTAAAGCCATTTGAACAATTGCAAACAATCATGAGCTCTTGTTACAACAGGTTTATAATTTGCTCAGCTAACCACATACAACGAAGTGATTAGAAAAAAAATAAACCGTTGTCAAAGGGAGACAGAGAAAATGGTGGCAAGAAAGACGGGGAAGGCAGCTCTGGTAGGGAACTTGGTAAATTGGGTGAGAATGGAGGCTCATTCTTTCAGGCTGGTCTACGTAAGACTTTTGGTGAAGTGTCTTTTGTAGATATATTTGCAAGGTGTTTGGGTAAACAGTTGACCTAGAGCATCATATCCCTAAAAGGATGCAGGGAGTATTAAATAGTGTTTAGACAGAAATTAAAATAAGGGTTGTGAATATAAGAGAGAAATCTTTGTCTTGCTCACCTGCAGCAGAAAGGGATCGCTGATCGGATCCCAATTACAATTTCTTTGCAGGCGAGTGGGAAGAGCTATTTTGCAGAAGGCTCAGATCAGGAAGATGAGCAAGGAACTGCTTGGCTCCTCCTCCCCTTGTCACATGAACACGGTAGGCTATGAACTCTGCTCCCTATTCCCACGTGAAAATAAAGACTTCCCCACCTGGACTTAGCTGTGGATAAAATGCTTCCTCCCTCCAGGGCCTCGTGTCCTTCAAGGAGGTGGCTGTGTATTTCACGGAGGAGGAGTGGGCTCTGCTGGATGCTGGCCAGAGAGCTCTTTACAGAGAAGTCATGCTGGAGAACTATGGGAACGTGGCCTCTCTGGGTAAGCAAGGATTTCACTAGCATGTGGATTCTCCTGAATCCTTCAGTGAGTATCCTGTGAAATCTTCAACAAAGATCCCCCTGCGCTCCTTCCCTTTTCCCCTGAATTTCAGTGCTTTAAGATCCCTGCAGAATGGTTGTAAACCTAGTCAGTCTGCAGCATAGATACAGTGTCAAAGATGTGCTTAGTCACTTTGTGCTGCTTTTCCCCTGTGAAGGATCCTGGACCTGTAAACCTGGCCTCATTTCTTGGCTGGAGGAAGTGAGTGAGACGTTCGTGCAGGACTCAGAGGAAGCGAAGAGGTCAGCAGGTATGTACACCTGGACTCTTCAGCGTATCACAGAATCATACAGTTGTAAGGGGCCATACAGACCTTCTAGTACAACCCCCTGCCCAGTGCAGGATGAGATTAAAGCATCCCTGACAAATATTCATCCCGCCTCTTCTTGAAAACTGCCAGTGAAGGGGAGCTCACCACTTCCCTAGGCAGCTGATTCCACCTTTGAACTACTCTGACCGTAAAAAAGTTTTTCCTAATATTCTTTCTGTATGTAATTTAAGCCCGTTGCTTTGAGTCCTGTCCTCTGCTGCTAACTGGAACAGCTCCTTGCCCTCCTCCAAATGACAGCCTTTCAAATATTTAAAGAGCAATCATGTCCCGCCTCAATCTTCTCCAAACTAAACATTCCTAAGGCCCTCAGCCTTTCCTCGTAGGGCTCAATCTCCAGACCCATGCTCATTCTCGTCACTCTCTTCTACAACCTCTCAGTTTCATCCACATCCTTTTTGAAGTGAGTCCTTTAGAACTGCACACAGTAGTCCAGGTGCGGTCTGACCAAGGCAGTATAGAGAGGGACTATGACCTCCTGCGATTTCAATGCAATGGCCCTTTTGATACAACCCAAGACTGAGTTTGCCTTTTCTGCATATGAGAGTTGCGTATAAGCGTTGTGCTTCTGCGTTCATTCCACTTGGAATATATTGAACTTTCTACCATTAGGGGTTTCCTGCCAGCCAGTTCTTTATGAGAGAATTATCGTCATGTTGAAAGATGCTGTGTGTGTGGGGTGGGGGGTGGGGTCTTCATTACCAATGGCAAAATGAGGCCCTGTTAGGGAGCAAAGCATGTCAGTGTGGTATACTGATTTGGGTGTCTGGCTGAGATTGAAAAAACAGAGGTTTGGAGTCCTGAGTGTGCCATGAAACTCAGTTGATTATTTGGAGCCAATCATTCCCTTCAGCATAACCTATGACTCCTTTCCACTCTCCTGAAAAATATCTGTGGTAATCATTAGAGACAGAGGTTTCTCCAAGCTTTTTTCAATAATAATGTCACTTACAACTCTTTCAGCTGGGGGTAACTGTTCGTGTTCCTCGGACATTTATTAGGTTTCTCTCTGTATTCCAGCAGGATATGATGGGGAACCAAATGAAATGAATGCAGACAAAGAAAAGGATATGGAGGAGGATGAAGAAGCAGGGAATCTATACAGATCAGGAAACAAGAAACAGGACAAGAAATTATCTGCCTTTCAAGGCAGGGATACCGAAGCAATCGTTTTAGAAGAGAAAATAAATGAAAGTAAAGGTAAGACTAACCACTGTCTGAATGGGAAAAGATCCAGCCAGAAATCTAGTGGTGAGAGCAACCAGGGAATTTACACAGGGGAGAAACTGTACAACTGCTCAGAGTGTGGGAAGAGTTTCAAAAACAACGCACACCTTACTCGTCACCAAAGGACTCACACAGGGGAGAAACCATATCAATGCTTGGAGTGTGGAAAGAGCTTTACACGCAGCACAAGCCTTACTTATCATCAAAGGATTCACACAGGGGAGAAACCATATGAATGCTTTGAGTGTGAGAAGAGCTTCAGATGCAGCCAAAGCCTTAATGATCATCAAAGATTTCACACCGGGGAGAAACCCTATGATTGCTTGGAGTGTGGGAAGAGCTTCAGATGCAGCGCAAGTCTTAGTTCTCACCAAAGGATGCATAAAGGGGAGAAACCATATGAGTGTTTGGAGTGTGGGAAGAAATTCAGATATCGCCAAAGCCTTCATGATCACCAAAGGATTCACACTGGAGAGAAACCATATGATTGCTTGGAGTGTGGGAAGAGCTTCAGATACAGCACACACCTTACTTCTCACAAAAGGATTCACACAGGAGAGAAACCATATAAGTGCTTGGAATGTGGAAAGAGCTTCTATCACAGCGCACACCTTACTCGTCACCAAAGAATTCACACAGGAGAGAGACCATATCAATGCTTGAAGTGTGGGAAGACCTTCATACGCAGCATACACCTTACTACTCACCAAAGGATTCACACAGGAGAGAACCCGTATCCATGCTTGGAGTGTGGGAAGAGCTTCAGATACAGCACACGCCTTAATCGTCACAAAAGGATTCACACAGGGGAGAAACCATATCAATGCTTGGAGTGTGGGAAAACCTTCAAATGCAAAACAAGCCTTAGTTATCACCAAATGATTCACAGAGGGGAGAAACCATATGAGTGCTTGGAGTGTGGGAAGAGCTTCAGATACAGCACACACCTTAATCGTCACAAAAGGATTCACACAGGGGAGAAACCATATCAATGCTTGGAGTGTGGGAAAACCTTCAAATGCAAAACAAGCCTTAGTTATCATCAAATGATTCATAGAGGGGAGAAACCATATGAGTGCTTGGAGTGTGGGAAGAGCTTCACAAGCAGGACAAGCCTTAATTATCACCAAATGATTCACAGAGGGGAGAAACCATATGAGTGCTTGGAGTGTGGGAAGAGGTTCAGATGCAACAAAAGCCTTAATGGTCATCAAAGGATTCACACAGGGGAGAAACTGTATACATGCTTGGAGTGTGGAAAGAGCTTTGTATGCAGTTCACATCTTTCTTCTCACAAAAGGATTCACACAGGGGAGAAACCATATGAATGTTTTGAGTGTGGAAAGCGTTTCTGTCACAGAAAAAGCCTTATTCAACACCAAAAAACTCACACAGGGCAAAAACATACCAGTGCTCCGAGTGTGGAAAGTGCTTCAACTGGAGCTCAAACCTTGCTCCCCATCAGAGTATCCACATTGTAGAGAAACCACATAAATTTTTTTAGTGTTGGAAGAGCTTCAGTTTTTGTAAGAGTCCAGTTTCACATGAAATGATTCACATAGGGGAGAAGCCATGTAAATGTTCATAGTCTGGGATGAGCTTTGGTCAAAGAATAAGCCTTAGTTTACATCAAATGGTTCTCTTATTCAATAAAATGAAGCTTATCCTGGTCTCACAAGAGTTGTATCTGCTATCCTTTCTGACAGTCCAATGTCAAAAAACTCATACAAATGTTCTGATTAAATAGCTGGGAAGTACATAAGACTATCGTAGAAACAAGAAGTAGAACAAAAGTGATAATGAGGTGGCACACAAGTGCTTGTATAGCTTGTCTATTAGTAAAACTGTATGACAGGATACTATATTTTGTGATGCTTTCCATAAATACCCATTTATTAGATCTTAACACATGAGGCTATGCTAATGGTTAGAGTGACCAGCACCATGTAGTGATTAGACTGATGGGATAGGATCTGAGAGAGCCAGGTTCAATTCCCACCGTGCAATGGAAGCTTACTGGGTGATCTTTGACCAGTCTCAGTCATGTATCCTAACCTACCTCACAGAGTTGTTGTGATAATGAAATGGGCAAGAACAGAATGATGCAAGCCGCTTTGAGGGAGAAAGGTGGGGTATAAATGAAGTAAATAAATCACTTGATGTTATAATGGGTTAGTTGTACTTGGAATTATCCGAACCCCACTGTCAAACTGGCAGGATCACTGATGGAAACTGGGAAATATACTTAGCACTGAAGATTGGCTGAAGCAACTGTGGTATTAAAGAATAAATGAACTATTTATAGCAGTAATATTCAGTGGCTCAAGAGCCACATGTGGCTTTTTGACGTGCCACTTGCAGCAGATCTGACTCTGAGCACTGTTCCCCCGTGTATCGCTTACCTTATGTTTCAGGAAGGTAGGCAAGCCTCTAGACCGGTGGGGCTGGTAATTGGCAAGTAGTTCCCACCTTGAAACAGCCACTGCTGGAGGAATGGGTGAGCTGTGGGCCTTCCTGAGGTACAGGCCTCAGATGAGAGGGCAGTAAAGGTGACTTGAGAGCCAGTTTGGTGTAGTGGTTAAGAGCGCAGGCCTCTAATCTGGAGAACTGAGTTTGATTCTTCCCTCCTTCACTTGAAGCCAGTTGGGTGACCTTAGGTCAGTCACAGCTTCTAGCTCTCTCAGCCCCACCCACCTCACAGGGTGTCTTGTGAGGATAATAGTAGCAGACTTTGTAAACCGCTCTGAGTGGGTGTTAAGTTATCCTGAAGGGTGGTATATAAATCGAATGTTATTATTTTTGGTTGACAGTAATTGTAAATGTGGCTCTTCTGGAACTGGGGAGTGAAGGCCACTGGTTATTGATAGTTAAAGGGGATAGAAACTAGACAAGTGATGTTTATTCAGCCTTGAAAAGTGCTTATTGGAGTTAGATTCTTCAACATACAGCAAGGGGAGACATATTTCTATTTCATTGAGGGTTTTTCTGTCTAGTTTTTCAAACTTAAAATCTAGCAGTTGGTTTCCTTTATTTGCCTATTGGATAGTGACTGTATTGTAGTGGTCATTGGGATGGGTAGGAGAAGACTTGGGGAAATGGAGACTCTGGTAAGGGATCATCAAGTGCTGTTATGACGAAGCTGTTTTAAAATCCCCCTTTGAGTTTACAATTAGTGTGGATCAGTTATCTGGTGTCCTGATCAAGAATTTTTTTCCTTTTTACTTAAGCCCGTTTCTAGAAAGTTAAAAGGAAACGTCTTTCAACTTTTTCATCGATATCTCAGTCAGCCTAAGTTAGCAGTATTTAGAGAAGTATGTGAGACAATTTTGGCTGTGGCTCATCTATGGTGGAGGGTTTCCGTATGTTTTTGTCCATGTTCAAATTTTTGGAAAGTGGTAATTCAGTCTTTTAATGAACTGGTGGGCTGTCATATACTCATTGATCCCCAAGTTTTCTGCTGTGATATGTAAAAGGGCACATTGCCATTTCAGAGGTAGAAGTGGTCTTGAACCTATTTTTCACTGTTATGTTGGTGTTAGCTGCAAAATGGGAAAAGGTTGAAGGGTGAATGGTTCCACAGTGTGTGGAATATTGCCTTATTAACAAAATTAACATATTATCGTGTTCTTGAAGGTGAGAAAGTGTTCTTTTCGGTGCTTTTAAGTTATACTGCCTCTCCTCCATAGTTGAGAGTCTGACATATGCGATGTGAAGTATGGTGTGTAAAACAGTGCATGAAAAAGTCTAAAACCTTCATAGACACTTAAAGTGAGGTTTCTCTTCTATCTGTAAAACCCTAGACATGTAGGTGCCTTCCTCACCCCCTCAGGCACACAGGTAGAGCAGCTAAGAGTGGTCATAAAAATGATTGTGCCTCTTTGTAGAGTGGCCCCTTCAGAACACTTTGATCTGATAAGCGCAGCTGTCACGAGGGATCACACCAGGGAAGGCTGTGGGTCCTAGGCCATGATGGTCTTCAGAAGTAATAACAGCACCCCCTACACAAAGGTAAGGACAAAGGTTGGGAAGGGGCTTGCCCTTTCCATGGTGTATTTCTGTGCTTCGGTGCTTCATGGTGTATTTTTGTGCTTATCCTTTTGCTTTAGAAGTTTTGACTTCAGGTGCCTGATTTTGAATCATCCTCTCCCTTAAAAATGACCTGTGTGTAAATGAAAGTAGCCGGACTTGAAGCATGTCTCTCGTTCAGCCTGCTTCCTGCTGTATTATTTTAATACCTGCAGGGTGTTGGAAGTGAAAGACTGTGCGCTGTCTGTTTGCCTCAGACTTCAGAGGGGGCCATAGAACCAGAGAGAGGGAAAGGTAGCCTTCCTTTCTCCTCCTCCAGTGCTGTCCTTTTGATGTGTAGTGTGATGCTGTCAGGGAATCTCCCTTCTTTTTTGGATGACTCCTCTCTTGTTTCCATCTTAACACCATTAGAATGGGACTTGCTTCCTGCATCTCTCTCCATTCTAAGTTAACTGGCTAGAGTGAAATGCTATCTCTGCTTTGTCCTATCCTGAATGGAGTTCCTACAAATAAATAAAGGTGGAGTATGCAATATTACTCCCATTCTGCAATCCCTCCCTTGGGTAACTAGGCTCAATTCAAGGTTTTGACTATCACAATGAAAGCCCTTCTTGGCCGTGGCCTCTGATATCTCCAGGACATCCTCTCCCGCTATGATCCAAACTACTCATGTGAACAGGACCTTCTGGAGGTGCCACCTTGCAACTGGGCAAAATCAAGATCTGCCTGTATGTGCCCATTCTCTGTGTTGGCCTCCACCTTACGGAATGGCCCACCTGCAGAGGTCAGGAAAGCTCCATTCTCTTGGCTTTCTGCAAACTGTGCAAAACTGATTTTTTTTCAGGCAGGCTTTTTAATTTAAATTTATCACAGGGATAAATTTTAGATCTAGATAAAATGTGTATCTATTTTGCTGGTCAGCTGTATGCTTTTTATTTGTTATAACGCTGCAATCTTATCTCCAATGTTATTCAACCTCTACGTCAAGCCTTTAGGAGAACTCATTCGCAGCTATGGAGTTGGATGTCATCAATATGCAGATGATACCCAACTCTATATCTCGCTATCCCGATCCCCACAGGATGCAGTGGAAATCTTAGATTGCTGCCTGACAGCCATGGTAAAATGGTTGAAAAATAACAAATTAAAATTGAACCCAGACAAGACTGAAGTAATGCTTGTTGGGAAGTCAGAGATCTTGAACATTGTGCTCCCCACATTCGATGGAGTTCGTTTCACCCTTGCAGGCTCAGTTAAAAGCCTAGGAGTTATACTGGATCCAGAGCTAGTACTAGAAGAACAAGTTAAGGCAGCTGCAAAAAATGCTTACTACAATCTCACTCTAGGCTGGAAAATGGCTTCTTATCTCTACACGGCCGACCTGGCCACCTAGATCCATGGTATGGTAACATCAAAACTTGACTATTGTAATACATTATACATTGGTCTCCCATCGAAGTTAACTAGGAGGCTCCAAATGGTGCAAAATGCTGCGGCTCGACTGTTATCAGGAGTGAGCAGGAGCTTGAACATCACTCCCATCCTACAGTCACTCCATTGGCTACCTATCAGTTACCGTGCTGAGTTCAAGGTAATGGTTATTACATACAAAGCCCTTCACGGCCTTGGTCCTGCATACCTATGGGACCACTTCCCTCCCTGTGTCCCTCCATGGCAGGTTCGCTCATCTGAACAGGGTTTCTTGCAGGTGCTAGCCTGTACATGGGTGAAATCAACAGGAGCCCATACATGGGCTTTCTCTGTGGTGGCCCCTACCCTATGGAACAGCCCCATGTTCCTGGCTTTCCACAAACAATGCAAAACTGAATTATTCAAGAAGGCCTTTTTCTCAGCTAAGAGGGTGGTATTGTAGGAAAGGGGTCCCAGATGTTTTGTTAATGAGTTAGAAACCATAGTTTTCGCCATTATGTTGCATTATCACTTGCTTTAAATATGTACTCCTATGTACTACCTGAGCTTTATGTTGTTTGATGTAAGTCCTAGAGTTGATTATGTTCTGTCTCAGCAGTTCCTCAACCCCATACTGGATCCTTGCTAATACTATGTCTTTTTGAACTTAGATTCATTTACCCCTTGACATTGTTTGTGGAAATGTTCTTGACACTATGGAAATGTCTGCCCTTGTCCTGCTACTGATCTCACACAATGTAATCCGCCTTGAGTCTCAGTGAGAAAGGCGGAATATAATGATATAGAATAAAATAAATAACCACTGATTGCTTATATATACTTGCCCTGATGACATACACTGGGAAAGGCTCTCACAAATGGAGTCCTGGTTTATATTCCTATCCCCAAGCCAAATTCTAATGTAGCTTGGTGTAGAAAATTCCTCACCCAAAAATTGTGAGGTGGTAGAGGCATTGTGTTTCACAGTATCCAAACACCCACAGCCTAAAACACATTTTTCACATGAGGTGGAAAATAACTCTCTGAGGTGAGGTAGATATTTTTTAGGTTGCATCGGTGGTGGCGGCGAGGTGGTGGTGGTGGGGTCCCATCATATTATCAGAAAGGGTAGTATCTCTCCAGAGTATTTTTAAAAGTTTCCCTGGAGCAATGTCTTTGGGGAGAAGAAATCATGTGGTATCTTTTTATTGCAAGCATATGTCATGGACAGGGGTAAAAGCACCTCGAAAGGTCAAAATCAGTACATTTCCAGGTGGTTTGGTGTCCCAATTCATTTTCTGCCCCCTGAAGGAGAACATTAAAGATACCCGGAATTGTAGTGCCACAGTTCATGGCACAATCATGATTGGCACAGGGACACTGGAGTTTCAGAGATAACCAAGGTGCCCATGCTGCAGCAGACCATGCCATCCTGTTGAGGCGTTTAGAAACAGAAGTGGGCATCAAAAAATGTGCCCAGGACTGGTTTAAATCGTTTCTCTTGGAGCTGACACAGAGGGTTGCCGTTGGAGATCAGCTATCTCCAGAATGGGAATTATCTTGGAGAGTTTTGCAGGGCACAATATTATCTCCCATGTTATTCAACCTCTACATAAAGCCTTTAGGAGAACTCATTCACAGCTGCGGAACTTGGATGTCATCAATATGCAGATGATACCCAACTCTATATCTCACTATTCAGGTCCCCACAGGATGCAGTGGAAATCTTAGATCGCTGCCTGATAGCTGTGGTGAAATGGTTGAAAAAACAACAAATTGAAACTGAACCCAGACAAGACTGAAACGATGCCTGTTGGGAAGGCAGATATCTTGAAAGACATTGTACTCCTCACTTTCGATGAAGTTCATCTGACCCTTGCAGACTCAGTTAAAAACCTAGGGGTTATACTGGATCCAGCATTATTACTAGAAAAACAAGTTAAGGCAGTGGCAAAAAATGCTTTCTACAACCTCACTCTAGCCTGGAAGATGACTTCTTATTTTGATACAGCTGACTTGGCCACTTGGATCCATGCTATGGTAACATCAAGGCTCGACTATTATAATGCTCTATACATTGGCCTCTGATCTAAGTTAACTAGGAGGCTTCATTTAGTGCAAAATGCTGCAGCTCAATTGTTATCAGGAGCAAGCAGGAGCATGAAGATCACTCCCATCCTACAGTCGCTCCCTTGGCTACCCATCAGTTACCGTGCTCAGTTCAAAGTATTAGTTATTACATACAAAGTGCTTCATGGCTTTGGTTCGGCATACCTACGGGACCACCTCCCTCCCTATGTTCCTCCATGGCAGCGTCACTCATCTGAACAGGGTCTCCTGCAGGTGCCAGGCTGCACATGGGTGAAGTCAGCAGCAGCCCGTACATGGGCTTTCTCTGTGGTGGACCCTGTCCTGTGGAATGACCTGCCTGAGGAAGTCAGAAGAGCCCCCACTCTCCTGGCTTTCCGTAAATGATGCAAAACCGAACTACTCATAAAGGCTTTTTACTCAAGTGGGAGGGCTGTATTGTAGGGATGGGGTCTCAGGTGTTTCACTAACGAGTTGAGGATCATAGAGTTCATTACCATTTTTGTCATATATATTATCTGCTGCTTTAAATATGCATTCTTATGTACAACCAGCACTCCATCATCATCGTCGTCGTCGTCGTCATAATAACAACATTCAATTTATATACCACCCTTCAGGGCAACTTAATGCCCACTCAGAGCGGTTTACAAAGTGTTATTAATACCCCACAACAATCACCCTGGGAGGTGGATGGGGCTGAGAGAGCTCCAGAGAACTGTGACTCACCCAAGGCCACTCAGCTGGCTTCATGGAGGAGTGGGGAATCAAACCCGGCTCTCCAGATTAGAGTCCCATGCTCTTAACCACTACACCAAACTGGCTAATGTTGCCTAATGTTAGTCCTAGAATTGCTTATGTTTTGCTTCAGTATTTTTTCTACTCTGTCTTGGATCCTTGCAAATGTTATGTCTTTTAAACTTGTATCTGTTTACTTTATGATACTGTATTAACCTCATATTGTGTAATCCGTTTTGAGTCTCAGTGAGAAAGGTGGACTATAAATGACGTAAATAAAATAGAAAAGAGTCCAGTAGCACCTTTAAGACTAACCAATTTTACTATAGCATAAGTTTTTGAGAATCACAGTTCTCTTCTTCAGATTTATCTGATGAAGAGAACTGTGATTCTCGAAAGCTTATGCTACAGTAAAGTTGGTTAGTCATAAAGGTGCTACTGGACTCTTTTCTATTTTGCTACTACAGACTAACATGTCTGTAGTATGTAAATATCTATGTAAATAAAATAAAAAATAAATTGTTGCTCCTATGGCCGAGGAAGGCAGAAATGTGGTGGCAAGGTGACTATCATAGTTAAAGCTTCATCTTGAATTGTTTTATTTTAATGGTAATTATTGTTTTTAGATTATATAATAATAATAACATTCAATTTATATACCGCCCTTCAGGATGATTTAACAATACCCACACAGAGTGGTTTACAAAGTATGTCATTATTATCCTCACAACAAAGCACTCTGTGAGGTGGGTGGGGCTGAGAGAGCTGTGACTGACCCTAAGGTCACCCAGCTGGCTTCAAGTGGAGGAGTGGGGAATCAAACCAGGCTCTCCAGATTAGAGTCCTGCGCTCTTAACCACTACACCAAACTGGCTCTTATGGTAGTTTTATTCCAATGTTATCTGCTCTGATCCTGTTTGTGGGGAGAATGAGCTACAAATTAAATAAATAAACAATGAAAAATAGGTGAGTTTGCTGTGGTAAATAAATGAATGGGGGGCCAGGGCCCTGTGGGCTACCCATAGCTAAAAGCCTGGTTCAGGGACCCTGTGATCTAGTTGTGTCAACATACGAAGCTGCCTTATATTGAGACTGAGAATTTTTTCCTATTTATATAAAATTATAAAGCCTAGAGAGCAATTCTAAGGTTGGCTGCTTTGGCTTGGGAAATTCTTGTGAATTTGGAGGTGTTTGCTGGGAAAGGTGGAGTTTGGGGAAGGAATTCAACAACTTTGCGATGCGATATGGGCCATTTGGGCCTGACAAACTCCCAGAATAACAACCGATTTCCAGAATAAAGAAATGGCAGCTTTGGAGGGCGAGATGTATAGCATTATTGGCTCCTACCCAAACCCCCCCTTCCCCAAACTTCACTACCAAATCTATAGGTGTTTCTGTAATTCAGGATGAGTACCATATTCCATTCCCTATCCGAAGAGGGGAGATTTGATTCTCGAAAGCTCATACTCTAAAAATCTTGTTGGTCTCTAAGGTGCCACTGGACTCAGATCCTGGTATACCTCACTTTGGGTTTAGTAGCCTTAGCTATGTTAGCAGGGTTCTGGCAAGACGCCTGCACCTGTAGGGCAGGCAGAAGCAGGGGAAACTTCCCTTCCCATCCCCATTTCATCCCATACTGTGGTTGCCAGCCTCTAGGAGGAGCCTGGAATTCTCCTGGTATTACAATTTACTCCCAGACTATATAGAGATCAGTTTCCCTGGAGGAAATTGTAAGTTCAGAGAGCAGAGTCTATGGTATGCTGTACCAAACTCCCGCCCTTTCTAGGAACTAACCCCCCTCTTAAACTCCAGTAATTGGCAACTTTAACCCATACAGGGAGGAACTCCTTGCCTCTGGCATTGCTGCTTCTCGCCCAGGCACAGCAACTGTGTCCGAGAAAGCAGCAGGATTTGAGTCCAGTGGCACCTTCTTAAGAAACCAACAAGCATTTCGGGGCATCACCTTCCGAGAGTCAAAGCGCCCCTTCTTCAGGTGGCCTCCTTCTGCCCACATCTCCACACATCCCGTGGGGTGGTTGAGGGAAGGGGGCTGCTTATCCTTGCGGAATAAAAGACTATCGCTCCCACAATCCCCTGCAAGACACGTGTGAAGTATCACGTGAACAAATTGCAGCCGCAAGAAAACGCGTGGAGGAGGGCGCAGAAAGAGAAAAGAGCCGGGAGAGGTATTTGATGCGCGGTGCTCGGCCCTGGGAAGGATGCTGGGCCCTGGGGAAGGTCGCTTGCATGGGGAGGCTTTCATGCCTGAATGTTGCATATTTTGTTGTGGAGGCAGACGAGGGGAAAGCGAGGCGGAGGGGGGGGGTCGCTTTGTCTTTCTGGGAAACAGAAGAGGGAGAGGAGAAATTAGATTTCTTAAAACGTGGAGTCCCCAAACAGTGGACAAGATATGGAAGCAGATAGGGTGGGGAAGGGGGGAATCGTCCCTAGCGGAGGGCTCCATTTCTCCCCTTTATTACCATCAGGCTGAGTTAAATGGTAGAGAAAAGCCGGGTAAATGGGAGGGAAGGGGGGTAGTTCTGTTACTCTTGCCTTGCATTTCTTTATTGTTGTTGCATTTTTAACGCAGAAAAATATGCAGTCATTCAAAGTGTCAGAACGAAGTTTAACAATTGGTGATAATAATTTTAACAATGTAACTGGCCACCTGGCTTTCTGAATTTATTCTGAATTTATTTATTCATTTAAAACATTTATTTTTTATAAACGTTGCCTGTTTTACAGCAGATGTATGATCCACTCTTTGTAAATGATACAAGCTTAGTTTTACCAGTATCTCTTAGTACCTGTCAGGTCCATGGGTGGCTGATTTGTCTCAAACCATCATCACCACCCCTTGAGCCAGTGCTTTTTTTGTATCATCAAAAATTTTAAAGATCATCAGAAGCAACCACGTGTTTTAGATATCCAAACACAGCTAGAAACTGATTTAATGGTGTATCATAGCCTCTAAAATTATTCAAATCTGATTCCAATTATGGAAAACTTGGAGTGCAGTTTTGGAAACCTGCAGCAAGCACCTGCCTTACTATTTCACTTTCAAAGTGTGTGAACTATTGCACAGAAATCAACGTGTGAAGCTAAGACCAGAAGTCATCCAGTTTGACCTCCAGTTCTGTGGGGCACACTTTAGCCTAGACTGTGTGAGGCCTAGTTGTCTCACAATGGCAGAGGAGGTAGTCGAATCTGTTTCTGGATGGTTTCATTGGAAATGGAGGTTTAGAAAATCCTCACATTTGGAAAAATAGCATGCTAGGGATGAGGATAGGCTAAAACCTTTTGCACACCAGCTTTCTATGTGCTCACTTTAAAAAAAAATATTCAGGAGCATTCATCCACCTGTGCTCCTCTCTGCAGTCTGGCCAGACACAGGTTTTCCACCTTATCCATTGTTAAGGAGAACTAGAACCAACTATATGGTTAGCTATTTATAAATCTATATATTGAGCCCATCTGGAGGAGGATATATTGGGTTGGATCCAGTAACTCTCTTTGCCAAGTGAGAGAGTTCTTGGGGGGGGGGGTGGAGAATTCCTCCAACAGCCAAAAACTCTTCCTTTTGGTAAAAACACTTTTCATAGTGAAAGAGGATCATTGGCTGCAACTCACAGAAATATAAGCCTCTATCCTCTCAGTGGGTTCCATGCTCAGAGCATTCTTCCTCTTTGCCTACAACTTCCATTTGTGCAAGATCACTGGTTTTTCAGTGAGCACTTGCGCAAATGGAAGCGCTTGCAGAAGAGGAAACGTGCTCAGAATAAAGGCGATCTAGGAACTCGTTCGTAGGAACCCAGCCAATCTTCTTCTTATTATTATTATTTTATCATATTTATATTCCGCCCTCCCCGCAAGCAGGCTCAGGGCAGATAACAGCATTTAAATATTTAAAACATTTCATATAAAACATTTAAAAGCATTGTACAAAATATTTAAAAATAGCAGCACTCTTTTTCTTCATGGTGGCAATACTGTTAATTACAAATAGTGCAACAGTGCAGTTGAACATAGCAGCTTAAGAACAGTGGTGGGCAGCTCTCATTCATTCCACATGAATGCTACTGATTTACAAAAAAGATGTTTTTAAAACTTATTTTTGTATTTTTAGCTTTAGTTTCAGAAATGGGTTGCTGGTCCAAGAACTTGAATATTTACAACAGTAAATCACTTGTGTTTCTGTTCTGTTTGTTGTTTGTGACTTGTAATGGCCTATGGCTGTATACAATAAACCTTCTATCTATCTACTACAACAGTAAATCAAAGAACTTGACACAAGTTTGTGTTCTAAAGATTGTTTCTGAGATCATCTTTCAGCAGTTCTTTCTCCCATCATACAGCTGAAAGTGAGCGATTCTCAAAGCAACTTGAGATGTTCATGTACTGTTAGGTTTATGAAGCCTCCCCCCTTTCACTATTCCTTTTGAAAAGTTTTCTACAAATCTTCTCCTCTATCTTTCTGGCAATCTTTCCAGATCTCTAATATCTTCTCATATCCTCTTCAGACATTTTGTGATAAAGAAAAAAGGACCTTCCTGACAGATTCCATTTCCTTTCTTATCACAGAGTGATGTCCATCTTTTAACTTTCGGTGGAAGAAAAATGGCCTCAGAAGAGCCAGTGGAGGTAGGCGATTATCCAAATGCTAAAGAGCCACGTCTGTTTTATTCTCATTTTCAGAGAGACGGGGTATGCTCGCTTGATCTCCGGGCTTTGGGAAATGTGAATCCCATACAAATGTCTCCTCCTAAAAGAAAGGAATTGGAAGTGGGGGAAATACACCATTTTTGCTAAAAGGAGAGGTCTGTTTGGAGGGCATCAGCTCTAGTTTGCTGCATGAGAGCAAGCTGGGGAGATGACTTCCAGGTCGCCGAGACTGAGGGCTCCTTGTTCTTGCAGGGACCAGTGACCTTTGAGGATGTGGCCGTGTATTTCACAGAGACGCAGGGAGCCCTGCTGGATCCAGAACAAAGGGCCTTATACAAGGAAGTCATGATGGAGAACTATGAGAATGTGGCCTCCTTGGGTAAGGAACTTGCTTTCTCATTTGGTAGAAGCTGAAAGACCTTGAAGCACCTTGAGGTCTGTCAGTGGGACACAATCCTCATTTCCCCCAGGCAGTAAGAAGCTTCTTCCTGCTAAGTGATGAATATCCAGTTGGATCTTCTGTCTCCAGTGGGAAGGACTTCTTCCTGTGCTGGAAGATGCCTCACTTAGATGAAGAGAGCCCATTATTAGCTTTGGGGATAGAACGTCAATGCCTAATTATATACCTACCTCAAAGAGGAAGTTTGTGCTGACCTAGTCCCTTCCTTCTTGTGAAGGGTGTCTGATCCCCAAGCCAGATCTCATCTCACGACTGGAACGAGGGGAAGAGCCGTGGGTGCCAAATTCCCTGGACGCGAATGAAAATGAGATCTCTGATACCTGCTCAGGTGAGGGGTTGTGGTAAGCAAGACAACTACCAAAAAAAAAAAAGGCTGATAGGCTGGAACTCTTAATCTGCTAAGAAATGGTGAGATGTCTTTTGCCCACCTCCATTCAGAAGAGCAGAAATAGTCACAAAGCAGGCAGTGTGTTTATGAGGAACGTGTTTCCCAGGTCTTTGCAGGCGCTCACCCGTCCCAACATTTCCAGGTTCCTTCTTTCCCTCTGATCACAGATTCTCAGTATGTTTATTTCCATGCTCAGCAGTTTGGCTATTTTAATTTGATTTTATTTACTTCACTTAACCCTCATGTTTCTGTCCAGCGGGGACCCAAAGTGGTTTAAATCCTTCTCCCTGCCTCCATATTTTCCCCTCACAATGACCCTGTGAGGTAGACCAGGCTGAGAATGTGTGTCTGGTCCAAGGTCAGCTAGGAAGCTTCCATGGCTGAGTGGGGATTCAAACCTGGGTCTGCCAAATCCCAGTAACTACTACACCATACTAGTTCAAGAGTCACTGAGCTAGAACATAGCCTGACAGTGCTTAAAGAGCCCACCTAGCTACTGCTTAGTTTCCCAACACCATTCAAATTGCTGATCCTTACCATTAAATATCTAAATGGCCTGAGATGAGGGGTTGCCTGTTTACTAAGGTCTTCAGAGGCCCCCACATTTGCCCATTAGGGGCTACAAGGGACAGGCCTAGAGGTACACGCTTTCTAGAAATGTTGAAGCTGGGGGCAGGGGAGGAATGGGGGGACAGTCCCAGGCAAAAAATCTTTCCCCCTCCTCTTATATTTTCCATTTGGTTTGAAGCCTTCACATGTCTAGACAGGGCCTTTTCTGTTTTAGGATCTTCTAAATTTAATCCATGCTAACCCATGTGGCCACGGTGTGTGAATGTTGCACCTACGTAGTTGGAGCTAGTCTTGTGAGTCTTTCCTATCCAATGGAGAGAGAGTGCCTGTTCATTTCTTTGGATGCAGTACTCACACACTCATGTCAGCCATGCGGACTTGTGCAGGGGCTGCCCAGATGAGATACGGCAACTGAAAAAGCTTAGTGATATGTGCATGAAGGGAGCTCTGTTTCAAGATCAAGAAGTTGGATAGTGCAATAATTCTCAATTATTGAAGGATTATTTTTTCAATTGGTTATTATTTTTTTTGCAGGGTTCATTCCATTTCAAGATCAAGAGAAAACTTTGCCTCTGTTCTTTATCTCAGCAGATGACTTGAGGAGTAGGCCTGCGTGCCTTGGGGGAGTCAACATACAAGGGAAACCCTATAAATGCTTGACGTGTGGAAAATGTTTTGCTCGCCAGTCACACTTAGAGAGCCACCAGAGAATCCACACCGGAGAGAAACCCTATAAATGCCCCATATGTGGGAAATGTTTCTCTCAGCAGCCTCACCTAATGAGTCACCAGAAAATCCACACAGGTGAGAAGCCTTACAAGTGTCCAGAGTGTGGGAAATGTTTTTCTCACCATTCAGGCTTTGTGAAACACCACAGAATCCACACAGGAGAAAAACCATACCAGTGTCCGAACTGCAAGAAGTGCTTTGCTTTCCAGTCCTACCTCATGAATCACCAGAGAATCCACACAGGAGAGAAGCCTTACAAATGCTTGGAATGTGGGAAATGTTTTACTCAGCAAGCTCATCTGAAGAACCATGGTCAAGTCCACACGGGAGAGAAGCCCTATAACTGTGCAGACTGTGGGAAACGTTTTGGTAACCGCACAGCTCTCCTGAGTCACCAAAGAGTCCACACAGGAGAGAAACCCTACAGATGTTCAGAATGTGGGAAATGTTTTGCATACAGCTCAGCCCTTGTCAACCACCAGAGAATCCACACAGGAGAGAAACCCTACAAGTGCACAGTGTGTGGGAAAAATTTTTCCCGCCACTCACACCTTGCAAAACACCTGAAAATTCATACAGGGGAGAAACGCTATAAGTGCTTGGAGTGTGGGAAATGTTTTGCTGACAACTCTACCCTTGTGCTCCACCAGAGAGTTCACACTGGAGAGAAACCCTACAAGTGCATGGAGTGTGGGAAATGTTTTGCATATCGGTCAGTCCTTGTGAATCATCAAAGACTCCACACTGGAGAGAAGCCATATAAATGTTTAGAATGTGGAAAACGCTTTACTCAGTATGCAAACCTTCTAATTCACCAGATAGTCCACACTGGAGAGAAAAAATCAAAATGTATGGAATGTGGGAAATGTTTTTCTCACCAGTCATACCTTACAGATCACCACAAACTCCACACAGGAGAGAAACCCTATAAGTGCTTGGAGTGTGGGAAGAGTTTTGCTCAAAGATCCAATTTTTCCACACACCAAAAAGTCCACACAGGAGTGAAGCCATATAAATGTCTAGAGTGTGGGAAAGGTTTTTCTCAAAAATCAAGCTTTGAAATGCACCTGAGAATCCATACAGGAGAGAAACCCTATGAATGCCTCAAGTGTGGGAAATGCTTTGCTAACCGTTCATGGCTTGTGAGTCACCAGACAGTCCATACAGGGGAGAAAAAGGCTAAATGTTTAGAATGTGGGAAATGTTTTGCACGGCGCTCACATCTTGCAAGCCATCGGAAGGTCCACACCGGAGAGAAACCGCATAAGTGCATGGAATGCGGGAGTAAGTTTGCTTACCGTTCAGCATTTTTGAAACACCAGAGAGTCCACACAGGTGAGAAACCATATAAATGTTCAGAATGCGGGAAGTCTTTCGCTCAGCAGTCCAGCTACACTATGCACCTGCGAGTCCACACAGGTGAGAAGCCTTATAAGTGCGCTGAGTGTGGGAAATGTTTTGCTCATCAATCAAGCTATGTGACACATCTTCGAGTTCACACAGGAGAGAGACCTTATGCGTGTCTGGAATGCGGGAAGCGTTTTACCCAGCATCCACACCTTGTGATACATCAGATCGTCCACACAAGAAAGAAAAACTCTAAGTGCCCGGATTGTGGGAAATCCTTTGCTCATCAGTCGCTCCTTTTGATACACAGGAGAATCCACACGGGCGAGAAACCATACAGCTGCTTAGAGTGTGGGAAACGTTTTAGGCAACGATCACACCTTAGGTGCCACATCAGAATCCACACTGGAGAGAAACTGTATCAGTGCCCCATCTGTGGGAAATCTTTTGCTCAACTCCAGCGCCTGATTAGTCACCAGAAAGTCCACAAGAAAGAGAAATCTGATGAATGCCTTGAAATGTCAGAAAAGGGTAGGCTTGAAAAGAAAACTGCCTAAACATGAAAGATACCATACAGGTGAGAGACACTGTAAATCTTCAAATTGGTCCACTGGATGAAATATTTCCTTAACAGTAAATGCATTTGGGTTAGATAGACAGTTTGGTCTAGAGCTGGCAAGGACAAAAATGCATGCACACATGCCCAATCCTCTTATCTAGAACAACCTTTAGTTTCTTTCAGTAAACATTGCTTGCACAGGACTAGAAACATAGTTTTTAAAATGACAACAGATTTTCAAGAAGCTGAATTCTAGGCCTTTCTATGCTTTTTCCATACTCTAGTGGCATGTCTGCGTGCACCCAGCCCTTCTGTACGTACTGTTGGCTTTGTGCTGCCTCTCTGTCCTCTTCAAGGCTCTTGATTTAATCATTTTCTTGTTTGATATCCCAGCACTTTTGAAGAAGGGAAACTCCTGTCCTGAATGTGGAAAAGTATCAACTGAGGAAATATCAACTGAGGAAGCTACACAGGACAGAAAGCTGTATGAGTGGTTTGCTTGTGGGGAAAAGATGTGATCTTTGTTCATAAAGAGAAAATCCATGTGAAAGAAACAGTGCTTGGGAACCTTTCCGAGGAGATGTCCTCAGAAAAATAAGGCTCTGAGGCAATTTTGATAAGATACTGTGGGAGAACATTTTAATCTTCCACGACATTTGATTGCTGAGCTAAGAGCAGCAGTCTTCAAAACAAAGAATCTTCAAGGGAAGATTACAGTGTGAGCCACTGATCTAAACAACTGATCAAACATTGCCAAGTGGCTCATGATTTGTTGAATTGCTGATAATGTTTCACTCATGAGGTCAATAATCTTGTGCTTTGCATGGATTTATTTGCTCTTGGTGTTTGTTGTGTCTGTCACTTAATATTAACTAGATGGATTTTTGTAAATTTAAGCTTATGGTATATAAATCAGCATAATTGAGGGGCATGATCCTGCCCCTAACAGGATCAACAACACTAAACGAGCATAGTGCAGTGATTAATAATAATAATAACCTTCGATTTATATACCGCCCTTCAGGACAATTCCCACTCAGAGTGGTTTACAAAGTGTTATTATTACCCCACAACAATCACCCTGTGAGGTGGGTGGGGCTGAGAGAGCTCCAGAGAACTGACTCGCTCAAGGTCACCCAGCTGGCTTCGTGGAGGAGTGGGGAATCAAACCTGGCTCTCCAGATTAGAGTCCCGTGCTCTTAACCTCTACACCAAACTGGCTCTCAAGATTAGGTAAAAAGGTAAAGGTGGTCCTCTGTGGAAGCACTGAGTCATTACTGATCCATGAGGGATGTCACATCATGACATTTTCTTGGCAGACTTTTTAAGGCTTGCCTTCCCCAGTCATCTACACGTTACCCCCAGGAAACTGGGTACTCATTTTACCAACCTTGGAAGGATGGAAGGCGGAGTCATCCTTAAGCTGGCTACCTGAATCCGGATTCTGCCAGGATCGAACTCAGGTTGTGAGCAGAGCTTGGGCTGCAGTACTGCAGCTTACCACTTTGTGCCATGGGGCTCAGTGCAGTGATTAAACTGTTCAGTTAAGATCTGGGAGATCCAGGTTCGAATCTCCACTCTGCCATAGAAGCTCCCTGGGTGACCTTGGGCCAATCACTCCCTCATCGCCAAACCTGCTTTACAGGTTGGTTGTTGTGAGGACAAGATGGAGAGGGGGAGAATGTTCTTAGCTGCTTTAAGTCCCCAGTGGGGGGAAAAGAAAGGTGTAAATATCTAAAAGAAGAAATAGATTTGGAGCTGTGTCTGGGCTATGTGCCGTCATAGGGAGTTCAAGGGTAGGAGAGGGCGCTTTGATGGGCCATTGCAGACGTTGTGGGTAATACTGGTTGAATTAGTAGTATCTTGTTATGGGTGGCATTGCCTGTTAGTGGTATCACGTCACCTTGCAGAAACTGAATGGGCCAACCATGCAGTTTCATCCTGACCCACAAGCTGTTGTGGGATGGTGGGCTGTGTATGAGACTGAGTAAATATTCCTCATCTTCTGTTTGCCAGGATCGTAGGTAAGAAGTAGTGGTAATATTAATAAGCCTGACTGATAGTATATTGTGAAGCAGCTGTATAAGATTAGGTAGTGAATTTCATTGGACTGAGGGAATTACTGTATTTTGATTTGGTTGGTAACTGAGCTACATAAACGAAGCTTTGAGTTATGGTTGACATAACATTAGAACTCACAGTCAAATTAAACTCTATCAAGGCTATTGACTGTGAAAGCCTTTATATTAATAATGTTGTCGAAGGCTTTCACGGCCGGAGAACGATGGTTGTTGTGGGTTTTCCGGGCTGTATTGCCGTGGTCTTGGCATTGTAGTTCCTGACGTTTCGCCAGCAGCTGTGGCTGGCATCTTCAGAGGTGTAGCACCGAAAGACAGAGATCTCTCTGTGACACTGAGAGATCTCTGTTTTTTGGTGCTACACCTCTGAAGATGCCAGCCACAGCTGCTGGCGAAACGTCAGGAACTATAATGCCAAGACCACGGCAATACAGCCCAGAAAACCCACAACAACCATTAATAATGTTGTTTCGGTTTGAATAATATGGGGCACACATACCACATAAACCATCAAAGGATCCTGGGTAAGGCAACAGAGATTCCATTTTTCAAGCATCCTCACCTCTCAAAAAATGACTGTTGCCAGAGGTGTTTTTTTTAAAAAAAAAAACTTAATGGTTTTGAAATGAGTTTGAATTTCAAACTGTAGACAAAAGGAAGTATTTGCAGATATTTATGTTGGTAGTGTGAAATGAGATCATTTATTTTTTTCCTTAAGTTAAAAAAGAGATTCATGTGTCCAATCTAATTTTCCGCTGAGACGCAATTCAGGGACAAATGGGCACAAAATAATGGAACAATCTTGTTTGGGCATTTTCAGTTTGCTTGTTCTGGTTATATCATGAATATAGGTTCGTGTTACTACTGAAAAATAAAATTACTTAAAAACTCTGTTAGGGTTGGTTGGGGTGACTGGATAACCGATCATTGTTTATACTTCTTTATGTCCAGTTGAAAGTGGAATATTTTTAATCTGTGAAGTTTGGTGTCTGCCTATATAAGCATATGTTGGGCTCATATTGTATAATCTTCAATAAGTGTATGACTGTAATATGTATTCCAATAATGAATTAAGATTTTCTCAGTTATCTTTAAAAAAATTCCTAACCATTTTGAGCCTGCTGCCACACAATTATCTATTAAACAAAAATGCTCCCAGAATGTCTTTAAGTTATATCAAGTGAGCCTTACTAAAAATTTAAAACATTCCTTTGATTCAGAGGAAAGCAAGCTGGGAAGTGAAGGGCTAAATACTCTTTTCCTTTCTAGCCTGTTGCAACTCATGTCCAAAATAAAGTTACATATGACCTGTGATCGCCAGGAGAAACTTGGCACTCAGGCAGCCACTGCAAGTTCTCCCCATAACAACTCAGTTCCGAGGCAAACTGAGCCCTCATTAAGGTCAAGAAAATGATCCAATCCAAATCAGGGCTCTGCATGTCTCATGCACAAGTTCCTACAGGAAACTCACAACTGCCATCTGATTGCCAAGTCCCCTGTGGTGGGCATCGGTCAAATGTAACATATAGATCAGATCTGGATTGTGAAGAAGGGGCTACAGTGTGGACAGTAACTCACCCCTTAGTTTACAGAGTAGACAGCTGATGGGGGGATTCTCCTCTCAGCTGAAATATCTTTAAATGCAGGCAGCTGTACAGCTGATGGGAGGGGATTCCCCCTCTTGTCTGCCAAAAAAAGCAGCCGACATTTAAATCGGTAGGCATTTGAAAGCAACACTTTTCTTGCCGTTTGCAAACGTCAAGAAAAGTGCTGTTTTGAGCTTCAGCGTGCTTTGTAAAGGTTCCCAAATCTTTACAGAGCATACCGAAGCATTTAAACCCCCAAATCCCGAAGCAGCTTGTCGCTTCAGGATTTGGGTTATCCCAGATTGTTTTCCCACTTTGGGTAAACCGAAAATGAGAAATCCAAATATTTTTCAGGTGCACAACCTTAATGATTCCTCCACTCAGTTCCTGTGACTTCAGAACCCCTTTCACGGAACCAGGAACATGCAGACAACAAAAAACAATGCCCTCAACCTTCCCTTGGGTCAGAAGATGATCCCATCCCACATCCTTTACTGTGAAGGAGGATTTGAAAGGATCTCTTCCTGACTCTGAGGAAGAGATGGCCAATTCCTCTGAACAGATGTGACTGAAAAGAGTTGGCTTGGATCCATCAGTAATTTCTGAGAAGGGATTTCCTGTGGAGAGCAACTTTCTTGCCTACCTTCCAACCTCAGAGGTCAAAATGCCCCATGAAATGCTGGTAGATCCAGGTAGACAGGGGATCTCTAAGAATATCAGGTGTGGAAATCTGCAGGATTGACAAAAATCACCCTTTCCATCCACAAAAATCCTGCTGTGGATCCAGTCCCTAATCTTTAATCACAGCAGTCCTTACTTCTTACAAAATATTCTGGGTTTGGATTAATCATTTTGTATCCCAACAATTGCAAATTACAATTGAATGCCCAATATTATCCCCCACCTTCTCCTCCTCATTTACTTAAATCCATTCTAGGCACTTACCTTGGCTTAAGGGTGAGATAGTTGCCACAGTATTGTCACAGACACACCCCCTGATGGGACATATCATACCAAAAGAACCATTTTAAGCATGTAACTGTTTTTGATTCCCCCCCCCCTCCAAAGGTCTCACATAAAACTAAATTACACTCACGCACACACGTGTGTAATTTCAGATTTTTATGTGATGCATTTGGGGGGGGGGGTTAAATGACAGCTGATAAGAGCATCTTCCCAACACACAAACAGAATAAACATTCAGATGTATTTTCCTTCAGATTTAATCACATACACACCCCGCTATATCCTGGCCTTTCTCCATCACAAACCCACCAGATTCATTAAAATTGCCTACTTGAGCTGGTTTCCTTCTTTGATTGAGTGACAAGCTTACTGGATTGGGGGAACTCTGTTGACGTGATTTATCTGGATTTCAGTAAAGCTTTTGATGAGGTTCCCCATGACATTCTAAACTGGAAGACTGCAGACTGGACGATAAGACAGTTCGGTAACAGGGAACTGGTTAGAGGCCCACACCCAAAGAGTGGTGGTCAATGGTGTTTAATTAGATTGGAGCGAGGTGTCCAGTGGGGTGCCACAAGGCCCAGTACTTTTAAATATTTTTATCAATGATCTGGTTGAAAGGGTAAACGGGCTACTCATTAAATTTGCTGATGATACCAAACTGGGAGGCATGGCAAACACCCAAGAAGATAGAGGTAAAATTCAACAAGACTTGAATACTCTGGAGAAGTGAGCGGCTGTGAACAAGATGCAATTCAACATAGATAAGCGCAGATTTCATGGGATTCCTTATTATAGTAGGTGTTGTCCTTGTTTGATGGATTGTGTTGAAACTGTTTCCCATGTTCTTCTCCAGTGCTCTGTTTATCTGGCGCTACGCCGGGATCTTCTACATCCTATATTAGCCCAACTTTCAGATTTTTCTGATGATTTTAAGGTTCAGTTTCTGCTTGACAACCCAGATGGGGAAATAACTGAAACAGTAGCAAAGTTTCTCTACAGTGCCATGGCTATACGCCCTGACAAGTAATATTCTATACTGGTTTTGCTGCACTGTTGCCCTGTTCCTATCTGTAATTTTAATCCCATTCTGTATGGACTCATTTCTGTATTTAATATCTTTTATATATGCCAATAAAGGCTTGCTTGCTGCTGCTAAGTGCACAGTATTACATCTGGGCCACAAAAATGGGAAGCACAAATACACGATGGGGGATACACTTCTGGGTAGTAGTGTATGCGAAAGAGATCTTGGGGTAAGAGTGGACTGTAAACTAAATACAAGTAGTCAGTGTGATGCAGTGGCCAAAAAGGCAAACAGTCTTGGGTTGTATCAAACGGACCATTGCATCAAAATTGCAGGAGGTCTCGCCCCTCTGCAAGGCCGCCGTAACTGACTTGATAGGCCCTCTCTATACTGCCTTGGTCAGGCCACACCTGGAGTAATGTGTGCAGTTCTGGAGGCCTCACTTCAAAAAGGATATGGACAAAATTGAGAGGGTGCAGAAGAGAGCAGCAAGAATGAACAGGGGTCTGGACACTCAGCCCTATGAGGAAAGGCCTTGGGAATGTTTAGTTTGGAGGAGATTGAGGGGGAACATGATTGCTCTCTAAATATTTGAAAGGCTGTCATCATGTTGCCTTACATACTATCTGTTGCTTTAAATATGCACTCCTATATACTACCTGTGCTTTATGTTGTTCAATGTAAGTCCTAGAATTGATTATGTTCTGTTTCAGCAATTCAACCCCTTGCTAAACTATCTTTGTAAACTTATATTCTTATACACCATGACATTGTTTATGGAAATGTTCTTGATACTATGGATATGCCTGCCCTTGTCCTTGCCTCTAATTGTACTAATCTCATACTATGTAATCCGCCCTGAGTCTCAGTGAGAAAGGTGGAATATAAATCTCAATAAATAAATAAAATAAAAATTTGGAGGAGGGCAATGAGCTGTTCCAGTTGGCAGCAGAGGGTAGGACCCGTAGCAACGGGCTTAAATTACATGCAGAAAGGTACCAGCTGGATATTAGGAAAAACTTTTTCACGGTCAGAGTAGTTCAAAGGTGGAATCAGCTGCCTAGGGAGGTGGCGAGCTCCCCTTCACTGGCAATTTTCAAGAAGAGGCTGGACAAATATCAGGGATGCTTTAGGCTGATCCTGCATTGGGCTGAGGGTTGGACTAGGTCTGTATGGCCCCTACCAACTCTGTGATTCTGAGTGATTGTTAGCAATAGAAGACTAAAGCTCACAAACCAGATTCCACCTTTTGGGGTTATTAATTTAGTCCAATATATCATTTCCTCCTGCATAAGATTTGAGTTTCATTCTACTTGGCTGCTGTTGGTTGCTAGTGTCTCACACCTAGGTCATTTCCACACAGGTTCAATAATGTTGAGAAGCAGGGTTTTCTCCTTCTTCCTCACAGCATTGTGGTAAATTTGTGGACCTCCTCAGGTTTCCCCAGCTTTTTGTAGTCTTTCTCAAATCTCCACTGCGCCAACGTTTTAGGAATGATAGCTGTAAAGCCTACATGGCTGCCAAGTGGGTGGGAAAATTTGGATTTTCTGGCTTACATGGCAACCATTTTCACTGACTCTGTGCTGTACATTCTCCTCCCACCCACCTGTGCAGCTTTTAAAAAAACGGGCAGTAAAATATTATTGTATTGCTGTATCATTGTAATGATATGTGTAACAAATTCTCTGAATTCCCAGTTTTTGTTTATTTAAAAAAATGTAAGTCTATAGTCCCTTCTTTTCTGGAGCTATAAAGGGAAAGGCATATCTCCACAATGGAAAGAGATATTTACTTTTTTAATGAAAGGTGGGAATTCAGAAAATCTGTTAGACCTATTGTTGTGTCATCAATTTAATACTGTTCTAGAGTCTGCAAGAATTCAAACAAGAAACATCCTCTCCATCCCCATTTGTCTCCTTTCTTCCTCATCAGCAATAGCAAACAGATACTTGAATAAGCATTTTCCCCATTGTTCCTCATTCACATAGCACACCCTAGGGGCAAGATCTTTCCATTTCTGTCACTAGGCGGCACAGTGCGTCGATGTATCCCACACCATGCTCCAAATCCACCAATCAGGCAATAGATATCCAAAAGATCGAATAATACTGTGCCTAGTGAGACATTCCATCCCCCTCCTTCCTTCCTTTCAGACACCGGGAGTTCTGGGAATTGTAGTTCTCCATTCTACAAAAAATAGTGTCTACTGCAATCTGCTGGTTCGGTCTGTATTAGTTTTGGGAAATGGGAATTCTCACTCCCAGGAAAAAGTTGAAGCAGGGGTGATTAGGTTATGTTAAACAAAGCGTGGCAATGCCAACTTGGAGCTAGGAGCCTTTGAACCCTTGTGCAGTTTCATTGGTGACAATTTAAAAGTAATTTTCTCTTCTCTAAACATCAGCTGCAGATTTCTATATCTCAGCCATCAAGAGCAGAGGAGTATTTCTTCGGAATAACAATGGCCAGGAGAATAGATGATTTCATTCATTTACTTTCTTTCTTTAAAGTCCAGCTTTCTTGCTGACCCTCAAGGCAGCTTATAGAATTGAACAACAACAGAGCAAAGGAAAGCATAATGCAAACAGCAATGATGATTCAAGAGAACCTCCAGTCAAGAGGCAATCAATCTGAAACCCAGAGACGTGGGGCAGTGTCAGAGGAAGGCCTTGGTCTCGGTACCCCAGCCCCTGAGGACATCTGAGGCCACTGTGTGAAAGAGGATTCTGGACTGGATAGACTGTGGTCTGATCCAGCAGGGCTCTTCCTATGCTCTTGTAAGCTGGCACTCCTAAGAGCAAACTGCTTTGAAGTGCAGGTTGCCTGTGCTTTGGGTATTGTTGCAAATAGACCAAGAATAGAACCTCTGGATACAAGCAGAATCCACCCCACTCTGTCAGAGTACTTACTTTGCACAGCACACACTAGAGGTGTGCCTTCAGCTATTTTCATTCAAGTACCCAAAATTCCCTCTTCTCACCACCTCACAGAGGGGGCACGTCCTCTCCAAACTCTCTCACAACTCACAGAGAGCCTTTTTTGTTTGCTTCCATTTTCCTCAGCAAAGCTACTAACAAACCCACACTTTTCCCATCTGTCATATACATTTCTATTCTATCTTTCTCTCAAGAGCTCAGAGCAGCAAAGTCCTCCCTCCCTTTTGTTTTTCTCACAACCTTGTGAGGTAAATTAAGCTGAGAGGCAGTGACTGACTCAAGGTCATCCACGGTAAAGTAGGGTTTGAATCCAGGTCTCCCCAGTCCTAGTCTGACAATAACAGTTACACCACAGTGAGTCTAAAAAGGAGGATCAAAAAGAGTCCAGTAGCACCTTTAAGACTAACCAATTTTATTGTAGCATAAGCTTTCGAGAATCAAGTTCTCTTCGTCAGATGCCTGATACAGAGACTGGTCAAATACAGAAGAGCAGGAGAGAGAAGAGGCAATTAGGGGGGGGAGGGGGAGGGAGCAATCAAAACATTCCTTTGCTAGTCTCTGTAAACATCTCCTTTTAGTGTGTGTATCAGTTGGCTTCAAAGGAGTTTGCCCTGTTAGTTTGTAGAAGCCAAACAGTTAGACCATCCAATTCCAATGCAGTATGGGCCTTCGATAACCACAGCTCTCCCTGCCAGATGCATCTGACAAAGAGATCTGTGGTTCCCGAAAGCCCACGCCAGATGCCACTGAGCTCCCCCAGACCCCGCCTCTGTAAAGGAAATCTGTTACCTGTGGTAATGTGATAACCATTCATAGTCCCTATTCAGTCCCAGCTTGACAGAGTCAAATTTGCATATGAATTCCAATTCAGCAGCCTCCCGTTGGATTTTGTTTTTGAAAGGTTTCTGTTGTTTCCATCAAAGACTTAAAGGTCACTGTAGTTCAACAGAAACCTTTCAAAAACAAAATCCAACGGGAGGCTGCTGAATTGGAATTCATATGCAAATTTGACTCTGAGCAGAACCACAAGTGACAAAAGGCACAGATTGGACACTTGTCTGCTTCCCTCAAGTTTTGATGGGAAATGTAGGCAGCTTGGTGGAATGTTGGACAAGTGACAGTTGAAAAGTCCATTGGACAGCAGTCAGAGAGCAAAGCTGTGAGACCAGGATGCCTACATTTCCCATCAAAACTTGAGGGAAGCAGACAAGTGTCCAATCTGTGCCTTTTGTCACTTGTAGTTCTGCTCTCTGTCTCTGTATCAGGCATCTGACGAAGAGAACTTGATTCTCGAAAGCTTATGCTACAATAAAATTGGTTAGTCTTAAAGGTGCTACTGGACTCTTTTTGATTTTGCTACCACAGACTAACACGGCTAACTCCTCTGCATCTAAAAAGGAGGAAAATCAAAGCCACCTTCAGAATCCCAATTCAACTTATTTAGGAATTCAGGGCAGTTGAAGCAATGACAAATACAAAGGCCCCATTAGGAATCAAGCCTCACCCTTGAAGTCAGTAAGTGCCTCACTAGTCTCAACCTGAACGCTCTCTCTCTGAATTATGAACAATTGCTGAGCAAATGACATAGAACAAATTCTGAACACTTGGGACACAATATACAAATAAAAGCACCGTCTCCCTAAAATCAAGGACTTCGATGAACCTATTTGTTCAAAGGAGTGTTTTCAATATTTCCCCTTGTGATGAATGAAATTTTAAGTACTGAGGTGTAAATTGAGCTTAGTCACAGTTTCAACCTGTCTCCATATCAGAGAGTGGTATGAGAAAAACTAGGATGAGTTCCCTTCATCAAAGATCCATGAGGGAGGTTATATCTTTCATGGGACTTTGAGGGTTTGGAATAAAATCCAGGTTTATTTTTTCTTATAGAGTTTATCTTTCAGATGGCATTTATGGAGGTATACAAAATGGGAGAGATAAACAAAAGTTCTCTGACATGCCAAGCATTTGAAGGGCTTCTAACCTGAATGGATTTTCTCATGTATACAAAGATTTATTGCCCATGCAAAACATTTCCTGAAGCATTGACAATGTTCCTCTCCCATATGGACTCTCAGATCTCTCTCCAAGACCAATTTCCATGGGAAACATTTGCCACAGTCTGGGCATTTGTAATGACCAAATTCCAAGGAAAGCCTTTTTCGCATTTCCCATATTCCAGGCATTTTTTTTCTCTCCTGTGTGCACTGATGCCTCTCAAGGTCTGCTTTCCAACAATAATATTTCTCAAATCATAAATATTTAAAGGACCCCTCAACTAAGAACTCACTGGTGCACGAGATTTGATTTATGGGCCAAAATGTTTTCTGCATCTGAGGCACAAATATTTTTTTTCCTGAAGTCACCTGCAGGAATATAAAGGGCCAACACAGAGATAGTGGCAATTGCTGAGCACATGAGAAGAAAGTGGGGAGGAAGGCGAGACACAAACTTTCAAGCTCTTGAATTAATGTCAAAGAAAAAGTTGCATCAATACACATTATTTTTTCTTCCTCAGAATGGAATGTATTTTTCATTGTTGTGCTTCACTGCCGTACTAATCCCACCAACAAATGAGAACATCCTCAGATGCCTGATACAGAGGATGGATGGCCAGAAAAGAGGGAACTGGGCAGAAATGAGACTGTTCAAGGGCAGCTGCCATAGAATGTCACAGCAACAAACAGGCAAGGTTTCCCATATGCTAACTGTGATTGGATGAACCCCTATGTGAAGCTTGTGGTATAAGGTAAAACTCTACCTGAACATCTTGCCACACTCCAAGCATTTATATAGCTTCTCCTGTGTGGCTCTTTTGATGTTTAGTTAGATGGCCATCCCAAGAGAAGCTCTTTCCACATTCCAAGCATTTATATGGCTTCTCTCCTGTATGAATCCTTTGATGTATAGTTAGGTGGCAACTCTGAAAGAAGCTCTTTCCACACTCTAAACATTTATACGGCTTCTCCCCTGTGTGAATCTTTTGATGTATAGTTAGGACAGCATTCCTAGAGAAGCTCTTCCCACACTCGAAGCATTTATATGGCTTCTCCCCTGTGTGACTCCTTTGATGCTCAGTTAGGTGGCTACTCTGAAAGAACCTTTTTCCACACTCAATGCATTTATATGGCTTCTCCCCTGTGTGAACCTTTCGATGTTTAGTTAGGTCGCTACTCCAAAAGAAGGTCTTTCCACATTCCAAGCATTTATATGGCTTCTCCCCTGTGTGAATCTTTAGAAGTTTAGTTAGATCGCCATTCCAAGAGTAGGTTTTTCCACACTCAAGACATTTATATGCTTTCTCCCCTGTGTGAACCTTTTGATGATTACTTAGGTTACTAGTCTTAGAGAAGCTCTTTCCACACACCAGGCATTTACATGGCTTGTCACGTGTATGAACCTTTATATGGGCAGTTAGGTTGCCATTCTGAGAAAAGGTCTTGCCACACTCCAAGCACTGATATGGCTTCTCCCCTGTGTGAATCCTTTGATGTCTAGTTAGTTGACTACTCCAATGGAAGCCCTTTCCACACTCCAAGCACTGATATGGCTTCTCCCGTGTGAATCCTTTGATGTCTAGTTAGTTGACTACTCCAATGGAAGCCCTTTTCACACTCCAAGCATTGATATGGCTTCTCCCATGTGTGAATTCTTTGATGTCTAGTTAGTTCACTACTACAGTGGAAGCTTTTTCCACACTTGAAGCATTTATATGTTTTCCAGCATGTTGTAATCTTCTGATATTTTTTAATACTGGATTTACAGCGGAACCCTTTCTTAGTCATGGGACCCTTATGCCTTCTCTTTCTCATCTGTATTTTATTTTGGCCAAGGACCTCAGGCTTATTTGTGCTCTGAAAGGCAACTATTTTCTTCCTCTGCTTCTTTTTTGCTCGTCTTTCTCTTCTGCATTGTCTCTTTAGTACGACTTGATCCCCAGATCTTGCTTCCACATGCAGATGTTCATCTCTTTCCACAATCATCCTTCCTGGTTCCATCTCACTTGCCATCTCCCTCACATCTGCAACAAGAGAGGCCACAGTCTCATAATTTTCCTGCATAACTTCCCAGTAGAGTTTTCTTTGGCTTGGATCCAGCAAAGCCCATTCCTCCTCTGTGAAGAACACGGCTACCTCTACAAAGGACTTTGGGGATCTCTTTTCTGCAGACATGCAAAAGTCAAATTCTCCCTCCACCTGAGGAAAATAAGGAAGAGGAGAATCCCTGTAGAATTCTGCATTTCCTAAATTTCCTTCTCTCAAAGCTTGCTGGCAGTCGTCCAGCACAGACCCCTGAGCCTCAGAGAAGTATATGGTCACATCCTCAAAGGTCACTGGCATCTGGAAGAACAAACAAAACCCTGCCTTTAGGTTGCATCTACACCACCATCTTTGTTTCAATTCATTTCATTTTTGTCCATCTCTGTTATATATTACATGTTCAGTAGATTTTACTTTATTCACAGCTTTTATTTACAATGTAGGACACTGGAGTGAATGATTTAAAAACTCAAAGATAAATTGTGGTTAAACAGGGAATGTTACAATGTATCAGAACAGATATTAACAGCCAGCTGTCTCTCTGCTGCCTTTCCTTAGCAGCCTCAAAGCCTTCTTCCCATAAGTAGCTGTCTTCCAACAGACTCCAACTATCACTGGCCCAGCATTCCACCAGCTCGCATTGGCTGTTTCTGAGGAGAGGTGGAGCTGGAACTAGTCCTGTCCATCACAGGTCTCTTTACTGTTTTCCACATTTTACCCTCACAACAACCTAGTGAGGTACACGTGGCTGAAAGACAGTAGGTTGAAAATAGTAAGTTGGGGCACTGCCTCAAGTCACAGAAGTCTGTTCTTAATTGTTGGACACCTCATCTTTCCCCACAGGGGAAAGGTGAGGTATAAATATTCAAATTTCATATTTCAAATGTGTCTTTAAATGGTAATTGGCTGGTTTGGATCCTTTTGTATGACCCCCATTTCTTTATAGCAACACTGAACCCAGTTCCTGGTGGCTTCTTCAGAATCCCTTACCTGTGCTGATTTCCTGGCATCTGATTGGCTCCCACTGGAAGGAGGGGACAGTCCAGATTGAAACTTGGATGCCGGTCTGCGCACTGTGGGAACAAGAAGGCCAAGGTTGACTCAGCCTTCCATCCTTCCGAGGTCGGTAAAATGAGTACCCAGTTTCCTGGGGGTAAAATGTAGATGACTGGGGAAGGCAATGGCAAACCACCCTGTAACAAAAGTCTGCCAAGAAAACATCGTGATGTGATGTCCCCCCATGAGTCAGTAATGACTTGGTGCTTGCACAGGGGACTACCTTTACCTTTTAGCTCAGGAATTTCTAGGTTGCTGGGGAACTTCTGTGGGAGAGGCATGATGGGAAAAGGAAGAGGAAGGCCACAGATGGAGGGAAAGAAAAGCCAGAAACAAATCCCAAGCTTTTTTGGCATGTGTGTCACAAGCAGTGTTCCAGAAACAGAGAACACACCTTTTAAAACGGGGTGGGCTTGTGTCATTCTGGACGCAGGAGTAATGCCAATAACTAGGAAATGGCTCACTGCTGCAACACTCAGACATCCTCCCACACAGGACCTTGCCTTCTGCTTCTCCCGTGGAAAAAGCCCTTTGCAGGGTAGAAACTACAAAAGGTACACAATTACTTGAGTTGGAAGCAAGAAGTCATTGCCTACCAGAGGCAATGGTTTGCTACCAGCCTAGCTAAAATATAGGGATCCCTCAAAACAAAACTGAAAATAGAGCACCATGCCACTCCAGTCTCAGTATGTACACTGCCTGTTAGTCTTAGTATGTACACACATGCAGAAGGCTAGACTGTCTCCATTCTTTTGGACGATGTGGTATCAGAACATAAAACCAAGGCAATACTGAACATTATACAAATGTTCAAAACACCAAGGGGATAAAAAGATCAAATCAAGTCGTCATGGATTTCTTGCATCCCAAATGCAGGTGGTACATTTTACAAAGAAACAAAAACTGTCATGTGAAAACAGGTCCATGTGGTAATGCTCAGACTAGGCCTTAGTCAAAGCATGAAAGGCAGCAACACACGGACAGTCTTGAAAAGAAACCTGAAACATATTCTGAATTAATCCTCTGGGCACCTTCAAGAAAGTTCAAGCCATTCCTCACCTGATGGGTCAGTTGGTAAGGCGTGGCTTTTCTGAGGTACCTGGAGGCCTCGGATGCATGGTTCCTCTTTTTGTTTCTGCTTAACTTTTGCTTCTTGTTCTACCTCAGAAGAACTGATCAGAAGGAAGGCGTATGAGGAAGGGCCCAGAACTGACGAGGCAAATCCGCAGTAGTTGCACAGGATTTTAAAAAAGAGAGAGGAGAGGAGAGGAGAGGAGAGGAGAGGAGAGGAGAGGAGAGGAGAGGAGAGGAGAGCGTGTGGAATCAGTCACATTAAGAAAATAACAGATCTTATTACAAAACAATACATCAATATTACAATCAAGAGCAACAACTCTGACCTTTGCTAGGGTTCCCTTATATGAATTCAATAAATAGTGGTCAGAACTTTTTGTTGGGTAGAGGGAAGCCTCATAGCAGGAACACCCAAAAGAAATACATCCGAGTTTTCAAAGACATTTTCAGTTGCTCAAAATAATTGTTCAACGTGCTGAATAATCTACTATAGGACACAGTCATAACCATAAGAGAGGCACATCCAGGGCTAAGTGTACCACTGAACAAAACCCTCCCTATATTTAGGCAATGTATGGCGGGGGCGGGAGAGAAGGCAAAACATCAGGAATTCAGTATTAATCAGGCACGCTTTGCTAGTCAAGGGGAGTGGAGTAGAACTAGTTCCCATCCTCTTGGAATTATAATCAGCTCTGACTTCTGAGATATTTGGCAGGCAGCGTCCATGCATTTTGAAAATACTTGAGCATCCGTAAGGGCTAAAAAAACCCTGCTTTGTTTAGGAAATAAAATGAAAGGAAAACTTGTCAGGAAGCTGGGTTTTGCCTCTAACACCACATTCTGAATTCCTGTAAAATGGTGGCATGTGCAAAGCGTTGGCCATCTTTCACAATGATGATATTAGGCTCTCAGACTGAGAGTAGAGACCTTAAAACGGCTCATAACTCTCTCCCAGATGGGTCATGTGGCCAGGAAGGAGGAAGAGGAAAAGGGCCAAATTAGATGTTAGCTTTGAAGTGAATCGTGTCATGAGACCTTGATCTTTTTTATTTTTACAGACAGACATGAAGTTGGGGAACCAGTGTTGCCAAGCATGCTGGGATCCAATTCAGCTCAGGAAAATGGCACAAGGAAGGAGGGGCTTCAACCTTTCCTCCCATACCCTTTTCCCGAGCAGAAATGGCTGCAGGGGTTGGGGTGTTCAACTTACTGCAGCATGTGTGAGGTCCAGTTTGGCCCTAGGAGAGGAAGCTTGTTGGCAAATTTGGGTTTGCTATTGTATAATGCATGAAATAGCCAGAAGATACAACTTGTTGCTCAGTAGTGCCCAATATTTATAAACAATAAGCATGAAAAATAAAATATAAAAATGTTCAACGTCAACTGAAATGAAATTCTTGCATTTTACATTGAGAGGGGGGGGAAGTAGTAAGGAGCTAATTTGTGAGTGGGTTCAAAAAAAGTACAGGAAGTTTAGAAATGGCGCTGATATCAAAAAGATGGAGGACCTCTGTATTAGGAGAGAGCATGAGGTGAACTGGCTTGTGGTAACCTGAACTGCTGTCAAAGATACCTTTTTGACTCAAACCCAGGAAAACTGGTATCCACGGCAATTTCCTTACTTTCATCCAGGATCCAAGGTTAGGTTTGAGGACTAGAAACCCTTTTTTAGAAAAGAAAGAGGGGATTTCAGTAGGAATTTGGCTGAGTATCCTAAGCCAAGGTTCATAGCCCCAAACCAAACATCCTCCCCAAAACCTCCAGGAGAGATTCCAAAGCAAAATTCTGACTGGGCCATAGTTCTAGTGGCAGAACCCATTTTCTGTTGAGAAGGATATCAGAAGACAAGGCTGGCAAAGAATGTGTAGTACATTTTTATCCCGCCCTTCTTCTAAAGAACTCCAGGTGGAATACGTAGTACTTCATTCCCCATTTTATCCTTGCAAAAGCTGTGCGAGGTTCATGAAGCCTGTGGCAGAGTCGCTTAGCAGTCTTCATGGCAAGCGATGGATTTGGACATAGGGTTTTTTTGGTCATTGTCCAACATGCTACTATGGCACACTGGCCCTGAGTTTTTGGAAATCAACTTCCAGTCATAGCTTTACTGATTCCTTTAAAAACTACATTTGGGATATTTCTGTTGACCAATGTGAAAATGGAAATATTGTCGAAGGCTTTCACGGCCGGAGAACGATGGTTGTTGTGGATTTTCTGGACTGTATCGCCGTGGTCTTGGCATTGTAGTTCCTGATCTTTCGCCTGCAGCTGTGACTGACATCTTCAGAGTTGTAGCACCGAAAGACAGAGATCTCTCAGTGTCAAAACATTTGACACTGCTTATCGTTTGACACAGAGAGATCTCTGTCTTTTGGTGCTACACCTCTGAAGATGCCAGTCACAGCTGCTGGCGAAACATCAAGAACTACAATGCCAAGACCACGGCAATACAGCCCGGAAAATCCACAACAACCAAAATGGAAATAGTCAGAAGTTATACACATCCCTCCTCCATCACACATGCTGAAAACTATGTCTGAATGTACATATTTGAGAAGTTTAAGAGACTTAATTATTTTAAAAAACTATCTAGCCAAGTATAGCAAATTAATTCCTGACAATATAAAGTACTAAAGAAGCCAGACATGGGCCATTGTGGCTCCTAGTGAGCAAGGAAGCAAGTTCCTTACCAGATATGGCTGTGTTAGTAACATTCTCCATTCTGACATCACAGATCATAGGACCTTCTTCAAAGGCCACTGGGATTCTGCAAGAACAAAAAAAAACCCATTCAGCTCCCACATCATCAGAAGCCATCTCAAGGAACCAAGAACAGGCACAGTATTGAAAACAATGACTTAAGTTTCCCTGGAGTTAGGAGGAGGCAGCTTCTCCTTGAGCAAGTCTAGCATAAAAACTGCAAAACGTTTTCTGTGAAGAACTACTGACCAAACAACATGATGATTCTGGAGAACCCATGCACTGCCCCATTCATCACTGCAAGCATAAGCCCCACAACTTCATTATGATTGCAAGTAAACGGCTTAACATTAAAATTCACCCAGTCCCAGGCCTTTGTCGCATGGGGGATTTTTGCCACTTTTGGTTCCATACCTTTTCGGATCTTCTTCTGAATTCCAGATGCTTAACTCCCCCTTCAGATTTCAATTCAGTCTTTCTTTCCAATTTTCTGCCTGACCACAAAAAGCACCCTAAACAAAAGCGTACAAAAAGGCCCTATACAAAAAGTTGAAAAACACAGATAAAGTAAAAGAATTTACTTTAATAGTTTGACACAGAGATCTCTGTCTTTCAGTGCTACACCTCTGAAGATGCCAGTCGCAGCTGCTGGCGAAACGTCAGGAATGACAATGCCAAGACCACGGCAATACAGCCTGGAAAATCCACAACAACCACCTAAAATAATTTACATTGTAATATCTTTTTTTTTTTGCTTACTCCCTCAGTTCAGATGGTACACTACCCAATGGAAGAAGCTTTGACTCTTGAAAGCTTACATCCGGAAAATCTTGCTGCTCTTTAAGGTACTACTGGGTTTGAATCTTCCTAATCCCCATACATATGCAACCAGGCTTAAGATGCCTCTCAGCAGTGTCTATGCAGGGTTTGTTTGTTTTTTAAATCTGTAGCTATCCAATGTAAGAGCAATCTTGTGTTGTTCCATTTCAATGATACAGTAAAAGGCAAGGCATCCAAACTTCCATTAAAAAAAGTTTTCTACATCCTTCTATTTCATAGTACCACTTACAGAAATAAAAGATTACTTTCCCACCAGGGTTTTTATTCTATACTCCCCAAAGAGCAAAACCAGCACACATACATACCCTCAACGCACACATAAACCAGTACTTGTTCTAAAGGACAGCATCAGTCTTCGATGCTGTCCTTTAGAACAAGTACTGGTTTATGTGTGCGTTGAGGGTATGTATGTGTGCTGGTTTTGCTCTTTGGGGAGTATAGAATAAAAACCCTAGTGGGAAAGTAATCTTTTATTTCTGTAAGTGGCTTTTTGCTTTTTGTCTCCCCTACATCTTAAAGAACCTAGCTCCTTTATCAACCCTACATGCCTACACTAGTGGCCAAAATTGTGGAAACCTTTTGGGAAAAGTGTGTTTTTGAGGTTTGACGGCTCATAACACCACTTTATTTTGGAGTAATACCATAAAATTATATAGCAATGGAAAGATAATTTAATCAAGAACTTCACACTGAATTGCACCATTTCGTTCTGTATACACCCCGATGATTTTCTTCTGTCACCTAGGCTCAGTCTCTCAATTCTTCTATCATCCCTTGCTTGTGTGCACCTTTTCCTGCCTTTACCAGTCTGGTTTTGTAGTGACTGAGTTGCCTAATACCTCTTCAAAAATTTAGAAATGCCACCTTTGGTTAAGTTTCCACCAATTTTTCTTCTAATTTGTTCATAACTGTAGCCTTGTTTACTTAATAGTACTATTTTACATCGCTTTCTGGGTGACCAGTCAACTCTTTGTGCCATTTATTTAATTTTATTACGTTTTACAAGCTCACGAAATGAAAGAACACAAAACAAACCAACCAACTTGATAGCAATCACATAACACTGACAAATGACCTCCTCTCAGCTCCAATACATGACATCAATAGCTGAATCCTACTGGAGTCGGTTTCGTTTTCTCAGCCATGCCGGACGCTCCTCTCGGCTGGTCCGGGAGGAAACGACCGGGCACCCTGACCGGGCGGCTGATCTGCAAGGATTAGCCCCCAGGACTCCCAGGGAGGGAGCCAGGGTCCGGGACGCGGCGGGAAGAACTCCCCGAAATCAATGCGGGGAGGGAATTGCCCGTTTGTCCCTATGGAGGCCGGCAGATGTGCGCGGCGCCTCGAGTGCCGCCGGGCAACGAGAAACGGCAAGTAAAAGAAACAGGCGGAAGCCTGTAAACAAGCGAATCCCTTCTGTTCTACAAGCGTTTGTGAAGGAGAGGTTGATCTGAAGAAGACTCGCTCTTCCCCTTCGTGGAGTTCCAGAATTTTGTTGGCGCCCCCGCCCCAAAATGGCAGCAAAGAAGCAAAGTCCCGCTCTCGGTAAGTCAATCTCGGCCACCTTGCAGAAAGGGGAGTCGCTCGAAGAATTGGTGCGCAGGGCGGTGGTGGAAGCTATAAAACCCTTTGTTGACAAGCTGAACGAAACTGATCAAAGGGTGGGCTTAATTGAAAGCGAGGTGAAAACCATTAAGGTAGCAGCGGGGGGGGGCAGAAAAGTCTGCTCTGGAAAGTGCGTCACTTGTGAAGGCTACAAAAAAGGAGTTGAAGTTGGTGGAGAACCAACTGATCGGGCTACAAGTGGAACGAACGCAGACAATTTTGCGTCTCCAAAACGTGAAAGAGGAGGAAAATGAGGATCTGTGGGATTTGGTCTCGGAACTACTGGCGACACCCGCGAGGACGACTAAAGAAGAGGTTAAAAGCGACATTTTGGAGGTCCGTCGGGCTTCTTCAAAATATGCAACAAAGCGACAGTTGCCTCGTGAGATCATTATTGACTTTTCAACTAAAAAGATTCGGGACACCATCCTATATAACTCATACAATGCGGATTTGGACTTTATGGGTTTGAAAGTCAAGATTTTGAAGGACGTTCCATTTCTAGTCCGGAAACGGCGTTTTAAATATAAAAAGTTTGCAGCTCTTCTGAGGGACCATGGAATAAAGTACAAATGGTTATTCCCGGAAGGAATATGGTTCAGATATAAAGATCAGGCCTATAAGATATTATCAGAAGATCAACTAAAGGATTTTGAGAATAAAAACCCAGAATTCTGCTGCACCAAGAACGAAGAAAAGGAGGAGCCGGAGGGGGGGGGGAAGAGGAGAGCATTGCAACAGCAGTTGCACAGAGAGAATTGCGTCCGGGACCCAGAAGGGGGAGGAAAGTTTAATCAGAATTTGAAATGTTTATTCTCTGTATGATTAACCACTCCATCATTATTCTATGGAGCTATTTTTGTATTATGACAGTATGAAGGGAAACATTGAAGTGTAGTGTTTAGTGTTTGTAGTTCATTCCCCCCCCTTTTTCTTTTTCCACTCCCCTTTGTCCCTTCCCTCTTCCCTTTCCTTGTGATAGTCTGGTGTAGTGTTTTGTAGTTATGAAAAATAAAAAAATTTATAAAAAAAAAAAAAATAGCTGAATCCTACTGTGACCTGATTGGCTCATTGCCAAAACAAGGTGACACCTGATTGGCTCTCTAAAGACTCGTGCTCATTGGCTACGTTCAAATGAAGGAAAGCTACTTCATATCAACCTAAGCAACTTGAGCTTTCTTTTCCTGGTTATTTGGCTATAACATTGGATAGAATACAGATAATTGAACAAATTTTGTTGCATTACATTCTTGATTAAATTATCTTTTCATTGATATATAATTTTATGGTATTACTTCAAAAAAAAGTGGTGTTATGAGCCATCAAACCTCAAAAATGCACTTTTCCCAAAATTCCCACAATTTTGGCCCATACAAAATGTGACCAGCTACACATTTGAATAAACTCATTTCTTAAGGCGCAGCTTCATCTCCAGTCGTCATATATATATTTCGGTGGGCGGGTGATGTGATGGGCTTGACTGAAAAGGATGGACTCGAGTTTTTTTCTGATTCACAGCGATGCTATGCAGAGTGACTCCAGCCGAACCCATTAAAAATCAATCAGACTGGACTAATTAAGAATAGGATTGCACTGTAAAGCCTCCCACCCCGTATCCTTGGAAGGCTAGGTGAACACCACAAACGACCTGCGTATGATCTTAGCACCTACATAGTAACAACGCCTGTGGGTACCCCGCCCCCAATTTCCGAAAGCGTTACCGTTTCTCTTTCTAGTGTGTGTACGGTGGTCTTTTCTCCACCTCTCCCCTCTCCTGCAGAAATTCTCCAGGTGCAGCTGCCGCCGCCCATTCCTTCAGCAGTTCAATTCAACACGGAGAAAGCAAGCTGCCCCATTTCCCAACCTGCAACTTTGAGTTGCTCCTCTCTATACGGTTAATTTTTTTTGGCATTAACATGAATCCACGTAGACCACCCCACCCCAGCCCTCATATACCTAAACACTTCCCCAAATTCTGTTTGCAAGCAACCAATCAGCTTTAAGAAGTCCAATCGCTCGTGGTTGTTAGTGGCACAGATGGAGTTCTGGGAGCTGTAGTCCTCTTGACTATTAAGCCTCTCTGCTCCCATCTGTTGGTGGTAAGGAGAAACTCCCGAAGCGGGAGGGAGAGAAGGCAGAGGACCAGCCTGCAGAGTGCGTGGGAAGGTCTGGCAAAAGTTGTTTCCAGCTGCGTTGGTCCAAAAGCAAAATCCAGCACCAAGAACTCAAAGGACATAATGCATTTTA
Organism: Eublepharis macularius; assembly: GCF_028583425.1. Taxonomy (NCBI): domain Eukaryota; kingdom Metazoa; phylum Chordata; class Lepidosauria; order Squamata; family Eublepharidae; genus Eublepharis; species Eublepharis macularius. The sequence goes on along the minus strand of NC_072793.1, from coordinate 161,572,925 downwards.
TTAGGACCAAGCATAAGGGCACAAAACAGCATGTAAGCGTTCACATTCATCAGGCTGGCTGTTATCAAAATAACAACAAAGAATAACAAAATAATAAAAATCAACAGGGTGGGGAATAAAGATGTTTCTGGCCCTATTCATACCAGAACTCCTGTATTCAATGCCTTGCCAGTATGCAGGTTTAAAATGGTGCCGCTGTCAGGTTGCTATCTGGAAAGTTTTAATTAGGGCTGCCATTTAAATAATAAATAAATTCGCAGCTTAAGCACTCATCAGATTATATGTAAAATACCGAACCCCTAAGGGGAAGCCAAATTAGGGTTTCTAAGGCTCAAACCAGACCCAAGCAGGATCTGCAGCACCTGAAAGTATGATGAACTCAACATCCAGCCCTAAAAAGCTTCACCCTAAACCACAGAAAATACCGGAGGAACACTATAAGACTACTGTTATTACAATATTTTATATATCAAAGCGCAAAGTGCTAATAGTGTGCAATACTTGTAAATAAATAATGTTTACGAAAATAGTCACTTTAAATCCTAAATACATCAATGAACCAGTACAATCAATAGTCACTAAATAGTATAATCCATAAATAAATAACATAGTCAATCAACAATATAAATGTCCAGCAGGTGAAAAATTCCTTTTCTTCGTTAATTGGTGTTATTTTCAAAGCTCATGGGAGTGACCATCAATCACGATGAAGAAGGACTGGAGCTGAACATTTCCTCAAACAATCAGCCGACGGGGTTTTGCCAGCGTATTTCCAATTCCCGTTTTGTACCGTTACTTCCTCACAGGCATTACTATTATGGACTGTAATAAAAATTAATAAAAACATACAGTACCCGTGTATTTACTAATATAGCTTAACAGTACAGCAAGCAAAACATTACAAATCACTCGCTTACTGGTCATCAATAGTACTCTAGCTCATCATTCAGTCAGATAGTGCAGACGGAACAATGCCGTGGGAGTTCCCATTTGCCTATTGCTTAAATTTCCAATCATTTAAAGATTCTGCAGCAGATGGGAACTCCCACGGCATTGTTCCGTCTGCACTATCCGACTGAGTGATATCGGACTGAGCATAAAACTCTTCAGAAAAAAATACAGATCGCTGTGATTATTTGGAATATTCTTCTTTCCATCTGGCAAATTTAAAAAGAAACATACCACATGGACAATGTTTACGTTTAAAATGGAATTCATCTTTACAATTGGATTATAACAGTCCAATGTATTGGGGGAAGTCTTTCTTAATAGAGGGTCTCCATCACGGGTCATTCAACATGCCAAGGAAAGAGCAAGAAAAGTCCCAAGGAGTGAATTATTACAACCTAGAAAAAAACATCCAGATAAAAGTGTAATGTGGGCATTAGATTTTACACCTTTGGCTAGAGACATTTCCAAAATAATTAGAACCAATTGGCATATTGTCAAAAGATTACCAGGATGTGAAGAGCCACCTAGGATTGGATATAGAAAGACTAAAAGTCTGAGAAATATTTTGGTTCATTCAGATTTTAGTAAGCAGCATCAACTACTGAAGAATTTCCCAGTTGGCCACCATGCATGCGGCCACTGTAGTGTTTGCATGTTGAGTACCAATATTGATAAATTTAAACATCCACGTACTGGTGCCCCATTATACTCTAACTGTTTTTCTATCTGTGCAATGACCAATGTAATCTACATCACAGAATGTACATGTTTCTTAATATATATTGGCAGCACAAAACGTCCTATTAGAACCCTATTAGAACCAAGAACACCTCTCAAAAATCCATAATAAAAACATAGAAGCACCTCTTGCACAACATTTTGCACTTTATCATAATCATGAACGGGAATTTAAATTTTCAGTACTGCAAGTTTTTAAGGCTGGTGAGAATACACCCAGATTGTTACATCAGGCAGAAGCCCAGTGGATTTTTAGAATGGACAGTCTTGCTCCTAAAGGGCTTAATAATAAAATTGATTTTTCAGTATTCTTATAAGATATATATTTTGTACTACAGTAGTTTTGTATAGATGCTATTTTTGTACTAAAAATTGTATTTTTGTAGTAAAATTGTATTTTGTATTATTCCCCTTATGCGGTACTTTTAACCGGAATCATCAGGAGATCTCTTTAAAATGAACTGAATGGTATAAAAATGGTCCCAAGAGTGTGCACTAAAAAACCTACCAATGCACTGATTTCAAACACTGATGAGAGACTGTAGAATGAAGATGGTATAAGTAAGTGTTTTTACTGGCTTTCTTTATGAATTTGAATAATTATTACAGCAATTGATTATTTTTATAGATATTAGCCAGGAAGAAGAGTATCGAAACGAGTGGATTTCAAGCCAGCAAGCTCGTAGCCTTTGCCTCTATATTAATTATCTTCTTGCTAATTGCTGTTGCTCATCTTTGAAGACGCCAGAGGATTCAACGTGGTGCTCTTCTTGTTCCTGATCAAAGGAAAGACTGAGACAGGAAGATAAATTCTTACTGCTTTGTGGTTAAGGGCTGTTATTCTGCCTTGTAAACGCCAGAGGATTTACCACAGTGTTCTTCTTTGTTCCTGATTGAGGAACGACTGAAACAGAACTCTATGTATTGATTAATGAATGGAATGATTGTTGCTTTCACACTGTGCACTATCTGTCCAACCACAGAAAAAGCCATGTTCACTACTCGTTTGTCCTCAGAAGGTGGGGGAACCAAGACAGGAGCCACCGGCGATGAGCTCACCTGGCTGGCAGGTTTCTAAGCAAGGAGGCAGTCTTGGTACCTGATCCTAGACCATTTCGAGATTGAAAGGTCAGAACCTGCACTCTGAATGGTGCTTGGAAACAAACGGGGAGGAAATAAGGATCTTTTTAGTAACTGTGTAAAATGCTTATTTAGCAGGGTTTGGCTAACAGCTGTATTCTCAAATAGCTGAAGTTTCTGAAGACTTTTCAAAGGCATTCTAGTAGTCAAGCCTGGATGCTATTAAAGCCTGGGTAACTGTGGCACAGCCATCTCAGTCCAGATGTGCTGCACTTAGTGAACAATGATGTGCAGATGCTGCCATGAGTAATACTAAAGCACCCCTTAGCTTCAAATCTGACCTTTTAGGGGAAGGGAAATCCCATCCCAGTACAGGCTAAATATTGGCCACCTCTGTGCTAGGTTCCTTCTGCGTGACATCCACAAGCAACATAAAAACTGATTCCATGCAACATTTCATATGGCAGTACATTCCCTATAAAAAACTGAGAAATGTCCCTTGCTGGGGGCAACGTATGTTTTCTCAGAAGTAAGTTTCCTTCAGGGTTTGCTTCTTTGCCATCAAAGACTTAAAGGTCACTGTAGTTCAACAGAAACCTTTCAAAAACAAAATCCAACCCGAGGCTGCTGAACTGGAATTCATATGCAAATTTGACTCTGTCAAGCTGGGACTGAATAGGGACTATGAATGGTTATCGCATTACCACAGATAACAGATTTCCTTTACAGAGGTGGGGTCTGGGGGAGCTCAGTGGTACCTGGCGTGGGCTTTCGGGAACCACAGATCTCTTTGTCAGATGCATCTGGCAGGGAGAGCTGTGATTACCGAAGGCCCATACTGCATTGGAATTGGATGGTCTAGCTGTTTGGCTTATACAAACTAACAGGGCAAACTCCTTTGAAGCCAACTGACACACACACCAAAAGGAGATGTTTACATATACTAGCAAAGGAATGTTTTGATTGCTCCCTCCCCCTCCCCCCCTAATTGCCTCTTCCCTCTCTTGCTCTTCTGTGTTTGACCAGTCTCTGTATCAGGCATCTGATGAAGAAAACTTGATTCTCAAAAGCTTATGCTAAAATAAAATTGGTTAGTCTTAAAGGTGCTACTGGACTCTTTTTGATGTTGCTCTAACATGTTGCTCTAACTCCCAGGGGTCTCCCTTCAAGAATGCCAATCAGCTTTACTTCATAGCATTCATATCCCGAGTAATTTTTTACACACACACAAACCCTATTCCAGGATATTATAAACCTGGGGGCCTGCAAGTTAGGGATCCCAAGTCAAATGCGCAGGGGCCCATAACTCCTTAGCAGCCCTAGATGGCGAGATCACTGGGGAAAGGAATTAGGAAGTTGCATAGCTTACATCACCCAGTGCTTTTCTTCCCTTTCAGAATGCTACAAAGTTAGTAGTCCAGCCCTCTCTCTAGTTTTGATCTGTTTAATTGATGCCAAGTTGCCCTGTACACTCTATGGTCTCTGGAGTGCAATGAGCATGTCCAGTGTTTGGTAAGCCATTCGAGGCTGCATTTTTACGTTCGAAGTAATATTTTTACCTCCCCCTCCCCCGCCAGCCAAGTTTCTTTGCCAGAGCACCAACATCTTCATAAGTAGATAGTGTGTTAAAAAACAACACTTTGCCAAAAAGCAAAGGCTGCCTGCATACCTCTGCTCCAGAAGTAGCTTCCTTTGCTGATTTCTGTACCCCCCCCTAACTTCTATTAAAGGCATAGGAGCAGGGTGTGCCACATTTTCCTAGAGCATCTGGCAACTGAAAAGCCTCTGAGTTTGTGCAGATTGCCTTTCCTCTTTGTAAACCAATTAATAATTAATAATAAAAGGGATTGCCTCTGGTTAGATGTAAAGTTTGCTCTCCTCCCCCTGAAGCGAAGAACCCAGGGTTCGCTGGATACATTCTTTGGTGCTCAGAAGGCAGGCACCACCAAAAGGTGCAATCTTCTGCAGAATTACTCCAGTAACGGCCCGAGACTGGAGTAACTCCGCTAGAGCCTTGGGCCGTAAGACACGCCTCTTTCTCCGGAGTTGATGCCTGCTCGGCGAGTACCTTCCGCCGTCCCGAGGCGGCCCCTGAAAGCAATACTTGCCCAGTCATTATTTGCCATCGGAAGCCAGCGGAGGCCGCGCAGAGAGCAGAGCCATGGCAGACGCCGCTCTCGTTTCGGCGCTCTGCGAGGAAACGACCTGCCCCATCTGCCTGGAGTCTTTCAGGGAGCCGGTGACCGTCGACTGCGGGCACAATTTCTGCCGGGGCTGCATCCTCCACTACTGGGAAGACTTCAGCAAAGCCACCAGCTGCCCTCAGTGCCGAGAGATTATTCAGCGCAGGAAGTTCAGGACGAACCGGCAGCTGGCGAACGTCATAGAAATAGTCAAGAAGCTCGAGGAGAGAACGAGGGCAGAGCAGAAGAGGGGCTTGTGCCGGAGGCACCGGGAGCCGCGGAAGCTCTTCTGCGAGGAGGAGGAGGAGGAGGAGGAGGAAGCCCTTCTCTGTCTGGCGTGCGGCGCAGCCGAAGAGCATCACGATCGTCGTGCAGTTCCAGCGGAAGAGGTGGCTCCAAAGGACAAGGTAGGAGATAACGGCGGTTTCTTTTAAGAAGATGCGCTCCTATGAAAATGTCTGTTGTGCGTAAAAGGCTTGCGGGGTAGCTTCTGTGCTTGCACACCGCCGTTTTGTAGAACTCTTAACTTTCCCACGTCCTCCAGTTTGAAAAAGATCTGAGCAAGGCTCTTAATGATAGGACGTTTTGGAGGTCTTTCATTCATAGGGTGGCCATAAGTTGGAAGCAACTTGAGGGCACATAAGCCATACCTTTCCCATTTTTAAAGTGTCCTTGCATCTCCTTTCAAGCAACCTAATTGAATTGGAAACACAACAGCGACAATGTACGGCAGATGGTCTGAAAAGTGTTCCTTCCCACAAGGGGAAGGAAGCATGGTGGTGGAAAGTGCCATCAAGTCATAACTGAGGGCAACCCCGGCTGGGGTTTTCAAGGCAAGAGACTAACAGAGGTGGTTTGCTGTTGCCTGTCTCTGCAATCCTGGTCTTCTCTGGAGGTCTCCCATTTACTAACCAAGGTCAGCCTTGCTTTGCTTCCAAGTTCTGGCTTACCTGGGCTATCTGGGTCAGAGCAAAGAGGGCAACTAATGATTGTGTCCCTTCATGGAGGGATGGGCAATTGATGGCTGTTAGCCACATGAAGCTGCCTTATCAGCTCACCATCAAGGTCAATACTGTCTACTGGTAGCAGATCTCAGGCAGAGGTCTTTCACATCACCTGCTGCCTTGTCCCTTTTAACTAGAGATTGAACATGAGGCCTTCTTCATGCAAACCAGAGGCTCTTCCACTGAGCCACAGCTTTTTCCCCGTTTAGCCATGATGGCTAAATGGAACCTCCATGCTCAGAGGCAGTATGCTTGTGAATACCAGTTAAAACAACAGAGGGGAGATTTCGCCTCCACATCCATCTTGTAGGCCTTCTGCAGGGGCGTTAGTTTGGCTACTGCATGGAACAAACAGCATTGTTCTGATCCAGCAGGGGCTTCTCCTGATGTTCTTGTGGGGGGGGAAGTATGGTAGAAGGGGAATGTGATGGTTAAACATGCTTTTGAAAGTGTGGGACTATTTTATGGTGGGCAGCCTCTGAGAAGTAACCAGCCTCTTCCTCAGCGGCCTGGCTCCAGATATTGACTCCACCCTACTGGGCTAAAACAATTATCTCATGGGGGTTACATAGACATTTGTCATGTTTTCATGCATTCCAAAGACACACAACTTGTTATTTACACAGTAAAAGAAGGTTAAAATCAAAATCTATTATCAAGAGTTTTGATTAATAAATTGTGACAAAGTAAGACATTTGGTATGGACGTGTGTTCTATCCACAAAAAGGTCTTGCAATTTTTGCAGCTGACCAACAACTTCTTTCATTGATTCTAGTAGAAAATTAGCCAAAGTGTGTAGTTTAATATTTTTTTAAAAACATCTTTGAAGAAATCATGCCAGTGATACATTTCTATCCAAAACTGTTTGGGGCAGGAATGGAGTGTATATTTGCAATATTCATTTGATGCTGATCTTTTCTCATTAAGACACAAAGAGCACAGCAGATGGTCACCGTGCAAAATGCAATAATTTCACGAGCAAAGCATGAAAACATTCAAAGAGGACGAGGACAATTTCATTATCCTCCTGAGATCTTTTTTCTTTGGTGTTTTCTTTAAAAATACAAAAGTTGGAAAATGTTTAACGCAGTCTTAGAGTTTGTAATCGGTAAATAATTGCAATTCATACTATAGCATTATATTGAATTAAACATGACACAAAAATTGTCAGTTTAAGAGTCAATGGGGTTAGAAGGGTGTAACTGTTTTAGAACTGCATTATTAATGTCTGTTTCCAAATTATCACCCAACTGAGAAGGTAGAGGAGGGATCAAGTGGTAAGTCACAAAAGAATGTACCCAAATTGTCTAGAATAAAATGGGAAGTTAGCTCGACAAGTCCCTTATTATCTGACCAGAAATGATTTTTTAAAGAATCAAGAATTGGTTTTGATGGTCTGTCAGGAAAAAAAAGCCTTTCCCCTTTGTAAAGCAAAATCACTGCAACCATAATTGCATATTTATCTGTTTGTTCAGTTTTATCCTGCCTTTCCTCTGAGAAGCTCAGGGATCGGGAAGGGAAGAGGGAGTGATTGTAGGGTCTGAGAGGTAAGAGTGGGACATTCGGTAGAGATAGTTAAGGTAGCCAGCTCCATCTTGGGAAATTTCTGGAGATTTGGAGGCACTGCTTGAGGAGGGCAGAGTTTGGGAGAGGGTGCTCAGCAGAGATGTGATGTCATATCCTCTGAACCTGCCATTTCTTCCTATGGAATTGATGCATGTAGTGTCAAAGATTGGTTGTAATCCCAGGATAACACCAAAGCCCCACCTGGAGGTTAGCGATCCTATGGGCATAGATTCATTGAAAGATGTGGTAATAGAGACCAAGCCAGTTGTGGTAAAAGGCCTTTTAATGAGATTTGGGGGATCCTGGCTGCCATTCCTGGGTGAAGCTGTGCCTTTCTACAGCTGTCTACATGCTGTTATGGAGATGGATGTGGTCCTACATCAATCTCTCTCATTTTTCCCATGAAGACTTGAGATTAGTTTGCTTGCTTTGATACAAAATATGGAGGAATGTCTTTCAAGAAGAGGCCAAGACAAAATGGAGGCTGCATGGTAACACCTGTTCTTTCCCCCAATTTCTGTGTGCTTTCCACCAGGCACGTTTGGAAATGGAGAAGCAGAAAATCACACTTACTTTTGAACAAATGCACACATTTCTTCAGGAAAAAGAGCACCTCAGACTGGTCCAGCTCAAAGACCTGATGAAAGAGATCAAAGAGAGGCAGGGTGAAAATGGTGGCAGCCTTTCTGAGGAGATTTGCCATCTTAGCCATCTCATAAGAAAGATGGAGAGAAAGTTCCAGCAGGTAAGATCAGAGGCTCCATATAAATGTACATAAAAATGAGAGCTGGTGTGTTCTTTGGTCCTGAGGGCTCAGTCAACCTTCCTTTCATTTTTGATTTTCAAATGAAACAGATACCTGTCTTCTCAGTGCATGCTGATTTCCTCGTTAGTTTTTCATCTTCATCTGATTTCTGGTGGGCTGTCTATCCTGTTTTTAGTTGATTTTAAAGTGTCATTGTATGCTTACGCATTCAAGTGTCACACCACAGCTGAAGTTGGATCCAAAACCCAGTTTGTTTTTCTTTAAAAACTCAATTTTGAGCTGGAAAGCTGCTCCAGGGAAGGGTGGGAGGGAAGGTGTATTCCATGATGTCATAGGCATCTAGCCAATCAGTACTTCAACTTCAAATGGGCAAAAGTTTGTCTCCTTGAGCTCAAGAGAAGATTGCATTTAGGATAACCGAGTGAGTTTCCAAAGCCCAGAGTGCCTCTTCTTTTTATGTATGCCGGCTTACATGCTAAAATGGAATCCCTTCCCATACCCTTTCCTAGGAGTGTCAGTAAAGAAGATGTGATTCTTGTCATTTGTCCTCATGGAACACCAGCAGATCTGTCCTATCTACACAGCCAAACTAATCGTGATGGCACACCTGTTCACTGTGTGTTTTTAAAATGCTGCCAGGCTCAGCATGGAGCTTTTTCTCTCTACCCTGCACCTTTTAAAGAACCAAAACTGCTGCGGGAGACCCAGCAACCCCCTGGGGATTGCTGAAAAGGTGATGCCAGGATATGAGAGACCTGTTTGTACAAAGTCATGCAATAATAAATTGAATAAGGGAAGTGGGAAACCATTTGTCTCTCACCCCAACGAAAACTCTCAGGCCAGCAGAAGTACTGCTGGTGGGAGGGGCTGGAGGGGCCATTTTGCCTATAGCAGCTGCCAAAGAGAACTTGATTCTCGAAAGCTTATGCTACAATAAAATTGGTTAGTCTTAAAGGTGCTACTGGACTCTTTTTGATTTTGCTACCACAGACTAACACGGCTAACTCCTCTGCATCTGTGACACATAGAATCCAACTTGATTCCTTTGCTTCAAGCAAGAAGGGAAAACTGAATCCCCATAAGAAAGACAAGAAGCCCAGTCTGTGTTTTGCCTCTATGACAGATCTGTCTCTCTCTCTCCCTTTCCCTCCCTCCCTCTCTCTCTTTTCAGGTCAGAAGCCCCTTGAGCAGGTATGCGGCTCTTTCTCCCTCTCTATTTCTTTTGTTCTACATGTCAGGGCTTGCCGCGACTGCCGCTGGGCGTGGCACTGGGCGGTCTGCTCCTGACGTCACAGGGGGGCCAGGGATTCTGCAGGACCCTGCTCTGTGGAAGGAGGGGCGGTATACCTCACCCAGACTCCCTCTCAGTCCACTCGCTGGCCTGCTCAACCTGGCCTGCTTATCCCCTGCATCCTCCTTCACCTCCTTCCAGAACTCTCCCCCAAGCCTCCACCCTTGCATCCTACTGCTCTCACTCCACATGATCACTCCTCACTCACACCCACCACCCCAGAGCTCTTCCTAGCCACCTTATATAGGGCTTCCTTTCCCCGCCCCGCCCTCCTTCTAGGCTTGTGCCCTCTCCTGACTTGGCCCAGCTGTGCCTTCCCTCAGGTGTTTCCCTCCTACCACTAATCCCTTCTTGGCTTCCTTGCCTTGCTGGCAGGGTGGGATTGAATGCAAGCCATCCCCGGCTGAGGTCTCCTTGGCCTTGCTCATGAGGAGCTGCCCCAGCCGGCTTCGGTGCTGCTGAGCCTGCCTGGCCTTGCTCACGAGGAGCTGCCCCAGCTGGCTTCTGTGCTGCTGAGCCTGCCTGGCCTTGCTCACGAGGAGCTGCCCCAGCTGGCTTCTGTGCTGCTGAGCCTGGCCGGCCTTGCTCGCGAGGAGCTGCCCTGGCCAGCTTCAGTGCTGCCTGTTGGTTGATGCCGGACGGGGCTACCCATCTCCTCCCCCAGAATGCCTGTGGCAGCTCCACCTGGAGGGGCTTGGCTCCTAGCACCTCCTGAGCCAGGCTGCTGTTGTCTAGCCAGGGTGTGGCTCTGGGCTGTAGTGGCTGCTTCTCCTCCTTGGAAGGTAAGGGCTTTGTTTGGGCTATTGCTGTGTCCCTATTCCCCCTGCCTTGGCCCTTTTCCTCTAGCCTGCTTAGCCCCCTCTCCTCCCCCTGGGGGGTGGGACTAGCTGGCTTCTCCCTGCTCCCTCCAGCCTTCTGAGGCTTTGGCCTTTCTCCCCTTCCCCCTGGAGCAGGCAGGTTCTGGCTCTGTTTGCCAGACAGAGCGGTTGAACTGCTGTCTCCCGGCTGCCCCCTGCCGCTGCCTGTCAGCAAGTCCGGGGGCTGGGCTGCTGACCCCGGACACACCCCCCCTCTTAGCCTGGATGTCGGCTCGGGGGGGTCTGGCTCGAAGAGCCGTGACATGAAGTCTGCATCCATGTGGTTGGCCCCCCGACGGTAGGTGATGGCAAATCGGTACGGCAGCAGGGACAGGTACCACCTCAGGACGCGGGGGTTATGCTCCTTCATGCGGTGCATCCACTGGAGCGGTGCATGATCCGTCACCAGCGTAAAGGGGTTATTGGCCAGGTAATATCTTAAAGCCCCCACGGCCCACTTGATGGCGAGGGCTTCTCTCTCGAGGGTGGCATACTTCTGCTCCGCTGGCTGGAGCTTGCGGCTTAAGAACAAGATGGGCACCCTCTCCCCGTCTCGCTCCTGCATCAAGATCGCCCCGAGGCCCGAGGCCGACGCGTCAGTTGCCAGGATGAAGGGCCTCTCAAAGTCGGGGTTCCAGAGCTTCGTGGTGTCTGACAGGGCGGTGCGTAAGTCTTGGAAGGCGGCCGTCCGCTCTGGTGTCCAGCTGAGGCGACTAGAGCTGCCCTTCCTCAGGCAGTCTGTCAGGGGGGCTGCGCGGGATGCAAAATGGGGAATGAAGCGCCCATAGTAGCCGAGGAGCCCCAGGAACCGCCTGAGCTGACGCTTGGTCTGAGGCTGGGGGACATCCCCGATGGAGGCCACCTTCTCAGGGGGAGGGCGGACCTGCCCACCCCCTATGACGAACCCCAGGTACTTGAGTTCTTGGAACCCCAAGTGGCTCTTCTTGGGGTTGGCCTTCAGCCCCGCCTTCTGGAGCGCGGTGAGGACTCTCTCCAGATGTTGCAGGTGGGTGGGCCAGTCGGGACTGAAGATGACGATGTCATCAATGTAAGCCATTGCGAAGTCCCGACAGTCCCCCAGGACTTGGTCCACCAGTCGCTGAAAGGTAGCCGCTGCCCCATGGAGGCCGAAGGGCATGCGGCGGAACTGGAAGAGGCCCCGGGGGGTGGCAAAGGCTGTCTTTTCCTTGTCCTCGGGGCGAACTGGCACCTGCCAGTACCCTTTTGTTAGGTCGAGGGCTGATAGGTACCGTGCGGGCCCCAACTGCCCCACCAGAACATCCGCCCGGGGCATGGGGTACGCGTCGAACTTGGCCACCTTGTTCAGCTCGCGGTAGTCGACGCAGAATCTAGTCGAACCGTCTGGCTTCGGCACCAATACGATGGGGCTGCGCCATTCACTTCGGGACGGTTCAATCACCCCCAGGCGCAGCATTTCCTCTGTCTCCCGATCCACCGCCTCCCACTGCTTCCGGGGGATGGGCCGCCAGGTTGCCCGTGCAGATTGCCCCGGCTGGGTGGGGATGGCATGGTGCACCAGGTTCGTGACCCCAGGGCGTCTTGAAAAGACCCCGGGCACTTGCCTCCACAGGGCCTGTAGCTGGGCCTTCTGTGCAGGGTTGAGCTGTGGATCCACCTTCGGCTCCTCGAACTCTGGGGCGTCAGCGGTCCATGGCAGCTCGCTGTCTGGGAGGTCTAAGGGGTCTTCAGCCAAGACGCACCCGTCCTCTGGCCTCTCATGCCACCGCTTGAGCAGGTTCACGTGCAGGGTTCTGCATCGGCGTCGGCCTGGCCCGCACTGCAGCTCATAGGTGGTGGGGCCCAGCACCCTCCGAATTTGGTAAGGGCCCCTCCATGGGTTCCCCTCCTCCCGTGGGAACACCGAGTGGTGTACCAGGACCTTCTCTCCAACTTGGAAGGTCCTCATCCTTGCACCCCGGTCGTAGGCCGACTTCTGCTTTGTCTGGGCGTGGGTCAGCTGGCGGTTGGCCTCGGCCTGGGACTGCTGCACCCGCTCGCGGAGCTGGCTCATGTACTCCGGTATGGGGGGAGCAGGGCTGCTGGTGCGGGGACCCCACCGTTCCGCCAGCCGAGAGAGCATCCCCCGCGGCTTGCGCCCGTACAGCAGTTCGAAGGGGCTAAAGCCGGTGGACGCCTGCGGGGTCTCCCTAAGGGCGAACATGAGGGGGTCGATGTATAGGTCCCACTGTCGAGGCTTGTCCTGTGTCATCTTCCTCAAGGCTTCCTTGACGGTCTGGTTCAGACGCTCTGCCAAACCATCGGTCTGAGGGTGGTACGCCGAGGTGAATATCTGCCGGATCCCCAAATTCTGGCAGAGTTGACGCATGGCTTTGGCCCGGAACGGCCCCCCCCGGTCTGTCAAGATTTCATCAGGCAGTCCCACCATGGCAAAAAGCTTGGACAGGGCTCGTATCATCCCCGGGGTCTGCATCGTCTTAAGCGGGATGACCTCAGGGAATCGTGTAGCATAGTCCACGATCACCAGGGCAAAGCGGTGGCCCCGGGGCGTGCGTGGCAGTGGGCCGATAAAGTCCATCGCGATGCGTTGGAAGGGCGTCTCCATGACGGGCAGCGGGGAGAGGGGAGCCTTTGGTGGGCGCCGGGCTGCCACCCGCTGACAGGTGGGGCACGAGCGGCAGTGGGCCTTCACGTCCGCGTTCACGGAGGGCCAGAAGAACTGCTCGAGGATCTTCTTCAGGGTCTTGTGGTGCCCCAGATGCCCGGCCCAAGCATGCTCATGGGCCGTGCGGAGGACTTCTGCCCGGTAAGCTGCCGGCACCAGTAGCTGGCGGATCTCTCCCTGGCCGTTTGGGGCACGGGCTAGGCGGACCCACACCCCTCCTTGCTTCTCAATGCGGGGAAGCCGTTGGGACCTCCGCTCATCCTGCACTCGGTCCTCCTCACGAGCTGCTGTCTCCCGCAAGCGCTGCAAGGACTCATCTGCCCCTTGGGCCTCGCAGAAGGGGCGGTCGGCCGGGGGTCCCACTGGGTCCTTGGCCTGCGGGCCTGCCCCTGGTCTGGTAGAGGGACCCTCGTCCGGGTCGGGGGCCTCCTCCACTTGCAGCGCTGGGGCGACCTGTGGGTTTGCCAGTCCCTCGGTTGCCTCCCTAAGTAGCCTTGAGAACCCCGGTGCATCTCTCCCCAGCAGCATAGGGAGCGGTAAGTGGGCTACCTTGGCAACTTCCAGGCGGCGGAGCGCTCCCAGGTATTCCACTGTGATCCAGACCATAGGGTACGGCTGGGTGCGGCCCATCACGTCTGTCACCGGGACCCAGCGGTGCACTGGGGTGTCAGCTGGGATGAGTTGGGAACGAATTGCTGACACTGCACTCCCTGAGTCCAATAGGGCTTGTAGGGTCTGCCGTCCTATTCTCACGGTGGTGCACAGACCCTGCACCACCTTGCCGGCTGGTGGGTTAATTTCCCACGCAAACGCGCATACCACTGGGGGGGTGGCTGCGGGGGTGCAGGCTTGTATCTGGTGCTCCACTGCCTGTGCTAGCTCCACCTGAGCTGCTCGGAAGGTTGCCTCCAGCTTCCTCCACATCTCGTCCAGGTGTGCCTCTAGCCATGGTCTGAGCTCTGCCATGGCGTTGGAGTGCATCCCCTCACCTGGCGCCTGCGTTGGAACGACCTTCCCCGTACGGGCCACCAACTTGTCAGGGCTTGCCGCGACTGCCGCTGGGCGTGGCACTGGGCGGTCTGCTCCTGACGTCACAGGGGGGCCAGGGATTCTGCAGGACCCTGCTCTGTGGAAGGAGGGGCGGTATACCTCACCCAGACTCCCTCTCAGTCCACTCGCTGGCCTGCTCAACCTGGCCTGCTTATCCCCTGCATCCTCCTTCACCTCCTTCCAGAACTCTCCCCCAAGCCTCCACCCTTGCATCCTACTGCTCTCACTCCACATGATCACTCCTCACTCACACCCACCACCCCAGAGCTCTTCCTAGCCACCTTATATAGGGCTTCCTTTCCCCGCCCCGCCCTCCTTCTAGGCTTGTGCCCTCTCCTGACTTGGCCCAGCTGTGCCTTCCCTCAGGTGTTTCCCTCCTACCACTAATCCCTTCTTGGCTTCCTTGCCTTGCTGGCAGGGTGGGATTGAATGCAAGCCATCCCCGGCTGAGGTCTCCTTGGCCTTGCTCATGAGGAGCTGCCCCAGCCGGCTTCGGTGCTGCTGAGCCTGCCTGGCCTTGCTCACGAGGAGCTGCCCCAGCTGGCTTCTGTGCTGCTGAGCCTGCCTGGCCTTGCTCACGAGGAGCTGCCCCAGCTGGCTTCTGTGCTGCTGAGCCTGGCCGGCCTTGCTCGCGAGGAGCTGCCCTGGCCAGCTTCAGTGCTGCCTGTTGGTTGATGCCGGACGGGGCTACCCATCTCCTCCCCCAGAATGCCTGTGGCAGCTCCACCTGGAGGGGCTTGGCTCCTAGCACCTCCTGAGCCAGGCTGCTGTTGTCTAGCCAGGGTGTGGCTCTGGGCTGTAGTGGCTGCTTCTCCTCCTTGGAAGGTAAGGGCTTTGTTTGGGCTATTGCTGTGTCCCTATTCCCCCTGCCTTGGCCCTTTTCCTCTAGCCTGCTTAGCCCCCTCTCCTCCCCCTGGGGGGTGGGACTAGCTGGCTTCTCCCTGCTCCCTCCAGCCTTCTGAGGCTTTGGCCTTTCTCCCCTTCCCCCTGGAGCAGGCAGGTTCTGGCTCTGTTTGCCAGACAGAGCGGTTGAACTGCTGTCTCCCGGCTGCCCCCTGCCGCTGCCTGTCAGCAAGTCCGGGGGCTGGGCTGCTGACCCCGGACACTACACTCATCTGTAAAACAGGTCACAGGCTCTGCTGAGCGCAGTTTAAAAAGAGTTTATTCTCTCAGGAGGATCCTATATGAGGGATCCTGAAATAATATTTAACCTATTGCTTAGGAACTGCTGTGTCCTTATGATTTGACACTTTACGTTCTGGGAAGGGCTAAAAGGCTTTCCACTGCAAGTGTCTGCCCACCACTGTGTTCCTTAACTGGAAAACCAGACATGTTTTAAAAGCTTTCACAGGGATGGGATACAGATCAGGGTTCTAGTACTGGGGATAGAGGGAGTTAACTCTCCCCCTGCCCCACTGGGGCTGTTTTCCCAATCAAAATAGTTCATTATAGTTATCTTTTTTCCTGTTAGGGTTTAAATTGACCCAAGAGATGTATTTTCAGTGGGGCAAATGACACAGAGACAAAGAAAAGTCCCTTACCAGAGACTGTGGACGTGATCAGACCCCTCCGCCCTAGGCATACCAGCACACACTTTTTAGCATTAAATTAGACACCAGGAATTTCAGTCACAGTATCATGTGGCTTGATTTTCAGAGCCAAAGGCCTTTCCCAAGACTGTGGAAGTGACTCAGTGACAGAGTACTTGCTTTCTATGCAAAAGGGCCCAGCTTCAATACCCAGTATCTCTGATTGAAAGGTGATATGAAAGACCTGAGACCTGGGAGCGCTGTCATCAGGCAGGGTACTGACCTTGATAGACCAGGAGCTTCATGTGATTCTTTTAACTGAGCTTGTGATTTTCTGCATATGAAGCATGGATTTTGCCTCTGAGTAATGATGTCTGACTTGCACTAGTGGATTTCACATTGTTTCCATTTGCCTTTCCTTGTCCGACCAGTCACAAAAAGCAAACTACTGCTTGACTGATGCACCTGAGATGTGATAGGGAAACTCTCATACCTGCAAAGCTGGAATACTTTCTTGTTATTAGAAATAGTTATATTTTGTTTGGTAGCAGAGTTACCCACTCAGAAGCATTTTCTCCAACATCCTGTAGTTAATCTTCAGGCAATTAAATTGTAGAGGAGATAGAATTTACAGTTTATTTAGATTCCATTCACGGCGATATCTTGAAGTAGAAAGCAAGTCCTAGTCTCAATGGTCATTTCCCTATACTAACAGCCACTTTGTGCAGCATCAAGACTGGATGTGAGTGTGTAGATTAGGCCTTCATGGCAGGAGCTCTGAAAGATATATCATCCCGCTTTGGAAGGCAAAGAAGGAAGAGAATCTCCCAAAGGAAAGAGAGAAGGTGGGAGTCAGAAGGCATTCCCACCTTAGACAGAGAGAAGCAGTTTATTTATCAAGAGAGTAACACATACAAAAAGAGAGTGATACAGTGCCTCCCAACAGCCAAGACATGTTGAGTCGCCTGTTCCATCACTCATGAGCAACAGGCCTCTACTGCAGTGCTCAGTGAAAAATAATCTAGATTTTTTTTTCTCTCTTCAACTGTTACATTGAATACAAAAGAACCTGCTAGCATGAAAGAGCTTCAGCCTGCAAGCTAGGCCAGCTGCTCTTACGTAGATCTCCACCTGATTAATTGCCCACCGTACCAGTTTGGGTGAAGAAGCATGCGGCGGGAGGGGGACAGTCTTCTTTCATTCCTCCTTGAACCGAACCTTCTTTCTTTCAGGCATGAGAAAGGGCAAGAGAAAACACTGGTGGAATGGTCTCCCGGGCTGGAAGAAAGACTCTGGTTTTCCTCTCAGAAACATTCAGCTCTACAAGAGGCTATAGAGAATTGCCAAGGTAAGACAGGAGGGGAAAGAGACAGATCTTTAAGAAGGGCTTATTTGGTTGCAGGGAAAGACCATTCCTGGTTAAAGAGGAACAGGCTTCCCCAGCAAGCTTCCTTGAGAAATGCTTGGGAAGACATCTTCCTACCCAATTTCTGCTGCCCCCTGTTCCTGCTTTCATGACCTTCTACATTGCTTCCCTCATTTCCGTTATTCCTAACCAGCTTTAAACAGAAGCATTAATTCATGCCTCAAAGCCTTCATTAAAATGCTGAGGGGGGAAGAAAGGTGGCATGGCATAGCCCCATCTTGTCAGATCTCAGAAGCTAAGTAGGGTTGGTTCTTGGATGGGGAACCACCAAGGAAGACTGCAGAGGGAGGGAATGACAAACTACCTTTGCTTCATTCTTATCTTGAACTACCTCCGCTTCTCACTTGCTTTGGAAGTTCCCTGCTGGGGTTGCTATAAGTCGGTTGCCACTTGATGGCATGTATGTACATAATGAGGGGGTTTGTGTAAGAGTTTTGGGGAGATGTGTCTTAGACAGAAACGTCACATTGCTGTATATTTTATGTCTTTTTCTAAAGTATTTTCATGTACACTCCTTTCTACTAATACTCTGGGCCCAACAGAATTAACAGAGTCATCCTAAGCACCCTTCTTAGTCCTTTAAAGTCAGTGGGTTTAGAAAAGTGTAACAGTGCTTAGGGTGGCAGAGTAAGATATCTAATATCCAATAATAAACAGATCAGTAAAATCAAAACATTCTTAACCCTTAAAAACCAAGACCAGACAAGCCTTTAAGATTGCAAATATCTGCTTATATGTGTTGTGATCCACCATCACCCTCCTTTCCCTCCTTTTCCCACAAGTATCCAAGAGTTTGTGGAGATCTGTGAGTGTGAGGCGACTTGCACCCACTTGGGCCCTTCATCCCTAATCCTAACCTGCCACCACTTAAACTCATCTGCCCTTCCCTTGCTATCAGTGGCTTCAAGCAGTGACTTGCATGTGTGCACTAGCTGCCAAACATTGCCCTTTCTTCTGCCTGCTCATTCTCTAGCCCAGTCCAGTGTTTTGGTCTATGCATAAATAAATGGCCAGGCACTTGAATAAGAACCTTTTGGTCACCATCTGAGATCTTTGGAAGGAAAAAATATTTATTTACTAACCTACATCTCTGCTTTCTAGGAGCACAGGGCTTTAGGATCAGAACATTAACAGAAGTATTACCGAAATTTACAAAAAGAAACCAACTGTGAGGTTAACTAGGTTGTACCAGTTTCTGGCTTTACCTTGATATTCCTTTCCAATGAAAGAGTACAAACAAGGCTGAAACTTTGAAATACATGCTGGTCAAGGCATGTATTTCTCCCAGTTTTTCAGTTTTTAGCTTGCACTCCACACAATGTGTGAAACCTTTCAATTTTTCCAGCTTGGAGGGTTTATCCTTGACCTATCCCGGACCTGGTGTTCGCACACCTTTACCTTACACCTTTACCTGTCCTGTACTAGGAGTCTTATTCCACATGCTTCTCACCCTTCCCTTTATCCAGTCATAACTCAGAGCATGTCCTCAGTGTTTATTGCAATAACTCAGGATATCCCAAAAGTGATCTATCTTGCCCCTTTCTGGCAGATGAGCAAATGGTTGTCATTGTCCCACCTATTTGTCTCCCTCAGCTGGAACACTGAGGAACTTATTGCTTAGTTCCCAGGCTAGAGTGTTTACTCTGAAGCCAGGGGGCTCTCAGGGTATTAATCAAGGTGCTCTGCACTTCCCTATTGTAATAATAAACTACGGAAGCAATCTCAAGCTGGTCTACTCAGATGAATTTATTCAGTGGGGCTTACTCTCAG
The DNA here is from genome assembly GCF_028583425.1 of Eublepharis macularius. Classification (NCBI taxonomy): domain Eukaryota; kingdom Metazoa; phylum Chordata; class Lepidosauria; order Squamata; family Eublepharidae; genus Eublepharis; species Eublepharis macularius. The sequence goes on along the minus strand of NC_072793.1, from coordinate 161,554,070 downwards.
GAAAGCATTCTTGGGATTGCAGCCTATGCCACCATGTATTTCCATGTAGCAGAATCTCTAGAGCAGGCCCTGAATGAAAAGGGTAATTTTGATGTCTACTCCTCTGCCAATAATCCCAAAGAGTGGAAGTCAATGAGGACTAGAATGAGCTTTTTTTAACTAGATGGGAAACATTGCTATATATGGTTTAATTTGTCGCTTTTTCTCTTACATAACAGAGTTTCTGAATCAAGCACTAAACAAAGGTAAGGAATGAGAAATTGGGGGGGGGGGTGTTTGTCCTCAGAAGCAGCCCCTTATTCAAGTGTTTTAATCAGGTCTCAAGAGCCTTTTCCTGATTTAACTCGCCTTTCTTTATTTCTCTGCCCTGCAGTTGATGTAACTTTGGATCCAGACACGGCAAATCCCTTCCTCATTCTGTCTGAGGATCTGAAGAGTGTGCGGAGGGGGAGCAAATGTCAGCATCTGCCTGAGACCCCTCAGAGATTTGATGTCATGATGTGTGTGCTGGGCCAGGAGAGGTTCACTTCAGGAAGACATTGGTGGTTGGTGGAAGTGGAAGAGAATTTAGGACGGTGGGCTATTGGAGTTGCGCAGGAGACTGTCCAGAAGAAAGGTCTTGTCCACATAAGCCCTGATCAGGGGCTATGGGCTGTGGGTCAGTCATTTAGTTACTCTTCTTCACCTTGTCAAATTTTGGCTTTTACTTCCCCTAAGTCAACCCCCTTGACCTTGAGACATAAACTCAGGAAGATCCGGGTGTCCCTGGATTATGGAAAGGGCTGTGTGGAATTCTTTGACGGCGATAAGAATGATTTGATCTTTGCTTTCCTTTCAGCTTCATTCTCTGGAGAGAGGATCTGCCCCTTTTTCCGTGTATGGAAAGGGGCCAAACTAAAGTGCTGAATGTGAAGGGTAAGCATCACCGTTCCCGTTTAGGAATGTCCACACTTACCAATCTGGTTTTCAAAGAGTCAGTTTGGGTAGTTTCCAGATTAGATTTTTATGTTTGCTTGTTTGCATACAAGTAGGTATGAGAACAACCAGGGCAGCTGCTCCAGTGCAGCTAAAAGCCAAAACAAAGCTGCTTCTTCCTTACATTTTCAAGGTGATGATATCATAATGCCAGAAAATCAATCAATCAAACCATTGTAATGTCCTCACTGAGGGCAAATGTCACCAGTTGGTTGCCCTCACTCAGGATGGGCACATGGATGCCACAGGAAGGAGAAGAGTGGAAATGTTGCTGGAAAGGGTATGCAGATACCATAGGCATAGCCAGCAATGACTCCTGGGCTGCTAGAAGTTGGGGGAGGAAGTGTAGTCCAATTGTCGCTGTGGTGACCATTACTGATAGGCATGGCCACCTACAGCTGAAATCCTGTACCCTCCTTCCAAACTTCCATCCTTATTTGTTGCCAGAGAGCTGCAACTTCAGGAAGTGGGGGGGGGGGTAAGAGAGAGAAAGCTGCAACTTATTTATAATGAGGGACACAGGGACACTGCTCATTTGCTATACATTGTTTTAGCTCTCTGCCATAAATTAGCCTACTGTTCTTTGGAACCCAACTTCGGTGTTTCCCCATCTGTAAAATGGGTATATTATTTTCTAGACTGTCTTCTCCATGCATAATTCTATAACTACACATTGTGCTAAACCTGTGACTTGCTGTGCAATCTGTGGCTGGGCTCACTTGCTTGAAATCTTGCTTTAATGCACTTAGGATCTGAATTGTGTTAGATTGCTTTGTCCTGGCCTAATTTCATGTATTGTTTGCTAGCAGTTTATAAGTATGCAGAGGTTGTGAACCTTAAATGGGTATTCACTGCTAGTCCCAAACCCTTGAGCTTTGCCTTGTTAACAATGCAGCAATATTTATTGGAATATAAAGTTTGCTTTGGAAACTGCTCTTTGTCTTTTCTGTCCCCATATCCAAAAGGTATTGCTACCCAGAAGCCTTTGCTTAAGATCTTTCTGAATTACTTAATTTTGTGATAAGTATAATATTTTCCTGGCAAGTAACAGCGAGGGAGGAGAAAAATAGAGGAACTGCAGGGAGCCAAGCCCAACACCCAAAATGCAATTGTCTCCCTCACCATTAACCCATTAATATAATTATTTTAAACCTATGATTTCAACATGTTATCAATAAAATGCTTTATTCTTGGTGGTGTGGGAGAACCAGTTGCTTTGCTTTCTACTAATAGGACAATGTAATTAGGAATGCCGCCACTCATAAGGAAAAAAGACCATGGTTTAGCAGCTGAGTGCCTGTTTCATAGGCAGAATGTCCCAGGTTTGATCCTTGGCATATCTAGTTAAAGAATCTTAGGAAACAGTAATTAAGAAAGATTTTTCTCCACTGAGATTCTGGAGACCTACTGCCACTCTCAGTAAAAATTGAAGGTCTGGCAGATTCCTGTGTCCTTTTCTACCAGTCTATTCAAAGCAATACTTATCCTGCTTTCCAGTGAAAGGTTACACTTATTCTAGCAGCTGTATGGTGAAATCTAGCAAAATAACACTCAAAATCAGTTTCCAGAAGTTCACAAAAGAAGGACACCTCTAAGTTCAAAGAACAAGATCAGGTTGGGTACCTAACAATGCATTCTGCCTGCTACGGATTATGTGCATATGTTGAGTGTTTAAATACGAATAGAATTGTGTTTTATAGAAGCTGCCATATTTTAATTAATACAAGTACAACAACCAGGGTCACAAAAATTAATCATGCAAGGTTGATATAAATTTTTGTATTAAATCCAAAGTGCAACAGTGCAGAGGTGTAATATATCTCAAACAAGATTTAAAGTGCATATATATACAAGAAGAGGTAGTCTATCGGGTAGACGATAAATATATTTCTATATACAATGAATATTCTGGTGGTGGGAGAGTGTAGACAGATGGAAGGATGCACACAGGAAATGTCCATATGTCCAAGAGTGGAAAAAGGACGTGTCCAGAGACACCTAGCCGACGGGCTACAGCTTGCTATTTCCAGTTCCCGTTTCGGTCTTTCTTCATCCTGGGCTAGACTCTATGGATGTCCACTGGCATCTCCCCTCACTCCACACACCATTGCAGTTCCAAGTACACCGATATAAAGGTGATGCCTCCTGGGCTTTTCTGAAGCACCTCTTGCACCAAGAAGGCAGGGGGAAAGCTAGGACTGGCTCTTTGCTTTGAGGAAGAACAAAACATGTGACAGAAAACATATCAGTAGGTACCTATTGCTGATCTACAGGAAAGAAATCCAGAGATTCGGAGTGAGGCATCATCGATAGGCTGATAGTTTCAAGTGAGTAGCCATGTTGGTCTGTAGCAGAACAGCAGATTCCAGTCCAGTAGCATCTTAAAGACCAGCACAATTTCCAGGTAGAAGCTTTCAAGAGTTGAGCTCCCTTTGTCACATCTGATGAAGGGAGCTTTGACTCTCAAAAGCTTATACCCTGGAAATCTTACTGGTCTTTAAGGTGCTACTGGACTCGAATCTTGATCACCAATATGCTGACGATATCCAGTTCTACTTCTATTTCTTATTTGGTTTCAGAAGCAGCAGCTTGGAATTCAAGCGTAAGTATGACACTTGGGAGTCCTAACAGTGCAAATAGTGCTTCCGTGGAACTATTTCATGCTGGGGAAGTGGAAGGGGGCTTGACCCCTTTCTCCTTTGTGCCATGGTCCCAAGGAGAATTGGGCACACGCAAACCCCGTAAGGGCCATTAGCTATGGAAGCCAAATAGAACCTCCATGTTCAGAGGCAGTATACTCTTGAATGCCAGTTTTGGAGGGCAACTGTGGAGTGGCTGTTGCCTTTATTCTCTGCTGGTGGGATTCCCAGAAGCAACTGGCTTGGCAGCATGGGAAACATGACATTGTACTAGAGAGACCTGGGGTATGCTTCAGCCTGCCTCTTATTTTATTGTCCTTTCCATATCCGGTCAAGCATCTTCATGTAGCTGTACTTTTTTGTTTTGGGTGAGTAGAAATATTTTTTTAAGTTTTTTTTCTTTCAATTTAGTACTTTTTGAGACTGACATCTCACTTTATTCAATGAGGTTCATTTCCAAGTAATTTGTGTCTCTCCAATATTTAATTGCCAGTATGTTTGAGTGATCTAGCTGGGCTCTTGGCTAGAGAGATTTTCTGATTCTGCTTGTTCCTAGTTGGTTGTGTGTGGGGTGGGGGTGGGGGTGGGGGGGCAGATCGTTGGGTGGGGTTGCACCATATCCTATTGCAATTACTATTGCTCTCAGTAACAGAAAACCAAATCATTTGTTTTATGATATTTGTTTTAGAAGAAGGGAGTTGCTACACTGAGAAGGCAATGGCAAACCACTTTTGTTCATCTCTTGCTTTCAACACCCTATGGTTGGGGTTGCCATTAGTTGGCTGTGACTCGACAGCACATTCTTCTTCATTGGGGGGGGCATGGTGCCTCTCAGTGGCCCTGCTTGTGTCTTAACCAATAATGGAGAGAAAAACTCTGCAACTATGGGTAAACCAAAGAATAGATTTATTAATAGATAGATGTGGAATACAATACAAAAAGGTACACATTGAAATAAAATACAAAGTTTTAGCTTACGCTTGCACTTGAAAACATGTGGCACGGCTAACTCTTTGGGATCCTGGTTTTTCTTTAATATAAAAGGAACACGGGAGTCTCCATTTCCCTGCTGAAAAAACACCAGCCTTCCTGTGTTATGTACCATTAAGTCCCTTCTAACTTATGGCAACCCTATGAATGAATGCCCTCCAAAACATCCTGTCAGGCGGCCTTGCTCAGCTCTTACAAAATGAAGACCATGGCTGCCTTGAGTCAATCTATCCAAACCGACCAGTCTTCTTTTCCTACTTTGCCACCAACTTTTCCTAGCTCTAATTTTCATCCTTCTGGGACTGCTTATGTCACTCTTTTTGTTCCCTTGTCACCTTTCCTGGAAGATTGTCATCATGCCACCTCTCAAGCTGTTCAACAAAGCTTCTCTTAGAGCTAAACATCCAAGGTTACCAGGCCATAACCCAGAGATTCCCCTTAGCACCTTCAAATTCAGAGTTGAACTGGGAGAGGAGACAGCAGTTGCATCTCTTCCCTGCTTTCCTAATGTCTGTGACAAGGTATCACCTCCAGATATACCACACAACAGGAAAGAATCAAAGGAGGGGAGAAAGCAAGAGGAAGAAACAGACTCCTGAATGATTCAGCTACCATTTTAAAGGTTACAGGGAGAATCTCATGGCTGCAACCAAAAGGATCTTGGCCTACACCAGCAGCGTGTTGGTCAGAGAAAGACATTGTCCACATACTCTTTTCTTTGCAGGCTAACTGAACACTTGAACGGGAAGGGGTTTGTATACCTCCAATCTGTTCTTTAGCTTACATGTTGAATAAGCATTATCAGGTCATTGTTTTTGAAGTTTTGGCACAACTGTCTCTGTTGCAGATCCCTGTCTGAACAAAAAAGTAGGCCTATAATGTGCAAAACAAGTACTTCCTGAGCAATTATCACTGTTACATCCTCAGAAAGAGATAATTTTAAATAGTTGGAGAGATGCCCAGATAAACCTCATCTAAAAAGAACATTATTTGTTACATTTATTTCTGTGGGCAATTTCTATTAAAATCAGAGCAGTGCTCTTCTCATACCATCAGAAATGATGAACTTGGGAGATTTTGGTATGGTCATGAGGGTTTCTTATAATTGTGTGTATATAAGATGGCCTCGCCCCAGGCACCCTTGAATTGCTCAAACTTGGGTTGCTAGAGACCAGGGCTTTTTTTCTGGGGAAAGAGGTGGTGGAACTCAGTGGGTTGCCCTCAGAGAAAATGGTCACATGGGTGGTGGGGTCCTGCCCCCTGATCTCCAGACAGAGAGTTGAGATTGCCCTCTGCGCAGCTGAGCGGCGTGGAGGGCAATCTCAACTCCCCTCTGTCTGGAGATCAGGGGACGGGGCCACCACCCATGTGACCATTTTCAAGAGGTTCCGGAACTCCGTTCCCCCGCGTTCCCTGAAAAAAAGCCCTGCTTGAGACGATCTTTCTGAAAGTGCTTTGTGAGATTCTTAAAACTGCGTTTTATGGGGTTGCAGCAGGCAGCGGCGGCGGCAGTTGAGCTCGTGGGCGGTTTCCACAACATCTGATTCACCATGGCTGATGACCTAGACTTCGAGACCGGCGATGCCAATGCCTCCGCCACCTTCCCCGTGCAGTGCTCTGCTCTCTGCAGAAATGGCTTTGTGGTGCTCAAAGGACGTCCCTGCAAGATTGTGGAGATGTCTACCTCCAAGACTGGCAAGCATGGGCATGCCAAAGTGCATCTGGTTGGCATAGACATCTTCACCGGGAAGAAATAAGAAGATATCTGCCCTTCAACCCCAACATGGATGTGCCCAATATTAAGAGAAATGACTTCCAGTTTATTGGGATCCAGGATGGGTACCTCTCCCTGCTTCAGGACAGCGGGGAAGTGCGGGAGGACCTGCGCCTTCCTGAGGGTGACCTTGGCAAGGAGATTGAACAGAAATATGACTGTGGCGAAGAAATTCTGATCACCGTGCTGTCTGCAATGACTGAGGAAGCTGCTGTTGCTATTAAGGCCATGGCTAAATAAAGGAACCGCAGGGCGGCAGCTCCACCTTGTTATGGACCAGAGAGGATCGCAACCTGCAGACTGGCCCGATTTGGCCCCAAACCACCCAAATCTTTTTTTCTCTCTCCCCATCCTTTAAAAAAAAGCAAAATCTCCCCCACCCCCTTTTGAATTAAACAAGAGAAAACAAAAAAAAACCCCTGCGTTTTATCTTTTTGATTTTAGGTAAGATAGGATAAGGAATGTACGCGTATCTGTTTCTGATATCTTTGCCATATGGAAGGAAGGACACAGACGACAACTTTACTGATTACCGCCACTAGAGCACTGGCAAGTAATAGGGCAACAGATCCACTGCACTGAAAGGCCCCTTGCCATTTGATGGCACATTTCCCCAGCACACCTGCTGAGCACCACAGTGGCAGGGGGTGTATTCCAGTGGTCCCGCCCCGCAGGGTGATTGATGCCTTCAACAGCCAGTCCAGATGCGTGCCCTTCAGCTCCCCCCAAATTCCTTAAGGATGGGGCAAGGGGAACCACCCCATCAGCCCAACTCACTATTTCTTCATGATGCTTGTATATTTGATCATTTCAAAATTTATTAGAATGGTTTTAAATAAAAATCTTAAAATAACAACACTGAGTGATTGTTGGCTAGGACACATGGTTTTCATCTGACACCTGGAATTAAAAAAAAAATCCTGATTTCTCTTCAGAGGGTTGTTAGCCTGTAAGAGAGAACAGCCATTTCAATCCAGCCCTGCGGTTTAATGGTTAAAGCACTGCTTGGAAATAGAAAGACTTAGTTACCATGTGACTATTTTAAAAGGAATGCTCCCCCATGGGTGGGCTAAAACATCACAACACCTCAGCACTGAAAGTGAGGGATTAATATTTTAGCCACATCTTCAGCAGCATATGATTCTTGATGTAGGAAAATAGGACTGGAATTACTCCAGCATGTAACCAAGAGGATATGAAATGAATAAAAATTCCTGAACAATCTTCATGGGAATATGTAACACACATCACCATTGTTCACAGAGGTGCAACCCCCATTTTAGTTGACTAATCTACTAACATTAATCCTATTGCTTGTTTCTGGAAAATTAAATTCTACCAGTCTGAATAGGGCTTAATCGGCAGTAAAAGTGTTAAGATTGTAACCCTGTTAACAACATAGGGTATCAAAACTGGCCTGCCTATTCTGAATGCATCTCCTGCTACACATCCCCCAGACAATTGCTTTCCACAGTGTTCTTTGAGAGGTGGATTTTCAAAATGTGTTTAGATTAGTTATGTTCCTACATCCCAACTACCCACAGAAGAGACATCATAATTATAACTGCTCTATTACCCACTCTCTTCCACAAACTAAAGACAATAAAAATGTAATAATATTATTTGATTTATATACCGCCCTTCAGGACAACTTAAGACCTTCTCAGAGTGGTTTACAAAGTATGTTATTATCCCCACAACAAAACACCCTGTGAGGTGGGTGGGGCTGAGAGAGCTCCTAGAAACTGACTCGCCCAAGGTCACCCCGCTGGCTTTAAGTGGAGGAGTGGGGAATCAAACCCGGATCTCCAGATTAGAGTCCCGCACTCTTAACCACTATACCATACTGGTATCTATTATATTGTTATCTCTTTCTTCCTCAAAGGAGCTCAGAGATATTTGCATGGTTTTGCTCTCCCCATTTTTATCCTCACAACAACCGAGTGAAGCAGTGAGCCGAGTCTCTGGTTGGCCCAACATCAGTGACTGAGCTTCCACAGTAGCCTGTGGACTCCATGGTTCTAATCTAACACTAACTGTTAAAGAACACTGGTTCTCAAACTAGTGATATGTCTTATTTTTGTGATGGACAAGCAGAAGTTCTTAGTATTGGATAATTGACATGCAATATTTTAGTATTTGACTGTATGTGTTAGCCAACATGCAACAGTATTAAGACTTGACAGATGGCATGCAATAGCATTTAGGCCTATTTGAAAGCTGACACGCAAAGGTATTATTATTTAATGATTGACATGCAATAGCAGTTAGTATTTGACATGCTGGATAGCTGAAATGGAATGGTATACAGGATTTGATAATCATCATGCATAACTTATTTTGTATCTACAGTAGCTGACATGCAATGGTATGTGGTATGTCAGTATTTTTTTGGTGACACAGAAATTTTGAGACCAAATAACCCCCTCCCAGCCTAGCAGTTCTAAAGTACTCAAAATGTCCTCTATGTTGAAGTCAGATTTTAAATTAAGAATCCATATGCTGGGATTTGTAACCCACTTTAAAATCTGGTGAAAATTCTTTTGGGCTTCAGCGCCATTTATTCCGATCACCAGTAATCCAGTCTTGCTGCAACATTGCCACACCTTGGAACATGAAGTAACACAAGTCAAGAATTTTGACGAATGACTGCTTGGAGGTGATCAAGGCATCGTTAAGGATTTCCCTTCCGCGTGGAAATCTTCATTACGAACAAGGCTTCCTTGGGAGTTGAGCCACTTCCCAGATGCTAGCCATTCATACAACTTCCTTTCCCGCCCAGTTCCTGCAACGTCACATAGGGCTTTATTTCGTAGTAAGATGTTTTCCATACACTGAGCCAGAGGATAGGCTGGGTTGAGAGAGACAGACAGAGATACAGGAACAATTACTTACTCAGATCTTTGTAAGTGGGGAGGGGGGGAAAGCCTCATCACACCCACCTAGCTAGCTATCACATTTTAAATTCCACCCGACATATATGGTTCTGACGTCTTCCATCTTGGCCTCACAACAATCCTGTGAGGTAGACAAGACAGAAGCGTCACTCGCCTAAGATCAGCAAGTCAGCTTCAAGGCTGAAAGGGGATTTGAACCTGGTCCTATTCATAACAGACCCCTCATCCTACATGCTCCCATTAGAGTTGGCAAATGACCGGGGGGGGGGGGGGGAGGGCAGCCAGGCCTGCTCCTATGCTGGTACCAGCAATCTGACTGGCATCATTCAGCAAGTGAAGCTCTTTTCATGGGAGAGAAACATGACCACTTTGGTAAGCGGGCATGGCTCATGGTAGAGCACCTGTTTGGCATGCAAAAGATCCTGGTTGAAACCTGGCAACTCCAGTTAAAAGATCTGGTAGGAGGCGAGGGGAAAGACCTCTGCTTGAGACACGGGAGAGCTTCTGCCCTTCTGAGGAGACAGTACTGACCCTGACAAACCAGTGGTGTTCTTCAGTATAAGGCAGCCTCATGTGTCCACCACCTGCTACTGTCTGGAAGGTGCAGTTAAAAGCGACAAGGGCAAAGGGGGTGGTAGAGAAGTTGGCAACCCTAGAGAGAACGAACTGCAGCATCTTTATTTCTTACTCCCTCCAGAAGCGGGCAGTGGGAAGATGGATGAAAAAAGAAAGGCAGAGGCTCAGTTCCCGCTTCCTTTGACCAGGCGCACAATGCGAGGGAGAATCACAAGCCTGCACAGGGTACATGGGTGCTTCCCATCAGGGCATCCTGAAGAGATAGCACAAACCAATATTGGGCTAGCCTCTTAGGTAGTGAGGCAGGCACCAAATACTCTACTGAGACCCCAGGGGTTCAGCGTACCCTTTGCAGGGCTGGCAGTCGAGCCACGGCCCCTTTTGAGACACACAGAAGAACGATCGTCAGCACATCGGCAGGCACTGAGCAGGAAACCTGCGAGAGCTCGCCCCTCAAGAGACAAGTCATTCAACCTGAGGAGTCAGAAGCTTTACAGGATCAAACGAAACCCTGCTAGACCTTGACCACTGCTGAGTTAGTAAACTGCATTCCCACCTTCTGGTCAACTGCAGTGTTGGTACTCATGAGAAGTTACTTTGTCTGGTTAAGCGGCCATGGTAGTGTGGAGGGGCAGCTAAACTTAAGCACCTCTGGCTTGAGATCCCTGGTGTCTTCTATCATCTCTCTGTGCACTCCATCAAGTTGCATGCCTCCCATTTCCCCCAGTCACTCTAACTCTGTCCTTGCTTTGGAGCTCTCTCTAGATGATTCTGCACATGTTGGATAATGCACTTCCAATCCTCTTTAGAGATCATTTGGTACAGATTTTTTTGTGTGCGGAACAAAAAATCCACCTCAAACAATTGATAATGTGCATTGAAGTGCATTATCCAACGTGTGCGGAATCAGCCTCTGTCTCCTGAAGGTCTGTAGTGTGTCAGTTATCTTAGTAACACTCAGGGCTTGCTTAATTTGTATCAGACACTCAAGAACCAAACAACCGATTGTCCAGCAATTCTAAAAGGCAGTTATGGTGCATCTTACCCAGAACCAAGTATAAAGAATTCATCTCACCCTTCAAGTTTTTATAGACATCTTTTGGTCACTGCAGGCCCCCCATTTTATCCTATCATGGTGCGTCATACCGCAATGGATAGCCACTGATATGGCTCCTGTTTTTATTCCTAGGAATACAGTACTATCTATGAAATAAAAAAAGAGAACTCCTCACTTATATGTTGTCTTTGATGTTGAATTAAGCTTCTATTTGCGCTGAACCTTTTCCCACACTCCAAGCAGGCGTAAGGTTTCTCTCCCGTGTGGACTCGCTGGTGGGTTACCAAGTGTGTCCGGTTAGCAAAGCATCTCCCACACTCTGTGCATTTATAGGGTTTCTCTCCAGTGTGGACTCGCTGGTGCTTCACAAAGGCTGAACGATCAGCAAACCCTTTCCCACACTCCAAGCAACGGTGAGGTTTCTCTCCGGTGTGTCGTCTGTGATGCCTCGCAAGGTGTGAAGGGGAAGCAAAACATTTCTCACAATCCAAACACCGATACGGTTTCTCTCCTGTGTGGATTCTCTGGTGCCTCACAAAGGTCGAGCGCTCAGAAAAGCATTTGCCACACTCCAAGCACTTGCAAGGTTTCTCTCCCGTATGAACCCTCTGGTGGCTTACAACATGTGACTGGCGGGCAAAACATTTCCCACACACTAAACATTTATAGGGTTTTTCCCCAGTATGGACTCTTCGGTGGCTTCCAAGGTGCTCTTGGCGAGCAAAAGATTTCCCACATTCCAAGCATTTATAAGGCCTCTCGCCAGTGTGGACTCTTTGGTGTTTTGCAAAGACCGAACGGTCTGCAAAACACTTCCCACACTCGGTGCATTTATATGGTTTCTCTCCCGTATGGACTCGCTGGTGCTTTACAAGGTGAGACTGCTGAACAAAGCTCTTCCCACACTCAGTGCATTTATGAGATCTATCTGCTGCGTGGATTCTTTTGTGACTCACAAGGGCTGAAGGGTCAGCAAAACATTTGCCACAGTCCACACATTTATACGGCTTCTCTCCCGTGTGGTATCTCTGGTGGATCACCAGCTGAGACTGGCACGCAAAACACTTCCCACATTCTGGGCATTTATACGGTGTCTCTCCTGCATAGATTCCCTGGTGTCTTGCAAGGTGTGCTTTGCGAGCAAAGTATTTATCGCACACCAGGCATTTGTAGGGTTTCTCTCCAGTGTGGACAATCTGGTGACTCACAAGGTGAGACTGACAACCAAAACACTTGCCACATTCCAAGCATTTATAAGGCTTTTCTCCTGTGTGGATTCTCAAGTGTCTATTAAGGTTCGGTTTCTGAGTAAAGCGTTTTCCGCACACAGTGCACAAGTGCTTCTTCCTAAGGTTATCTGAAAGGATAAAGAGCAAACAGAACTCACTTGAGAAGGAATTTAGGCAAGTATGCTGACAGCAGATGTGGAAAACAAAACTATACAACCTCAAAAAACTGAGAAAAATGATCTCTGGCATGTCCATTTTCTAAATATTGGAAGCAATAGCATGACCATTTTGCCACAACCCTGCATTCCAAAGATTTTTCTGAGTATGTAGGCAACTTTGAAGTATCCACATGAGAAAATAAAACCATGAACATTAACTGAACAAAATCTGTCAACCCTGTATGTCTACTCTGTTACATTTTTATTCTGTCTTTCCTCCCCTGGCTCAGTCAACCCAGAGATGTGCCTAATCTCTCAGTAGCCCCTTTTATTCCAAGATGAGCCTGAACAAAATACTCAACTTGGCAATGCTTGTAAATGTTAGGATTTCAAGTCATGGGAATATACAGAAAAATCTGTGACAAATGGTCCACATTTCTGTTCCCTGTTCTTCTGATAAAGTGTACAAAAAAGCATTTCTGAGGAGGAGGGTAAAATTCCAGACAGGCTTTCCCCCTCATCATCCATTTGAGGCCTCACCTGAGGTGACATCAAAAATTCTCCTTCCATTCAAGCCCTGAGAATCCGGCACCCACGGCTCCTTCCCTTGTTCCAGATGGGAAATGAGATCAGGTTTCAGGACAGGAACTCCTGCTTGGGAAAAGAAGGAAGAGGAGTCATAAGGATGAGTCTGGTTTCATGATTTTTTAAAGCGTTCCTCATTTAAATGTCTACCTACCAGCACTACAAAAGTTTACGAACAAAATGTCCAACTAATAGATGCTTAAAACAAGCCATACACAATAAGAATTAAAACCCCACCCTGTTAGTAACAAAAGCCAGACAACGATCAATGTACACATCTCTTTGCACACTGACTTAGTATACCTTTATTTATTTACAACAGGATTTGAGTTTGGTGGCACCTTAGAGACCAACAAGATTTTCAGAGTGGAAGCTTTCAAGAGTTTGAGTTCCCTTCTTCAGATATTTATACCTTGCTTTCTTCCCAATAGGGACCCAAAGCAGCTTACCTCATCTTCCCACCCTTCATTTTATCCACACAACAACAACCTTGTGAGGCAGGTTACAACAACGAGTTTCTATACAGAGGAAGGATTTGAACCCAAGTCTCCCAGATTGTAATCTGATACCATAACCACTACACCAAGCCATCTCATTTCCAAACAATGCATAGCACTGAGTACTGAAAAGGCGGTTGGGGGCAAGGATTTAAATAAAAAGGCGGCTACATACAGGTGTTATGGAAATGGATTTATGTTTATTTTATTACATTTATATCCTGCCTTTATCCCACCATGGAACTCGAGGTGGTCTACCTAAGTGGTAGGGGGAGGATGTCTTCTATTTAGGAAGAAAGGCTTCCACGTCACTTGTTTTGCAACCATTTGGGGATGCTAGCCACAGAGGACAGGAAAGGAAAATGTAAACAGGAAGTTGTTTATAGACATATCTGAGGTGGCAGTATCCATATTACATGGCTTAGTTTGACAGTGCGGCATTTCAAACAATCCCACAGGGGCTGTTCCTACTTGAAGGCCGTGAAGGAGCCATTCAAAGCCATTCAATGGCACTGGTGGGCAGTGAGCTGCTGCATCGTTAAATTTCTTGCAACTTCATTAGAGGGGTTTGGCTCTAGTAGTCACCAGGCCTTGTCTGGGCCCGTAAGTGCAAAGTTAGGTGTTGGACATTGTTGGGAGTTCTCCTGCTGTCTAAGAATCTCTCACAAATGCTGGTCACGCGCAACTGATCAGCAGGGATGTGAATGACAAGGTCTGACTCTGTTCCTGAAACTCACAGGGTTTAAATCTCCACTTAGCTATGAAGCCCACTGGTTGAACAGGGCTTTCACGATCTGTCAAGCCCAACCAACCCTGCAGGGTTGTTGAGAGGTTAAGATAGAAGACAGAACCACGCAGACAATCTTTTTCAGAGGAAGGGTGGGATAGAAGTGAGACAGACTGGATGCCTTAGGGGAAGCCCAAATGCTCAGCCCAACCTACTGAGAGAGATTTTTGTCAGAATAAAACGGAAAAGGAGCTCTTGTAACTCACACTGTACTTTTCAGAGAAGGCAGAAATCTATTAGAAAAAAGAAATGCAACAGAAACACCTTCCCCACTGAATCTTGAAAGGACTGGAGAGGGACACTGTGAATGATGGATATTTTCAAGCCTTCCAGCTTCTACGTAAAATAAATTCCTTACCCAACGTGGTTACATTTTCATAATTTTCCAGCATGACTTCCCTGTACAAGGTTCTCTGATCAATGTCCAGCAAAGCCCACTGCTCCTTGGTAAAATACACAGCCACATCTTCAAAGGTCACTGCCCCCTGCAAGAATAAAGAGACCCCATTCAATCTCCAGTGATCCAAATTTATAAATGACTCAAACACTGTTAGGATCAACCATACACAGGGCTACCAAAGCTGGCTATTTCCTGGAGGTTTGGGGGCAGTACCTGGGGAAGGAGCTCAGCAGGGATGTGATTTCACCCTAGGACTTCAATTACTCCTGGATTCTATGGTTTACCTGGGGAGGGCAGAGTTTCAGGAAAGGAGGAAGCTCATTGGGAATTTGATGCCATAGAATTTGCCTTCAAAAGCTTCCATTTCTTCCAGGGGAACTAATCTCTCTATAATTTGGAGATCAGTTTAACTTCCAGAGAGCTCTTAAGCCCCACCTAACTATACTTCCCCACAGAGGTTTATTAGCCTCGCCCAGAAAATTTTTGCTGCAGTGGTCCAGGCAGATATTTCAGCAACGTGGATCAGATGCAATGCTGGAAATATAAAAAGGTCACAATGCTGTGAGAACATCTCTTGCACAAACCCCATTAATACAGTTAAATTTTGCAAAAGGGTTTTCCACAGAACTTCTTGCTGGGTTACATTTGAGGCAATCTATTGGTTTGATGTTCCCTAGTGTTTATGTTAGTTTCCAGTTTAGATTTTATTTTCAGAAATTTGAATTACAGAGTTGGAAGGGGCCTTACAGACCATCTAGTCCAACCCCGGGCCCAATGCAGGAACAGCCTAAAGCACCCTCAATAAGTATTTGCCCAGCTGTTCCTTGAAGATTGACAATGAGGGGGAACCCACCACATCTCTAGGCAGCCAATTCCACTGCTGGATTACTCTTAATGTGAAGAAGTTTTTCTTAATATTCAGCCAGTACCTTCCGTTCTATAACTTAAAACTAGAGATGGGCACAGACCAAAATATGAACCAAAGTTCGTCACAAACCAGGCCGGTTCGTCGTTCGTGAACCAGCAGTTCATCAGAGCCCATTTCTGACAAACTGCCATGAACTTTAGGGCAGTCTGTTTGGTTCATTTTTTTGGTTCATCACTGCAGGCAGCCTGGTGCCAGTCAGTTTCCTATGCAATGGGGGTTGGGCTTTCTGCAGACCTTCTGCTGACCTGGAAGTGGTGATTTGCTGGCCTGGAAGTGATGTTTTCACGAACCAAATAAACCCGGTTCATGAACCAGGGCAGGTTCGTGAAAGTTCGTGGTTTGTGACGACCACGGACCGCATGGTTCGTTTTTCTTCTGGTTCGTGCCCATCTCTACTTAAAACCCATTATTGTGAGTCCTATTCACGGGGTGGGGGGTGGGGATGGATTCCCAGAGCAATTAAAAATGGAAAGACAAACCCACAAAATATTCTGGAGCAAATTAGAAAGTTAAAGACAATTTGGGATTTAACCTAATTAAAAAAATAATATTTTTTGTAAGTAGGGAGAATAAACACAATTAAGATTAAATATGTTAACAGAACTAAACTTTATTCCAAAACTTTCTCACTACAATTCCAAGTAAGATGCTAAAGAGACTAGCAATATGTATTGTTAAAATTTATCAGGAATAATAGACACACATCAAGAGGAAAATGATACACGATACATAGGAAAAGGGAGCAGAAGGTCTGAATCTGCAATTATATTATTGTGCATTCAAACCTAATTAAGAGCCTAGTCTGCATTTCCTTGACAACCGTATAGCAACATTCCACAACATTCATTTGAATGAGATCGTAAAAAAACAGAAGTGTTATTTTTGAAAAACAGCTTCATTGTGGAATCTGCACTGCAAGCAGAACGACTATTGCATTAAAAAGAGATCTCCATTAGCATCAGCAACTCAAAAGGGAACATTTAATCCTGATTACCCACTTGAAATATCAGTTTGGGAGCATTAAATTGGTAGATCTGGTCTAGTCTTATACAGAGATCAGAAAATCACCATAGCAAGACAGAATCTCACCATTCCAATATTTTCAGATCAGAAATACCTGAAATATAAGGAAAAGGATTAATTTTTTTGGAAAGCTTACAGAGACATTGTTAAGTCCACAAAGGGAAAGCACATTGAACAGGAAAGCGCCTAATAGCTGTATATTAAAAATGGCGAGGGAACAAGCAAAATTTGGAATTTTACAAGGGCTCATAGTTTGGGCCGGATCTTACCAAGCACAAGCAAAACAAAGTTGCACAAAAGGATCTGCCATTCCTCAGTAGCACCTTGTGCACCACAAAAGGGTCAGGGGTTTTTCCTGAACAAAATGCCAGGAGGTACAGGGGTGGGACTGTAATTAGAAGGGGGGAAATTAACCCTGCCCCCCATCCCGCCCTATTCAGGGATGTCCCTCAAAGGCTTTGCAGGTAAATAAGGGCTAAAAGGAATATTGGAGAAAATCCACTTTTGTAAACTCTTGTTCATGAACAGTATGATCTAACCCATTCTAACTTCTTAAAAACACATTAAAACATTCTTTAAAATATTAACACATCTGTATTCCTAGAAAAACCACAAGATTTATAACACAAGCAAACAAAAACTAGTATGGTCTCTCTTCCTATCGATATGGCAGTGCCATACTAAAGTTCAAGAATTCTAGAATACAGCAGCAGATTCAGTTGATACAATCAATCACTTTTGGCTCCAATGTTACCCAGATTTTGTGTTTCCTACCAAGTCCCTTTCCCAATTATTAAAGGTGTGATTTTCACAATATGAACAGCATTCTGAGCCACTGAAAGAAACTTTCTTCAACAGTGTTGTCTCTACATCGAGCCCTTTCTCCTCTTGCGGCACGTTGGATGCCAAAATTTCCAGCTCACAGTGTGTCTCGAGAGCCACCAGATGGAGGTGGCTGATTACTGTTTCTTCAGGGGGCCACAACACACCAGAGCATTTGGACTCGGGAAACTCTTTGCTCATCTCTGCTTTGTGTCAAACCTCCTAGATATGCTGAAGCCCTTCTCCAAGTACCTTTTGGGAGGAGGGGCAGCAAGGTACCAGATGGCCACAGCACAGAGGGATGGCCAACACAACTGCTTCTTCTCCCAGTAGCACAGGGGGCAGGGGGGGGGGGGTTAGCCGAAGGGATGGAAAAGTCTGCAACGTTCTCCCACATGCAGGCTTCAAGCGCTGCCTTTGCCACCTCTATCGGTTCTGCTTGCATGAGGAAATGGGACCACCATGACTCAGCAAGCCATACATTGTTCACATCAGAAACACACCAGCAGGAGCTCTCAGCAATTCAAGATGGTGCTACTTCCATAGTGGAAGACAGGGGGTCAAGTGGTCACGTAGGCTTCAGAGTACCACTGTCCCCTTTTCTTCACATGTGGGCAGCAACAATCTGACCAAGAAAACGATCCTCAAATTCCTAGTGTGCAGAAAACCGCAGACCGCCCAGGTAGCTTCTGAACATGTTCTTACTGAGGATCCAAGAAGATGGTGGCCCATCGTTCCTCACTGTTTCCAAAAACTTGCTGGTACAGAAATTTGACCGAAACTGGCTGGAAAAGCAGCACTCTCACTGTGGCTTTCAAGTATCTTCTCCATAGAGCACAGCATAGGCCACACCTTACATAGCACTGTCCGTGCTGAAACGCAGCAATGGTTCCACACAGGACTGCAGTATATTCACCAAAGTCCATCAACAAGGCCCACTGTGTCGGGCTGAGGCAACGTTCACACAAGTTTGCCGTGATCTCCCTCACAGCCTGCTGCTGCTTGTACAGGTGCTCCAGTTTGTGGAATGTCTCGTCCCAGAATATACCCATGTCCTTTACAATGCATTTTAAGGGCACCTTATGATGACACGGAGCGTTTTTCAGTTCCTCTCAGGCATAGAACTTACAAAGGTTATCACAAACAGTCTGTTGTCACGGATAGCAATCTTGTTCAAGGCACAATAGTCATTACTGACACCTGTGCAGCATTCAGGTTTTACCCCACCTCACTGTCAATTGTCGAGAGGGCTGCCCCATGATGACAAGGCTGAGACAATACACCATGCACAGTTGAAGCTCACCATTGTTAAGACCTTTCACAATGCTCCATGCATTTTCCATGGTGTTACAGTCTACCCTTAGGTCTAAGATTGACAGCCAATCCTCAATTACCTCTGTAAGTTTGAGGGTGGCCTTCTCAGCAGTATGAGCCCACCCAAGGCTATACATGCCCAGCACAGCCTTTTATCTCAGCTGAGTCCTCTTCAAGCTGTCATGTCACCCAATCAGCAGTCTCAGACATGTAATCTTCAGCCTGCCTAGACCAAACTTCTGCAGTCAGATGAACTGCTCCCCCAAAACATTGCTTCAAGCGTTCTCCGATGGCAGTGCCCATGATATCCGCAAGAACTGCAATGCCAGTAGAAGCATAATAGGCCCTACGTGGCACCTTCCATTTGGGAACAAGGCACTTCATTAGCTGCAGGAATCCAGGATCCCTCTACTATGGAAACCAGAATGTCCTCATGGTGAGATCTCTTGCAAGGAAGCAGTTGTGAAGCATCATCAATTCACTGGTGGGCCCCCAGTGCTTGGAAATCTGCTGCAGCTCATCAGATTCCCAGTGCTCGGACACTGGATGTTGCAGTAGCTTCTCAGAGCTGGACGCTCAGTGCTAGGACTCTGTATGCCACTTTAAACCTTCAGCATCGGAAGACTTGGACAGTTCCAGTTCGTACACACACACACTGCTGAACTGCTACAGCAGTCAACTCCATGCTCGCTATCCTTGCCTGTTGATGCCATCCACCTTGAGTTCTTGGATGCACCTCTCTCCTTGAAAAAGGTACACACCTAGATGGTGCGGCAGAGGAGGACTTTGCAGATGTGCAGGGCCACGACCAGCATCTCCCACCACTATGATGCCGCTGCAGGAAACAGAGAGAGGTTTGGTCAGGAATGTCACCTAAGCACTTTTTACGAGCATTTAAAAATATACTTTGGTGGTTAACTCTTTTGTCCCTTCAGTACGTCACTATACGATTACATGAATGACATCATAAATTGACTTACAAAATGACATCATAAATTGATTACTACAATCATGAGAAACTTTGTATTCTCCACCCCCGTCTCTTAGTTACCACCCACCTCACTTCTGCAGTCTGGAGCACAGAAAATCGAGTTCAGAAACAGCTTCTTTAACTGGTGGGTTGGCCAGAATTTCATGGCACAGTCACCACTGACTACTGGAGACATTCAAAAACACCGTCCCTGCAAACGAGTAATTTAAACAATCCAAAAAGTCCTAACAAATCTCTATGAGCAATGCCACAGTTGCCAAGATTTCAAGATAGGCTTTATTGGAAGTGACGGTACTGAACATGAGCTTAAGATTTGGAGAGAAGAGGTCAAACGCTTTTCCAAACTTACAAAAAGCAACTTGCACGGAATAGAAACTCACCAGAAGCAATTGCCTGGTCAGGTGGTTGATCAGCTGCAAATGGGGTGTTTGTCGAAGGTCCTGCAAAGCCTCCTTGTCTGCTGGCACAGTACTCCTAGACCCAACTTGAGAGCGGTGTTGTGCAAGCAAAACCGGGTCTTGGTTACACATATTTTAAGAACTTACCAATGAATGAAAACTGTATTTCTTGATAGCAATTGCCTTGGGTATGGTTTCTTGAGGCACACCAGTTCCCCAGGATACGAACATAAGAGCCATGCTGGATCAGACCAAAGGCCCACCCAGTCCAGTGTTCTGTTCGCACAGTGGCCAACCAGCTGTTTTTAGGAAGCCCAAAAGCAGCATGGTGGCAACAGCTCCTGCCTGTGCTCCCCAGTGACTGATACCATGCTGTACCATGCTGCCTCTGGTACTGGGGCGAATAAATACCCAACTCTAGTAGCAACCGATTGCCCCATCCTCCACGAATCTGTCCACTCCCCCTTTAAAGCCTTCCCGATTGGCAGCCATTGCCGCATCTCGTGGCAATGTGGCTCTGTGATTTTCAAACACGGATATAAACGATACGTGGGTCTCCTTCACACCTGCCGCAAAAGGAGATTATAGAATGCTTAGATCATCCAAATGGACCACTTCAGATTGCAGGCTGGGAGTGTCATTTTTAATGAACTTTTTTTTAAAAAAGCCTCTTTGCAAGCAGAAAGTCAGCACGGGAAACAAAAAGGGTAGAAACCTGTATCCACAATGTGGGTTTTAGAAATTATTCCTTGCAGGGAATTTTAACATACCTCTTGCCTAGAGCAGTGCAGTCCATTCTACCACCCAATTTTGCTGCTTGTATAAGCTCAATGAAAAATAGCCATGAAAACTAACTAGATGTGAAGTAAGAACACAAGTAAAGCAGTATGAATAAAATGAATTGTTTGGTCTGCTTGTCTTATTTAGACACATATTCAATTCACATATCTCATTTATGCAGCACAACACTATATCTCATAGCCTGAGGCAATTACAGCTATTAATTCTTCATTGGTCTTGTTACCGTGATACTCTTTTTGGTTTGGCTTGTATAAGCCCAGCTGTATACAGTAGGTTTTAGTGGACTGTATGGAATAATCATGAGTATAATCATGATTCATGAGTATTTATGGGGCTGGTACAGTTTTGAGCACTGCAGTGTCATAAAACACCGGACTTCTTCCCAATTTACAACTACAGTGTTATAAATGTATATAGAACTTTACAGAGTGGTGTATTTAAAAAAGATAGACAGAAAGGTCCCTGCTCCAAGGACTAAAACATTTTAAACAAAGTGTAAATCAAAGCAGGAGGGATGAAGGAAAATGAGAAGCCCAAGAGATAAATATCAGCAAATGTACAATTTTTATGACGCAGGAAGATGTGGCTGTGATTTGCTTATAAAAATCCTAGCAATCAACAAAGAGCTGTGGCTTGGCTGCCTCTACTGCACCTCTGCGACAGAAATTTTTATGACGCTGCAGGGATTTTTACGACAGTAGCTTGTAAACACACAATTTGCAATCCATGACAATGAGGATAACAAAGCCTACTCTGGTCAAAATAATAATAATAAAAAACTTACATCACAATTTTTTTAAAGTTATGATTCAAAGGAAACCTTGTAATCTTAAGCATAGGAAGCATGCGTGTCTCCAAGCTAACATTTATAGCACTGCAACCATTGGGAACTGTGATTTTTATCATACACAGTGAACAAGTAGCCATAGACACCAGTCCTGATTAGAAGGCAGATTTTTGGCAATAGCATACAAAATCAAGAGTTTGGGATGCTGGTTTCATTACTTAAGAATACACACCCGACACACAAGGAAGTAGTACATGCATCCCTGAAGCACTTTTTCTTTTTACTTTCATAAAAACAATCCTCGGGATCTACGTAGGTCTTTTAAAAATAAATCTTTTTTCTATCTCGCCATTTTAAAAGATCTAGGAAGAAACCCTAAGCAGGTCTAACCAGAAGCAAGGAACATGCTCTCAGGATTGCCACCATAATGAGTTTCCCCACTTCTAACGATGTTCGTTTCTCTCTCTCCCTTTCCCAATATAACGGGGATCTACGTGCAGCCCCTTCCTTTACCCCTACTCTAGATCCCAAAAAAGCAGAGAGGGGAAAAAGCCACCCGGATACTTCTAAATTCTCGGGAAAGTACAGACTTCCTGAACCCCTCCCAGTTTTGCACTTTCCCGGCTTACCAACATTTGCAAACAATGGAATTCAGACACTCCTCCAGGCACCCTCTGGCAGGACCCAGTAACTCCTTAGCGCCACCCTGCGTGCGCAATGCGCATGCGTCTCCCCGAAGCCTTTTTTCTAGATCAGCCAATCACCAGCATTCATTATCCTATTTCACCCAATCAAACGGCGCGATATTCAAGACTCCAGCAGAGAGGGCTTTTCAATAGTGCTGGGAATTGTAGTATTTCCATTCCATCCGCTGGAAAAGCCCGGCGAGTAAGGAAAAGTTTATAAACTCAGTAATGCGGGCTACCTCAAATCATGCACCTCGCGACCAGCAGGTTGTCTCCAGTGTCGCAAGATTGTCTCCATGTTTTGCACGACCCCTGGAATAAGCGACTGAGGCCAGACAGGCTAAACTTTAGGAAAAAAGAACTGAACGCTGAAGCCAGCTTTGGGACAGCATGTTTTCAGTCTCTTCTGTAGTCTACCTCATATGTTAATCACACTCTAGCATGGTGTAAAGAGGTAGCTAAAGGGTTTTAAAAAAATGCACACAAATATCTTGCATGAAATTGCCGAGCTTTTTAGCTTTAAAAGGTCAATTTAAATCAAACCTCTCTAGGAAGGCTGGGGGGAGGGGAGAGTAGAAGAAATACTTGGTGCTAGGGTTGCCAGCTCCAGGCTGGGAAATTCCTGGAGATTCGAAGGTGGAGACTGGGGAGGGGAGGACGCTCAGCTGGGATGTATTGCCATAGCCATCCTTCGAAAGCTGCCATTTTCTCCAAGGGAGCTGATCTCTCTAGTCTGGAGATAAGGAGTAATTCTGGGAGAACTCCACCACCAACCGGAATTTGGCAGCCCTACTAGCTACCACAGCCAGTCAAAATGTACAGGCCTCTTGTACATGAATGTCACTTGACCACACAGAATAGAACTCCACCCTCAGCTTTAAACACTTCTATAACCCTCTCTGTTCACCAACTGAACAAGCCGCTGCCTTACAATTACAGGAGGAGCTTTTAAAATTAGGGCGTTATTTGAGGGAATTGGATATGAGGCATTGACAGGCAGCCTGTCTATAAACATCTGAAAGAAAAGAATTGGCTTATTATGCCAACAGCTTGAAAGATCAGTTTAGCAGAAATATTCAGAATTCAAGCTAAGCAGGGTCGGCCTTGGTTGCATGGGAGACTTCCAATGAAGATCAGGGTTGCAGAGGCAGGCAATGGCAAACCACCTCTGTTAGTCTCTTGCCATGAAAACCCCACCAGGAGTCACCATAAGTCAACTATGACTTGAGGGCACTCTCCACCACCACAGTAAAAGTTTGAAAGCATTGTCCACATTTATGCATGTACAACAAAAACCTCATTGCAGGCAGGTATAGTGGTTAGAAGGGAGTCATTCTGCTTAACACCCTGACTTGGATTGCCCAGATAAGCCCGATCTCATCAGATTTTGGAAGCTAAGCCTTGGTTAGTAATGGGATAGGAGATCAAAGAAAACCAGTGTTGCAGAGGCAAGGCAATGGCAAACCACCTCTGTTAGTCTCTTGCCTTGAAAAACCCAGCAG
Source organism: Eublepharis macularius (assembly GCF_028583425.1). NCBI lineage: Eukaryota > Metazoa > Chordata > Lepidosauria > Squamata > Eublepharidae > Eublepharis > Eublepharis macularius. Next base: position 161,530,254 of record NC_072793.1, on the reverse strand, counting down.
GAGTTGCCACAAGTCAGCTATGACTTGATGGCACTTTCCACCATTCTGCTTACGATTGCAGTACAAAACATAATCACAGCTACTGTCTTCCTCAAGAAAGCCAAACAGATGAGTTTTTTTTATTTACTAGGGACCCGTCCCTAGTAAATAGCTTCTTGTGCTTACAATATATAATACTAAAACCGAATGAGCCGTTCTAAAAGAATTGCAGCATTACCTGGTGAAGCAAGAGTGATTGTCCTTTTTTTGTGAACTGTAGGCAGTACTAGACTTAGAAGTTATGCCCTATCTTTCCCCCGCTTGGGAACTCAAAGCAGTTTACACCATCTTCCTCTCTTCCATTTTATCCTTATAGGAGCAACACTGTTTGCTAGTTTAGGGTGAAAATGCAAGACTGTTCCACAATCACCCAGTAAGCTTCCATGGCAGAAATGGGATTTGAACCTGGGGCTCTATACCACACTAGCTCTGTTAGGGAGGATCTTAAACCTCCTTTGTTTTGTAACAGTGGAGGTATGTTCCACCTTCCCTATTTACACCGCCTTCCCCTTCCTGGCTTCTCATGAGTAAACCTTTTTTTAGGATTGCCAGCTCCAGGTTTAGCAATTCCTGGAGATTTTGGGGTGGAGCCTGGAGAGGGTGGGGTTTGGGGAGGGCATGGTATAACGCCATAGAGTCCACCATCCAAAGCAGCCATTTTCTCTTCCCTGTGGGTCTTCAGTGGATCCTCCCACTCGGGAGATGGCCTATGTGTACGCGACTTCTGCCTGGTTGGATCTACATCTAGAAAAGAGCAAGCAAGAAGATTACTATTAATTGGAAAACTTACCTTTGACTCCAAGTCTCCGGATTACATTTTGGGCTGAAAAGGAAATTATTTGCTGATGGACTTTATTGCTATTGACTATTAAAATTGTGATTCTTGGATGTAAACATATATATATTGCTGTTTGTATATGAGCACCCTGCACTTTAAAGCAGTTATAAATGTTGTTCTAATTATAATATATTAATTCTCAGTTCTAAAATATCAAATAACCTTCTAGCATTTATTAAGCGTTGCAGTTTAAGGACGACTCAGATTATTTCCGCGGGAGGTTTTTATTCTTTCTGGTTGCGAGTACTCCGCGGTGCCCCTCTTTTGTTAGTTACTGATCTTGCCCTGAGCAGGAAAAATAAACTGAAGAAATCAAGACATAAATAAACTCAGATATAAAAGGCCTGGATAAACAAAACAGTGGGTGAGGGAATTTCAAGAGTTCCAGCAGTTACTGAGTACTGAAGCCCAGTTTCTTACCCAAAGAGGCCACGTTCCCATAATTCTCCATCATGACCTCCTTATACAAAGCCCTTTGATCTGGGTCCAGTAGAGCCTCCTGCACCTCTGTAAAATACACGGCCACGTCCTCAAAGGTCACTGACCTCTGCAAGAACAAAGAGTCACTCATTTGAGCTCTAACTGAAGGATACTGTGACAGAATAAGCTGGACGTGTTTGGAATCTGCAGCAAAACCCAAAGTCCATTTCCTGGCACAGAGACTGCCTGGTACAGAGCACAAGGGAGGTGGGGTTTGAAGTGAATATGCAGGTGTCATGTTTTGGTCAACTTGTCATCTAGGAGGAGGGAGAGCCTTGGAATTATTTCTACACTAACACCTTTTGTCTTGTGTAAACAGCAGGCTTTTTGCACACCTCCTTATTTTTAGAGTTGGGTGCAGAAAGCATTTCTTATTTCCTCTTCATTGACTTAAAATTATATTGGAGGGGAATTTTAAATGTGTACCTCAGCGTTTGATCAGTCCTAGAAGGGAACTTCATATAGAGCGGGTAGGGATGTTAGAGGGGTGGAATTTCTTTTTCCAAAATTTTCTTTTTTACATATAGCATTTGGTTCCTCTTTTTCTCTTTCTTTTTTTCAAAAGAGGGATTTTCTTTGATTTCTCATTAAACTTATATTGGAGACATTTTTTTAAAACAAATCTCTTTCGCTATGTGATAGCGTTATTTCAGTTTACACCACACGGTGGTGTTCTACGCACCCTTTTGTAATTTCAGCCCTTTCGGTTCTGTTGATGTTCCGCACCACAAGGTGGGGCTCTAGCAGGAGAAGGAAAGGACTAAGACATGGATGTGGAAGATCAAGTAGGGATAAGAGATTTGGGACGTATCGCGTTGTTTTCTATGGAATGGCTGCCATCTCTTACATTTGCCCTCAGGAGATGGTATGAGCTGATCAAAGAACTGGTGTGATGTGGTTCAAAAATACAGTATGACAGAAAAATAGGGTTGCCAGCTCCAAGTTGGGAAATTCCTGGAGATTTAGGGGGTGAAACCTGGAGAAATCTGGAGAAAGTGGGGTTTGGGAAAGGAAAGGACCTTGGCATGGCCTAATTCCATAGACCCCCCCCCCCCAAAAGTAGCCATTTTCTCCAGGTGAACTGATCTCTGTGGCCTGGAGACCAATTGTAATTCCAGGAGATCTCCAGCCACTACCTGGAGGCTGGCAACCCTACAGAAAAATAACCCCAAGAAAACTGCAGTCTTGGAAATGCACCAGAGGAGTTGGCCCTCACAATGAGGTGGATTCTATCCATACGTCTTGCTTTTAAAAAATGTAAAAGAAGTAAATAATACACAACCAGTCCCTTTCCACGCAGGTACACATGAGATCACTTTCATATCCACACCTATATGTTGCCACATCACCATATTATTCTAGTTTTCTTTTTTTGTTTGGATGTAGGCGTTACTTTTCTGTTCAGAGATGCTTATGTTCTCTTTTGTTTGCAAGCACGCACAGAAAACCCTCTACGCAGTTTGCAAGCTGCTTTGTGTCCCCTTTGGGGAGAAAGACAAGTTATAAATGCTTAAATAAGATGCTGCTGACATGTAGCTTTGAAGCCCTTCACTGTCTGCTCCCCAGATACTCAAAGGAGCATCTCCATCCAAATCTACCTCCTTGATCTTTACGATCAGGCACCGAGAATCTTTGTTCAGCTTTTGACCATTGGGGCGGTGCCTCCTGCACTCTGGTGGCATTCTCTGTAATGGCCTCCAAGCTATGGAACTGATGGCCTCCTTGGAGATCTTGGACTTTTTAAGCAGGCTCTGGAGTCTTTATTTTCCATTGGAGGCTTTTGGGGTTCCAGTGTGTTTCTTGGCTTGAGTCTGTTTACTCGTCAACGGCACAAACCTGCCCAGTTTTGAAATTTACAGATATTCCTGTCCTCAAGGCATCCTGGTGTCAACGCACACCTATGAAAACCTTTAGCAATTCAAGAATATACTCTCAGTCTGGTGAGAAGTTCTCCCTTTATTAGCGTCCATAGACAGTAGTCAAAAGGAAGGTGCTCTCATGCATCCTCCATATCGTAAGGAAATACAAACAAAACCCAGAAGAAGGCAATCTTAAAGGGAAATCGAGTTTATTTTTCCAACACTAATATAGATTGATATGACTCTTCCCTGCTAGGACAGCACAACAGATGTGTTCCATTTATGTTCTTTTTCTTCCCCACCATGAGAATTTTTTTTTAGAAAAAAGCAGGTTATTGCACTGAAGAAATAAAATACGTAACTGTCCTGCAGCTTGGAGTATATAATCCCCAAAGGCCAGGGATATGAGTGTAGGGTGTGTGTGTGTAGAAGAGTGGAAGTGCTGTCCCACCTAGAGGTTTTTCGCTGAAATAGCCCTCAGAGTTCTGCCACCTGAGCGACTCCCTCTCTCTTGCCTCTTGCATTGGGCGCACAGGGCTGTTCCTCTGCTGCTGGGCCATGTACAAGGAAAAGAGCACAGTTGGCTCCCCATCTCTGGGCCTGTCATTGTGTGGCCCTCAGCTTCCTGCTGCCTGTCATGCACGGTCACATTCCCATGCAAAAAGAGGGACCCGTGGTCTAGCTTGCCACACTTGCACATAATGGCTTGTTTCTGCACATTATTCTGATACATTTATTATTGGATTAAAATAAATACATACTGCTTTTCCAGCACATCTTTCAAATGTCTTATGAGGGAGGGAACTGCAAAGACAAAAAAAATTAATACAAACAAAAGCCTAATGAAATAACTAAAAATATAGTGCTGTGGCAGAAAAGTTTGAGCAGAAATCTAATGGCTTTATGATTCTTTAGTGCAAAGAAAGTGGTTCAGTGACTCATTTATGGGAGTATGTTGCTCTATGGTCTCAGGGTGATGGTCAAAATGGACTTTTCCCCTATATTACCATACTAATTTTTCTTTGAACACTCATTTAGAACAAATTGTCTTCCTTTAAAAAATATTATCTGAGGTATACCACTTCTGAGTCAAAAGCATAAGATGTTTTGCTGTCGTTGAGCTAAACATTGTTTACAGGGTATCTGTGTACGTTTCTTGGTCAGCAATCTCTTCTCGCTCAGACACTGGCCCTGTGTAGGAGTGGACTGTGCCCTCAAGTGTGTTTTGTGGAAAATTTCTTCCCTCCATTTTGTTTTTTTGTACTTTGAAACAAAAAGTGTCAGAGAGGAGAGGGGGAACATGCTGTACAATTCTAGTGATTGCCTAGGTACAGGGTTGAAAAACAAGAAAATTAAAAACCTGTATAGGTTGTTTTTTACTTCAGCTGCTTTTACTACAAGCTTAATGTGACTTTCATGCCTACATGAATGTGGTGCGGTCCCTTAGCATGCTTGCGTGAGTTACCACATCTTAGGCACTTGTGCTAATTGAGGGTGTCTGGCTAGAAGTCTATAGCACATCTTTTCCACGGCCCTTGTAAGCTGAGGTTTTCCTTAGCAGAGTTTAACCTCTCAATGAGCCCTCGAATTTCTGAACTGGAGAGGGCCATCACACACGTTTCCTTTCTCTGCCCCATTAAGGGGAAAACGTGATTGAGAATTTCTTCAAGAATCCTCTCGAGCTCTTCATAGATCACAACATCACTACATAAAAATTCAGCTGTGTCTACTTTCCCTGCCAACACAGCTAAGAAGGTCACACATTTTCTCAGGGTGTTCTGAAAGAGCACTACTTCTGCTTGCTGGGAAGCCAGTTGTTTTTGTTCTGACAGAATGGAAGAGAGCCTCCTTTCGCTCATCTGAATATTTGATTCAGCTTCTCTTTCCAGATCCTGCAGTCTGTAGGCTTCAGTTGAGTGCCGGTCAACGTCTGCTGAATGGCGATTAACTTCAGCTTCTGCATCCCTCTTTGCTCTCTCTGCATCCTCCACAGCTGCCTGGCCACAACCAATCATGATGCCACCTGCAGAAATGTAGTACGCATTAAAGATGGAGACATTTTTTGTTTGTTTTGATCAAGTTGGAATTGGCTCCAATTGTATCATTCAGCACCAGTGAATCCCACTGTTATGTGGCAGTTTCACTTAGGGATGCTTGAAAACCTGTCAGTTCAACCTATTTACCTGTGGTGATCAGGCACCAAATTAATGAATGGGCTGCTTGTCTGTATGTCCTCTCTTGCCACTTTGGGGAAATGAAAACTGAGAACAGATTCAAGCCACAGATGTTGCAGCAATGCCCAAATAACAACTCAAGCTGTCTGATCTGAATGACAGGGAATTTCATTTAGATTACCTCTTAAGAGGTTAATAAGAAAGAAACAATAAAAGATATTGTAGAATTCTGACTTGCAAACTCTGTCTTAAGGGAACCTTTCTGCAATGTCTTTTTTAGATGCTGTCATGAATCTCTTGCATGTCATAGGACAAAAACTCAAGTCACGTGGGTGGCTTTGTGGCTTTGTTCTTGCCCAGGGCATAAATGTGCATGGTAGAACACATGCACTGTGCCCCTGTAGCTGCATATGGAAGAGGAAGATGAAGGGGAAGATGTTTTCCAGCAAAGCTAATCCATTCCTACTTCTCACTAAGGATCTCCTGATAAGTTACGAAGGACTCACAGAGTCTGAGGCACAGTTGGGAAAGCACCCATTTACAATGTGAGGATGCCCCAGAGCAGTTCTAGAGCTGGTTGTAAACCCTTTAAAAACAAATGTGTGCCCGTAGCTCAAGTAGAGAAAATGTGGGACTTGTGTACAGAATCCACACTATGCTCAGCTAAAGATAATCTCAGCTGGTACTTTTAGCAGGAATGTTAACTAGCATTTAAGGGTGGGAAGTCCTGGTGCTCGGTGGAAATTTTAAAAGTGTCAGTGCCCAACATAGATCACTCTCTGCCCTTCCTATGACCTCACAGGTGGTTAATAGGTTTTTCAAAGTAGACGCCTATCAACAAATACAGCTTTTCATAAAGCAATTTCATTGGCCTTGGGGCAAATCCTTTCCTTTGGAGCTTAAGAGTTCACGCATCGCTGTCAATAAACGGTCAATAAGAAGCCACTCACCCGCAATCTGCCCCACAATAGGGATGAACATTAGTCCAATGCCGATGTCTCGTATCTGCTCGTTGTACTCTATTTCCGCTTTCTTTTGGGAGACCTGCCGCTGCATTTCTTCAAGATGCTTCCGAGCCATGTCCAGCATCTCCATGGACCTGCTTTTTGAGTTTCTGTGGGAGTCCAGTCGGTGCCTTAAGTTACTCAGCTGCTGGGTCTGTGCTTGTCTCTCATCCTCCAAGCGTTTCTTCTGTGCTACCAGCTCAACAGATTTGGCATCAATGGTACGCAGGCCTCCCTTGAGCTCTTCCAGAGCCTCGTCCATTTCTTGTGATGCACTCAAAATGTGCCTCTTCATTTTGTGACATGCGCTCAAGTCTGTCCTGGCTTCTATCAGACTCTGTGCAAAGCTCACAAGTTCTTCCATGCCTGGCAGAAAATGGCGCCGAACCACTAATGAACAAATCTCATTACTTCCCACTGAAAGAGCCATAATAAAAGGAATCCTGTAAACAAAACAATGTACAGTGAGTGAGCTTTGGTATCTACAAGAGATGGAGTAACAACAACAACAACAACAACAACAACATTTCTAACTCACCCTTCCCACAAGCGGGCTCAGGGCGAGTTACAGCAGTTATAAAAATATAATACAAATATTAAAACAATTCATAAAACAACAGTTCATCATAAAATCAACAAACAGATTATAACCGTCCCAAGATGGAGACAGTTATGCCTGTGAGTGGTGAGCATTGAGAAAAATGAACCACTGTGGCATTGTGGAGAAAAATGTTATAATTTCATATTTGGGGACAGGGGGAGGCTGTGATTGCTTATTTCCAAGTAAGGCACTACCTGTTCAGGATTAAAATCCATGTGTTTTTTCAGGTTCCAGAGTTTGGGACCATTATTGTCAATGGGGAATGTATACAAGGGTCTAGAGCAGAAAATCCATGCAACACCTTTTATTGAGGCCAATCAAAATGACACAAAAAGTTGTGCGAGCTTTTGGGTTCCTTGGAGCTCTTCATCAGACAGACATTACAAAACATTTAAAAATTAAGGAGAATAAAGGCAGTGTGGCTGTGTAAACGAGGGCATGGAACGCTGGAGGGGGGACACATGAAATGAGGTTCACTTGAGCATCCCTAGGTATTTAGTAAAGTGTAGAGAGAATCTTAGTGTGACCTTAAGGGAGGGAGGGAGGAAAGGGGCTTCAGTAGCAGCCAAAAAAAATTTCCTTTTTTCTTCTCTCCACATTTTCAATTGAAGAGAACAAGCTGCCAAGAGAAGACAACTAGGGAGACCAAATTCTGGGTACCCGTATTCCCCAGGGGGCCCTCTAGAGCTAGGTAAATAATGTGATTTGTTTTCAAACTATGCCATGGAGACTTACAGAGAATTTTTGTCTGTGGGGCAGTAGTGAACTTCAGGAATCCTGAAAGGAAGGCAAATGGTGCAACATGGGAATTAAAAACTTCTACAGACACTGAAATAGGTACTAGAAGCTATACTTCGTGCAAGAGAAGTACAAGATTAACATGTCAGATCTCAAAGTAAGAACATTTGTAGAACAACAGAAAAATAAGAAATCAAGCTAATCTAAGGAAAGACAACAGTATGCTCGACCCAATGTTTGTGCTGCACAACAATTAGAATTCTGCATGTCTAGATGAAGAAAACAAAACACTCACCCTCTTGCTTACAGCAGTGTCCGTTGGTTAAAGTTCAGTTTGCTTTTCTCTGCTTAAATGGTTTCCAGTGGTATATACATAGCTCTGTCTTGTGCAAGATTAATCAGCAGAGTTCACACAATTCTTGTCAGGAAATGTTTGTGGTACAGCCATGATGGCTCCGAGAAGGGAGCTGATTTACAGAAAATGAAAAGTGTAACTAAGGCAAACGGAATGGGGGATGCTGAGCTGAAGGAATGTTTTGGCTGCTGTTTCAAGGCCAGATAAACACTGGAGATAGGTACTTGCAAGAATCTGGGATACTATCAGTAGCCTTGTTATGCTGCATTTCTTAAATAGGCATTTGCAAACCTTGGGTGGGATCCAGACTAAAGTGGCATTTCCAATGATTCCCCTTTCCCACTGCAGACCCGCCTCATGTCATTGCTCAGGATCCTCTACCTATGGGATGGGCCATGCCTCAGTGGTAGAGCATTTTTCTCCCTTTCTCACAATACAAGAACTCGTGGGCACTCAATGAAATTGCTGAGCAGTCAGGTTAGAACAGATAAAAGGAAGTACTTTTTCACCCAAAGGGAGATTAACACATGGAATTCACTGCCACAGGAGGTGGTGGCAGCTTCAGGCATAGACAGCTTCAAGAGGGGATTGGATAAACATATGAAGCAGAGGTCCAGAGCTATTAGCCACAAGGTATAGATGGAACTCTCTGTCTAGGGCAGTGATGCTCTGTATTCTTGGTGTGGGAGAGCTTCTAGTGTCCCTTTCCCACTGGCAGACCTCCTGAGGACACCTGGTTTTTGGCCACTGTGTGACACAGAGTGTTGGACTGGAGGGGCCATTGGCCTGATCCAACATGGCTTCTCTTATGTTCTTATGAATGCTTCAGATTCATGATTCTGGCTTACCTCCAAAGGATTAGAAAAACAAAGCAACAAGGCCTGTCTTGGAGAAGTGTGAATTCCCTTTCTAATTCACATCCCCAGATGTCTGTATATCAAACGCAACTGTCTTCTGAAGCAATGATGTCCTGATTGATTGCTTGGGAACATCCTTTGCATAGAGATTGTCTTTTTTCTTTCTAAGAGAACAAAGTAGAACACAATTTATACATGTAATAGTGTACTGAACCCCTTGATCTTTGCCGATAAAAGATCCTTGTCCCCAAGGTTCGGGGCTGACCATGCCAGCCTACAGAGGGTTTTGTTAACTCCTGGGGCTTGTATCTCTTAGGGCCAAGCTACAAGTGACAAAAGGCACAGGTTGGACACTTGTCAGCTTCCCTCAACTTTTTTTTTTGATTTTTTTTTTGAAAATTTTTTTATTGGGTTAGAATCCATTATTTTTACATTTACATTCAATTTTCCCCAATTTTTCATCTCTAACCCCCTCCCTTTCCCCCCCTTTTGTTGACTTCCAACAGCTTTCCGACCCTTTGTCCCCTTTCCCTTGCTTCTATTAGATTCCTCTATCTAAAACAAATATATATTCCCCATTAATCTAAGCAGTACACCCTTAGCTATTTTTAACTTTGTATGCCCAAACTGTAAGTCTTTGTTTCCATCTTAGATAAACAATTTATCCCATTTTTCAATTTCAAATATTTCTATATATCATGAACCATGTAAATCATACATTCATTTAAATCAAACAATTTGACTTATTCTCTATATATTACTCATTCTATCTTTTTGTAATAATTCTGTATAGCTCTCATCACATAGTCAATCAATTTAACTCATCTATATCTTCAGACATTCAGTTTGGTACATTTTACAAATCTTACCAAAGAAAGAAAATATTGTTGGTTAATCAATCCTTATATTTAATCCTTATAGTTAATTATTTTCTATCTATATTCTGTTTGTTAACCTATATATATCTATATATATATCAATCTATTAGTCTAACTGCTTATTAATTCACATTTATCTCTTCTCCCCCCGGTAAAGTCTCCCCCCTCTACTTCAGTACTTCAGTAGTTCTCAAACTGCCACAGTTTTCCTCCCACCTCCCATTTCTTCTCCAGGTATTGTTTCAGCTTCTCCCAGTCTGTGTTAAACTGCCCTGAGTCCAGATCTCTCAGTTTTCTTGTCATCTTATCCATTTCAGCCATATACAGCAATTTGTAAATCCAATCTTCGATAGTTGGCACTTCTTGTACTTTCCATTTTTGCGCATACAAAAGTCTAGCTGCTGCTGTCATGTAAAATATCAACGTCCTGTGTTGAGCTGGGATTCCCTCCATTCCCAAGTTCAGTAGCAGGAGTTCTGGGTTCTTATTAATTTGAAATTGTAAAATTTCACTCATTTCTCTTATTATTTCCCCCCAGTACTGCCTGGCTACCTCACACGACCACCACATATGATAGAGGGAGCCCTCATGCTTCTTACATTTCCAGCATTTATTAGAAGTATTCAAATTCCCTAGCGCAATCTTCTTTGGCGTCATGTACCAACGATAGATCATTTTGTAAATGTTCTCTTTAATATTAGTACATGTCGTTGTCTTCATTGTAGTTTTCCACAAGTATTCCCATGCCTCCATTGTTATTTCTTTATTAAAATTGATAGCCCATTTCACCATTTGTGTTTTAACTGTCTCATCCTCGGTATACCATTTCAACAGTACTTGGTATACCTTGGATATTCTTTTCTTGTCTTCTTTAAGAAGGGTCTGCTCTAGTTCCGAATTCTCTATTCGTATACCTCCCTTTACAGAGTCCGAGTTATATAAGTCTCTGATCTGTCTATACTGGAACCAGTCGTAATTAGGTGATAGTTCCTCTTGCGTCTTTATTCTAAGTTTGGATGCTTCAGTTTTAGTTATTTCTTTATACGTTAAACATTGTTGTTCATTATCAACAGCTCTTGGGTCTATCACCTCATATGGAACCACCCACAAGGGAGTTCCTTCTTGTAAATAAATTCTGTACTTCTTCCAGATTATATATAGACTTCTCCGTATAAAATGGTGCAGGAACATCGAGTTGACCTTTACTTTGTCATGCCATAGGTATGCGTGCCATCCAAATATTTTTTTATATCCCTCTAGGGCTAGTAGTTTCTTGTTCTTTAATGTCATCCATTCTTTCAACCAAACTAGGCAGATTGCATCATGATAAAGTCTCAGATTGGGCAGTTGCATTCCGCCTCTTTCCTTTGCATCTTGTAAAACTTTTACTTTCACTCGAGGCTTCTTGCCTGCCCAGACAAAATCTGATATTTTCCTCTGCCATTTTTCAAATTGTTTAGAGTCTCTGATGATTGGTATTGTCTGTAGCAAAAACATTACTCTTGGTAACACATTCATCTTAACTGCTGCAATCCTGCCCAACCATGACAAATTCAGTCTATTCCATTTGATCAAGTCTCTCTCTATCTGAGTCCATAGTTTTTCATAGTTGTTTTTGAATAAATCTATATTCTTTGCAGTCAGCTCGACTCCCAAATATTTCACTTTGCTTGTTACTTCACAATCCGTTGTTTCCGTTAACAATTGTTGTTTCTGCTTAGTCATATTTTTACATAATATCTTTGACTTCTTTTTGTTAATATAAAAACCTGCCAAGTCTCCAAACTCCTTGATCTTATCTATCACTTTTGGCATGTTCTCCAATGGGTCCTCTACAATTAACATTATGTCATCCGCAAATGCTCTGACCTTATATGAATAGTCCTTTATTTTTATTCCACGGATTTCCTCATCTTGTCGTATTTGTATCATCAGAATCTCCAATACTAAAATAAACAACAGTGGACACAACGGGCAACCTTGTCTTGTTCCTTTACTTATCGTCAGTTTCTTAGTCACTTCATCATTCACCACAATTGCTGCAGTCTGGTCTCTGTAAATTTCCTTAATTGCTCTGATGAATCTTTCTCCCAATTGTAGCTTTTCCATAGTGGCAAACATAAAGTCCCAGTTTTAATTGTCAAACGCCTTTTCAGCGTCAACAAAGAAGAAACCAACCTCTTTATCACAACGCTTGTCATAATATTCAATAGCATTGATCACTGTCCTTAAGTTATCTCTTATTTGTCTATCTGGCAAAAATCCTGCTTGTTCCTCCTCTATAACTTCCGAGAGCCATCCCTTCAGTCTCTCCGCCAATATCTTCGCAAAAATTTTATAGTCATTGTTAAGTAGCGATATAGGTCTATAATTTTTCACGTTAGTCAGGTCTTGGCCCTCTTTTGGGATCAATGATATGTTCGCTTCACTCCAAGTATCTGGAATCCTTTGATCCCAGCTTCCCTCAACTTTTGATGGGAAATGTAGGCATCCTGGTCTTGCAGCATGACTCTCTGACTGCTGTCCAATGGACTTTTCAACTGTCACTTGTCCAACATTCCGCCAAGCTGCCTACATTTCCCATCAAAACTTGAGGGAAGCTTCTAAATTAGTCCATCCATTCTCTGTAGTCTCATCGTTTGCAGGACAGCACTGGTTCCCACCAGCTCTCAGCACCCACTCATACAGATGGTGGAGGCTGAACAATAAAACTAGAATAATAGATATCCTTGATAAAAAACAATTACAAGAAAAAGCAAAAATAGAACAAGGCAACACGACAAGAGCCCCATGGTTTGAATATCTTCAGATCAAGCATCTCTTTGAGTCGCCAAAACTCAAAGAATCTATAGGCAAGCCACTAACAAGCTTTGAAAGACTCTTAAAAGAAAGATCAGTAAGACAGAAGGGTATCCTGTCTAAAATCAATTCAATTCTATTGGAAGAAAAACAAAAATGCAAAATTTTGTCTTATCAAAATATTTGGTTCAAGGAATGCAAAATTGACCCTTCAAATGATACATGGAACATGATTTGGAACTCAAATAATTTCCGTACAAATATAATAAACGTCAAGATGCAAACCATAAAACTGATTTCACATTGGTATATGACCCCAATCAAGCTCCATCATGTCAATCAATCTCAGTCAGCCACCTGTTGGAAGCAATGCGGTCAGCTGGGCACATATTTTCATTGCTGGTGGGAATGTAAATACATCAGTTCTTTTTGGGATAAAATAATTAAGGAAATTGAGGTCATAACAAGTTATGTGATACCTAAGTCTCCAGAAGTAATATTATTAAGCTATTGGGAAAATCCTGGGATTCCTACTTCTAGCCTTAATATTATATTCTCACTTCTGGCACTAGCGAAATTATCAATAGCTTCCTTCTGGAAACAAAAATCAATCCCATCCATAAATAACTGGAGAAGTCGCATATGGGATCATTTTGTCATGCAGAAGATTTCTGACCAGCTGGCACAGAGAGAAAACCCGAAACATAAGTCTTGTTTTCTTGAGCAATGGCTACCAGTACTTGATTATTTAACCAAAGATGAACAATGGTCTAACAACAAGGTGAAACAAGACTTATACTATACCTTGGCCTATCTTTAAATATTACACAGTTTTATTTACAAAAGCGTTATCTGACCCTTACACCACTAGGCAATTTATAACCTGGTCACTGCAAATCAGAGATGTGTTTTCAATAATTGTTACATCATTTTATTTGTTTTAATTAATGTTAATGTTCTTGTCTAGACTAGATAGTAGTTTAGACATTGATAGTTGTTGGCTGTTACTGAAAAGTACACTATTAATTTGTTTAAAATTGAAGTTGAATATTTTCTGTTAATAATTTCCAGATGTTGTACTATAAAAAATTTGAAAAACTTAAATAAAATACAATTTGAAAAAAAAAACCTTGAGGGAAGCTGAGAAGTGTCCAACCTGTGTCATTCGTCACTTGTAGTTTGGCCCTCAGTCCGAGAATTCTCGTTGCATGTGGAAGGGTTATTTGCTTTCTCTTTCTGTCTTTAAGTTTAAACTGCTATCTAGGTTTTTAAAAAAATTGCTATTGTTTTAGCCAGCCAAAGCCCAAGGGTCGCTTGCTGGCCAAGTATCTTTGCATGTTTTGTTTTGTCACAATAAACACTATTAGACTTGTTTAAGAACACTTCAGTAGTGTTTTATTTTTCTAGTTATTAAGGTTTTAGCTTAGTGGAGGGAAGTTCAGAGGCGCACCACATACATGCCTTTGGTAAGGGGCTAACAGAGCAACAGACTGACTACATCGTGCATCACCCCATGGTATCAGAAAATTCTCACAACAGTGAGGAACACCAGGGAGTATGTGTCAGCATTCAGCAGCTGAAAGCATTGCCTTGTATCCTTACTGGAAATGGCTTGAAAAGAAAATGTTACGTTGAAAAGTAGGATTTCCAACAGGTCTGCAGAAAGGGTTCTGACTATATATTAGAGGCTTTATGTATGGAAATGGGCAGGTGAAGCTTTTCATTGTGTAGTGGTCAGTAACATTGTCTGCTAAATAACATCCCTTTCGGCCTCTGTTAACAGGACAGAACTTTCTTTTCCTAGACAGTTGGCAAATTTTGTAAAAATGAAACCATTTTTCACAACCTTAAAAGGTCAAACATCTGTTCCTCCTTCCCTTCTATTATGGGCACTTTCAAATCATGTGCTGAATTCTATTTCCTCTTTAAAAATGATTGTAGAAACAATAGAAAACTTTTAAGTTATATTCAATTTTGTTTCCACTGGTTTCTGTGGGAAATCTTTGTTCCTGTCAGGGCTTTTTTCAGGGGGAACACAGGTGGAACGGAGTTCCGGCACCTCTTGAAAATACTTGGCAATAGTGCTTGAAAATAATATTATTTCAAAGAAACCTGTGTGTTTCTTCCTCATTTCCCTCTTGAGAGTTCCGCCACCTCTTTTCCCAGAAAAAAAACCCTGGTTCCTGTAATATTTTCCCTCCACCTAATTGGGATGAAATCCTCAGGGAGTGTTCCCTGCTTCTGAGGAATTTCCCCTGCCAGATTTTAGGCAGAGGCTCCATTATATAGGCAACTTAAAGGTGTGTGTGTGGGGGGGGGAGAACAAACAAAGGGAGGCATAAATTGACATGAGTTTGTCCTCTTTCCCCAGAAAGCTCAAGTGTCAGTGTATGTGGGGTGTGTGTCTTTCTTAATATAAAATAGAATACATAGGAAAGGAGAGCTACCCCAGACTCACCTCATCTTAGTGCCCTTGTTTTCAGCATTTTCCTTTCACCAGCATCAGAGCCAGACCGAAAGAAAAACATTGCATGTGCTGGAACAGACTGAAGGAAAAGGAGGGCGCTAGGGATGCCATTTACCCGCTGGTAGATCTTTTGCTGCCAGCTCACATTCTCTGCTGCCACTCTAATGGCCAGCAGGAGAAAAAAATTAAATTGTCATCGGTGTGACAGCATTATGTCACTTCTGGGGGAAACCCGAGTTTACCATCCATTTTTTGGTGATTCCTAGAACAGCATGATGTCACTTCCAGGTTTTCCCTGGAAATGAGGAAACACTGTCATACTGATGGCACCTGCCCATGTCACTGCCCTGCCAGACTCCCACTGGTGGCCAGAAAAAATGTCTTGTCCTTTGAACAAGGGCTTTGGGCCAAACTATACAACACGTGTGACACAGGTGTCCCTCCAACCCAATTTGCAGTCACATGTATGATTGGGGAACTTATTTTCCAAATCACCCCATTGCTCATTGTGGTTTGGGAGCACTGCACAAGGAGAAGAGGGGTTTCAGCCTTCCCTCCAATGCAATTTTTCCAAGTGGAAATGGCTCCAGCACTTGTAGGGCTATGGGACTTGAATGTAGAAAAGCCATATGGAACAAGGACTTCGGTAAGGAGGGGAAATTGGCCAGACAGTGAAAAAGTTGACTGGATTCAACCTATTGTGATACCTCGAGGTTTTTTTTATACATATGAATAGGGTTGTGCATAAGTCAGTATTGCCTATTTTGACTGCAAATGGTAAGGGTTTTCATTGGCTCCCTGTACTTTCCTTCCTCCGTTAATTGAGTGTGAAGAGACCAGTGACCATCCAGAGATGCTACCTTTTGGTAAAAGCCAAACAGTGAGAGCACAATACTCTTAGCCTGGGACACAAATCCCCACCACCACCACTTTGAAACAGGGAGACCTGCACTAGCAACTATACCTGGAGAGCAGAAGCAGCAGGCATAGAGCGACACCTGCTGGACAACATCAGTACATCATGAATGTACCTCATACTGTGCCATGGTTATTTGTGAAACACTAGCATGTTGAGTGTGAAGTTACTTAGGTATATCTTTACTGTTATGGTGGTTATCTCTGCTTAGAACAGGAAGTATGGTGCATGCACTATTCCAGTACACATAAGAGCTGGTAGATATGGGGACGGGGTTTATCCAAGATGGCCAGTGTCAGGCAAGGTTGCTTGCTGCTTGCCCAACCTCTGCAGCATTCCTAAAGTTAATGGTGCAAGGCCTTCTGCATTCTGGAATCCAGAAGGACCCATGAGCCTTCTTGAGTGGATCATTTTATCTGGGGCCCCCATTTTGTGGGATGCCAGGGTCATATTCACCCTTGACCTCACCTAATGGCCAGCCCAGGATTCAGGCTGAATCTGCAATCCTGAGAGAAGACTTTCCCTCAAAGCCTCAGAACAAAAGATTAAGTCCAAGGTGTGGCCCTTTTATGTGTGCTCTGTGAATGTCCTAGCTATTGATTACATTGTATTCATTTGCAGTATGTAATCCATCTTGGATCTCAGTGAGGAAAGCAGAATATAAATTAACAACAACAATAGCAGTAGTAATCATAGTAATAATAACTTTGATCCAAATTGGTCCTGCCTACAACTGCTTTTAAGTCAAAACTGCACATGTGTAGATAGACCTCAGGTATTTGATTTTCAGAGCAATGTTTCTGGGTCCACAGGTAAAGACTACCAGACTGAGGAACGGCTTAAAACAATTCTGATATGAACAGCAATCAAAGCATCTTTTACAGAAGCCTCTGCACCAGGTTCTGTAACCAACTAAGGTTGTGTGATCTTAGACCTCCTGCCCCCTGCTGCCTCTGCCGATTGCTGCTCAGCTGGGCGGCAGAAGGAAAATGGCAGGCAAAATGGGGAGTAGGCAATCGGAGTTCCAGGGGTGATTACTCCACTTCCTGTGCAACCTGAAAGTGACATCATCATATTTTGTGATGCTGAAGCATTTGCCCAACACTCGTTACATCATAGAGTGTTGGGCAAATGGTAGAACATCACTCAGGCACAATGACATCACTTCTGGGTTGTATAATCATGCCAGGGATGCTGATTGCAGCTCCTAGAAAGTCCCTGCCTTCCCCATCTCCCATCAGTTGCCAGCAACAGCACAAATTACCAGCTCTTGACCCTGTATATGGTAAGAGAATGTCTCTAAATGGTTAATTCTATCACTACACTCCCTATTCTCTCACACAAAGAGATTTCAGAACCTTCCTGCAAAGATAAAAATTTATAATTTATAGAGATCTCGTTATATTTCATCACAGGGAGGTGGGATTTTCCCTCACTTGTATTGTCAGGCAGCATGCCACTTGTTGTTTGGGTTATTTATGTTTTGCTGATTAGTACAGTTTTTGCCATTTGTTTTTACCGCACTGCAATCTGCATGTTCATTATGAAAGTGAAAAATGATGAGTAGAACCATGTAAGAGGATGCAAATAGAGAAGCACCATCCGCAGTGGAAAGAGGCATAGAATGTGTGTGTGATGGGGAGGAGGGGGTCGGAATCTGAATAGACAAAGAACTATCTCCATTCACTCTACATCAGGGCCTCCTCACAGGAGCTCTACTCCTCCCCGCTCCCTGCACAGTCTGGTCACTCCCTCCCCATCCATCAGCCATCCCAATGCTCTGTGTTGTGCAGAGCCCCCTCCTCAATCTTTGTTCTCTCCCCTTCCTGCTCTGGCCAAGCCACTGCCCACCCTACCAGTGTTAATAACCTCCAGGTGGGGCCTGCAGTTGAAAAAATAATAACAACAATATAACATTTGATTTATATACCGCCCTTCAGGACAACTTAATGCCCACTCAGAGCAGTTTACAAAGTATGTTATTATTATCCTCATGAGACAATTGCCCTGTGAGGCGGGTGGAGGTGAGAGGGCTCTGAGAGAGCTGAGACTGACCTAAGGTCACCCAGCTGGCTTCAAGCGGAGGAGTGGGGAATCAAACTCGGTTCTGCTGATTAGAGTCCTGCTGCTCTTAACCACTACATCAAACTGGGTCTCAAGATGGAGAACTGTAACCGCAATCAATATTTATAATGCTCCCAGTCAGGAGAGGCATACTCAGGGCCTAACTTCTTGTCACAAAGTCACTCACAATGACTTGCAGAGGAAGGGAAATCTCCTCCCCAAATGGTGTGTGGCAGCTGCTGCCAAAGTAATGTTTTTAAAAATCTCACAGCCAATCAAATCTCCAATGGCCAATTAGAAGGCTTGCTGGGCAAAAGCCTCACTTGGCCCTGGCCATTGGATGGGCACCAGGGAAGGTTCTGCATGCTCCATGGCCCCCACGGAGACCACATTGGGGCTCCCTGCCTTAACATATCTGTGTGTCCTAGTTTGGCTGCTTTCATGATCATGGGTAGCAACAACGGGAGAGTATCACGGTAAAGGATAAACAAAAGCAATAGTAACCATGAAAAACTTACAAATTTACATTGAACGAATCAATAAATAATGTGCCGCTCATTTAATGTCCAACTCCATGGAAGTGTATATAAAGCAGGGCTTTTTTTCAGCAGGAACGTAGGGGAACGGAGTTCCAAAACCGCTTGAAAATGGTCACATGGCTGGTGGCCCCGCCCCCTGATCTCCAGACAGAGGGGAGCTTAGATTGCCCTCTGTGCTGCGGAGGACAATCTAAACTCCCCTCTGTCTGGAGATCAGGGGCGGGGCCACCAGCCAAGTGACCATTTTCTCCGAGGGCAACCCACTGAGTTCCACCACCTCTTTTCCCAGAAAAAAAGCCCTGATATAAAGTAAATTTAAACAAGAACCAGCACTTATTAATCAACTGTCCAAAATAGATAGAACATCTTAATCATAAAAATGTGCAAGTGTAGACTCATTCAGATAGATGATACAGCTAGAAGACTTCCAATAGAAACATTGGGAAAGAGTTATAAGTAGAGACATATAGTCTCTTAATTTTGGAAGTGCCAGTGCCTATAAATATCCTAGTAGAGTATGCCAGAAGAAACAAGTTAACAATATATGAAACATAAACAGGTCATAAATAGATCAATGCAATGCATAGAATGTACACAAGTTTCTCATACTGCTTCATCCAAATAGAACAAGAACATGTAATGATTATAAGGCAATAGTTATGGGCGTGTTGTATCAGCAACACCAATTGTTCCTACCAATTTACAGTAAAGGAAGCAAAAAGTATTCGGTTTGCAATAGGTGTGGGCGTGGTGTTCCAGCTAGAACAACTGGAACAACTCGCTCACACCTGTTGCAAGCTGAAGAATTTTTTATTCCTTTGCTGTAAGTTAGTGGGACTTTATGTGGCAAATGTAACTACCCTGAGGAAAACAGCCTTTGAAATGGCAAGAATGACACCCGTCTGGTATAGTCACAAGGATGAACTAAGAATTTAAACAGGACGTCTATGGACTCTCGCCTTATGGAAATCTGAATGGGTCTACACTTGAGTAAGCATCTGCACTTTGTATGATTGAGATTCCTATATATTTTGGACAGCTGATTAATAAGTGCTGGTTCTTGTTTAAATGTACTTTATATATACTGTCAGAGAGTTGGATGTTAAATGAGCCGGCACTTTATTTCTAATTCAGAGTCATGCGGAGATTTTTTTTTTATTTGTTCAATGCAGGTTTTTTTTCAGCTGGAACGCGGTGGAATGGAGTTCCGGAACCTCTTGAAAATGGTCACATGGCTGGTGGCCCCGCCCCCTGATCTCCAGACAAGAGGGGAGTTTAGATCCGTCTGGAGATCAGGGGGCGGGGCCACCAGCCATGTGACCATTTTCTCCGAGGGCAACCCACTGAGTTCCACCACCTCTTTTCCCAGAAAAAAAGCCCTGGTTCAATGTAACGTAGTAAGTTTTTCACGGCTACTATTGGTCTTGTTCATGATCATAGGGGCAGGGAACGCATTAGAAAGAGCACGAAGACTATCTAGGCAATCCACAGCAGGAAAGGACGTATAGCTCTATTTAGCAGAACTGTATTGTGAGGCTCTTGTGTCGCACACCTAAGAGAGGAAGGACACACATTTCTACATTCTTTCTTACGGTCAGTTACATAAATGGGTTTGGTGAGGTTGGCTTCAGACCACATTGCTGGGAACTGAAAAAGGATCTCTGGCCAGAATGACCAAGGAAAGGGAGGGGGGTTGCTCTTGCAACACAATTTGCATCATTTGTGGTCGGAATAGTCAGAGAAACTGAAGTTCCCCTTCCAAAGCTAGAAAGCCTGACTTTCTGGAATGGTCTTGCTTGTCTCCCAGCTGGCTTCTCTCTAAATTTCTAGGTAAAACAACACCAAAGAAGAAGAATGGAGGACGAAGAGGGATATATGGCCATCGACCTATCAAGAAGAGAGAGCTACATGCGACCCACCCCTGAAAAGACGCACGGTATTGGTCTGTAGGAGCCAATGTGGCTTTAACTGGCTTGCAAGAGTAATGCTGGAAAGGGGTGGTTCATTTTTATTTGTATTTTTAAGCATGTCTAATATCTTACTGCTTCTTTCATACCAAAGTTGTGGGTGCTGCTAGTGTTCTCAGTATTTATACAGCATTAATCTTCAGCGATTGAGCTCTGATGTGACTGGGACATACCGTGTTACTCCGGGTCCCTTATTACCTCAGAGAATAAGGAAACATTCTGCACAAGAGACCACGATCTTTCTCCTCATGGGGCAGAGAGAGCAAAACAGCAGCTTTCGCCAACCCTTGTTGCTTCTGTATCCTCCAAATGGAGTTATGCTTTTTCATGATTAAACTTAATTCCACAGATACCTCTTCCAAAGTCCAGTGCTGGAAAATCACGCTAGGGACTTTTCTAACAGGGAGCATTGCTCTGAACATAACCGTAATTGCTATTCTTATAGGTAGGTTTGTATTATCTCTCTTAATTTTGTGAAATTTTGCCCATCACTTTATCCCCATGCAGTGTTTTTGGGAGAGTAAGTGTGATGTAGTGGTCACAGTGTCCAGGTAGAAATAGGAGATCTGGATTTAAATCCCGATTCTGCCCATGAAAGCTTACATGGTGATGATGGGACAATCACTCTCTCAGCCCAACCTACCTTGCAGGGTTGTTGTGAAGATAGGGAGGGGAAACCTGTCTATGTTGCCTTTTTTAGAGGAAGGATGGGACAAATATGTGATATGGAAGCTGAACTCAAAGAAGGCCAACCAGGTGGTTGGAGTACACTCTATACAACTCACTTTTAAGGGACTGCTGTAAAATGTGAGAGACAGACTCAACAGGCTACTTTATGTTGTCCTGAAGAGGGCCGTTTCCAGATGGCTCACTTTCACCCGGAACGTCGCACCTCGTTGCGGTGAAAATGTGAAATATCACATTTCCTCTCGCGAGTTTTGCACGACGTCGCACAAAACTCGCGAGAGGAAATGCGATATTTCGCATTTTCACCGCGACGAGGCACGACGTTCCAGGTGAAGGAAAGCCATCTGGAAATGGCTGAGGTCTGGAGAAAAGCTCATCTGACTGTTGGTAGCTCCTTGGACATGCTTTTATTTTTCTGAGGTGAAAGTTAATTAGCAGCTTGTATCCCTTTGAAATATTTCACCACCCCATCTAAATTTTTTTGAGATTTATGTTGCGAGTCAGCCCACATAGAAAGTTCCAGTATCATGTTAACAGCTCTTCCGATATCTTGAACAGATTAGAAGACGGAAATAATGCTGGTCTCCACTTTGTGTACCAATTCATTTGCAATCCTAAATCAGCCCTCAAGTGCTCCCCTCTATGGAGATATGCTCAGTCATTTCCTTCCATGCTGCTAAGTCTTCTCTAATTTCAAAAAGCTTTTTAAAATTGCCCATTATTTGACTCGCTGTTTTCTCCTGTTTTTACTGTGGCGTCTGCTGTTTCTAAATATTTTGATTTGAGATATCATGTTTATTACTTTGTTTCTATGCTGTAAATAGTGCTGTGAGCTCTTCTTGTAACTCCGACAAATTTTTATCATAATCATTGTAAAGGAACTGAAGCTTGGAGTAATTGCAGGCACAAAACCTACAGGTATATCTTTCCCCATGTTACACCTCCATGACAGAAAGGAGCTTCACCTGTTGATTTTCTGTATGTTCATAAATAGTTAAAGCACATGTCGGTCGAAACAGCAGTGACAAGAGTTGCTAGATTCCAGTGAGGCAAACTTGTCTGTCTCCTATAAAGAGGAGTCTTGTAGAACCATAGACTAGTAGATTTATTAAAGTATAAACTTCCTTTGGGAAGAGCTTACTTCTTTAACCTGATGAAGTGAAAGTTCAGTCAGCAGAAAATATATACCCATGAGAGAAAGAAAACCACAGTTGTGGCAAACAGTGGGTAAAAAAGGCCCTCAGATAGAAGAAGTACTGGCTGAATGGTAGATCATCTGTTTTGCGGGCAGAAAACTCCACATTAAAGCTCTGGCATCTCCAGGTCAAATGCCATAATTGGTAGGTGCTGGAAACAACCTTTTTCTGCCTGAGGCCCTGAAGGAGAGCTCTGCAGGTCAGAGTTGGTAATATTAAGTGAGCTGGGCTACTGTCTAGTGCCTGCTTAAAGAAAAGGTGGGTTTAAATATGCAATAGATAGACATAACCTTGGCCCAGGGTTGCCAACCTCTAGGTAGTGACTGGAAATCTCCCGGAATTACAACTCATGTCCAGATGACAGATATCAGTTCCTCTTGAGAAAATAGCTCCTTTGGAGGGTGGAGTCTATAGCATTATACCCCGCTCAAGTTCCTCCCCTCCCAAACCCCACCCTCCTCAGACCCCACCATCAAAATCTCCAGGAATTTCATCAACCAGAGCTGGCAATCCTAGCCTTGACCAAATATCATTATGAGAGGTGTGCAATCGTTTGCTCCATTTCTCTGTAAACCTCAAAAAACATGCAAGAAAAACATAGTGGCAGCGACTCACAAGAACAGTAATTGATGATACCACAGTTATGGCTATCTAATTTAAAGAACTATAGCAGCTTAAATAAAGGTGTGACCCTCTGTTTAACTCCCAAACTAATACAATCAACCCTGCTATATTCCAATCTATCAATTTCTAACCGAGTCTTGTTTCTTTGTTGAATGATAGTGACTTTCGGGTTACCAATAGGGTTGGCAAGAGGCCTGGAAAAAAATGTCATGTTCCTTTAACAGAGGCTTAAGGTGTCAGAAAGGGCAGCCAAAGCTTTTCAGGGCATAGTGGTAAATTACATTGCCTGATAAATAACATCCCACCAAGCCTCTGTGAAAGGGACATGGCATATTTTTTGTCCAGGCAGTTGACAAACACACCAGCAGAATGTCTTGGTAGATGAAAGTATTTTTCTGCTGCTGTCTGAATATTGCTTTTTTTGATGCCATATGTGGGGGTGTTTTGGTACAAACCTTTTCTTTTGTCAGCTTGCAATCCCGAGGCCCTGTCTGTCTAATTTTAACAGCAAGGAGGAAGTGGCTGTGGTTGCTGGCTTCCTCCTTCCAATTGCCCTTTCGTGTCTCCCTGTCAATGAAGCAATTAATGTTTTCATTTGGCCCACAGCAGGGAAGAGGGGAGAGAAGAGGGATGACTCAGCTTCTCTGGATGGTAGTGTCATGTTTTCTCCCTTAACCCTGAGGTGTTTTTTCCCCAAAGTTTTTCAGGTGAGAGGCATGCAAGATGGTTCTTGTCAAGGAAACCTTTCCAATTCATGTGATTGGGACTCAGGCACTACAAAAGGTGACTTCCACTCTATTTCCTACAACTTTTACCTCAGGCTTCGTCAGCGCATTTGAATTGGCTAGTCACAGAACTCAAACACAGCATAATCCATGATACTTCTAGAAATCAAGAGCCCTCTTTCCCTAATTATATTTAAATAATTGTGGCGGGGGGGGGGATGATCAGGGGGATCCCCCGTTTATGGTTATAACAATGTATGGACCAGGTAGCTTAAGAATGAGCTTGTTTTATTTAAGGTGGTGCTCATTAGAAGTTAGGAGATGCGTAAGGATGACTGTTTTGAAACTAGATTCAAGTCCAGTAGTATTTTAAAGCCCGATAAGATTACCAGGGTATAAACTTTCAAGAACAATTAAAGCTCCCTTCATCAGATATCTGAAGAAGAGAGCTTTAACTCTTGAAAGCATTTTCACTGGAAAGCTTGTTGGTCTTTAAGATGCTTTGCTGTTCTACTGCAGACCAATATGACTACCCACCTGCAATAGTTTTGAACCTTCTTGACACATTTCTCATGTCAATAATTCAGACAGTAAAATATTCCTAGAGATAAGTGGCCCTGGCAACAGAGTTACAAAAGTTGCTGCCGGTGATGTGAAAGGGGCTGATTTCTTTGACGCCTTGCCTAGTATGACATCAACTTACTTATACCAAGAGAAGCAGGCCTGAACAGGATTCATCTGCAAAGTTGCATCAGTCTTCCCCCAAGCTAAACAGCATCTGCTTAAAACTTCTCCAAAAGCACAATGCCTTCTTGCAATCAGTTACAAATCTCAGTTTCTGCCCCTTTGCTGGCTCCAAAAGCAATACAAGTATTTGTTTACTTACTTGATTTACAATCTGGCTTTCTCACCGAGATTAACGGCAGATTACACAGTATAAATCAATCAAATTTATTATTATTACAATGAACAACATTTGGGACATTTGGAAAAAATGATACAATAGAACAAGACATCTAATAGCAGGACTAGGATTGCAGCAAGCTAAAACAGAGTATTTGACATGATATGTTAAAACAATGCAGAAAATGGTATCTGGTACCAAGTATAAAAACAAAGCAGTCAAAGTAGGATAATACATAACAGCATACAGATAATATGTACTATATGATTCATCCTTTTTTTAAAAGCACCTTACTAAACCGTGTTATTATAACAGAACCCTCTTACCTTTATATCACCTTCCTGGACAGTTCTGTTTTGCATAGTTTGCAAAATGACAGAAATAGGCTCCAGCTATCATTGCTAGTTAAGGACAATTCCTCTAGCCCTCAAAAAGCCGTGGGATGCACATCTGCAAGAAGATCACTAGCTGTCAGAGCACAAGTGATAGGCAAACCTGCTTCTGTCTCTGCAGAAAAAGGAAGGGTTAGATGCAAAATAAGGGGGGGCCCTCTGTACTGAATGTTATGCCTTTCTGCAATACCAACTTGCCTGCTGCTGTAGGGTTCAAGGACAAGGCTGATTCACAATTCCTAGTGCCTTATTCTCAACTTCAACCACAAATAATGATAACAAACATCAGCACTAAGAGCCAAGCTACAAGTGACTTTTTTCATGCGTGGAACACTTGATGGTTTTCGCAAGTTTTCTTGGGAACTGAAGTCCCAGTGTCCTTCTCCTCTCTGTTAGAATTTCTGCCTGAAGAGCCAGAGAAAGCTGGCTACAGCAGCAGCTTTTGCAAATCGTTCCTCCAGTCACAAGCCTGCTCTCAACGATCTTTGGGGGCGGGCAGCTGCAACTTTCTCCCTGGGTGTCCTGCCCAGCTTCACCAACACATCGGCTTTCTCCAGAGCATCTCCCCGGGAACAAGACGCCCAAGGGAGAAAGCTGCAGCTGCCTGCCCCCAAAGATCGTTGAGAGCAGGCTCGTGACTGGAGGAACAATTTGCAAAAGCTGCTGCTGCAGCCGGCTTTCTCTGGCTGTTCAGGCAGCGAATCTAAAAGAGAGGGGAGGGACACTGGAGCTTCAGTTCCCAGGAAAACTTGCGAAAACCATCAAGTGTTCTACACATGAAAAAAGTCACTTGTAGCTTGGCTCTAAGTTTCTCCAACCAGGACACAGCGGCTCCCTGCATTTTAGGTTAGGAAGCAGCAGGCTGAAGAAGACTTAAATAATCTCTCCCCACACACCACAGTCCCAATCCAAATCAGGCCAGCCCACACCTGGTAATCAAGTTCCAAACACAGAACTCCCAGACCACATCTGTCAACCAGCCCTGGGGAACCATGTTGTGTAGCTAGGCCCTTAAAGCTTCCATCCATCTTCTCAATCTGGACCTGTTAACCCTAGAGCTAATTTAGCAAACACCCAGAACTACATTCCATGCCAAACGTTCTGACCTTCTCTTTCTCCTCAGCCTATGTGACACTGAATCCAGCCACTGCTCACCCCCGACTCGTCCTGTCCACGGATCAGAAAACTGTCAGCTGGGGAGAGGAAGAAAAGATCCTTCCCAACAACACAGAGAGATTTGATCGGCGTGTTTGGGTGTTGGGCAACCAGGGATTCGACTCTGGGCAACACTGCTGGGAAGTTGAAGTGAAGGGGAATGGCGAATGGGCTGTGGGGGTTGCCAAGGGGTCTCTGAAGAGAAAAGGTTTACCAGAATTTAGCACTACAGAGGGGATCTGGGCCATTGGGGAGTACTGGGGACTTGGCAACTATTTAGCTTTCACTTCTCCTCAGCATACAAAACTATCCTTTGATAAGAAGCCCCGCAGAATCCGTGTCTCTCTAGACTTTGCCAATAAACAAGTGGAATTTTTCAATGTTGAAACCAAGAAGTCAATCTACATTTTCTCTTCAGTCTCGTTTCCTGGAGAAAAGATTTACCCCTGGTTCCGTGTGTGGGAAGGAACGCAACTCATGCTGCATCCATGAGACGCTGAAATCAATCCCAAAGAAGCTCTTGTAGAACTTCCTAAGCTGTGTGATCTTGGAGGACTCTTTTGTTATTTCTTCTTGAAGAGGTGGTAATGCCAACACCACATCAACCATAGAGGCTTACAATCTGGTTCTGGTTCTGTGACTGAAGGGGCCTCTTCTTGCAATAGGAGTAGGGGGATTTATGCAACTTTCAGTGAAATCCTAAGCAGAGTTACTCCAGTCTAAGACCACTGATTTCAGTTACTCTGTTTGGGATTTCACTGTTATACTGTTTTGGAACTATGCAGTGGGGAGTGTTAAGATTGTGGTCCTGTGTCAAGTGTTTGGAATGGTACAAGATAAATGTTAACTGTTGGAAAACCTTAACTACCACTACTTGATTTCTTTCAAACATTCTTATCTCATCTTCTCTGAAAATCTTCAGGTAATACAAGTATCCTCCATGTCGCCTCCTCCCAACCACCTTGCGAGGTAGGTTAGGGGAGGAGAGATCTGAACATGGGTTTCCTAAGTCCTGTTGTCCATGATACCACACTGGCCCTTATCCATCCTATCAAAGTGGAAAAGTTACAATGGTTGAGGAACACATGGGTCGATGGTTGTGGATTTTCCGGGCTGTATAGCTGAGGAACACATGGGTCGTTTCCTTCTTTGGAGGGTCTTGATCTACCCTGACCTGCATGTCCACTGCTTTCCTTGGTGAGAGCCTATCCCTGTACAGAGACAGCTAATGTGTGCATGAACAATGCATATGTGGGGGGCGGAGACTGTGGCCCCATTCAGTGCTACTATGGGTCTGATAATGTTCAGATAGAAGATGGGGCTCCTAGGCCCACTCCTCCTCATTGCTTGTATATAGATATCATATGCACATACAGGCACACACACACACAGCAATGGCACTCAGCCTGTAATATTAAAGTTTTCTCTTGATTAGGGTTTTCTTTGAATTGCAGGATCTAAGGCAGGGGCAAGAACCAGGGGTCATTTTGTAGAAAAAGAGCTGGAGGAACTAATTAGCATAACTCATTATCTAACCATTAGCATATGCCACACCCCTTGACATCACCTGAAACGTGTCATTAGCATAACTGATTTGCATATGCCACACCCCCTGACATCACCTATCCTGGCTGTTTTGGACCCAATCCTGGCCATTTAGAGCTGATATTGGAACCAAAATGGTAGAAAGGGACTGAAAATGGCCAAAAAGGGGCCCAGAATGGTCAGGATCAGGCCGCTGCTGAGCGAGAGAGTGATCCGCCACCCATCAGAGGCCCGATCCGGGCCGTTTCAGCACCAATCCAGGCCAAAACAGGCCCCAAATGGCCGAGAGTCAGGTGGGCGAGGCCACCTGACATGTGACCTCTTTGGGGAACTACCGGAACTGCGTTCCTGCGCATTCCCCCTCAAAATGAGCCCTGGCAAGAACAATGATAACTACCTTTCCCAAAGCTAGAGTAGAACAACATTTTTAGGTCAGGACAAATGGAAACATCCCCAACTAGTGAGATAGTAGAGTCCAGTAGCACCTTTAAGACTAACTAACTTTATTGTAGCAGAAGATTTTGAGAGCCACAGCTGGGCCGATTCCAGATGGCTAACGTTCATGTGGAACGTCGCGCCTCGTTGTGGGGAAAATGCGAAATATTGCGTTTCCTCACGCGAGTTTTGCACGACGTCGCTCAAAACTCACGCGAGGAAACGCGATATTTCGCATTTTCCCCACAACGAGGCGCGACGTTCCGCATGAACGTTAGCCATCTGGAATCTGCCCTGAAGAGAGCTGTGGCTGGTGGTATCTTTGGATGTGCAGATTTTTTAAGAGTTGGGTCCAGGTTCTCCAGACCCTCTCTTGTTTATGCCACTCTGCTGTTGTTCCCAGAGTTATCCTGGCAAACACAACAGATCACTGTTTCCAAAACACAATTTACAGGATTTCCAGCAGCTTACCTCGCAACATGTACTTTCCAACAATAGGAAAGTCCCTCATATCATGAACACACACACACACACACAGACAGAGGAGCATCAGTTCATCTTCAGTTAGGCTTGTCATTCTGTAATTAGGGTTGCTCCCCCTTCATTTTGCCCTCACAACAACCTTCTGAGGTAGGTTAGCTGAGAATGAGTGACTAGCCCAAGTTTGCCCAGTAAGTTTCATGGCAAGAGGGTATACCTGAGATCCTGAAGAGCTACTGTGTATATTCATGCGATCTGAACACAGTTCTCCCTGAGTCCAATACTCTGAACTACAACACACTGGTGCATGATTCTGCTAATGGTATAAACCGCCAGATAGAAAAAAAATTAGAGTTCAATATCAGTGGATAGTTGCTACCAGGGCTTTTTTTCAGGGGGAACACGGGGGAACGGAGTTCTGGAACCTCTTGAAAATGGTCACATGTCTGGTGGCCCCGCCCCCTGATCTCCAGACAGAGGGGAGTTGAGATTGCCCTATGCACCGCCAAGCGGCGCGGAGGGCAATCTCTACTACCCTCTGCCTGGAGATCAGGGGGCAGGGCCACCAGCCATGTGACCATTTTCTCCAAGGGCAACCCACTGAGTTTCACCACCTCTTTCCCCAGAAAAGAAGCCCTGGTTGCTACTGGTTTTTACTCTCTGTTGCCAACAGCCTGGAGAAGAAATGTCCTGTCTCTTTAATGTATAGGAACGGGCAGCTGAAGCTTTTATGCGCATGTTGATACATCACCTATCCTGGTAAATTAACATCCTATTAAGCCTCTGTTAAAGGGATGGGACAGATTTCTCCAGGCCTGTTGGCGGTTGTAATGAACACCTATCAGAACGGCACTTTTACCTCTGTGGTGAAGGCCTGTATGCCAAGCTCTGTATTTATAGCCAGAACCAATTTAATGCCAGAAATACCAATGATGAGATTCTTGGATGGTATCTCTTGGTATAAACTAGGTTTCAAATGTGCAGCCTAAGTCTATAATAAATGTGCATTTTTCCTAAAAAGTGAATCTCACTGAGATCAAGTGCAGAGGAGTTAGCCATGTTAGTCTGTAGCAGCAAAATCAAAGAGTCCAGTAGCACCTTTAAGACTAACCAACTTTATTGTAGCATAAGCTGAACTGTGATTCTCGAAAGCTTATGCTACAATAAAGTTGGTTAGTCTTAAAGGTGCTACTGGACCCTTTTTAACTGAGATCAAGTAGATTTGTTCCCAGTAAATCATGATGAGACATCCCCCACGGGTCAGTAATGACTCCATGTTTGCACAGGGGACTACCTTTACTTTCAATGTACCTAGGCTTCTCAGATGTCTATGGCTACACCCATCTTCTCTCTGATTGGCTAGGACACAAATACTTTCATGCATCTCCACAGTGTTGTCTAGAAAGGGCTCTTACTGACTGAAGTGGTATTCCATGAATAGACATGCCACTTTGCAATTTGGTTGAATGCATCCCACCTGGTCATCTCTCACTCTCCAATGGCCACACCTCCTTCTTTGATCATGGGTTTTTACAGGCTTAACTGTGATTGGCTGGAAGACTGAAGGGCTGGCTCTAGGCTGCTATCTAAAGCTCAGACAAAGTAAGAAAATTCTGTTGTAGTGGGTTTGCTAGAAAGTGATTTCTGAAGCCTTCACAATGGATGCTGTAAGTTGCATGTATATGGTTTTCTGATATTCTCTACGTAAGTTTTTAAAATAGTGTTTAGTGAAGTCGATTGTATAAAGGAATACCTTATAACTGAGGAGTGCATTATAGGATAGAATAAGCATGGACTGAAGGACTGTCCTTCTAATAAGTAATCTATACTGTATTGATGAAGGTAAAAGTTAGTTATAGGAAGCACTTGAGAGATGAGACTAGTTCTGATGCATTGCTTGTTTTCTCCTGTAGGATTCTAATAGGCTGATTTTCCGCTCCAACACTATCATTGCTTAGCTCTTCTCTTTCCATGGCTTCCCTGAGCTTTCTTCCTGCTTTCTCAAATAAACTCTGAACTGATGTTTCCTGCTGGTACATGGCATAATCGCTTGTTTGCCTTCTATGTGGAATGTATAAAACATTTCAAAAGGTGCCATCTTCTCTGGTTCCGTTTTCTCTGCTGCATTTTCCCACAGTTATTTCCTTTCCTGAAACACCAGGGGCCATTTTAAAAATTGGCAGTAGGTAGATTGTGAAAGCCTTATAATAATATCTGTTAGGCCTCTCCAGCTGATCTCCTTATTCAAGCCCATATCACAGTAGATGGCATTAGGACAGCCTTTGCTGGAGGCTCCCCAAGTATGCACCAGCCCAGCCAGGGCTGCAGAACCACTCCTCATAAGAAGTGCCATCACTAAGTTCATATGAGGGTGGGGGAGCAACCCGGCTTCCTTTGATCATGCCTTGATCCTGCACAATTGAGAACTTTCTCGCCAAGGAACATTCTATATTGTCCTTAATCAGGGTTTTTTTTCTGGGAAAAGAGGTGGTAGAACTCAGTGGGTTGTCCTCAGGGAAAATGGTCACATGGCTGGTGGCCCCGCCCCCTGATCTCCAGACAGAGGGGAGTTTAGATTGTCCTCTGTGCGGCGCAGAGGGCAATCTAAACTCCCCTCTGTCTGGAGATCAGGGGGCGGGGCTACCAGCCATGTGACCATTTTCAAGAGGTTCTGGAACTCCGTTCCACTGTGTTCCAGCTGAAAAAAAGCCCTGCCTATAAGTATGGGTTAACTATAGCACAGGGCTCATTCTAGGCAGCTACAACAGACACTATAACATACTTCTACTGTGTGATTTCATTGGTCTGTACTGCCTACCCTGGTGGGCTGTAGTTACATCAAGAAACCCTTTGTTACAAGCATCTGGAATGTACCCTTGTATATAAAGGTATTACTATTTTTCAAACTATGTATATGTAGTGATTAATAAAACACAATTCCTTTAAAAGCATTACTGAATTCATAGTTGCTGTTTGTCATGTATTTCTTAATCAACAGATACTAATACAACTACCATCATGCAGAGGTCTGCATAAATATTTTGCAGTTTAAAAGGAGTCTTTATACTTAAAAGTTGGGAACCACTGCTCTAGCCCTTCTTGTTGCTGAGACGTACCTTTCCTATCCTGTCTCCATAACACAAGGGAGGCTAGAGACTTTGTTGAAAAAAAATAATAAAGTAGAAAATTCAAAGGACCTAGTAGATAATTTTAGTGATCTAGATTTAGTGATCTATTGCTGATCCTTGACAAACAAACTTTAAAAGGCCTGCTGGGGTGAAGGAATACTGGCCAAGGAGAACTGGTTGGGAAAGTGCAAGAAAACATCCATCCACCCATTGATGTTGTGTTGCAGCAGCAATGGGAAAACTGCAGGGGGTTGCCCATGGGAAAGACCCCAAAGAGTAGCTGGAAGTCCATGGAGCAAGTATTGTTTGATGTTTAAAACTCTATGAAGTGCCCTATAAACTAGTGTACTCTATGAAGTGCCCTATAAACTAGTGTAAACTATTAACTAGTGTAAAATGTGCACAAGCTGCTTCCTGTGAGGACCCAGGTCTTCCAGCATGCATGCGGTGTATTGCTAGGAATCGGCTGTAGAGCTCATGAAAATTCTTGGTGCAGTAACCTTTGCGGCTGTTGTTTGGGATCCTTGTGCTAACCTAGGTGGAGCCCCTTCCTTCCTTTTCTGCTGGAAGGTACATACTCTCTTCCTAACTTCTGTTTGTTGTTCTTTAAGAAACTGGTCATCTCCCACCTGAAGATCAAGGCTGGACAATGCCTCAAAGTCAAGGGGTGTGTGATGCCAGAGGCAAAGAGGTTTGTACTGATAGAACAGTAAGTCTTATTGGAGGATGGCATGGTGAGCGGGGGCGGGGCGGGGAACGAGTCTAGCAATGATGATCGATTACACATTGGGACAAAGGCCAGGGAATGCTTCATTCCTCTGATACAAAACAGATCGCATCCCTCATAACTTTCTTTTGTGTATGTGTGCAACTAGCTTTGCTGTCAACCTTGGTCGGAATGGCTCAGATCTGATTCTTCACTTCAACCCTCGCTTCAGTTGCCATGGAGATACCAGGACCGTTGTATGTAACTCCATGGCAGGCGGCGAGTGGGGTGAGGAGCTGCGAGAGTCTCTCTTCCCCTTCCAGCAGGGAGAAGAAACCAAGGTGGGTAGAAGAGTCCAGTGCAGAGAAGCTGAGGGTGAAGCTACAAGTGACGAATGACACTTGAACGGCAAGTGTATTTCTCCCTGTTCACTTGCCCTCCACTCAATCCACTTGCCGTTCAAGTGTCATTCGTCATGTGTAGCTTGGCCCTTGCACTCCACTCAATCCACTTGCTGTTCAAGTGTCATTTGTCACTTGTAGCTTGGCCCTGAGACTGGAAATCTTGACCATAAATATGGGGGGCGGGGATAACATCATGTCATTCACAACTCTGGTTTCTGTTTAACCGCTGCCACATAATATGGGGCATGTGAAAAGTTACAGGTTAACACCCTGTTTCTAGGCATCTATTGCTGTATATAGGCATGTCGCTGTTTGTTAGTTGCTTCCAAGAGAATCTCTTTTGGCTAACATGAAGAAAGCTTAGACCCCGCTCATTTTGACTACTTTTGGGGCAAAGCGATGTCATCTTGCGTGTACATGTAAGGAGGAACTTGATCTGCTCTTAATGGTCAAATGAACATTTAGTGTATTTCTGCTGGTGTTAATAAAAAATATTGTACCCTATTGGGAAAAGTTGTTTGATATACATGTGAATCAGTGTAGTGGTTACCATGTCAGATTAGGATGTGGGAGACCCAGGTTTGAATCCCCACTGTGCCACGGAAGCTTGCTGGGCCACTTGCACACGCAGCCAGACCTACCTTGCAGAGTTGTTGTGATGATAAAATGGAGGAAAGGAGAATGATGGAAGCTGCTTCCGGTCCCCCTTGGGGAGAAAGGTGAGATATAAATTAAGTAAATAAAATACTAAAGGCCCATTTTACAACTGGTAATGAATACGCGAGAAGCAGACAATGGCAAACCACCTCTGTTAGTCTCTTGGCTTGAAAACCTCACCAGAGGGTTGCTGTAAGTTCGCTATGACTTGATGGTACTTTCTTCCACCACCAGTAAATATGTAAAACTGAGTTGGCCCAGAATTGATGACCAAGACCTAGTTAGGACTGCAGCTGTTTAAAGAAGTGTCCTTTTAATAGATGCTTATCAAGATATATATACCTGCACATCCACACACTACAAAACCTTCAGTTGCTTATTTCCACACATGAATCCTTTTTTCAAGGGACAGGATATTTTTCTCCAGGTCTGTTGGCAACTCTGAACCTACTTATTTGGTATAGAGGTGTGGGGGGGGGGCGGAGAAGGGGGGCTGTATCCTTGGCCAAGAGAAAGGAAGAAATCCAATATTCTCTCAGGGAAACTAAAGAAGTTAACTCCTTTACATCTCTCCTTAGATCTCCATCTCCTTTGATGAAAAAGAGGTGAAGGTGAAACTTCATGGGGACCAGGAGCTCAAGTTCCCCAACCGGCTGGGGCTAGAGTCTGCTGAATTCCTCTCTGTGGATGGAGACTTTAGGATCAAATCCCTCAAATTTGACTGACTTCAGTTGTGCCCTGTTCTAGTAGAAGATATGCAAATAAATAAAAAACTTCTTGGTCATGTTTTTGTCTCCTGCTTTCTGGCACAGTTGCTGTTAGCATGTAAATGTACTTACTGAAGAACAGGTATACAGAGAAATTGGAGAGATGCCATTGTTAATTCCTGACAGGTGAACTCACAGGCTAACCCAGCACTGGCTACCTTTAACTACAATACTAAAAATACAGATTAGTAATCTGGGAAGCTAAACTATATGACCAGCTAATTAAGTACACCAAAATGCTTTCTTGTAACATGAATCAGCTAGGACAGAAGTAGTGTTCCTCAACATGCCTCTTCTTGAAACATGAGCCTTTGCCTGAGATCTTTAGCTGGTACGGCTACACTTCTGAAGTCCCCTTTAGCATAGGGGCCCTATACCTGTTATGAAGAATTAAATGAATAGCAAGTATGTTTTCCCCTCATGTACCTTGCGTGGTTATATCCTATAACATCATTGTCTTAGTGGGTTTCTGATGACTCACATTTATCCTGGTGCGTCTGCACGGGCTCACCAGGATAAAAGTGCACCCTGGAACACCGCCTCTGGAGGGTGCCGCTGGTGGCGGATGGCCAGGCAAGTCTGCCTGGCCCTCTGCCGCCAGGCTACATAGCCCAGCTGGAGGAGGAGGGCAGAGCAGGAAGAGCGATACGCCTGCAAGCCCTGGTGGAGCCAGAGCGACGGGGCGGAGGTGAAGTGTCCGCCACCCTCTGAGTCCTGCCAGAACCAGGCTGTGCCTCTCGTGGTGGAGTCGGGCCAACGGGGCAGAGGCAAAGTGCTCACCACACTTGGAGACCTGCCGCGCCGTTCTTGGCGGAGCCAGGGTGCACTGGGCTACAGCCTCGGTGGAGCCAGGGCTCACAGGGCTACACGCGTGTCACCCCCTGCATCTTAGCCCTTCCCAAACCCCTCTTGCCCCTCCACCTACCAATCCTTCCCAGACCCCCCCCCCGACTCTATAATTCTGTGGCCAGACATGGTAGACACAGTCATCTGAGGCTTGTTATGAAGGAAATGTGCATAATTGAATCTATGTGACTGAAGCTGTTGCCAAGTCCCTTGTCCTCCTCAGAAAGCACCTGTTCCTTATTGAGTCTAGATGTTTATCTTTATTCCTCTGAAACCATGGTACCCTCAGGGACACCATTAAGAACACAGACAAAAGTCACACAGCAGTATGCCTGACACTGTCATTTTGAACTTTAATGTCATCCATTTCCTTTTGTTTATCAGGGTGTCTGCCTCCTGGGGCCTGTTAAAGGCTTTTGTATGCTTCAATGTGGATTGTGAAGAACAAGATGATAAGTGAGGCAAATTACTGTAATTATATTAAGTTTTTTAAAAAGATAATATGGGCGGGTGTTTTGAAAAATAACACATCAAAACTTGATCCAAGTAAGCCTCCAGGGCTTTTTTCTTAATTTGAACTCTTGTTGACACAGGTGAGGGTTGCTGCTGAAATCACCCGTTTTTATCAGTGTGCATTCAATGGAGCCATATTTATATGTGAGCTGCATATGCCACTTTAGTTTTCATGGGATCCCCTAAAGAATTGTAGGATTAGATTTTGGAAAGGGTACTTTGAACCGTATTAGAGATCGCTATGTCTTTGTACAGAAATATCAGGATTCTGTGCAGAGAAAGAGAGACTGCTAAACCATCTTAAATCTGTGGTGTAAATTAGCCTCAGGATCAAAAGTCACTAAAGATAATTTCAACACAATAGGCATGCAAATGAAACCAAATCCCACCAAGTGACTTTGGGCCCCTCACACACTCTCAGCCTAACCTACCTCACAGTATTGTTGTGAGGATAAAATAGAGAAGAGAATGATGTAAGTTGATTTGGGTCTCCATCCCAGAGAAGGGCAGAGTATACAGTAAACAATAATAAATGAATAGCTGTTGCTCAGGTTTTACCTTTACCTGAGCATGGAACCCATGCTCAGAGCTGATACACATGTTATAAAGTCCTTCTGGCCACCATAAGGACTATCAAATGTGCCCTGGAGTTTCCCCATGAACTGAATTCCCAGGTGAGTGTGCACCTAGTAGGACCAAAACATGTGGGGAAGGGGGCATAAGTATTTCTACCCACACTGTTGCCTGAGTTGAAATGGTCCCAGGAAAGTCACTCTTGCCTTGTGAAGGATGTTTCTCTTGTATAGTAAGTTTTCCTGACAGGGCAAATGGTGTCTGAGGTAATTTCAGCTTAGGAAAATGGTATTGAGGAAAAGGATAGCCAGGGACAGTTAAAACCAGTTGAGAAACACAAAGCATACTATGCTAAAAAACAAGCCAGTTGATTAGAACCTTACTTAGGCTATGATCTTGAATGCCTAATCTGTTACTGTCTAGAGCAGGGGTCCCCAACATGGCCTCTGGATGTCATGACACACTCTTGGTGTTCACCAAATATTTTTAGAAAGTGAGTGGGAAATGCCAAAGAATCATAGGGTTGGCACAATGCAGGAACTTCACAACTACCCCCCCCCATCTTCCCCGGTGACCCCCTGCTCCATGCCCAGAAGTTGGAGGAACACCTCCAGGATCCCTAGCCAAACTGGCCAGTGGAAAACGGCTACCCGATCCCAAGGTGACGATTGGCATTACCCTGGGCATGTAAGAAGGGCCACGGAAATCAAGCACTGATGCAGCCCCTACTGCCCTTCCCCTCACGATCTGCCCAGGTTCACAGATGGTATGGCCATCTAGCCTCTGCTCAAAAACCTCCCAAAAAGGAGAGCCCACCACCTCCCAAGGAAGCCTGTTCCACTGAGGGACCACTCTGTCAGGAAATTCTTCCTAATGTTTAGCCAGAAGCTCTTTTGATTTAATTTCAAGCCACTGGTTCTGGTCCAAACTTCTGAGGCAGCGGAAAACAAGGCGGCTTGGGTTGCTTTGCAGAGAAGGGCAGAGGCAAACTACCTCTGTTCCTTACTTGCCTTTAAGCCCCTTGCTGGGGTCTCCATAAGTCGCTTGTGCCTTGATGACCCTCACACATTTCCCCACCATCCTTCATGTCAGGCCACCCCTCCCCAGCACTCCAGTCTGTTGACTGACTACCAGAGTGGTGTCCCTAAGGAACAACACTGTGTTGGGCTGTGTGGTAACAGGCAACATCCATTCCCAAGATTAAACAAAGGACAGGTGTTGGGATATTCTTGTGTGTTTACTTGCCACTGTATGGGGAGGGCTTCAAATGCCACAATACTCTCCTAGCAGGCAAGTACTTCCAGACACCGAAGATGCTCTTCTGCCTCCAAACTGCTTCTTATCCCAAAGCACCCATATCTTCAGCCAGTAGATGGTGTTGTGGGAATGAATTTCTTGCAAGCAGCAAAACTGAGAAGTTTTGCATCTGTTGAAAGCTCACGGGAGGGCACATTAGTAAAAACTTAGGGGAATAGTCTCCCCTTACAGCATGTTCAGAGCAGACATACTTATTTTCCCATGTTTTGTGTTCAAAAGTCACCAAGAAACTTCAGTCCTTGTCTCTGAAACTCCCAGAGGGGACACTGTAGACCTTCTTCAAAACTGCCCTTCAGTACCATCAAATGTCATGAGCGAGCAAAACTCTAGTAAATAATACAAATCTGCCTAGTTGTGTTCCTGGGCTGTCCCAATTAAAATACACGTGATCTCTCTTTCCTTGCAACAGTTACAGCCAGGATTCAGTAGCAGCAGAGCACATGCTTTGCAAGCTGAAGACTGCACATTCTAGTTCTGGCATCTCTAATCAAAGGGGTGCAGGTGTTGCAAAAAGTTGAGCCACACCTCCAACCTAAGCCACGGAGAAGTCAGACTGAGTCAAAGGACAGACCGCTTGTCTGATAAGAGGCAAGGCAGTTTCTGCAAGTTCAGTTTTACTTCCTAGAATTCCTTTACACAGATGAACACTGCCCATCCAGACAGACGCAACCAGGAGACAGAGAGGAATCTAAAGTAGTTTATTCTTTTATCATTTATATTAATTAAAAAGCAAGTCAAAACCATTCAAAATAGATAAGCAGCAAAAGGAGAACCCAACTTGCTTCAAAGGAAGAGGGCCTGCCAAGTAAGTTTATTGTGTCAAACACAAAACTAGAATCTGATTTGGAAGATGAGAACTTCTTCCTTTTGTCCCAGCTGGCTTGGTCTCCTTGGTTGCTTGACCTACCCCTTGGCTCCAATTTCAGCCAAACTCAAGAGTCAAGCTACAAGAGACGAATTACATGAGGAGGAGCATGTGACGGGACTCCCAATGTTAGCAGGGAAGCTGTGTTTTAAAAGAGATCAGAAGGCTTTGTCAATTTCCCCTCTCTACAGAGACAGGGAAATCACTGCTCAGAAAGTTTATTTCCACTTTGCCTCTTAGAAGGGGAGGTGAAATTGACAGAGCCTTCTGGAGGCAAAGAGGAAATTAACAAACCCTCTGAGTAGCTATCTCCCTGGCTCTGTAGCGGGGGGAAATTAACAAAGCCTTATGATCTCTTTTAAAACTCAGCTTCCTGGCAAACATTGCGACTCCTTTCACGTGCTCCTCCTCGTGTAATTCGTCTCTTGTAGCTTGGCTCTCAGTATCTGTCTCATTCCTCTTTTTGTTTTACACCCATCATGTAACAATTTAAAGACAGAAGAAAAATATGATTTTATCCCATGGCAATTTTTTAAAAAATTAAATAGAGTGGATCCATTCTGCGACAAAAGAGAAGCTCTTAATCATCATCTCGTTTGATTTTTTTTTAAAACATGGATTCCATTTATTCTCACCACTCTTCACCTACCCATGGAAGATTATATGACTGCAAACAGGAACCAGAAGTGCTGCTGAGACCCATTAAGATGTCAGACCTTTATCTGGCTTTCCTGCTGCTAGAGAGGAAGTACTAGAGACTCACCTCCTCTCAGAGTGTGACCATAAGAGGGATTCTTCTCAAGATTCAGCACTTTAGTTTGTTCCCATACACAATCAAGAAATAGGGACGGATTATCTGCCCAGAGAATGAGGCTGAAGAAAAAGCAGAGATTCTTTGGTTTGTCGCATCAAAAAATTCTACACAACCCTCTTCATAGTCCAGGAGCACCCGGATCTTCCTTGGAGGAATCTGGACGGTGGGCACACGGTATGACTGTTGATATGAAGAATAAGAAGTGTTGCTCCATGGATTCTTCATAACCCAAAATCCCGTATCAGAATTAAGCCTTATTTTCCCCTTCCTCTTGACAGACTCTT
Source organism: Eublepharis macularius (assembly GCF_028583425.1). Taxonomy (NCBI): domain Eukaryota; kingdom Metazoa; phylum Chordata; class Lepidosauria; order Squamata; family Eublepharidae; genus Eublepharis; species Eublepharis macularius. The sequence continues at coordinate 161,490,662 of NC_072793.1, read as the reverse complement.
TAGCAACACCAACAGCCCACTTTCCGTGTGCATCTCCCACTTCCACTTCCCACCAGTGTCTTCCTGAGGTGAATTTCTCTCGGCCCAACACACTCTTCAAGGAATCAAATCTCTCAAGGTTGTCAAGCAGGTAGTTCACTGAGCGGTCTCCACATATCACACTCTTCATATCCCAAGACACAATAAGTTGGGGATGTGCAGTGTTTCGATCCAGAGTTACATTCACTTTGTGCATATGAGAGAGAAAAAGAAAATAAACACTCAGGGTAAACAGAGGATGATGTCTTGAGGAGAGGATAAGTATTATCTGCAGGAAAGTGACTCAAAGCTTCTCTCTACAGGACTCACATGCAGGGGTCATTTCATAGAAAAAGAGCTGGAGGAACTCATTAGCATAACTCATTAGCATATGCCACGGCTCTTGCCATCACCGGAAGTGTCATTAGTATAACTGATTTGCATATGCCGCACCCCCTGACATCACCTATTCGGGCTGTTTTGGACCCAATCCTGGCCATTCAGGGCCGAAATTGGGCCCAAAATGGCAAAAAGGGGCTGAAAATGGCTGAAAAGTGGCCCAAAATGGTCCGGATCAGGCTGCTGACAAGTGGGAGAGTGATCCACCACCTGTCAGAGGCCTGATCCGGGCCATTTTGGCCCCAATCCAGGCTGAAACGGGCCCAAAATGGCCAAAAATCAGGTGGGCGGGGCCACCTGACATGTGACCTCTTTGGAGAACTGCTGGAACTGTGTTCCTGTGCGTTCCCCCTCAAAATGAGCCCTGCTCACATGAATCTGGTCATGAGCCGCTCAGCCACTCTTTTTCTGCTCACTCTCTTGAGCAGAAGTTGATCAAGGGAAAGGTGGGAAGCACTGGTTAATGCAGGCCCTTGGAGCCAATATAATGGGAATATTTTACAATTCACGTATCTCTAATACAGGCAGCTAACTTAAAAACACAATACTGGGAGTGAAATCGGAAAAGCCATTTAATGGTCCAATTCCCTGTCAAAAAGACAGGCCCACAAAATCACCAAGTGTAGCATTTCAAAGTGTCCCAAATATTTCACGTTCTTTAGGGCAGCACTCATTTGGCTAGTGCCAAGGTATGTGGAAACGGCTTGCCTAGAACCACCTTGTAAGTGGCAGATGCAATGCAGTGGGCAGTGTGATCACAGCCAGAGTTTTCCCAGTCCCATAGCCACTCCTCTCAACACCAGATCCCCGCTGACTTTGTTCACCTCTGAGAGCCAAACTACAAGTGACTCCTGACACTAGTTGGACACTTGTCAGCTTCCCTCAAGTTTTGATGGGAAATGTAGGCAGCTTGGCGGAATGTTGGACAAGTGACAGTTGAAAAGTTTATTGGACAGCAGTCGGAGAGCCAAGCTGCAAGACCAGGATGCCCACATTTCCCATCAATACTTGAGGGAAGCTGACAAGTGTCCAACCTGTGTCAGGCGTCACTTGTAGTTTGGCTCTGAGTGCAGCACTAAACTGTTTAGAAGATAGTAGATATAAAGCTTGAAAGCATCTCCTATAGGTCTTTCCCCCCCAAAGGTTTTGATTTGGACTGGAGCAGCAGCAGCCCAAAAGCACTTACCCTCTTCTTCCACAGTGTCACTTGTCTCATTAAAGTGCGCCCCAACCTTTAGTGCTATTGCTCCCACAAGTGGATGTACATGGGCACTGCACAGCTCAGAGGTGCCAGTTGAGGCTGGGAAGCCCTCACATGCTACAGCCCAGTTTGAACTGACCCACTCCCATGGTGGTTGTTTATCTTTTTCTAAAAACCCACAGGAGACACTCTCATGAATCCAAATCACCTCTTGGTGACTATCCTGTGCCGGCTCTTATCAACCTACCAGCCTTCCTCACCTTTATTACCCTCCTGGATTTATTTATATTTAGTTGGAGGAAAGAGCAAGAGTCCAGTATCACCAATAAGACTAACAAAATTCATGGTAGGGTGTGAGCTTCCGTGAGACACAGCTCACTTCTTCAGATATCTATCGTCTACTTAGCTGAGTTAGATCAGTTTTATTGCTTTCTTCTGAAAGACTTCTATGCTGCAATATTGTGTGCTCCTTCCCTGTCACTGTGTTTTGCCCCTTCCTTACCCCTTTTGAATCCAACTATCATTTCTCCCAGGTTTTCTATAATAAACCTTCTTGTTATAAAGCATCTACTTAACACGGTCTGATCAGGTATATGATGAAAGGTTTTTACTGGACACCCCCCCCCCACACACACACACCCAGTTAAAAGCAGTCAATCTCCTTTAGTTTCTTGTAGTTACCTTTGCGCAAGACTTTATCCAGCGTTTGCTGCAGACGCACTATCAGGTGAAGAAACAAAAGGGCAAGTTTACTCAGACTTTCATGCATGTAGCAATATGCCAGTCACTCCTGCTAACACAAAACTCCTTATGAAGACCAGAAATCAAGATTAGGTTTCATAGTGAGAATACAAGGAAGCCCATTTAGAGGATTTGGGTGATTGCAAACTACAGTCTCTTTTCTGGTATTGGCATATGAGACCCACTCATTGATTACTTAGGAATAGCGCCCCCCCCCCCCATTTTCCCATCCAAGTTTTTCCATAAGATCTTGTAGTGATTTTTGGAACTTTTTATAGTAAAAAACCTTTGGGTTTTCACCAACATAACACCTGTATCACTTCTAATCTGGAGATAATCTGGAGATTATTGTCTGTCTGTCTGTCACTCTCTCTCTCTCTCTCTCTCTCTCTCTCACACACACACACACACACACACACACACACACACCCTCTAACTTCTAGGATGGAGTACTTTTGAGGTCTATACTATTAATACTCGTTTGTTTTTTAGGACAACAGCTGAATTGATGTATAGGATAGTATACCTGTTCTGATTTATTTCTGGGATATAGACGTGGCATTATTGCTTGAACTTAGAAATTACTTTGTATGGTAACTAGCTTGGTGGAACTCTGTCTGTTGAGACCCAGGCCCATCCTTTCACTCGGCCTGTGAGGCAGAGATGTTCTGCCAGGCATATGGCTGAGGCAGGCATGAGCCTTCTGGCCAGTCTCCTTTGGGGAATGTAACCCCAGGCTCTGGTTTCCACCAGTTGGTTCATCAGCTCATCTAGTTACCTCCTTCACCCCGTGGGGTCTGTTGGCTGGGGTCAAGAAAGTATAACTGCCATTCAGGGTGATATTTTGTTGAATTGAATTGTCTGAATTTATGTTTTTATTGTGGTTTTAACTACTGTTGTTATCTATCCTGAGTCCATTTGTGGGGAGGGCAGAATATAAATTAAATCAACCGGTAGGGGTTTTTTTAATCTTGATCTATATTTTAATAGAATGAGGCTTCATTTACTAAGAACTTGTAATTTAAAATATTTATAATGAGTTTGACTCAATGCCTAATATTTATAATTTGTAGAATGTATTGAATGGTAAAGCAGACAGTAACTGCTAGTATATTGTTTTGGATAAAAATAATGTAATTTAACCATATTTATGTTTCAAATGGACTGTGTGCAGCCTGAGAGTGTGTGTGTGTTTCTGAGAGAAAAGTATTTATTCTGCCAAGTTCAGTGCATTTCTGTGGTGTTCTAAGTCAGGAAAACTGTGTGCGCTTGAGAAAGATCAATCTCTCGCTCAGATATACAGAGACTATCTTAGGGTTTTCAGGTGCCTGCTGGTGGGGGGCAAACTCCCAGGGATTTGCACCCTTGCCCACTCATCTGCCAGTAATCAGCGGGAGGTGGCAGGCCCTCTGGAGGTCACACACCATGAGTAGGCACCTCAGGACCACGTGCAGTGCATGTGCTCCCAGAGGGCGCAGTGACATCACTCCCAGAAGAGATGGCGCACTCTTTGTGGGAGCACTCCTGAGTTTTGATTGGGGCTGATTTTGGCCCCAAATGGGCCAAATTAGCCCTGCATGGAGCACAGGAGTGCTCCTGTGGTCAGTGCCATGACGTCATCATCACCTGTGCAGATGCTGGAGCGCATTTGCACTTTGCCCATACACAAGGACAGACAATGCTGCTGGCTTGAGGCAAGTGCCAGGTTCCCCCTTCCCACCAGAAGAGTATAGGAGCTTGGCAATCCCTAATCAATCTAGGTCAGACAAGCCGTATGGAAAGGCCTGGACAAATCTATGTCTGCGTAGAGTTTATTCTGTTAGATAAGACCTGTGTTAAAAATTACTTGTATGACTGAATGTATGAAAATACTTTGAAGATATATCGGAAACTACCAAGCTTAAGAACTATTCTGAAACCAACAGGTTTATCAAAATTCTGCAGCCACCACACTTACATATTTACAAATAAATTCTACTTTTGTTTAAGTAAAAAGGTCCTTTTTTTAACCTCACAGCCACTTTCACGTACTGATTATTCTGTTAAACTACTATCTATAATAAAGCCTTCCTGTAGTAATCTAAAGTGAAAGTCTAAGGCGAAAGCAAAATATAAGGAGTGTTTATTAGAACCAGGTCCTTCCTGAGGTACAAGTTTAAGGTAACGTAAGGAGAGGCTGAACTAAAGGTCCAAAGGCAAAGCTTTAAGGTTAAAACAAACAGCAAATAATGATGATGCAAAATTATTCGAAGTGGTGAAAACAAAAGTGGATTGTGAAGATCTACAGGAAGATCTCTCTAAATTGGATGAGTAGGCAACAAAATGGTAAATGAAGTGCTATATTGGTAAAATGATTACACAATGGAACAAAAAAGTTAACTTTAAATATATGCTGATAGGTTCGGAACCATCTTAGACTGAAAGATCTTGGGGTTCTAGTGGATAGTACACTGAAAATGTCAATTCAGTGTAAGGCAGTAATGAAAGAGGCAAACTCCATGCTGGGAATTGTTAGGAAACATTGTGATGCCCTTTGTCTATAGCCATGGCACAGCCTCATTTGGAATACTGTATAGAGTTCTGGTCACCGCACCTCAAAAAGAATATTACAGAACTGAAAAAAGTACAGAAGAAGGCAACCAAAATGATCAGGGGGTTGTAGCACCTTTCCTATGAGGAAAGGCAGGAGAATATGGAATTTTTTTAGTTTTAAAAAAAGACAGCTAATGGGGAGGGGGGAGGGCATGAAACAGGTTTATAAAATTATTCAGGGGTAGGGGGGAAAGGATACAGAACTTTTTCTCCCTCTCCCATAGGCAATAAGTACAGGACAGACAAAAGGAAACACTTGTTTTACTCAATGAATAATTGTGAAATTCACTGTGAACGGATGTAATGATTGCCACAAGCATAGTGGATTAGTCAGATTCATGGAGGATGGGTCTATCACAGCAGTCACCAGCCATGGTGACGAAAGGGAACTGCCACATTTAGAGACAGTTAACCTCTGAAACCCAGTGCCAGGAGTCAACACCAGGAGAAGTCCTTGGCTTTGATTAGCTGTTTGAAAAAACAGGGTGCTAGATGAGATAGACATCTAGCAGGGCTCTTCTTATGTTTTTATAGGGCTTGAAACTGAAGAGGGGAAAGGAGGAAGCCCTGCTAAATTCAGTCTCCAATTCAGTCACAGTGAGAACTACTAGGACTGTTGTTCAGGCGGATGTCCCTGGAATTGCTCCTGATGCAGTCAGCCATCATAACCCCTCCATCTGAGGCCCCTCTCCCACTAACCCACAGCCTATTTTCTTTTCAATTGCTTCTTAATTCTAAGTATTATTGTGGTTGCTAGTTTTGCTGAAGTGCTGCCCGGCAGAAGCAGCAAAAATTTTTATAAAGGGGACAGTTGATGGGTGAAGTTCTGCTAAAATACTAAACCCCATTGGGGAATAAATCAGGATATGGATTCAGGGCTGGTTTTGTTTACAAGAGTCAGTTTCTGAGGAGGCAAAAAACATTCATGAAAACTAACCCAGAATTTGGCTCTATATCAGTTTGAGCATCTAGAAGTACATGGAGGAAAAATAACCGTTAGACCCTCTTTGACGAAGGACTGACTTATTTGGCAATCAAACCGGAAGTAGTTCAGACTCAGAGATGTGTATTTTGTCTCCTCCCCCAGCTTTCCCTCAATACCTTCACATTCTTTAAGAGCCTTTCCTAAAACAGGAGTTTTTTGAGAATAAATTCTGAGAGCCTCCTCCAGCATCCAAGGCAATTTCACCAGCTGCCTCTCTGGCTTCTTCTCGTATCTAGAAAGAAAAAGAATCAAGTTTTTAAAAAACTATGAAGATTATTCCTCCTCTTTCTAAGCCTGAACAGGCCTTTGTTCAAAAGCAGATTCAGTCACAAAAGGTGCCCTACTGAGTCATATCAAGGCTGTAGCTCCTCTGTGACTATTTATTTATTTCAAGCATTTTTATCCCAAACTCCCCTTAGGAGCTCAGGGTGGTATATATGGTTCTCCATTCCACATAAGAACCCTGTGAGGAATGCTAGGCTGAAAGAATGACTGCCCCAAGGCTATCCAATAAGTGTCATAGCAAACAAGGATTTGAACCCAGGTCCCCCCAGTCTAACCACTGCAACCCCCCCAGCTGCAGTCAAATGAATAATTCCTCCTTCAGAATGAAGCTTGAAGCTGCTCTGCCCAATCCCTCCTGACATGTAATCCCATTTAACTGTCATCTTTGGATGAGGACTAAGCAGAAAAGACAGGAGAAGCATTGTGACAGGGACCATGGACATACAGAATATCTCACATTTAACTGCTGCTCTTTCAAAGGATCTGCAGTAGGAGGGAAGGGAAAAGCCTCTAGCTAAGAACTTGGGAGAGTCGCCACCAGTTGAAGTAGATGGTATTGAACGAGATAAATCAGTTGGTGCAGGATAAAGGCGGCTTCCTAAATTCACATTCCCCATAAATAAAAATGCTTGGATCTCCAACATCAAACAGACAAAATGGTGGCTGAAGCATATCCTTTCCTCAGAACCAAGAGGAAGTAAGATGCTAAGGGAACAGATCCCACGTTGCTTGGGAGATCCTTCATTTTCTCCACTGAAATTGGATGGATTTTAAAAACTTAACTGGGCCCAACAGAGTTGTATTCTGCAAAAAAGAAGATTTTTGTAAAGCAGAAGGAAAAAAACACAAAAGTCACATACCTGCTTGATAGAGTTTTGGGATCCTGAAAAAGAAAGAAGTGGGTGTCAGCTCCACAAGGAGGACTCAATGGGCTTCTTGTTATTCTGCAAGGGATTCATTCATCCTAACTTTCTAGGAGAATCAACTGACATCTCAGGATAAGTTCTTTATTCCTGTTCTATGCTTTTACTGACTTCCCCATACTGAGAACTTTGACGTCTCACCTGTAGGAATCTGTCCTTTGGTTGCTGGACCTTCCTCTCCATCTCTGTGATCAGGTGACTGAGGTGGGAAATTTCCTCTGAGAATCTAGCAAGGTTTTCTTTGTCCCTCTTCTCCATCTCTCCCTCCATCTGTTCCAGCTGGGACAGCCTGAGCCGCTCTTCTTTCTCAAGGTACTTGTGCATTTGCTGAAAGACTGACTTGGTCTTATTTTTCTCTGTTTGTAACTGCATCTGCAGAAATTGAAGAAAGGGAAGATCCTTTCAGGATCATTCAAGGAGGATCACGACGACCACAAGTCTGTGATAAGGAATTAATATGACATATGATCAAGTTTTGTGTTTTATGTACTAAAGAAAGGGCACTCTTTTTTTCTTTTAAATATAATTTTATTGAAATTGTAAAATCTATAACAACATTGAGATAGCAATAAATAGCAATAGATAACAATAGATAGCAATAATAATATTAGTAATAACAATTAATATAAACAATATGTAGCTCTCTAAAACACAAGACGACATATCTAGTTATATAATTGCTTTTTCGGGGAGAATATGTTAACAATATCAAACGTGGTGCTACAATACATAAGTTCCTTACATATTTGCATATAAATTAAAGATTTTTAATCCAGGTAGAGAATTCTTAGGGCCAAGCTACAAGTGACGAATGACACTTGAATAGCAAGTGGATTGAGTGGAGGGCAAGTGAACAGGGAGAAATACACTTGCTGTTCAAGCGTCATTCGTCACTTGTAGCTTGGCCCTCAGTTTCTAAGTAATCAAAGAAAGGGAACCATTTCTCAATAAAGTTCGTTGTGTTTGGGAAATGTTCAGCTTGATATAATTTATCATATAGTTTTTCAGAGATAAAGTGGTTCCATATTTTAGAATACCAATTATCAATTGAGGGAATGGATTTTGCTTTCCAGTGTGTACTTTTTGCTGCTACTAACAAAGTGCCTATGAGATCTTTTCTTATGGGGGGAATGGGGGTTTGATGTTTATCCCACTGATCTAAAAAAATAGTCTCTGGTGATAGGGGAATCTCAAATCCTGTAATACATTTAACTTCCCTTAAGACCATGTTCCAAAATTTTCCAATAAAGGGACATCACCAACAGTGTGAGAAATTTCCTTCCTCTCTGCAGTTTTTCCAACAATTTGGAGAGGCTGAAGATGAGAACTGAGATATTTTCTTTGGTGTTATGTACCATCTGTTAATAATTTTGTATGTTTGCAATTTAGTGACTATAGATTTTGAATTATAAATATTGGACGAACATATGCATTTCCATCTTTCAGTGGAATTTTCAGTTTGACAATCTTGGAGCCAATGGTCTTGATATTTCCATGTTTTATGTTTTTGAGTGGATAATACTATATTATATATTTTGGATATTAAACCCCCTTTGTGATTTGAAAATGGGTCTAAGAGAATCTCAAATTCGGATTTTGGAGAAGACAATATTTTTCGTAAATTAATACGGTCAGCAAGGTTTTGAAGTTGAAAATATCTGAACCATTGGACCTCCCAACTCGCTTTCTTTTCTATTTCTAATCTTTCTAGCAATCCAGTATGGGATGATATATCTATTATTCTGGTTAAGTCTAGCCCATTCCAAAATTCATTAAATGATTTATCTTGTTTTAACGAGGACCAGCTTTGGTATGTAAAGGTAGAGTATCTGGAAATTATTGGAACTAATTTTTTCCTATTTTGGTCCCATATTTTCAAAATCGAAAATAGATATATGTTGTTGCGAGTTATTTTAGGTCTTTCTTTTGGGTTACCTCAAATTACATTACTGATTGTATATTGATTTAAAAGTGGGAGGAACGTTTTAGCCCAAATTGGTGGTCCTGAGTGTTTTAAAAGTTGTAATAAATTAACCAATCTAGTCACTATATGATACATATAAAGATCTGGGTAGCTGAGACCTCCATTTTTACGCTTTTGACGCAGGATGTCAAAGACTATTCTCGGTTTCTTATTTTCCCATAGATATTTATTTAATATTCCTTGCCATTGATGTAGTTGTTTGCGAGATATGTTTATTGGGATGGCTCTTAATAGATGAAGTAGTTTAGGGAAGGCAAACAATTTGACTAGATGGAGTCTGTCGTACCATGAGAGATTTATATTGGACCAATCCTTAAACAGTGTTTTGATTTGTTCCATTATTTTCATATGATTTAATTTAATAAGGAAAGGGCACTTTCCAGAGATTTCTTGGCTTCTATCATTCCAAAAAGGATTAGTTGCTCAGGAAAAAAACCTTTTATTAAGGTATTTTATCTTTGCAGAGAGGTAGCTATGTTAGCTAGTGTAGCAAAATAAAACAGAAGTCCAGGGGCACCATAAAGACAAACAATATTGCTTTCAGCACGAACTTGTGTGAGTCCGAGTTCACTTCCTTACTTCATGAACGGAACAGCAGCAAAGACTGGAGGAAATTCACTATTTTGTTAATGTGGTTCTATAGTTCATTATGTCAGCCTATACATGCAATTGGTTAAAAGTGTCCCAAACACCATTAGAGTAGATACTGATATTTATTTCCTTTGTTTATACCCCATCTTCCTCCCCAATGGGAATCCAAAATATTCCCAATGGGAACTAAAACATCTTATTCTCATGACAACCTTGTGAGGTAGGTTAATCTGAAAGTGTGTGACTGACCCATAGAGTCTCTCTCCATCTTACTCATCACCTAGGGATGCTCAAGTAAACCTCATTTCACACGTCCCTTCTCCAACTTTCCATGCACTCACTGGCACAGTCACACTTGAGTTTGCTCTATGTGAATACAGTCATGCATTTCATATCAGTTTCTCCTCAACTGCTAAAAGTATCCCAGTTTCCTTCATATCCATTCATTGAAACACAGATCTTGACACTTTCTCACACCTTAGAGCCAAAACACACGTTAAGAAAAACCTAGGTTCAGTACGTGTTCTCTTACCTCAAGGTTTGCCGGGATCTGTAGGCGTCCTGGAAGCTTAAAGATCTGTAGGCGTCCTGGAAGCTTAAAGTCCTGGAAGCTTAAAGGATCTGTAGGCGTCCTGGAAGCTTAAAGGCGTCCTGGAAGCTTAAAGCTTAAAATACAGGCGCTCTGTAAATGCTAAACTTTAAACTTCCAGGACGCCTACAGATCCCGGCAAACCTTGAGGTAAGAGAACACGTGCTGAACCTAGGTATTTTTTAATGTGTGTTTTGGCTCTTAGAGTACTGAAAACTGGCCATTCAAAGGCACCTACAGTACTTGTTCTCACAGCAAAAACAGAGCTGAATTGGCACTTTGCCCTCCGGAATCACTTGCAGATGCAGTCACACAAAGGGAGCTCCCATGAAAACAGCATTCACGTGCTCTGAGCAAGGACACATGAATCGCACATGAATTGAGGACTACACATACAAGCCTGCACTTGAGTGTCCCTAGATACTTACTACTTAGTAATGTGTAGAGAGACTCAGTCATGCAGCAAACTTCCATATTAGAGTGGGGATTCAAACCTGGGTCTTCCAGATCCTAGTCCAACATTCTAACCACTTCATCATGAATGGCACATAACATCTTGTATGATAAAAACACTATACTCTGTGTGTGTGCATGCGCACACTTGTACATGTAGGAGAGGGGAGTGAATGAAATACCTTTGGGCAACTGACTTCACTAAGGTTAGGAAAATGAGGAAGGAGTTGTTGAAGATGGGGGCGGGGGGAATTCTTCATTTCTCTGGGTCTGTTTGATCCCATTTTGGGAGACAGGGCTTTTAATTGCCTGTGGAAATGCAAGTAATTATTGTCGCTTCAAAAGCCAATTCTAAGCCACAGAAAAGGATCTGGTCAAAAGACATCTGGTCAATGAATGTCAATTAGAGAACATATGTGACTAAATGAACTTTTCGTGTCCTGCTATTGATTCAGGTCTCAAGCCTCATGGTGTGGCAGAATGGGTTTGTGCCCCACCACATGCACCAAGGACTGTGAGATGCAGGCATTTGATTTTTTTAAAAAAAATTATTAAAATACTTGTATTCCACCTTTCTTAATTGCTTAAGAAGTCTTGATGCCTGCAGACTGTACGAATGATGGCCCTGGCAGGCCAGCAGTCTAAGACAAAATAGAAGGTCAGATTCTGTATCACAATTTATTTCTCCTCTGTATTTTACATAAGATCCAGGGAATATCTACTTCCTTCTTTACTAGGTAAGGTTTACAATGTTTCTGTTAGGTACCTAAAGAAATGAGTTGGGGCTCACGAAAGATCATACCCTGCTACAAATTTTGTTGGTAGGGCAAAAAGGGCTGGGAGGGCATGGACTAAGGGCTGGCCAGACACCCTGGAAACAAACTGAGACCCAAAGTTGTCACCAGTACCTGAGGGACTTGCCCTAGTCACAGCTGGAAGCTGCCAAGGCCAGCCGGTCATAATGGGCACAAATCATGCCTTCTCCTCCCATGTCACAGGGCTCAGCACCATGGCCAGTAGTTTGAGGTCTCATCTTGGAGCCCAAGCTGGCCCTGAAATATTTCCTACCCCTCAGGAAACCTGCCCTATTGACAGCCCTGAAAGAGGGTATAAGGAGTTTCCCAGTCAACACCCAACACAAACGACACCTACCAGAAACGCCTGGCTTCTCTGCTCATCTGCCACTTTCTGTTCCTTAAGATTTTCTCTCTCTTGTTCCAGAAACTTCAGCTGAGCCTGGATCTCTTTCTGCAGAAGAAGACAAAGCCGTTGGGTGAGGTCAGCCCCTCCAACAGCCATCAGAGCTTTCCCTGGAAAAACCATGCCTGATTTAATCAAGTACAGATTATAATAATAACATTTTATTTATATACTGCCCTCCAGGACATCTTAACACCCACTCAGAGCAGTTTACGAAAGTATGTCATTATCATCTCCACAACAATAATCACCCTGTGAGGTGGGTGGGGCTGAGAGAGCTCGAAGGCAGCTGTGACTGATCCAAGGTCACTCAGTTGGTTTCAAGTGGAGGAGTGGGGAACCAAACCCAGTTCTCCAGATTAGAGTCCTGCACGCTTAACCACTATATCAAAGTGGCTCTCACGGAGGGCCCTTTTGTTGAGGGTTTATGGGAAAACCAAGGAGCTTCTCTGCTACTCTCCTAACCATCTCCTTCAATTATTTATTAATGTTATTTATAGTTTGCCTTTCTCTCTGAGACTCAAGGCAGATTAGACACTAAGTCAATACAATAAACAGCTGCTATATCCAACAAACAATACAATGGGGTATGGATTACAGAACAAGGTAAACAAGCATAGAATTAAATACAGATATGAAACAGCAGAAACAAAACAGAAGTAATTTGACATGAACATATTAATGATGCAGAAATGCTCAGTAGAAAAATAACTTCACCAAAAGATACTACCTAGTAGTATAGTTTGCACACCCTGTCCTTTTCTTACAAGACAGACCTATTTCCAGAATTAAAAGCCCTTCTGAATAAATCCAGCAATCTTTTTGAACCATATAAAAAGAACTTGACTAAAAAGCCACATTAATAGTGTGCTGAGCTAGGGCCATGATTTGATTTTCGAAGGCCATCATCTATATCAGAGGTCTTCATGAAAAGATAAGTCACTGGAAAAGACAATGCTAGGAAAGCTAGAAGGCAGTAAGAAAAGAGGAAGACACAAAATGAGATGGCTTGATTTAATAAAGGAAGCCACAGCTTCCAGTCCACAAAATCTGAGCAAGCCTGTTAATGATGCTCTGAGGTTGTTAAATTCATAAGGTCACTGTAAATCAGAAGTGGCTTGATGGCACATAACAGACACAAAGGGCTTCTTGGAGATGCACTACAGAAAATGAACCCAAGGGCAAACCATGCATAGATTTATGTCACTACACCAAATCAGTCCCTAAAGGCAGGTGTTCCTGTGTATATTTATGCCTTATTGTGAGACTTTGTGTGCTACTTTCTAATAAAGTACTTGCAGCAGCCAGTGTTTCAGAAGCAGAAATATTATGGATTATTAATTAATCCACCATGTGCCTGCTTTTGCTCAGCTCTAAGAAAGATGAGGAAATAATGCAATGGGAAGCTGGGTGCAGAATTATCTCATGCTTGTGATGTCTGCACACAAAAGGAGAGAAAACACAGAGAGGTATTCTTCTCCTGGATCAACATTCTAACAAACCTTATTCCTGCGCAATACAGGGGAGCCATTATTCAGTGGTAGACCATTTGCTTGGAAAATGGTCCCAGGTTGAAGCCCCAACAAAATAGGCTTGAAGACCATTTCCCACTATCATTAGTAAATTAAGGCCTCCGCAGAATCTTTAATATTATTTCTTTGTGCTGAATTCAGGCCAACCTCTAATCCAAAACCAAAAGTATCATTTCTGGCTCTAGTTGGTGATCCTTACCCCATATATAATCAAATCCCTGACAAGAGGGACTCTTTACACAGAACCCTCTAAAAAGAAGCCACAATTTTCCCATTAACAAAATCTCAACAGGAAGGCTTTAGTGCTCCCAAGACAGCGTGCTTCATGAGCAAAGGTATCGTCCATTTTTGTCAACCACCAATTCCATGTATGCCTGTTTGGTGTATGAGTAGAGCAGCTCAGCCAATCAGGACCCATGGAATCATGGTAGAGACAGATGTAATGGAGGTAAAAACCTGTTTAACTGCCAGTATAGGGTTTAAGCCTTCAGAGAGCATCTCTCTAATCTTATTCTCAGAAGACTGTCATCTCAGAGCTTGGTTTTAGGCAGGCTAATAGTGAATGCTTTAGGAAGACACTGTCTTAGGGCTCAACTTCTAGGGAAATCTGGGTAAGATTTGGAGTTTCTCGGAGGAGCTCGCTCTAGGATTGCTGAAGTTGTGGAACTGCCAAAGAGTCACCTCAATAATTTAAAAGGTGGACTGATAAGATTGGCTGTCATGTGAAGTCCTAGGGTGGATAAGACTTTGCTAAATTATAATCCAGCCCAGGGAGTATGGGGTGGGTCAGGGAGAAGAACTCAAACGCCATCCTAACTGTAACAGGCAGCCACACCTCTAAATAAGCTAGGGCAAATGCCCTCATGTGTCCTGAGAACTACCTTTAGAAGTTGCTTGAGGTCAGTCTGTCATATGGAAGTTAAGACGGAGACCCACTCGAAAAAGTTTATAGCACACTACCTCTACTCTGCCTTCACAGGCTCACAGATGTGGTGCTCCTACTATTAGAATGGTAAAAACCTCCTCCTGTTAACCCCGGACATTGAGACCCAAGCATCCTAGGCTTTGCTTCTTGTTCATTCTGGATTGGGATGGCTTAGCTTTCAAATAAACACAAGAGAAGCTTCTATATCCTACTAAATAATATCAAGGCAGAGGAGGGAGAAAACCAGATCCTTGTCCCATTCATTTCCAATCCACCTCATCAACACTTTGCGTGCTACATCCATACCTCTCCAGTAAGATACTATCCTACCTTATATAGTAGGAAAGCCTCCTCCATAGGAATGGCACTGTGATTTCGATGCTCCATGGACCTGTCACACACAACACAGATGAAGGCTTGGTCATCTTTACAAAACAGCTTCAGGGGCTCCTGGTGCCTCTCGCACACTCCCCACTTCCCTTCTGCTCTTTTCTCCTCCTGAAGTTTCTTGGCAAGTTCTACAAAGTTTGCCAGTTGCCGGTTTGGCTTGAAGTTCCCTGGCTGGATGGTTTCTCTGCAGTGAGGGCAGGAAGTGCCTGTGATCGATTCTTCCCAGCACTGAATGAAGCAGGTTTGACAGAAATTATGCCCACAGTTAACAGTGATTGGATCTTTGAAGTATTCCAAGCAGATGGAACAAATAGCTTCATCACAGAGCTCCTTGATGGGATTTCCAGCGGCCATTGATGTTCCTCCGTACCTGAAATGTAAAAAAAAAAAAATCTTAGTTTTTAAAAAAAAATTCAGTGTTTGAGCACTCCCTTTGCTTAATTGCCAAATGGTCCAAGACTGGACTCAGTAAGCTGCAGTGTGCAGCATAAAATAAAATAAAATGAGAAGGACCATTTAACTAAGTCTCTCCAAATTTAACTAAGTCTCTCCAAATCAAAGATCAAATTGTAACTAAGGTTTTATCCCACATACACACAAATAAGCTAATGGGAAAATTTAAGAGGCGAAACTGCAGAATACATTTTTGTCTGTCCCCTTGTGTTGCCATCTTCCACCTGCAGGTGAAGACTTTTGTTTCTTTAGTGATCAGTGGTCCCTCCTTCCTGCCTAAAGTGTTAATTTTTATTTATTTACATTATTTATAGTCTGCCGTAGACTCAAGATGGATTATGAGTGTCAGTCAATACAATCAACAGATGGAACATTCAATAAACAATGCACTAGGGAATGCAAATGCAGAGATTTGAAAAACAGAAACCTGATACAGAGCTAAAAACAATGCTGAAACAGAGCATAAGCAGTTAAACCTCACGTGTTAAATAATGCAGAAACTACCCAGTAGGAAAATACTTATAGCAACTGACAGTACACAGTAGGATAGTCAACAGCCCCTATCCCAATGCATCTCTCTGAAACATGTCCTTATACTGCATCCCTCATACTTGTGTAAAAAAAAAAGCCCTCCTGAATAATTCAGTTTTTGCAGGCCATTCCATAAGGTGGGGGTCACCATAGAAAAGGCACATGTACAGGCATCTGTTGATATTGCCCAACTGCAGAGTGGTATCTGCAGAAATCCCTGTTCAGATGAGCAAAGCTGCTGTGGCAGAACATAGGGAGAGAGGCAGTTATGCAGATATAAGGGACTAAGGCCATGAATAGCCAATACCTTGAACTGAGCCTGGTAACTGATGGGTATCCAATGGAGTGATTGCAAAATGGGATTAATATTCATGCTCTGTCTGTTGGTTTTAAGTTTTTGTATGTATTTGGGCTCTATTAGTCTGAGCGAAAATAATATTTGCAGCAAAATGGAAAGCAGTGAAATGACCAGACTTGAAGGAATGGAAGAATAAATTAAATGAGTATGTGATAATGGCAAAATTAACTTCTCTTATACATAACTGGCTGACTTCAGAACTTCAAGATAAATGGAAAACTTTTAAAAATTATAGAGCTGAAAATTAAGAACAAAATTAAATTAACAAAGAATAATAGAGTTAAATACATGTTTATAATATTAGTTGATAATAATGTTATTAAATATGAAGACAGATGATAAAGATAATATTTATAGAAGTGAAATATCAAGAGTAAGTTTTAAGTAAGTTCCACTTAAATGTATGTATATATACATACATGTATGTATATATGTATGTATATATATGTATATACATATATATATATATATATATATATATATATATATATATATATATATATATATGTATATATATATGATTGTTTACCTTGAGTATTGCCATATATTCATTGTTTAATCCTTCAGATGTTTTCCACTCACAATTCTTTCCTCTGAGGTACTGGGAACACTTTGCTCTGGTAGGCTTAATTCTGGTGTGATTTGTGTGACTACATGACACCTTTTTAGTGACTCTGAGGAGCATCTTTTCCCCAGTTCAGGACACTATCGGCAATTATGTCCTTCTTCATGGCAATCATAACACATTTTTCCCTCACAGGTCCCTGCTTTAGGTTTTGGTTTGCCAGTGGCATATTTCAAGGGGGCTGACTTCTCCTTGGGGCTCCAAGAACACCTTTTTGGCTCTTCCTCTACTGAGTTCATTATTTCAGCAGACTCAGACACTGTTTTTGTCTTTAATGAGCCGTCTGCATTCGTTATAAATTATCTTATAAAACTGAGCCAGCCCAATCGAAGCAATTACATCTTTCTTGCCTTCCATCTTGCTGTTTCCTAACCAGTGATTTAAGAGTCTGTCCAGCCTGCACCCTAATTCACAATACTTGTCCTCAGGCTTTTCAACTGTTAAACCAAACTTTGTTTAGCTATTTCTTTAAACAAATCATGTTTCAGAGACTCCTCTAGCCTCGTTTCAAAATAAAAGTATCCCAAGCCACCATAAATTTGAGTCATCAGAATACTCATTCTTTCTCCATCCTCCATCTTTGCAGACTCTTTCAAAACTGGCAAAGTCTATATTATCTCACCTCAAATACTTGGGAAGTTTGTAGATATCTCTTTGAGCTAGTTCCCCACCAACTTGGCCAAACTCTGCCCTTATGTGGAATCTCAATTTCTTGCTTGATTTTTCAGATTTCAAACTATTCTGCCCCTAAAGTTTCCTCAGCCTTAATCCTGTCACCGTCAGCCTGTCCCCTTGTCTTTTTTGGAGGCAAATATTTTACCTACAAACTTATGGTAACTGCTTCAGCATGTTATATTCAGCCACTTCAGCCTCTTTTTTTTAAAAAAAGCTCTCTTAGGTGGATCCAATCGATAAGGCACCTACCTATATGTGAAGGTCAAGGTTAAAACAGAGATAACCTGATGTAAGGCTCGACCAATGTTGTCTCTACCCCTCTACCCAAGTGGCTTCTCAGTGAAGTAAGTCCAACACCCTTGAGGAAAATGGAAAAAACAGTCATTTTTATTTACTCCCATTGAGAGGGGAATAAGAAAGTTCAGAAAAGAAAATTAAAAACTACGTACAGATGTAACAGATTTGATGGGCACATTTATTTATAAGGTTACCAATGGTAATCTAGGAGTGTAAACAGCAGTTAGCAGCCAAGTTTATATTCTTATGGTATTAACCTTCTCTAAGGATTCTCACAGTGTGTGATCTCTCTCTAGATTTCCTCAGAAATTGGGGCTTCGAGACAACTACAGTCTCTCTTCCTCAAGCTAGCCTACTTTATCCCAAAAGACAGATTTTGAAGAGGTCCAAAGTTTCCTGAGACAGGTTTTCTCCCAACAAACACTCTGGAGATTCAAACCCTGTCTCCAAACCAGTATCTCCAAACATTCGCTGTTTTTGCCTGTTTACACAGGAGCCTTCCATCAGTCTCTCTAGGTTCAGACCTGAAATGACAGTGCAACAGCTTTTTCTCTTTCACTCCCCTCCCATCTAGCACATCCAGCCCTTCCAGAAATCCCGATTGGCCTCCAGCTGTCCTGCTCAGACACCAAATAGTCCTAAAGGGGACTGGTGTTTTTCAGAAAAGGGCAGGACCGTTGCACCCATTGACTGCTGAAAACACACTATTCCCATATTCACTCACAGCACAACCATTGGACCTAACAACACCAGATATACTCTTTCAGGCTCATTCACTTGTTTATCTTCCAATTTTATATAAGCCATCAAGCATCAGCAATGCCCTTCAACTCTCTATATAGGACAAACAGGTCAGTCCCTTTACAACAGTAAAGACGGACCAAAAAAAGATATTAAAAACCCACAATGTTAAAAAATCAATGGGAGAACATTTTAATCTTCTAGGATAGTTCTTAAGCAGAGAAACTTCAAAATAAAATTACAGCATGAGATTGCTGAAGTTCTGAGCCCCCCAGAGATGAAATGAGACATAGGATTTTTTTCACACTACAAATGCTAATTTTCTATACTTTACACCCTTGCTTTATCAAACTAATTTGCAGTGGAGGGGAGTGCCCTCAAGTCATAGTTGACTTATGGCAACCTCTGGTGGGGTTTTCATAGCAAGAGACTAACAGAGGTGGTTTGCCATTGCCTGCCTCTGCAACCCTCGCCTTTGTTGGAGATCTCCCATCCGATCACTAACCAAGGCCAGCCCCGCTTAGCTTCTGAGATCTGATGAGATCAGGCTCACCTGGGCTATTCAGTTCAGGGCATCAAACTAATTACAATATGTATTATAGCTAGCTTCCTGACACTAATTTACAATACCCCTCCCACCATCTGCTTGAATTACAAGTACTCCATCCTATTTCCACACCTTGTATTTGACAAAAACAGCTTTGACTCTGAAAGCTCATACCCTGGAAACCTATGTGGTTTTTAAGGTGAACCTGAATTTTGCTCTTCTCCTACAGAACAGGGCTACCCACCTCAAACTATCTTAATAGAAATCTAGTTGGTCTTTAAGGTGACACAGACTTTGCTCTTCTACTGCAGACCAACAGGGGTACCCATCTGAAACACAGCAGCCATAACTCCACACTTCAGCTGAGATTGTCTGGTGTAGTACATACAGGGAGGGAAATAATTACGCTTTAAACAGATCAACACCAGCAAGTCTTTATCCCTTTTTACCAGGCTTAATACAAATGACCACAAAGGCCTACTCCACCAACCCCCAAGAAATGAAAAGAGGAAAAGGTTAACCCCTCGCTTCTCTCCCATCTCAACTCCACACAAGCCATTTTCCCCATCCTTCATCCTTCCATTGCATTAAGTACCTCGCTATGCACTGCAAGTAGCCAAACTCCGTCGCCCAAAGGAGCCTCTAGATTACAATCAAGACGAAGTAAAAGCCAACTAATTTTTTTTAAAAACCCACTAGCCGCATTCGGCTGCCACAGAAAATTCACAGCGCCTCTTCTGATTAGGCGGAGAAAGAGAGAGAGAAACATATAGAGCTGTCCTGACCAATCAGGAAGGGAGGAGTTCTAAAGCTCGCTCACCTGCCGGAGCTGTTGAGAAACTACTTGGCACGTTGCAAGGAGATTGGTTGCACCTGTTAATTTGGGAAGCGGTGTTGATCCTGTGTAAAGGATGTCTGCGAGAACAGCAAAGTCGCACGGAGGGAGAGCGGATTCGAGCATTCTGACCTGTGATCAAGCGCGATCACATCTAAGTGGCACCAAAAATAATTTTGTTTAAAAAAGTGGAGGGGCGATGCTGGCACAGTCAATCCCACAAAATAGTAAAGAGTCCAGTAGCATGTTTAAGACTAACTAACTTTAAGCTTTCGCGAGCCACAGCTCTCTTGGTCAGATGAGAGCTGTGGCTCTCGGAAGCTTATGCTACAATAAAGTTGGTTAGTCTTAAAGGTGCTACTGGACTCTACTATTTTGCAGCTACAGACTAACACGGCTAACTCCTCTGGATCGATCGCATTGAAATAGGACTCTCAGTGTTTCTAATGGGCGTCGAAGAGTTCCCGTTGTTTCTAATGGACATTCTTGTCATTTGTTTCAGTGCAAAGGTAGACGCCAATCTTAATATCATGCTCAAATCTAAAGCCCAGGTGTAACATGCGAGATACTGGTTAGTAAGCCCATGAGATCTGGGTTCAAATCCTGACTTAGCCTCACAACTGAGCATCTCTCTAACAAAACCACAAAAAGCCACAGCATCCCTCTAACAAAACAAGTCAGAAGCAGAAGAAAGCGGCAAGGACAATTGTCTGTTGCTGACACCCACCACAAGCTCAGACTCCATGTTTTTAGTAGCCAATCTATGCTAGTTCAGGCCAGAGTGACTCAGGCCTGACAGCCAATCTGGTCACAACTTGCCAGAATCACCTGAGAAATAGGTGTCTACATGCAAAAGGGCAGCTTTTTGCCCATAGCCCAAATCCACAGGTGTAAATTTGATTGCCAATTAACTCACCAAAAAAAGTTCAGCTGTAGAGACTCGACACCAATTAGAAAAGCTTATCTCAAGAGCAGAGGCTGAGAAGCAAAAGTAATTTGTTGCTAGTGAGAGAAAAAAGGCCTCTCAAGGGGGAGAATTTCTCTCAGCAACAAAGCCTCTGAACTGACTCTCAAGAAATGGCTTCTTATACATGTTGAAACATGGCATTTTTTCTTCACATAGACAATGGCATGGAGTTGTATTCCGTTGACCCAGGTCAAATCAGAACCAATGGGCTGAAATTAAATCAAGAGTTTTCAACTAAGCATTAGGAAGAACTTCCTGAGAGTTAGAGCAGTCCCTCAGTGGAACAGTCTTCCTCAGGAGGTGGTGGGCTCTCCTTCTTTGGAAGTTTTTAAGCAGAGGCTAGAGGGCCATCTGACAGCAATGCTTATTCTGTGAACCTAGGCAGATCATGAGAGGGAGGCCTGGAAGGGTTACATCAGTACTTAGTTCTCGTGGCCCTTCTTACATACCCAGGGTAATGCCAATCAACACCTTGGAGTCAGGTTGCAATTTTCCCCAGGCCAGTTTGGCTAAGGATCCTAATGCTGTTTTGCCATCTTCTGGGCATGGAGCAGGGGTCAATGGGTGTGTGTGTCGGGGAGAAGTATATGTGAATTTCCTGCACTGTGTAGGGGGTTGGACTAGATGATCCTGGAGGACACTTCAACCTGATGATTCTATGATTCTAACCTACTTTGAGTCCCCACCAAGGAGAAAGGTGGAGTATACATGAAGTAAATAAGCAAGCAAGCAAATAAATAAATGGGGCTGTAAGTATCATGGTATAAGTTTATTTTTAAATAATTTTTTCATTGATTGGTGCAAAAAACAAAAGAGAAAGGAACAGAAAACAAAAAAAAAATGCTGGCATCCGAAGCAAAAGTAGTATTGGCAAAACTATACACAGGCTTCTATAAAAGATTTCCAAATATGTAAAAGTAAGCCATTACGCAGTTACTTTCGATGTGTTTACATTCCCTCATGAGTTTCTGAAATACATTCCTTATTCATACCGCAGATCTAGAGTACAGACCAATGGTATCTTTTCTCCACCATTTCCTTCTGAAAGGGGTACTAGACATGGTTGCCTTCTTTCTCCTCTTATTTTTTATCTATGTTTGGAACCTCTGACTTGGCTATTAGACCAACTAATAATACCCAAGGCTTTATACATAATGCCTTAGAATTTAAAATGATTTTATATGCAGATGATTTTCGGTTATTTATCTCAGAGGTTCAGTCTTCCATCCCCAAATTTAGACCTTGGTATAAATTAACACTAATGGTGCCACTCTGTAATCTGGACTCACTCAGACATACATTTCTAGAGCTGCAGAACAGACATCTGAAGCCTTTTGGATAACATCGCTGGCTGATTATAGGCCAGTAACATGCTCTCAACATAACAACCTCATAGGGTTGTTGTTATACATTGGAGGAGAGGTGAATAATTTAAAATGTTATGGGTCTGCATTGGGAAATGAGACAACACGAAATGGGAGTATTGACCATATCCCTTCTTTTATAAAACAAAATGTGTTAAGAACCTCCCTGACCTATCAGTGACAGTGTAGGCTATTGGTTAGAGTATCTAACTAGAATCTAGGAGAGCCAGCTTCAAATATCATTTTGGCAATTGAAAATTACTAGCTGACTCTGAGCCTTACACACATTCTCAGTCTTACCAATCTTACCAGGTTGTTAAGAGGATAAAATGGAGGACAGATTACTGTAAGCCATTTTAGGACATTGTTGGGGGGAAATGCAGGGTATAATGTTTGTTAAAAATAAAATCTGGATTACAATTTGGAAAAACTGGATGATCTCTCTTGCTGTTGTTTCATTCAGCATAGCTGCCGCTCTTTGGCAGAAGACAGAACTGCTCATTAAATAATCAACTATTGTTGAATATGGCGAGTGGTGCAAATGAGGAGCCCCCAGTTCTGAACAGCATAACCTATTAACAGTAAAGACTGTGACACCCTTTCACAACATGTGTAGGACAAACCATTCTTTTTTATAATAAACTGTATTCCAATTATTTTAGCTGAGAATTGAACAAACCAATTCAGAAGTTGTATTATATCGTCCTGATTTAGTACAAAAACTCTGTAGACACTAAGTGAACATTTATACTGCTTGCCCCTTTCTTCTGACTCCTTTGACAGGATGCACGGTTACTCTCCTACATGGACTTCACAATGTGAGAGAATTAGAAAAGATCCTTAAAGATAAAGATGAGTCTCTGGGGACCAAGATCAAGATAATCCAAACAATGGTATTCCCTATTACGATGCATGGATGTGAAAGTTGGACAGTGAAGAAAGCTGACAGGAAGAAAATTGATTCAATTGAAATGTGGTGCTGGAGGAGAGTTTTGCGGATGCCATGGACAGCCAAAAAACAAGCGGGTACTAGATCAAATCAAGCCTGAATTCTCCTTAGGAGCTTAATGACAAGACTAAGGCTATGATATTTTTGTCACATTATGAGAAAACAAGATTCTCTGGAAAACTCAATAATGGAAAAGTAATGGAAAAGTAGAAAGTAGTAGAAAAAAAGGAAGACCTAAAATGAGATGGCTGCTTGACTCAATAAAAGAAGTGACATCCTCCAGTATCCAAGATCTGAGCAAGTCTGTTAATGATGGGGTGCCTTGGAGGTCTTTCATTCATAGTGTTGCCATAGGTTGGAGGCAACTTGACAGCACATAGCACACATGCCTAGAAATATTTGGTTTGTGGTTGAAGCTGTTGGCAAAGTGGAAGTATTAATTTATTATTTAATAATTTATTTTAAAGCATTTATACTGAGCCTTTCCACATACATCAAAGCGGCTTACAAACTCAGTTTTAAAAATTCCAAATTAAAACCAATATAAAAGGATCACCCTGCTTCACATAAAAGATTCTTGCCCTTCACACCCCCTTCAAAACCTTGGCAAGAGTGCTTGAATGTTTACTCTCCTGTATGAATTCTTTGATACAAACAAGAAAACTTTTAGACATAAGTGTATTCCATGTTCATAGCATTTACATGGCTTCTTTCCTGTGTGCATTCATCAAAGGACAACAAGGCCTGAACTCTGTGAAAAGTTTTTCCCAGATTCAGCACATTATTATGATCTGTTCCCTTTATGGATACGACTATGGACATTAAGACCTGCGCTTCGACAAAATCTCTTTCCACACTTTACACATTTATATGGTTTCTTCCCTGTGTAGATACATTGATGGGCACTGAGATTTGCACTGCAACGATAGCCTTTTCCACACTCCACACATTTATATGGTTTCTCTCCTGTATGGATACGTTGATGGACAGTAAGATGGACATTCTAAGCAAAGCTCTTCTCACACTCCATGCATTTATATGGTTTTTCACCTGTGTGGGTACGCTGATGGACCATAAGGTGTATACTCTGAGCAAAGCTCTTCCCACACACTGCACATTCATATGGTTTTTCCCCTGTGTGGATACGTCTATGGGCAGTAAGGTTTGCAATCTGAGCAAAGCTCTTCCCACACTCTGCACATTCATATGGTTTTTCCCCTGTGTGGATACGTCTATGGATAGTAAGGTTTGCAATCTGAGCAAAGCTCTTTCCACACTCCACACATTTATATGGTTTCTCCCCTGTGTGCATACGTTGATGGGCAGTAAGGTTGGCACTCTGACAGAAGCTCTTATCACATTCCACACATTTATATGGTTTCTCCCTTGTGTGGATACGTTGATGGGCAATAAGGTTGCCCCTCTGGCAAAAGCTCTTTCCGCACTCCACACATTTATATGGTTTCTCTCTTGTGTGGTTTCTCTGGTGCATATCAGAAATTAATGTTTTTCTGCACACAGGATGATTGATCCTTCTATGGTATGGCGGGATATCCTGCGATTTAGCAGCCTGAGAAACAGATGATTCATACCCTCTTTTCTGTTTTGTTCCATTGCTTCTTTTCTGCTTTTCTTCTTCCAAAGGGAGCTCTTGTGGGCCTCCCTCTGGCTTTTTCTGGGGACCGTCAGCCTCTAGAATACAGAGGAAAGACTGGTAAGCCCTTAAAACAAAAGGAGTATCAAAGAAAGGCCATTAATGATACTTGATAATGACACAACAGAAATCATTCAAAAGGGAGATCCTCCTAGTGACCCCTGATCATTGCCCAGAGGAAGGCAAAAAAATTCCTTTCTGACCCTAAACAAGCAATGGACATTACTCTGGGCACACAAGAATGGGCCATAGGAACTGAGCACTGGTTCATCCCGCACTCATTTGGCTAGTGCCAAGGTATGTGGAAACGGCTTGCCTAGAACCACCTTGTAAGTGGCAGATGCAGTGCAGTGGGCAGTGTGATCACAGCCAGAGTTTTCCCAGTCCCATAGCCATTCCTCTCAACACCAGATCCCCGCTGACTTTGTTCACCTCTGAGAGCCAAACTACAAGTGACGCCTGACACTAGTTGGACACTTGTCAGCTTCCCTCAAGTTTTGATGGGAAATGTAGGCAGCTTGGCGGAATGTTGGACAAGTGACAGTTGAAAAGTCCATTGAACAGCAGTCAGAGAGTCGAGCTGCAAGACCAGGATGCCTACATTTCCTAACAAAACTTGAAGGAAGCTGACAAGTCTCCAACTAGTGTCAAGCATCACTTGTGGCTTAGCTCTCAGCCTTCCATCCTTCCAAGTTCTGTAAAATGAATACCCAGTTTTCTGGGGGTAAAGTGTAGATGATTGGGGAAGGCAATGGCAAACCACTCTGTAAAAAGTCTCCCAAGAAAATGTCATGATGTGATGTTCCCCCCATGGGTCAGTAATGACTCGGTGCTTGCACAGGGGACTACCTTTACCTTTACCTACTACCAACACAACAGAGCCCTGAGGCACACTACTTGTCACACCGCTCCAAGAAGATGAGGAACCATTTACAAATACTCCATGGGTATGATCTATCTGACAATTACAAACCCACCTAACAGCAGCAGCATCTAAACCACATTTGCCAGCAAGAATATCATGTGGTACCTTCTCAGACACCTTTCTGAAATCAAGATAAACTATGTCCACAGCATTCCCCTTATCCAACAAAGTAATAACTCTATCAAGTCAAGTCAAGTTAGCCTTTATTGGCATATAAACTCTATCAAAAAAGGAGATAATGCTCTTAATAATAGTCTTTTTCCCCCATAATGCTCAAAGACTGACTGCTTGATGATTGGTTCTAAAACATTTCTGAGTGTGCAGCAGAAACCTGGGGTCGCTTCCTGACAGCTGTGGCCAAATGGCTGAAAGATGGAATTGATGCTCCTTGGGAAGGCAGAGACCTTGAAAGACATTGTACTTGCCACTTTTGATGGAATTCATCTGTCCCTTGCAGAATCAGATAAGAGCCTAGAAGTTGTCCTGGATTCAGTGCTACTATCAGAAAAGCAAATTCAGACAATTGCAAAAAATGCCTTCTACAACCTCAGTCTAGCCTGGAAGATGGCATCCTACACTGACATAGATGATTTGGCCACCAGGATCAAGGCCATGGTAACATCAAGACCGGATTACTGAAATGCATAGTATGCAAATTTTCCCCTCTAAGCTAGTTCGAAGAGTCCAGTTGGTTGCTGAATTCTGCAGCTCTGTTATTATTGGGAGCTAGGAGAAGAATGAATATTACTCCCATTCTGCAGTCATTCCCCTCGTTATCTATCTGTGGGACTGCCTCTCTTCCTACAGTCCACCACAGCAGCTTTGCTCATCTGAACAGGTGCCACCTTGCACAGGTGCCACCTAACACATAGGCAAAATCAACAGCTGCCAGCACATGTATATTCTCTGTGGTGTCCCCTACCTTATGGAACAACCTACCTGAAAAAGTCAGGACAGCTTCCATTCTCTTGGTTTTCCCTAAATAATGCAAAACTGAATGATTCAAGAGGGCTTTCCCCCCTGTACATGCTGTTGCACAACCTGTTAAGTGTACTGTGGGTCCCCTTATTGTCACCCATGCCTCCTTACTGTCTCCAGGCTGTCCTTGACCCTGGTTGGTAGTGATCGCTCCTGTGAATCAAATGTCATCAGCTTGTGCTCTGGTGATGGCTTCTCTTTGCAATGGCTTGACGCTAATGATGATGATGTCTCTGTTGGGAATGCCAAATTAATTGCTCGCACTTGTGCCTGCATTTTGGCTGCTGATTTATCTGTCACTATTTACACTGATAGCCTCTATGCCATGGGTGTTTGTCATTTTTTTGGCCAGATCTGGAAGCACCAGGGTTCCTAAGTGCCTCTGGTTCTGCTATCTTTCATGCTCCCTTGACTGACGCCCTGCGGGCTGCTATTCTTCTGGCCTCCTCCCTTTCTGTCCTCAGGTGTAAAGTCAATACTAATTGGAAGGATGACAACTCTGCTGAGAATGCTGTTCTCATGTAGAGGCTCGACCTGCAGTTCTCCATGGGTCTCAAGTTCCACATTCTGGTCAGGCTATGCGTTCTGTCCCCAATTCACCTCTCTCTTCCCTCTCTGAACTTTCCCTCTTACAGGACCTCACCCCAGAAACTGAACAAGATGTCTCAATTTGTGCCAGCTGCCTCCTAGGTCCTGATTTCCATGTAGCAACATCCAGGTTTCTGTCCCCTGGCTCTTTGCTCACACACCTCCAAAGGGGGAATGCAATATAATAGAGAAAAATTCTGGTTTGCTCCTGGGTTTCCTATCTTTGCTGTTGGATATTGTGCTGTCTGCTCCATTTGCCTAGCATAGAACCCTGGGAAATCAGCAAAAACTAGCCCTAGACACAGGTCATTGGGCAAGCAGCCTTTCTCACATTTTCAGATTGCACTTCCCCCTGTTAGTGGTCTCAAATATGTGTTAACTGTCACCTGCTTATTTTCAGGAAAAACTTAGGCTAGCAAAGATATGTCCAGAAACTGGTCTTAAGTGGTCTGAGGAAATTCCGATAGTTACTATGCAAATTTGAAACACTCCTCAATCAAACACTGAGTTGACCCCATTTCAAGTAGTTAGAGGTGTCCGGGGTCAGCAGCCCAGCCCCCGGACTTGCTGACAGGCAGCGGCAGGGGGCAGCCGGGAGACAGCAGTTCAACCACTCTGTCTGGCAAACAGAGCCAGAACCTGCCTACTCCAGGGGGAAGGGGCGAAAGACCAAAGCCTCAGAAGGCTGGAGGGAGCAGGGAGAAGCCAGCTAGTCCCACCCCCCAGGGGGAAGAGGGGGCTAAGCAGGCTAGGGGGAAAGGACCAAGGCAGGGGGAATAGGGACCCAGCAACAGCCCAAACAGAGCCCTTACCTTCCAAGGAGGAGAAGCAGCCACTATAGCCCAGAGCCACACCCTGGCTAGAGGACAGCAGCCTGGCTCAGGAGGTGCTAGGAGCCAAGCCCCTCCAGGTGGAGCTGCCACAGGCATTCTGGGGGAGGAGATGGGTAGCCCCGCCCAGCATCAAGGAGCAGGCAGCCCAGAAGCTGGCCAGGGCAATTCCTTGCGAGCAAGGCCAAGGAAGCTCAGCAGCACAGAAGCCAGCTGGGGCAGCTCCTTGCGAGCAAGGCCAGGCATGCTCAGCAGCACAGAAGCCGGCTGGAGCAGCTCCTCGTGAGCAAGGCCAAGGAGACCTCAGCTGGGGAAGGCTCGCATTCAACCCCACCCTGGCAGCAAGGCAAGGAAGCCAAGAAGGGATTAGTGGTAGGAGGGAAACACCTGAGGGAAGGCACAGCTGGGCCAAGTCAGGAGAGGGAACAAGCCTAGAAGGAGGGCGGGGCGGGGAAAGGAAGCCCTATATAAGGTGGCTAGGAAGAGCTCTGAGGGTGTGTGTGTGAGTAAGGAGTGATGGTGTGGAGTGAGAGCAGAGCAGAGTGAAGGCTTGGAGGAGAGTTCTGGGAGGAGGAGATGATGGAGGACGCAGAGGGTAAGCAGGCCAGGTTGAGCAGGCCAGCGAGTGGACTGACAGGGAGTCTGGGTGATGTATACTGCCCCGCCTTCCACAGAGCAGGGTCCTGCAGTATTCCTGGCGCCCCTCTGACGTCAGGGCCGGCCCAGCTGGGGCCCCGCCCAGCGGTGGCAGTGACAAGCCCTGACAAGAGGATGCCCTAGGCCTCTCTTCCTGGAGGTGTACCATGATCTCTCTCCTACAGGATTCCCTAGTGGGATACTGTAAGGGACTCTCTAATGTTCTATTCACTCACAGGTGAGAGATGCAGCCCCAACCAATTAGGAAATGTCAGCCCATAATATCGTCCCTGACAACTGGGTGAATGTGAAACATCAGAAGAAAACCTGTTTGGATCCTAGGTGGCAAGGCCCTGACCAAGCCCAGCTGGTAATGCCCATGGCTGTCAAGGTGGCTGACATCCCCGCTTGGATACACACCTCTCACCGTAGGTCGACTGAAATGCCTAAACTCTCTGCCTCACTCCCTGCCAAACAGGACCTTGGTTTGACAGTAGGAAAGAATGAACTCAATGATGCATATGCTAACAAAGAAAGGGTTCCAATTTATGGCTAACCTCTTAAATACCAGTGCATGATGTTAGAGACTGAGTTTATATCCTTTCTCCTCTTCCTCTGGGAAGTTCCTGCCAAGTCCTAAATGCTTCTAGATGCCAATTCTGGATGTCAATTCCAGCTATTATCATTTTGATAACCCCATGTCACTCAACTGTTCCTAACCGTTCACTCTGTCTGGTCACCCCATTTTTGACCTTCTATATTCAGTTTGCATAAAAGAATTTCACATTTGATGAATCACCGGATCGTTCATTTTATTATGCAATACCAAGGGGTTATCTATATATTTTCTGATGCTGGATCCCCAGAGTATTTTGGCTTCATGGTAGCAGAGTTCATAGGTTACAGCTTTATAACTGGACTGGCAGTTTTAAAATAAACTTACAAATCTTTCTTTCTAAAATTATCTTTCCTGGAGTTTAATTCTTTAACACTACAGAGACCCAAACAGAGTCCCCTACTTCTAAAGCACATTGGAGTGGTCTTGGACCAATCACTCCCATTTTTTTCGTCCTCACAGGGTTGTTGTACAAGTAAATGAAATGATCTCAGAAATTTTGCTTTGCGTTCCTTGAAAGAAGGGCAGGGTAACAGGTGAGAATTCCCAGAAAACAAGAAAGGAAGGGCCTGTTCCCCCCCCCACCCAATAGACCACCTGTCCAAGACTCATCATACCCCAGATCCAATCCCCGCTCTCAAAAGCATCACTGCCAATCAGAAGAAACATTTCTGGTCAAGAGGGATCAATTAGAGCAGCTTCAAGCGATGCTGCATCTACCTCTATAGGCCCTAAAAGGAGCCGGAGTACTTGAGGCTCTGCCGCCTGCCATACTGTGCTCCCCACTCCCAGTCAAGGTTTGCCTCCCACGCCCTGCTGTCTGATCCCCTATGTACAGAGGGCAGTGGTCACCAGAGATGGGGCATTTTCACTGTGGCTCCTCCCATCTAGAAGCTCACCAGGAGCCAACCTCAGTATCTTTTTTGGTGCCAAGCTAAACCATTGGTTTCCATCCAGGCTTTTAACCAAAGAGTTTCCCTTTTTCAGGTGTTCTGTGGCTTGCTTCTGTCCTGAGGTCTATCCTCTGGATATTTTTGAAGCTACTCAGGGGCTATTTTATGCTTTTCTTATGCTTGTTTAAATGTTAATATTGATAATTCAAGTTGTGCTATTTGGCGAAGCATCTAAATAAATGAATAAATAAATGTTGACTACAACTAGGTAGCATATAGAAATTTCCTCCAAGATTAAGCACCGATAACCATTTCAGAATGCTTTTTTAAAATCTATTCTTAGCTGTTTCCTCTTCAAAAATCTCTCAGTTCTCCAGTGAGTGACGGTTAGCCAAAGCGGTCCTGTCTGTATAACCAGGAAAAGGTCTGCAACAGACCAGTAGATTCATACCTTTTGATCTCTCTTTTTCTTCTGGGTCCTGGAATAATGGATTTCCATTTCCTTGCAGCCTGGAAATGCAGTCAGGTTTGGGAACCAGAAGTCCTCCTTTTGGGGAAACGAACAGATTAGCTGCTTCATGGGAGGGGAGGGGGCTACTCCTTGGATCCCGCGGTAAGTGTCTGCTGATCCCGCTGGTGGTCCAGAGTAGGAACCGTAAGGGCCTTGGAGCAATGAAATGTCTTTTCGTACTCTGTAAAATGCACAGCAAACGCCCTATATAAATGTAAGTATTATTATGGTTGTTTAAAATGCTTGCTTCCTTGGCTGCACTGAAAGACCCATAAGGAGGCCCCATTGACATCCCATAAATGGTTCCCTTCAGTTTACAAACCAACATTTAAGCTTACAAATGAATACTTGGGAAGTCTACTATATGCAGAGAAGCTCTCTTTTGCCCGCATGTGGACCGACCAACTGAGAATCTCCACTGGAATAGCCCTATGAGAATCCTTCTGAGAAGGAGCAGCTTCTGTCTTCAGCCTCTGTGAATTAAGGGGGATGGGACCCTTACCTATAGAGGCCACATTCAGACAAATGTTCTCCATGACCTCCTTGTGAAGGCTTCTTTGGTCCAGATCCAGCAAAGCCCACTCCTCCTCGGTGAACTGAACACACACTTCCTCAAAGGTCACTAGACCCTGAAAAGAGAAAGAAAAAAGAAACCCTTCTATCCTCTTAGATAAGGTAACAATTCTTCCCCAAAAGGTCTATAACCAAAGGCCTGCTTTCAGGACTCAAACTTCCACCAGATGGTTTCATTTCCATAGCAACCAAGAGAAAGAGAGAGAGAGAGAGACGTTCTCTTCAGGCTAAGGGAGGGTGGGTGGTGCAGGGAGGCGCCCAGGGTCATGATTTGCAGTTCCTCCCTTACCAGATCTGGCCACACAGAAGCTGCTCTCTCTCTGTCACGAAGAGATGGCGAAGAATGTATTGTTGGTTTCAAGGCCCCCCCTGGAAGGAACAAAAGGTAGTTGGAAGACATTCTAAACTTTCCAAGTATTTAACATTTCAGTTCCTTGCATGAGGAAAAAAAGATTTTCCCTCTCTTGGCTCATAGTCACAACTACACTGGCATCCATAATTAGCAGCTTTGGTATTGGTGAAGTGCCACTGCCGTAACCACGACTCTTTGAATTATCTTGCGTGGACTTTAAAACTGTTCTTGGTCTGTACTTTACCCAACAGATATTTCTAAACGATGAACCTGGGGTGGAACATCTTTCCCACGGTGGACTGTGTGAGGGATGTAATAAAAGCAGCCCATCTACACTCAAGGAGGGAATTCAGTGGGTATGACGGCCTTTTTGATCTTACCCAGAAAAGCTGCTCTGTGGCAAGGCTCCTGCACGATTTTCTCCTGCTCCTGAAATAGAAGTGGGAATCCCAGATAGAGGAGACTGTTCAGAAAAGGAACTGGAAAAGGTCAGAGAAGGGTTCTTAAAAAGTTGGGGGAACCTGTATGGATTTCTAGGATATCCTTGATCACATCCTCTGACCCAAATGCTACCTAGACGAATCCCTCTTACCTGCTGGCCCTGATTCTCCGCATCTGCTTGTCTCAGGAGGAACCCTTCTGCCAGGGCCACTGCCTGGGAACTGGTCTCCGGACCGCATTCCCTGACCCACCTCTTCATCTCTGGCGGCAGGATGGCCACGAACTTCTCCAGGATTACCAGGTCCACAATCTCCTTCTTGCTGTGCCTTTCTGGCTTCAGCCACTGGTGGCAAAGACGGTGGAGTTGGCTGCAGACCTCTCGGGGCCCTTTGGCCTTCTGGTAGCAGAAGTACTTGAATTGCTGGCAATGTACATCTGAAGAGAAGTCGGTGTCTTCCAGACAATTCTGCCCAGGTCCTTCCCACAGTTCCTTTCTGCTCCCAGCCTCGGTGGCATCAGGGCCCTTTCTTGCTTCGGGATCAACTGAGCCCAGCTCTTCCCTCATCCTCCCTCTCCAAACAACCTCCACCAGGACCAGTGGATCACCTTCTCTGTCAGATTCTTTTATATACGCATGTGCCATATCTATGACCTCCTGCAAAGAGAAGACCTAAAGAGGTGATCTTTGACTCACAAAAGAACATGGAAGCAAAGAACAAAAGAACACCTGAAAACAAGGGTGTTCAGAAATAATGAGCCAGACAGAGCAAATGAAGAGGAAAATCAACACAGCAGCAGAAAGTCTCTAATCTGCTTAATAAAAATATTGCTGAACTATAATCTAAATAGCCTTCAAAAGCCAAAGAACATTACATAGTACCAGGAACGGGGTGGATATTTACAAAGTGGTTGTGAAGTATGAAAGGGTGGACCAGATGCAGAATGAAGCAACTTAAGGGTCTCTGAGACGCTCAACCTCTCTAATCATGCTGCAGACAACTGAAGATTAAACAGCAGTTTGACTTGTTCATGGAAATCAGCGGAGCCATGGAGAAGCCAAAGAAGAGGAAGGGGATCCTAATTTAAAACCTTGCAGGGCCCCAACTCTCTAATTTGTTTCACAGGGGGGGGAGGGAGGAATTGCCTCCTGCTCCGCTCCTGATCCCAGCCGGGTGAAGGGGAGGGGTAGGCATTGCCACCTGCTCAGCTACTGATCCCAGCTGGGTGAAGGCAGGGGCGGGTGTTGCCACCTGCTCTGCTCCTGATCCCCTCCGGGTGAAGGTGGGGGGTGGGCATGGCCACCTGCTCCGCTCCTGATCCCAGCTGGGTGAAGGTGGGAGTGGGCATTGCCACCTGCTTCACTCCTGATCTCACCTTGGGTTTCCTGCTGAAGCAGTGCCCTCTGGTGGCGCACCAGGGTAGGAAGTGAGTTGTCTTGAATACACTTAGCCTTTTATATAGTAGGAAGTAGGATGTCAGAAGAGCTTCATATGCTGAATAAAAATGAGGTTTTTGAAGACTACCTTTTAAGTTAAGGAGTTGATGTTTGAATGGCATCTTGAAAGGGAGCTTTCAGTCAAGAAAGTGATACTCATCATTCAAGGATCTCTGTTTTTATACTCTGTTTTTTTGCTGGAATGTTAATTAATAACTTTTAATCTTGTATGTTTTCCTTACAATATGCTGTTTAAGCTGCCTCAGTCAGGTTCTCTGGGGAGGCAACATAAAAATTCTCTAAACAAACAAATATCTTTGTCATACAAGAACAAAGCCTGGCAGAGATTGTTCAGAGTTCTGTGGCTGATTTGAGAAACCCAAGTCCAATACGTGACTTCACAGGGCTTGCTGAGGCATAAAGGGACTAGATTATCCCAACTGTCCATGATTTTAACAGAAGAGTGGATTTCTAGAAGCCAAATATCTTACATTAGCAAAAGGAACTGGAGTGCACTCAGCTGCAGATGTCACCTGTAAGTCAGCAGATTTGTTGGAAGGAAAAGTTGTGCTGAGTCCGGAGGCCGAACAGGACCTTCATTAAGCCATAGCAAAGTATAGAGGGGAACCCTCCAAAAATCCAACTTTGCTATTCAAAAACAGCAAGAAAAAAAGGCCATGCAGGAGCATGACTGGACTACAGCAGTGCCAGGCTTATGAAAAAAATTACAGGACCGCCTCTCTATCTAAGCCCCACCATGGCAGCAGCGCTCATCTGAACAAGCCCTTTCTGCAGGTGCCACCCTGAAAATGGGCAAAATCAACAGCTGCCCGCATTCTCTGTGGTGGCCCCAACCTTATAGAATGGCCTCCCACTCTCCTGGCTTTCTTCAAACTATGCACACCTGAATTATTCAGGAGGGATTTTTACTCTGGCAATAGCAGTCTGCAGTAAGGAATTGGCTCAGAGAGATGTCTTTGTACAGGATGAAGGGCTGTTGATTATACTACTTTTGTTCTCTCCATCTGTTGGCAGTTCTACGGGGCCCCTCTTTAATTTAAGGGATGAGTCAGTGGCAGCAGTTTACCTTTGGAATGTCTTCCACAACGGCTTGGCCAGTGCCTACCAAATGGCCTTTTAGATCCCAGGCCAAAACATTTCGGTTCATCCAGAATTTTAACAGAAATTTTAACCCATCTTTTTGCTGTCTTCATTTTATCTTTGTGGATCCCGCTGTTTGAAGTTTTACAGCTTGCTTTTATGCTTGGAGGATTGTTTTAAGCCGTTGGTTTTGCAGATGGTTTTACTGCTGCAGGATTCATTTTATTGATTTGTTTTATTCTTTTTGTTCACCATCTGGAGAAGTATCTGGATAGGCAGCACGCTGAACTTTTAAATAAACAAGATAAAACAATGTTCTTTTAACTATTTATATGGGAATGTAATTTTAATATTTTTATAAATCTGTAATTTGTTGTCTATATTGCCGACTATGTGTTTTAATGGATGTAATCCCCCCGAGCCCATATGGGGAGGGCAGAATAGAAATATAATTAAATAAATAAACGAATACTGTATACTGCCTTTTGCTGTAATTATACTCCTATTAGATAGCTGCTCTGCATTGATAATACTGCATGACAATTTACTTCAGTTTGGTTTCAGCTCTGTATTGGATTTCTGCTTGTTTCTCCAAGTTCTACTACACTGTTTATCAACTATATTGTTTGTTGAATGTCTTGGCTTACGTTGTGTAACCTGCCTTGAACCTCAGTGAGGAAGGCAGATTATAAATTACTTAAATAAAATAAAATAAACAGATGCCAAGGAAGCAGGAAAGCTCTTCAGATAAATCGAGGTCTCTGTTTAATGATTTCAAAAGCAAGGAGGCATTTTGTAAAGGAAATATTATTTCATTACTTACCTCTTTTAAAAAGTCCGCGGCGGCTGCTTCACCTCCCCTTCACCCAAAGACCAGCCACTCAGTATAGAGGGAGGGAGGAGACACTGGAACAGGAAGTGACTGTAGAGAGTCAGGGCGCCTTCTCTCTTCAGGCCGCTCTAGGACCTGAGAGATCCTCCACTTAACCCTTAGCTTGACTCTCCAGAAAGCAAAAAAGAACCGATACTGGCTTTGCCCTGCTAAAGGGTGCATTTCTATACTGATCCTGAGGAGTTAGCCGTGTTAGTCTGTAGTAGCAAAATCAAAAAGAGTCCAGTAGCACCTTTAAGACTAACCAATTTTATTATAGCATAAGCTTTCGAGAATCAAGTTCTCTTCATCAGATGCCTGATCAGTTTTGATCAGGCATCTGATGAAGAGAACTTGATTCTCGAAAGCTTATGCTATAATAAAATTGGTTAGTCTTAAAGGTGCTACTGGACTCTTTTTGATTTTTCTATACTGAAACAAAGTCAAAGCACAGTCACACTGTCGATCCTTTCTTAGTCTATAGGCATCATGTATCCACCACTTCGGGGCGCTGTTGTTACACAAAAATGCCCTTCTGCCCTTATCCATATTCTTCAGAGCAAACGGAGGAGACTGACAAGTGCTTCTTTTCAATGTTTACATCGCATATTGCAATATGGGTACCCAGCTTTCAAAGGAGCCATGAGTACCAAAGAACATAAAGCTTACAAGCAGTTTTGAAGGCATTTTTCTAGTACAAAAGGAACTACCTGCTGAACAATTTGCAATTGGTCCTTTACATATATTTGAACTCTACAGTTATTTTGATTGGCTACTTCTCATTTCGCATCTATCATTGTAACTTTCTCATTCCCCTTATTTGGTCACTAGCATTTGCTGACTCTGAATTTCTCACTTCTTTCTGACTTCCAAACCTTAGAATCAAAAGTTATAGATATAGGGAGTGAATGTATCTACTTCTCCCTTCTCATGAGACAATAGCCTAAAGAATGTGGCCTTATCTTAAGTTTCCTAGGCAACTGAGAAAAGAGAAACATTTCCGGCCAGTTATGCTGTTCTGAAGCAACTTTCAGCAAAGAAGGAACAGTGAAAGAGAGAGGGGGGGGGGTTGCAAGCACTATTAATTCATTCTAAGAATATGTATATGAAAGTATGAAAGATGATACACCCTTATAATAAAAGGAATATTAAAAACCTTAACGCTACAAATCCCCCCTTAGTTTCTCTTGAAATTTATCACAAGTGAAACTTCTAATAAAAACATTTAAGTAAGCTTATAAAATAGCAATCACTATTGCTTTTCAGGTTCTACCTATAAACGGGCAAGTTCTGAAGCAAGTGCAATTTTTTTGGAGAGCTAGAAATACAGGAAGAACAGCGAGAACACAAGCGGGGCATAAAAGCAAAAGCATCCAATGCACCCCATAAAAGTAAACATGATGAATAATAACACTGTATAAACCCAACTTTCTACTGAAACAAATATTTTAACCAGCTCCAGGAGTCTGATACTCCCTCATAATTATGTGAAGCCATGTTCTGTAAAGCATTCAATGTGTTCTCAATAGTGTGATTAAGATCATGGAATGTGAGTGACCCTGCAACCTCCTTTAATTACATGACAAAAACTTAACAAAAACATGAATCAAAGTTCCTCAGGATTTTTACATGGGCTTCCCCCAAACTCACCATCAAACCAGATGTCATGTCCTTGGCCAGAGATTGCACCAAAAATGACACACTCACAGCTTCATAGCTCCACCATGACGCACCCCCCCCAATTTCTGCAAAGCAGGGATCCTCGGGTTTCTTCCCTCTGGTCCCCACAAATTCACTATTAAATAACTCATCACCTCTGTGGCCACAGATTGCACCACAAGAATCATGCATTCATTGCTTCACGACACCAACACGGTGCAAAAAACCAAAAAACGTGGCTCCAAAGCAGGGATCCTCAGAATAATGAAAGAGGAAAGAAAAAGTGATGGATTGCATCCATGTCAGTAAAGGTTTGCCTAAAAGGGGCTCTGGTTCATAATAAAGAACTTGCACTGCAAGGGAAGGCATATGAATTCTTCAAATTTAGAAAACAATTTATTATGAGAAAACCGTTAAGAGTGTTTATGGAAACCATAGGCGTGGCTATATTTCTGGGCCAACTGCCTGGATTTGGCACCTCTTGTGCTTAGATTAACTGTGGGTGTACATCTAACACTTTTCTTTCCACTTTTGTTCAATATTCTTATATTGTGTTTCAAGTTATCTTCAACAAAAACAATGCACAGCTTGCACTATAGTGACACCTATTGACAGAACAGAGCAGTAGCTCTTGCAGAGGGAAGGACTTCTCTCACTCATATAGCTAAAGAAGTATTACCAGTTGAGATAAAGTAACTTGCACAGCAAGCCCTGGGGGAAATTACAGGAGCGATGCCACACTTACACTACTTGAGTTGCAGCCATGCAGCTGCTGGTTCTATAAACTCACCTTTAAATCTATATCCAAGAATCCACTGGCTTGAGGAACTTTTTTGGCACTGCTCACAATCACAGCCTCTAAATGGAATGACGCTGAGATTCTACCTTTACGCATCCTGTGCTGGTCATACATTCTGTGCTGAGGTACATAAATTGTTGCATATACAGTAACAGTACCAAAGGGCTGAGGGCTGAAACATTGGATAGCCAGGAGAGGAATCTTCTTGGTCTGGCTAAAGAGCATATAGAATTTTAATGGATGTGAGAAAACTGCTCCGTTCCATAATATTTAGTTGAGTTTCCTGGTGGTGGAAAGTGCTGTCAAGTTGCAGCCGAATTATAGGGACCCCTGCTTGGATTTTCAAATAATATAATAATAATATTCAATTTATATACCACCCTTCAGGATGACTTAACACCCTCTCAGAGCGGTTTACAAAGTCTGCTTTATTATTCCCACAACGAAACACCCTGTGAGGTGGGCGGGGCTGAGAGAGCTCCAGAGAACTGTGACTTGCCCAAGGTCACCCAGCTGGCTTAAAGTGGAGGAGTGGGGAATCAAACCGGCTCTCCAGATTAGAGTCCCGCACTCTTAACCACTACACCAAACTGGCTCTCAAGGCAAAAGACTAATAGAGGTGGCTTGCCATTTCCTGCCTCTGCATAGCCACCCTAGCCTTCTTTGGAGGTCTCCCATCCAATTACTAACCAAGGCTTATCTTTTGAGATCTGACCAAATCAGGCTTCCTGGGCTATCCAGGCTTCCTAGAACTTAACAAACCATATGGGTTTTTCTACAGTAAAGTAACCGCCACCTTTTCCTTTCACGCACCCACACTTCCTTCCTTTTCTAAGTTAGCGTTTCAGTCCACCGTGTTTATTCATTACTGGTGTTCTGGTCTCCAATTCTCTGTCCCCTGTATGGCAAGCTGTCAGGTTTTGGTTAGCAGCAGGAGAAACAGCCGCTCCACTCCTCTGTCTCCAGCACAGCTGGTTGGCTTAGAGTGGGTTTCTGTAGCAACTGGGGTGAAGCAAGGGCACCCACCCTTTCCCTCTACAGGGAATGCTGCTATATTTTGAGCTGAGGCTCAGCAAGTCAGGCAGTGAATGGCTCCACCTCCTCCACTAACATCTTGGCCATCTCTTGCAGGCAAAGGCAGCTAAGGAAAGGTGTGTGAGGGAAGTGGCCCAGGGGGGTACGATCCAATGCTCCGGGAATGAATAAACCAGGACCTGATGCTGTGGCTGCTGCTCTATCAGCTTGCTGGCATGGTGTGGGGGAAGCACAGCAAGTATGGAACCTTCCATGTGCCAAGCATTGGAAAGTGTAAACTGGGGGGTGGGAGCCAAGGAGGCAAGCCCAAGAAGGTGTTTGCTGCCATGACTGCCTGAGAAAGCTGGTTGTGTTTGTAGGACAGGATAGCATTCTTTCATGCCTTTGGCATTTTCTAACACTCTCTCGACTAGGCTTGCAGTACTATCTATTGGACTGGTCACTATAGGTGTCATAAACAGCCAGAAACAGTGGGAAAGGACTGGAGTGTGTGTGTGGAGAGACAGTGTGTCATCTGTGATTGATACAAGGATGGAGACTGAACTGGTTATTGAGTTGAAAATGAAAATGCCCAATCCCCCAGCAGGATATGGTAATAGTGGGAAAAGGCAAACCCGACAGAAGTGCAGCAATAAAAATGAAATGGATGATATTGAAACACCTTATAATGCAGCTTGATTTAGGAGGGCGGTCACTCTAGAGCTGGGGAAAGGGCAGGAAAGGATAATGGTCAAGGCATGCGGGGGGGGAGAAAGGGATAGAAATTCTCAAGTGAGGCATAGGGCAACAGATTCTTACACAAAAGAAATCTTGTGACTTGCATTTGCAAACAAGAGCAGACACTGGAAAAACTTCCCCTGGGAGTGTTTGAAGAGCTTTATTTGTCCCGTTGGGGGAACATCACTTTTAAAAGAGAGCTGGAAACAGGAAAGCCTCTTTGACTCTCTCTACATGAGACATCTTACAAGGGGATGCTCACTTATAGGGAGATGCAATGTTCGCTAAAAAGCGTAGTTTTAAAAGACAGAGCAGGCGGCTCTTGTCATTTTCACCTTTGTACAGGAGGGTCGTTTAAAAAGACAAAGCCAGTGGAGATTACTCCTCAGAGGGTTTGTTAATTTCATCTTCACCTCCCTGAAAACTCTTGTCAATTTCACCTCCTCTTCAGGGAGTTCCCCTCTGGCATGCTGAACTGTCTCCCCTTCTGGAGCTTTTACCCTGCCACCCTCGCTGCTTAAAACTTTGCATTAACCAAACCTCAGCAGGGCAAAGGCCCCAGAAGGGGAGACTGCAGAGGC
Organism: Eublepharis macularius; assembly: GCF_028583425.1. NCBI lineage: Eukaryota > Metazoa > Chordata > Lepidosauria > Squamata > Eublepharidae > Eublepharis > Eublepharis macularius. Next base: position 161,450,317 of record NC_072793.1, on the reverse strand, counting down.
TGCGGAGGGCTCTGAGTGAATTCATCCACCTGGAGCTATCTCAGCTAGTTCTGTCTTTTTAAACTACGCTTCTGGCTAACATTGCATCTCCTGACACTTGACTACTGGACTCCAGCCTTGAACGTGAAGTGCTGAAGACCTCATTTCACTGCTGCCTCAAAAGTCTGTATGCTGTTTGTCATCTTCAGCTCCTTGAGGATTTCTCTTCTTTTTCCTCTCCCCCTTCCCCATTCTTTGGTTTGCTGCATTTTTTTCTTCTTTCTTCAGACATTATGGTAGTGAATAACTCTAGATAGGTCTCAGATTGTTAAATGATGTGTGAAAGTATGTAAGACTTTCTTGAGTTGGGCAAGATTTTGGTCCAGTAGCACCTTTCTTCAGTTGGTGTCACTTAACACATATCAATTAAAACAAAGTCTTGCTATTCCTTAAAGATAAGCAAATGAGCTTTACCCACAGTCATTGCTTAGTTTGAAAACAAGGTCTCTAGATGTTCCATCACTCAACAGTAACAGAAAAGCTTACAAAAATAAGGAAAAATTAGTTCCCTTTATGTTGCAATGTATCTTATAGCGATTATTAGACTGTTCTCAACAAGAGAAAGCCAAGTGAATTCACACGGATCGGTACTTACACAAAAATTCCTCACTTCATTCCGACACGCACAGAAAACTATGCAAGACAGAAGCACAGCCACCACAACTATATGGACTCCCTAAAATTCATAAGGATTCAGTCCCACTCCGACCCATTGTGAGTGCTATTGGTTCACCAACATATGAATTGGCTAACCGTCTGGCCAATCTTCTACAGGACCACATTGGAAAAGCCACATCTTACATCAAAGATTCAGCACATTTTATCAACAAAATCAGTTCTCTGAAGCTCAATCCACAAGACATACTCATCAGTTTTGATGTTGTATCCTTGTTTACTAAGGTTCCAGTAAAAGACACAATTGCACTTATTAATCAGATTTTTCCAGAGGATGTAACAGCCTTATTCCACCATTGTCTGACAACCAGTTACTTCCAATGGGATAATGAATTCTATGAACAGATGGATGAGGTGGCCATGGGAAGCCCTCTCAGCCCAGTTATAGCAAACTTCTACATGGAACATTTTGAAAAAACAGCTCTAGAATCAGTACTCCACAAACCTACAGTCTGGTTCCGGTTCATAGATGATACCTTTATCATTTGAAGCCACGGTGAGGAGGAATTGATGGAGTTTTTAAACCACCTCAACAATATCCATCTCAACATACAATTCACCATGGAGAAAGAAATCAGGGGGAAACTTCCATTTCTAGATACCTTGGTTATCCGCAAAGCAGACTTTCAGTTAGGTCACAAGGTCTACAGGAAACCAACTCACATGGATCGGTACTTACACAAAAACTCCAATCACCACCCTCGACAGAAAAGAGGCATAATAAAAACATTAGCAGACCGTGCAAGACGGATATGTGAACCACACTTTCTGAACAAGGAAACTAATCATCTAAACCACGCACTTCAAGCAAATGGCTACTCCAGAAATGAAATCAGAAGAGCAAGTAAACCAAGGATAAATCAAACAACCAAGGAAAAACAGTCTCCCACAGGGGAAGTGTTTTTGCCATATATCAAAGGAATCACTGATCAGATGGGAAAGCTTATGAAAAAGCACAACCTTCAAGCAGTATTCAGACCCACCAGAAAAATACAACAGATGCTATGATCAGTAAAAGACAGTAGAGAGTCCCTCACCTCTGCAGGACTATACCGCATACCCTGCAGCTTTGGACAAGTTTACATCAGGACCACACAGCATAACATCCAGACAAGAATAAAAGAACATGAAAGACACTGCAGACTTGGCCATCCGGAAAAATCAGCAGTGGCTGAACATAGCCTAGCTCAAATAGGACACAGTATCCTATTCCAGGACACGAAAATACTGGACAACCCTTCCAACTACTTCGTCAGACTGCACAGGGAAGCCATTGAAATTCATAAGCATAAACACAATTTCAACTGGAAAGAAGAAACCTTAAGAATGAACAGAGCATGGTTTCCAGTCCTGAAAAACACCAGGCTAACAAAACACTCTATACCCAACAATAGCCCTGCAGAGATTAGCATATCAAGCACCAATCCATATGCAAAAGAACCTCCTCAGGATACAGTGAAGCCTCCCGCCATTAGCATTCCACACCCTGGGAAACTCTTACAGGATGACTCAGCCCAACCCCACCTTCCTGAGTAGATGTAAATGACCTGCCAACATCTTTTCCACACTGTGACACTGAGAGATCACTGTCTTTTGGTGCTACACCTCTGAAGATGCCAGTCACAGCTGCTGGCGAAACGTCAGGAACTACAATGCCAAGACCACGGCTATACAGCCCGGAAAATCCACAACAACCAAGTGAATTGTTTTGTTGTGACATTTGTTTTAGATGAGAGGGGTTGCTACACAGAGGAAGGCAATGGCAAACCAATTCTGCTCATCTCTTGCCTTAAGCACCCCATAGTTGGGGCCACTTTGAGTTGGCTGCAACTGGACAGCACATTCTTATTCTTCATATATCAGGACCCACATGGTTTTTTGTTTGGGGGGTCCCATGGCTGGCATCCAACAGTCCTTCTCCTATGGATCCTTTGGGAGCAGGATAACAACACTTTCACTGTAAGGCCATTTAAATCTATGGGCTTAGACCTGAGTAACTCTGTTTAGGATTGCACTTTTAAGATTTTTTTCTTTTCACCTTTTCCAGGCTTTGGGTCAGGCAGCAAAAAGATCCTTGCTTTGATGTCCTGGGAAACGGGAATAGTCAGGAGCATACTCAATGTGCAATTTTTTGACCTCTTTCTCTGATGAATGTGGATGCTAAGATATTAACCGGTAGTCTGGCTAACAGACTTCAAAAAGTTATTACAACTTTGGTACATGTAGACCAGGTAGGATTTATACAAGGTAGGCTGGGTTCTGATAATTTTAGGTTGGTCCCTGATGTGTTTGAATTAAATAGAATGAGATCTGATCAAGTTGCTATTCTTTCACTCAACGCTGAGAAAGTTTTTGACAAAATGTACTGGGAATTTATTTTTGCCACACTGGCTAAATTTGGTTTCCCTCATGAATTTTTGAAATGGATTAGAATTCTTCATCCCCCAGATCTAGGGTACAGACCAATGGTACTTTTTCTGCACCCTTTCCTCTTGAAATGGATATTAGACAAGGTTGTACTCTTTCTCCTCTTATTTTTTATTCATGTTTGGATCCTCTAGCTTGTGCTATTAGGCAAGGTCATAATACACATGGCTTTATACATAACAAGGCTGCTGACTGACTTTGGACCAGTCACATGCTCTCAACAGAACTACCTTATAGGGTTGTTGTTGGTGTTATATGTTGGAGGGGAGGTGAACAATTTAAAATGTTATGGATCCACATTGGGGAGTAAGACAGCACAAAAAGGGAGTATCGGCCATGTCCCCTTCTTTACAAAACAAAAAAGAGGATATGGCCACTAACGAATCCTGTGTAGATTCACTGATGGCCAATAAAAGCTGAACTCTATGAAAAGCTCTTTACACACTCCACACATTTATATGGTTTCTTGCTGGCGTGGATACAGCAATGGACAGTAAGCTTTCTACTCTGAGCAAAGCTCTTTCCGCACGTCTCACATTCATATAGTTTCTCCCATGTATGGATACATTGAGGGACAGTAAGCTCTGTTTTCAAAGCAAAGCTTTTTCCACATTCCACACATTTATATGGTTTCTCTGCTGTATGGGTATGTCGACGGACAGTAAGATCTGTGCTCCAAGAAAACCTCTTTCCACACTCCATATATTTATATGGTTTCTTCCCTGTATGAATACATTAATGGGCAGTAGGGTTTATACCTTGAGCAAAGCACTTCCCCACTCCACACATTTATATGGTTTCTTTCCTGTATGGATACATCAATGGACAGTAAGGTGTGAACTCCAAGAAAAGTTTTTACCACATTCCATGCATTTATATGGTTCCAGTGTGGATACAATGGTGGGCAGTAAGGTGTATATATTGAGCAAATCACTTTCCTCACTTGACACATTGATATGGTTTCTCCCCTGTGTGGATACGTCGATGGACAGTAAGGTTTCCACTATGAGCAAAGCTCTTTCCACAGTCCAAACATTTATATGGTTTCTCCCCTGTGTGCATTCGTTGATGCACAGTAACCTCTGCATTCCGACGAAAGCTCTTTCCACACTCCACACATTTATATGGTTTCTCCCCTGTGTGCATACGTTGATGGGTAGTAAGGTTGGTACTCTGAGAAAAGCTCTTTCCACAGTTTACACATTTATATGGTTTCTCCCCTGTATGGGTACGTCTATGAACAGTAAGATCTGCACTCCCAGAAAAGCTTTTACCACACTCCACACATTTATATGGTTTCTCCCCTGTGTGGATACGTCGATGGGCAGTATGGTTTGCACTATGAGCAAAGCTCTTTCCACAATCCAAACATTTATATGGTTTCTCTCCTGTGTGCATACGTTGATGGGCGGTAAGCTCTGTATTCCGACGAAAGCTCTTTCCACACTCCTCGCATTTATATGGTTTCTCTCCTGTGTGGATACGTTGATGGGCAGTAAGGTTGGCACTCTGAGCAAAGCTCCTTCCACAGTCCACACATTTATATGGTTTCTCCCCTGTGTGCATACGTTGATGAGCAGTACGTTGTGCTCTCTGACGAAAGCTCTTTCCACACTCCTCGCATTTATATGGTTTCTTCCCTGTATGGATATGTTGATGGGCAGTAAGGTTGGTACTCTGAGCAAAACTCTTTCCACAGATCATACATATGTATGGTTTTTCCCCTGTGTGGATACGTCGATGGATAGTAAGCTGTGTACTCCAAGCAAAGCTCTTTCCACACTCCGTGCACTTATATGGTTTATCCTCTGCGTGGTTTCTTCTGTGTGTATCAAAAAATGATTGATAAATAAATGTTTTTCCATGTACGGGACAGCTGATCCTTCCATGGTATGGCAGGATGTCCTCAGATTCAGCACCCTGAGTAGCAGATGATTTATCAGCCTCTGGAATAAAGTAGAAAGACTGGTAAGACCTTAAAGCAAAAGTAGAATCAGGGGAAGAAAGCCATTATTGGCACAATAACGACAGAACAGAAATCACGTGAAAGGGAAACACTCCCTCAATGAACCCTGCTCAATACCCAAAGGAAGGCATACACCTCCAGGATCCATGGCCACTCTCGCCTGGAGTGAAATCCCTTCCTGACCCCAAAGATGCGATCAGCATTACCATGGGCTGAGCACTGGCTTATTCCTGCCCTGCCTCTCCATTCATAATAACAGAATTACAGATGGCCAGAACAGAACAAGGCAATTTATGTTGAAGTTGGATTCTGCAAGTTATCTGCTTTAAATTGTTGTGGAACTTATTGTTTTGTGTGTGCATCTCTTATAAGTGTTGGATTAAGAACACTTTATATTTAATTGCAAATATTCTGTCAACTGGTCTTTAAATTGTTATAATTGTATGGTTGTATAGGATATATTGTATAAAACACTGTTTAATCTTTGGTTCTAATTAGCCTGTTTTCACAGTGGGTTGTTTATTTTGGGAGTTTTGTTCCTTAACAGTTGCTCCTTTAAAACCTCCAAAGAAGGAGAACCCGCCACTTCCCAAGGAAGCATTTTCCACTGAGAAACCACTCTAACTTCTACTGTTTAGCTGAAAACTCTTTAATTTTAACTTGCTGGTTCTGGTCTGATCCCCTGGGGCTACAGTAAACAACTCCGCTTCATCATCTATGTGACAGACCATTTGCCTTTTTAAAAATCGCGTTACACTGGTGACTCATGGTCCGTGTATGAACTACAAAGACCCTTAGATCTTTTTCATACATACTACTGCCAAGACAAGTCTCCCCCATCCTATTATTATACATTTTATTTTTTCTACCTAAATGGAATACTTTGTATTTATTATCTCTATTGAAATTCATTTTGTCCGTTTTAGCCCAGTTATCTAGCCAGTTAAGATCATCCTGAATCTTGATTCTATCTTCTACTCTACCTCTACCTCGAGACCTATTTGGACTTGTTTTCCCATAAGAACATGAAGCTGAAGGAACAAGTTCTGATACCAGTCAAGCAGTATCCCAAGTTTATCTTTGTTGGGACGATAGTAGGGTTCCAAGCAACTGCAGGAAGAAATTGGAGCAAATATCTGTGTTCTTGGAAAGGGGTCCATGAGACACAAGGCAAAGCAGGAGGAACTGTGCAAAGGAGGAGATCCAAAGTACACTCACTTAAAAATGGACCTTAAATATTGAAGTTTTTGGGCCACTTTGTGAGGCTTATGCTCTAAAGGCCCATGTCATGGAAGAGGTCAAGAGGTTCCTTCTTCTGGATAGGATGGATGGCATCTTCCAAGAAAAATGTTTGGAGCTGTCCTATCTTAATGGAGTACCAGAACTAGCACATAGCCAAGGGCTTCCAATGTGAGAAAGAGGAGCTGTGCATCCACCTCCCTGTTCCAAGGGGATGTGGTGTGGGATCTCTGCCACCACCTCTACATGCAGCCGTGATATGAGGGATCCTAGTAAGGGGAGCCATTGCAAGCAGAGTGGGTGTTGCTCGTGGGCTTCCTCCTCTTCCAGCAGTGAGAGGTGCCCCTACCCCAAGAGCTCGTGCAGCAGGCATTCAAAGAATACCTCTTCCTTCCCTGAGGTACTCCACTTGTCATTGCTCTCGAAGAGGGGCCATTGACAAGCACTCCGTAAGTATGATCAGTCAGCCAGTTACAAACCCACCTAACTGCAGCAGCATCCAAACCACATCGGTCAAAAAGAATATCAGACGACTTACTGAAATCAACTGATAAACTATGTCCACGGCATTCCCCTGATCCAACAAGTAATAACTCAATCGAAAAAGGAGATAAGGTTACTCTGATGTGACTTGTTCTTGAAGAACCTTCTCTGGCTTTTAGTAATCACAGCCTTCTTTTCTAAATGCTCAAGGACTGGCTGCTTGATGATTTGTTCTAAAACACTTGCAGGTATAGAAGTCAAGCTGACATGGCAGTTCTTATCTGCATCCTCCTTTTCCCCCTTCTGGAAGATGAGGATAACATGTGCCTGCCTCCAATCTTCTGGCAACTCACTTTTTCTCCAAGAATTCTAAAAGATTATAGATAGAGGCTCTGGAGTTATATCAGCAAGTTCCTTCCTGAGATGCAATTCATCTTGCCCTGAGGATATGATTTGAATTAAAGAAGCCACGTGTTTATGTACCACCCCTATGCCTGTCCTAGGCTTCAACTCCCTTCCACATCTGTTCTCTTTTTGTCAGGCTGAGAATAGTTTCCCCTGCAAGGGAAGACTGAGGCAAAGTAGGAATTGAGCAGTTCTGCCCTCTCTTCATTGCCTGTTATAATTCCACCTTCCTCTCCCTGCAGTGAGCCAACCACTTCAAAGGTTACAGAGTGGAACCTCCATATTTGGAGGCAATCTCTCTCTGAAGGTTGGTTGCCAGCAGGGAGGCCTTGGCTCTTCTCTGTTTGTGAATGTTCCAGGGACTCTAGCTGGCCACTGTAGGAAAGGGAGGCTGGATGAGAAGAATCTCAGGCAGATCTCTTCCTGTATATGAACACAGAACATAACAGCATTCTGGAACAGAGCTTTACATGTGAACTACTGAACTATTCTGTGAATAAAATCAGCCATAAGGCCTAAGTGAGATACTTACGTACCAAAGCACCAAGGCCTGCAAAAGCACTTATCTTAGAGGAAGCAGCTTCAACATGTAAACTTGATACTGCATCATTGGAAAAGCTGCTATCTATCTGGTAACATAGCTTCATTATGCACTAAAACAATCCCTTACGATCCTCTGTGCATGACTGGTAAAAAACAAAGACTGTAATGTTATTTTATGATCCCCAGGATGTAAACAACAGGAAGAGGCCTTAAAGTACGGTTAGCCTACATTCTGCCTGCACAGAATCACATGTTATCCTCCTCATGCCCAAATGGAAACCGTACAGTCCTTGGAGCAAGGAAATGCCTTTGCGTACTTTGTAAAACGTACAGCGAAGGCCCTATATAACTATAAGTATTATTATGGTTATTGGTGTAATGCTTGCTTCCTTGGCTGCTCTGAAAGACTCATAAGGAGGCCCCATTGACATCCCATAAACAGTTCTATTTGCGTACTTTGTAAAACGCACAGCAAAGGCCCTATATAACTATAAGTATTGTTATGGTTATTGGTATAATGCTTGCTTCCTTGGCTGCACTGAAAGACCCATAAGGAGGCCCCACTGACATCCCATAAACAGTTCTATTTTGGTTACAAACCAACATTTTAGCTTACAAAATAATAGCTGGGAAGTCAACTACATATGCAGAAGCCCTCCTTTGCCTGCATGTGGAACCACTCCACTCGCCTCCTGAAAATCTCCACCGGAAGAGCCCTATGAGAGTCCTCCTGAGAAGGAGTGACTTCTGTCGTCAGCCTCTGTGAATTAAGGGGAATGGGACCCTTACCTATAGAGGCCACATTCTGAAAATTGTTCTCCATGACCTCCTTGTGAAGGCTTCTTTGGTCCAGATCCAGTAGAGCCCACTCCTCCTCAGTGAACTGAACACACACCTCCTCAAAGGTCACTAGACCCTGAAAAGAGAAAAAAAAGGAAACCCCTCTATCCTCTTAGAGAAGGTAACAATTCTTCCCCAAAAGGTCTATAACCAAAGGCCTGCTTTCAGGACTCAAACTTCCACCAGATGGTTTCGTTTCCATAGCAACCAAGAGAAAGAGAGAGACATTCTCTTCAGGCTAAGGGAGGGTGGGTGGTGCAGGGAGGCAGCCAGGGTCATGATTTGCAATTCCACACTTACCAGATCTGGCCGCACTGAAGCTGCTCTCTCTCTGTCACAATGAGATGGCAAAGAATTTATCACTGGTTTCAAGGCCTCGCCTGGAAGGAGCAAAAGGTAGTTGGAAGACATTCTAAACTTTCCAAGTATTTAGTATTTCAGTTCCTTGCATGAGGAAAAAAGGGTTCTTCCTCTCTTGGCTCACGGTCACAACTACATTGGCATCCTTAATTAGGATAATTTTTTGATTCCATATGTTTGCAAAATCCAACCTTGCAATGGCAACCACCCCCTCCCTCAAGGAGGTATTAACCCCCTCTCAGACCAGTCAATCAGGCTCACCCGGACAGATTTAATTAGCTAGGAAGGTCACACAAGCACCTTGTAGGCCTCAAAACCAACAGGGATCCTGTCCACATCCTCAGACGGAATAAACTGAAAGGTATCCCAAACAACTGGACCAGTTGGCGCCCTGGCACCTGTCACTTTCAATGCAGAATTCATATCAGAACGGATGCGAGACATTTTATCCACAAAGTGCTGAGCCAAATTGTCACACTAAGCCACCAAACGGTCTCCTTCCTCCTGCAGGACAGATCTCAACAGGCCTCTGACAACCCACCACAGCTCTACAGGCCTACAATGTGCAGAAACAATGGTGGATTAAAAGTGTTCTTTGCTGCCACAGAGCAAATTTTAAAATGAGCTTTTGCAATCTCCCCTGGAAGTTCATTGTCCACAGCCCCTCAGTAACTCCAGGGGCTGCCTGGTCTCTCATACCTGGGAGAGAGCACTTAGGTGCAATTGTGTCAATTGTCCAGGTGATTTCCTCTTTCTAGAGGTCTAGCAGGGCTGTCATGTCTGTACCCCATCCATGCCATTATTTTCAGCTGATGTATTGAACTATTGTTTTATGCTGTGCCTTGATGTCATATTGCTAATGCCATAATTTGCCTTGCATTCACAGGCTTGCTGTAACCAATGTGTCTTATCTCTTGTGTTTTGGAGCTTTGTGTCTCTGACCTTGTAAACCTGCTAGTTCTCAGGAAGAAGAATACCGTGTTTCATTCTTAATCTATTGCAGCTCTTATGTTTAGACAAAGCATATAAACTATTTAGGGAGTTCTCAGGACTGCTTCACGCCAAAGTTATGTTTTCCTGTTGGGAGTGGGGAGTGCTTGGAACCTATATGAACCATAGTTTTACTAATTGTGTCATTCCTGTAACTTCTGATCAACCTGTGGACATATCTATAAACATGATTTGATTCCTGAATAAAGCCTTTTCAACCAAGACCATGGAGTGCTTGCTCTGAGGGTACAGGGACTTATCTGCCATAGCCTGTCAGCCACAAAGCCCGTTGTGGGGAAACACTACAACAGAAAGAGCAGGGCAGGTGGGCCAGGCATTGCCCCTCCCCAGCATTCTGATCTGGGTGGGGGGAGGGCAGGGGGGCCAGGCGTGGCAATACCCCCTCCCCAGCACCCTGACTGGGATGGGAGGAGGGCAGGGCAGCCAGGCCTGACATTGCCCGCCTCCCCAGTGCCCCAATGGGGGGGGGCAGGTGCCCTGGAGCACTCCAGTGCCTGGCAACCATGTAGTTCACCCTATTCAGGCCAAACTAGGGTGTTTGGAGCTGCGGAAGCATGTCTAGTGGGAGGGGAGGCAAGCAGCCTGGTGCACTTGAATGGCTGGCAGCTGCCTGGTTTGGCCCTATTTAGGTTGAACCGAGCAGCTGGATATAAGGTTGCTGCCTCCAGGTTGTGTAATTCCTGGAGATTTGGGGGGGGGGGGGAGTGGAGCCTGGAGAAGTCACAGTTTGGGGAGAGTAGGCCCTTCAACAGGCTATAATGCCATAGAGTCCACCTTTCCAAGTAGCCATTTTCTCCAGGGCAACTGATCTCTGTGGTCTGGAGATCTGCTGCAATTCCTGGAGATCTCTAGCCACCAGCTGGAGCTGGCAACCTTAGGCTGGAGCCACAGGAACGCTGCCAGAAGGACAGAAGGTGGGCAGCCTGGCACACTCCTGCCAAGCAGCAGTCCGGTTCGGCCCCAAACACAGCAGGGCACGCGGCGGGGGTGGGAAGAAGGCAGCAGGGAGCGCCATGGGGTGGGCGAGGGGAGACAGCAGCAGGGCGCACCAGGCAGCTGGAGGCATGGGGAAGGTGGCAGCGGTGAGCGAGGGGAGACAGCAGTGGGGTGCGCATGACAACTGGAGGCACAGGGGAGGTGGCGAGCGTGGGTGAGGGGAGATGGCAGTGGGGCTCCCTGGGTGGCTGGTGGCATGGGGAACACAGTGGGGGTGAGAGGAGCTAGCCGCAGGGGCGCTGTTGCACCTGCCAGCCACTGGGTTCGGCCCCTACAGGCTGAACTGCGCAGCTGGAGCAGAGAAACGGAGCAGGCAGCGTGGTGAGCTGCTGTGCCAGCCTCCTGGGCAAGCTATTTTCGTGCATATATAATACAATCGGATATAGGGTATGGCCTAAACCATTATTCTTTGAATTATCTTGGGCTGATTTAAAAACAGTTCTAGGTTTTTACTTTAGATATTTCTAAACTAAGAAGTTGCAGTGAGGATTTTCCCCCACAGTGGACTGGGAGGGATAAAAGCAGCCCCCTACACTCGGGAAGGAGATCCAGTGTGGGTCAATGGCCCTTTTGATCTTACCCAGAAATGCTGCTCCATGGTGATGCTCCTGCACGATCTGCTCCTGTTCCTGAAACAGAAGTGGGGAACCCAGAAAGGGAAGACTCTTGAGAAAAGGAACTGGGAAAAGGCGGGGGGAGGGGAGAAGGATTTTAAAAATGTTGTGACGACCTGTACAGATTTCTAGTGTATCCTTGATCACATCCTCTGACCCACATACTACCTAGACAAATCCGTCTTACCTGCTGGCCCGGATTCTTGTCATCTGCCTGGCTCAGGAGGAACCCTTCTGCCAGGGCCACTGCCTGGGAACTGGTCTCTGGCCGGCATTCCCTGACCCAGCTCTCCATCTCCGGGGGCAGGATGGTCAGGAACTGCTCCAGGATCACGAGGTCCAGGATCTCCTTCTTGCTGTGCCTTTCTGGCTTCAGCCACTGGTGGCAAAGACGGTGAAGTTGGCTGCAAACCTCTCGGGGCTCTTCGGCCTCCTGGTAGCGGAAGTGTCTGAATTGCCGGCACTGCACATCCGAAGGGAAGTCGGTGTCTCCCAGGTAATTCCGCCCAGTTCCTTCCCACAATTCCTTTCTGCTCTCAGCCTCCATGGCATCAGGGCCTTTTCTTGCTTTGTAATGAACTGAGCCCAGCTCTTCCTTCATACTCCCTTCCTCTCCAAACAGCCTCCACCAGCTTTCTTCCTCTGCCAAATTTTTATAAATGCAAGTGCCAAATCTATGACCTGCAGAGAGAAGAGTTTTCAGGATCAAGGATATTCATAAATAAGAAGGCAAATGGAGAAAAATGAAGCAGAAAGTCTCTACTCTGATTAATAAAAGTATTGCTGAACTATAAACTAAATATTCCAGCAGACTTCAAAAGCTAAAGAACATTACATAGTACCAGTCGCAGCATGCGTATTTACAAAGTGGTTCTGAAGTTAGAAAGGGTGGGCCAGATGCAGAATGGAGGAACTTAAAGAGTCCCAGAGATCCTCGATCTCTCTAATTACATTGCAGACAACTAAGGAAGATTTAAACAGCAGTCTGACTTGTTCGTGGAAGCCAGCGGAGGCATGGAGGAGCCAAGAAAGAGGAAGGGGATCCTAATTTTGAAACTTGCAGGGCCCCCATCACTAATTTGTTTCTTTCCACTCCCTGTGCAGACAAGAACTCTTCAGTAACTTTTAATCTTTTTCTTACAATGTGCTTTTAAAGTTGTCTCAGTCAGGTTTTCTAGGAAGGCAGCATAAAATTCTCTAAACAAACACCTTTGTCATACAAGAAAGCAAGGCCAGGCAGAGATTGTTCAGAGTTCTGTGGCTGATTTGAGAAGCCCAAGTCCAACACATGAATTCACAGGACTTGCTGTGGCACAAAGAAGGGACCAGACGGTCTCAGCTGTCCATGATTTCAAGAGGAGAGTGGATTTCTAGAAGCCAAAGATCTTACATTAGCAAAGGCAAGTGAAGTGCACCCAGCTGCAGATGTCTTCCTGATGTCGGCAGACTCTCTGGCAAGGAAAAGTTGTGCTGAGTCTGGAGGCAGAGCGGGACCTTCAGTAAGCCATAGCAGAGTGAAGAGGGGAACCCTCCAAAAATCCAACTTTGCTATTCCAGAACAGCATGGAAAAAAAGAATGCCTTGTGGGAGCATGACTGAACTACAGCAATGCCAGGCTTAAAAAAAAATTACAGGACTGCCTCTCTAAGCCCCACGAAGGCAGCAGCACTCATTTGAACAGGCCCTTTCTGCAGGGGCCACCCTGAAAACGGGCAAAATCAACAGCTGCCCGCATTCTCTGTGGTGGCCCCAACGTTATGAGGTCAGGAAAGTTCTATTTTTCTGCCTCTTCTCTAATGTGGTTCAAAGAATGGTTGTTGCTGAGAAATGTTAGACTTTTAGATTTGGAAGGGCATGACCTGAGATTTGGCTGACATGTTTATCTATGGTATGATAAAGTAAAGGTCAATGTGGACTTTTAAAACCATTATATTAAGTGAGCCATTCTGAGAATATGAAATAAATATAAACCAAGACTGTGTCAGAAGACACAGCTTTGGATGTCAACACAGGAAGCATTCAACAGTTGTGAAATGATAATTAAATAAAAATCTGTATCTGATGAAGAAAGCTGTGATTCTCGAAAGCTTATGCCTCAATAAAGTTGGTTAGTCTTAAAGGTGCTACTGGACTTTTTACTAAATGAAAATGGTTAACTTATGGAGTTATTAGATTTCTCATAAGGAGATTGTAAACTGAAAATAAGGGAAGAGTTAGTAGCTAAAGGTTATAAATGTCAATGTTTTTTTAAGCACAATTACTAGAAAGATTCAAACTATATAAAAATTATGGAGATTTGAACAAGAAAAAACAGAATTTGACAAAGAACTATGTACAAATTATGACCATGTTATTTCCGAAATGTATAGACTTCTATTGAAATTAGATATGGAAGAAGAATTTGTAAAAAAAAGTATGATAAAATGGGCTAAAATTTTTGGATATAACATACAAATCGATCAGCGGGAAAATATGTGGGTAAAGGGGTTTAAATTCAATTTGAATTCCACACTCAAAGAAAATCTTTATAAAATGATGAATTGATGGTATATGTCTCCAGACAAACTAGCCATAAGTATTTCGAAATAATGTTGAAAATGTGAACATGAAGAGACATTTTATTATCTTTGGTGGGCTTGTCAAAAAGCAAAAAAAAAAGGGTCACAAATCCATATGATAATACAGAAAACTTTGAAGATTAATATACAACTTAAACCAGAAACTTTTTGTGTTGGGACTAATGGACAAACAGCCAGAAAACAATTATGGCACTTGTTTATATATATGACTACTGCAGCAAGCTTTTCTATGCACAAAAATGGAAAAGCACAGTACTGCCAGATGACTGGACAGTGAAAATAATGGAGTTAGCCAAGATGGCAAAACTTATGGTGTTGAACTGAGATAGAACATTTTCTACATTTACAATGAACTGTAAACCCCTTATTGACTTTCTGTGCGAAACGGTAAAAAAGGAACAGATGATTTGGTTGACTTTTAAGAGGAGAAATTTGGGGAAATTAAACAAAAAGGGGGATACATAGAAAGGATGGAGTTTATGTATCAATAAGATTACAAGAATATTATTTGTAATTATGTTTGTAATAATGATTTGTAATGATGAAAAAACTGAAAATGGTTTATTATATATGTAATATTCGTTTTCTTCTTTTCTTTACTTATTATTTTCTGTTTCTTTCCTTTTCTTTTTTCTTATATATATTTTCTTTTTCCTTTTCCCTTTAATGAGATTTTAATCTTTCTATTAAAATGAAAAAAATATTTTTAAAAAAGGAAAGCTCCCACTCTCCTGGCTTTCTTCAAACTATGCAAACCTGAATTATTCAGGAGGGCTTTTTACTTAGGCAATATGGCTCTGAGGTGCCTTAGTACAGGGATAAAGACTGTTGATTATACTACTGGGTATTGACTTTGCTGTAATTATACTCCTACCGGATAGTTGTTCCGCACTGATGTTATGGCACGGCAATTTACATAGGTTTTGTTTCAGTTCTGTATTGGATTTCTGCTTGTTTCTCCAATTTCTACTACACTGCTTATTAAATGTATTGTTTATTTGATGTCCCAGCCATTGATCATATTGGCTTATAATGGGTAATTTGCCTTGAGTCTCCGTGAGAAAGGCAGGCTATAAGTTACATAAATAAAATAAGCTGTTCAGATAAATGGAGTCTTCTGGTTAATAATAAGGAGGTATTTTGCAAAGGAAATATTTCTTTACTTACCTCCTTCTAGCAGGTCCTTCAGTTCACTCCCCTTCACCGAAATACCAGCCACTCAGCACTGGTTGGGATGGAGTAGACGCTGGAACAGGAAGTGAATGTGGCAAGTCCTCTCTAGGAACTGAAAGTCCTTCCACTTAACCCTTAGCTCGACTCTGCCAGTGGGCGCATTTGTACATTGAATCAAATAAAACCACTGTCGCACTGTAGATCATGTCTTAAGCCTATAAGGCAGCACCAAAATAATATATTAAGCTACCACTTTGAGATGCTGTCACAGCACAAAAACATAAATCGAAGGATTTAATCCTCCTGGAGCCTCAGAATTTCTACATGAGATCCTCCCAAACTCACCATCAAACCACATGTCATGGTCATAGCCACAGGTTGCACCACGAAAATTCATGAACCAACATGGTGCAAAAAATATGGCTCCAAAGCAAGGACCCTCTGGATAATGAAAATGAAAAGAAAAGGTTAGGAATTGCTTCCATGTCAACAAAGTTTGCCGATAAGGGATTCTGGCTCATAACAAATTATTATTATTATTATTATTATTATTATTATTATTATTATTATTATTAATGTCATTTATAGTCCGCCTTTCTCACTGAGACTCAAGACAGATTACACAGTACAAGATTAGTACAATTAGTATAAAGTACATTTCAACACAGTATCAAGAACATTTCATAAACAATACCATAGGGTAAATAGATACAAGTTTAAAAGACATAATATTAGCAAGAATCCAATACAGAATAGAAAAAATACTGAAGCAGAATATAACTAATTCTAAGACTAATATTAAACAATATGGAGCACTGGTGGTACATAGGAATACATATTGAAAGCAGTAGATAATATGTAAGGCAATACAGTGATGAAGTCTATGGTCCCTAACTTATTAGCAAAGCATCTTCCCTACAATACAGCCTTCCCATTTGAGTAAAAAGCCTTTTTGAATAGTTCAGTTTTGCATCGTTTACGAAAAGCCAGGAGAGTGGGGGCTCTTCTGACTTCCTCAGGCAGGTCATTCCACATGATAGGGGCCACCACAGAAAAAGTCCATGTATGGGCTGCTGCTGACTTCACCTGTGTTCAGCCTGGCACCTGCAGGAGCCCCTCTTCAGATGGAAGGCAAGCCATATGGAAGCTTCACACATGTGGGACATGTGGAAAACAATTTATTATGAGAAAACCTTTGGATGTTTATGGAAACCTTTCTGGGCTAGCTGCTTGGATTTGAGTGTCCCTCTTGTGCTTAAATTAACTGTGGGTGTACATCTGACACTTTTCCCCCGCTTGAGTATGATGTTCTCATGTTGTGTTTCAATCCTTATCAGTATAATGCTTAGCTTCAAAGGTTCTCTTCAACAAAAAACAAAATGAGGTACTGCAGCACTTGATAGCCAGAGAAGAATCGTCTTGGTCTGGCTGAAGAGCATATAGGGTTTTAACTATTCAGGAGCCGAAAATCACATTCAAAAGTGGCTGGATTGGATCATAAGAGACTAAACAGAAGGAAATATATGAGGAAGACACAGTAAAGAAGACCACGGAGAAGGGCAGAGGTCACTGTTGTGCATGAAAAAAGGCATATTATTTCAGGATCCTTCATTTTGTCCACCGCAATAAGACAGGTTTGCTTTTTTAAAGGCTGATGTAAGAGCCACATACAGAACTACAAGTGACAAAAGGCACAGATTGGACACTTGTCAGCTTCCCTCAAGTTTTGGTGGGAAATGTAGGCAGTTTGGCGGAATGCTGGACAAGTGACAGTTGAAAAGTCCATTGGACAGCAGTCAGAGAGCGAAGCTTCAAGACTAGGAGGCCTACATTTCCCATCAAAACTTGAGGGAAGCTGACAAGTGTCCAACTGGTGCCTTTTGTCACTTGTAGCTTGGCCAATACTTGCTCAAAGTGATGCTGAAGTTCTGAAAAGCAGAAAAACGTGTCTCAGCTATTCAGACTGAACATAAACAGGGCTGCTTCTTATTCTAGTGGAGATTCGCCTCCCTCCTCCCTCCCCACACCCCTTTTCAGGAGAACCAATGGAGACTTTTAGTCCAATTCCCCTTCCCCTCAGGAGTCTTTTAACCAAAGTCTCACCTGCAAGAATTGTTAGTTGGCTGCTGACATTTCTCCTCCATCTCTGTGATCAGGTGACCAAGGCAGAAAATTTTCTCAGTCTGCTGTTTTCTTTCCATTGTTTCTGGATTGCTTTTTCCAGATTCAGCTTTACCAGCTGTCACCTGGATAGCTCAAGTAAGCCTGATTTTGTCAGATATAGAAGCTAAGCAGGGTCAGCCTTGTTTAGTTATTGAATGGGAGACTTCCAATGAAAACCAAGGTTGCAGAGGAAGGCGATGGCAAACCACTTCTGTTAGTCCCTTGCCATGAAAACCCCACCAGGGGCTGCCATAAGTCAGCTATGACTTGAGGGCACTCTCCACCACCACCACTCAGCTTTGTCAACCAGAAATGCATTTTTTCCTCCAGGAAGGCTTGCATTTGCTGAAAGGGAACAACACTCTTCAGCCTCTGTGCTTCTCTGCCTATGAAAATTCACAAAAATTAGGGAAGAGGGTAGAGCCACTGAGGGCTCTACCCTCTGTTCTTTAACTGTTATTTCTGTTCCTTAACTTTTATTCTCTTTCTCCAGAGATAAAAGGCCTGAATCTTTTTTTTCTGCAGAAGGTTGTTCTGGCCATTTCTTTATAAAGTTATGTCTGCTTTAATAATAAATGGAGTTTCTACTTAGTGAGGGATCTTAGGGAAAATCAGGGAATTGTATCCCCCTTTCTGTTTTAACTTGAGGATCATTAACCAAAAACTTCAAGGAAATAGCAACATTGCATGAGTATAAAACCCACATGAATTACATGAAGTTATCTGGGGGGTCCCACACCCCCGTTCTCCAAAGTACAGTGAACCCTCTGGTTGCACCAATTGTTTTGTGCATGAAGTCTCCATACCCCTGGACTGGCAACTCCAGGTGGGGGGAACCATTACTCTGAGTTGTGGGTGGGGGCATGGAAAGACGAGTAGACAGAGAAGGCTTTGGTTACCCCAGTTGTGAATCCCTACTATGTAGCACTGAATCTGACGGAAAAATTTGAGTCCAGTGGCACATTAAAAACCAACAAGATTTCCATGGTATAAGCTTTCAAGAGTCAAGTTTCCTTCATCAAATACAAGTAGGAATGGAGATCTGAGCCTTTATATCCCACTTAGGAGATGGGAGGGCTGTTGTAGGAACAGACATCCCTGAATCCTTATATCTCAGTCAGATATAACACCCCCTCCTGCCATCTGACAGGGATATAAGGGTTCAGGTATCTGCGTTCATACTTCTAGCTTTTTTTCAAAGGGCATGAAATTCCCACTGAATATAATATAGTCTATAGTACTGTACCTTGTTCCTGACAAATATATATATTCACTTGGATAATCTTCACCGATTGAAACATTCAAAATATGAAGACTTAATCCACTAATCATTTTCATACGGTAAAGTCCTGCATAATTTGACCTTCTATCCTTAGAAAGGCACAACCACAAAGTATTCGGATCAAGAAGAGTTTTAATCCTTAACACCTATCTCCCCCCATCTCAATAAAGACAAGCTAACATCCATGCAAACTGGCTGGAGTTAGAACATTATATTGGTGACCTTCTAGTGAAATATCCAGACAGTATGGTGGTATTGGGGGGGGGGGGATTTTAATGCAAGATTGGGTCCAGATGATTATACTTTTCATTCTAAACATAAAATGTTTGTGGATAAACAAGATGTCCAAGGGTGTACTTTGTGGCTATGCCTAAGGATAAAAGATCAAATTATGCAGAACTTTACCTTATGAAAATAATTAGTGGGTTAAATCTCCAGATTTTGAATGTTTCAATAGGTGGAGACTATCAAGGTGAATATACATATTTGTCAGGAACAAGGTCCAGTACTATAGATATTATATTCAATGGGGATTTAATGCCCTTTGTGAAAAAGCTAGATATTTTATTGACAAAGTTAAAAGCTCAATAAAAAGGGCAGAGAAATAGAAAAAATAAAGACAAGAGTACAAAGAGTGAAAAAGAACAAAAAACCTTAAACAAAAAAGCCGAACTGTGTTCCTAACAGCTAATTTTTATCCTGACCCAGGCACAGCATGGGGGAGCTCTCCTTTGTGGCCTTCCCACAGGCCTGTGGCCCCTCAGAGGCCTGCCAGCGGGGAGGCAAAGCACTGGGGAACCTTCGTGTGCAGACTCCTGGCCAGCTATGTGGCCCCTCAGAGGCCTGCTGGTGGGGAGGCCAAGCACAAGGATGCTCTCCTGCACGGCCTAGCCATGTGTTGCCACATACACCTTCCATTAAAGCAGGGCCATTCTCTCTCTCTTATTGCTCTTTTGGGGCCTCTCACTTCTTAAGGGGCACCAGCTGTGACTGCAATCAATAAAGAGGTCCTCAAAGACACAGCCTAGAATGTCATACAGCTGTCAGTAGAGATTCCTGACTACAAATGACAGAAGCATTGAAGCACATAGCCAGACTGTTACTTAAATAGGTTGCACACGTACAGGCTCCATAACAAACAAAAGCGTTCCCTTGCTGGCCCAGAACAAACACAGGTGTAGACAGGCAGTCTCCTAATTAGTTGGGGGAAATTATCTTAAGGAGAGGGGTAACTTGGATTCTACACCTATGTTTATGGGGATTATTCCTTTAAGAGAACTCTTTAAATAAATCAAGTAGATGTTTAACCAGAAAGTCTTATTAAGAGAGAAATAAAAGGCAAACATACAAAAAACCACAAACCCCACACATCCAAGGATAACTAAGAAAATCAGGGAGGAAAAGGGGAGAAAGCAGCTTCAGGGAGGGTGATATTTATCAGTCTTGATGATACGGGCCCTGGGAAGCAGCAGAAAAACAATCAGTGTCTCATGAAGCCCAAATGGATTTGGGTGTATGGATGGATCCAGAAGTCACACACACATACTGGTAGCTAGAGAGCCCAGAAATAGGGCAAAATACTCCCTGGGGCAAGCTGATGTCTTTGCCCCTCCCCCAACGAGTGAATGGGTTCCTCCAGTGGACAATGGAATTGGGAGAGGTTTCCTGAGGTGGACTATAGGTGTGCTGTTTTATGACCCTTTCAGTACCACATCGGGAAAAGCCACCAGGTTTGCTGCATAATGTTCGGTGGTGCTTAATCAAGGTAAGTGGGTGAGGGAAGTGAGACTGGGCATAGATGAGATTAGCCAGGAGTTTCTTGGGAGACTTCATTGTCCTAAATTATGCATCTCTCCAGGGTATAGAGGGGGCCACCATTAGCCAACTGCTCTGACTCGCTTCTAAAATATCTTTCCAGGCTCTTCCCCAGCTGGCATCCATTTTGTTTTTATTTCAGGCCAGGAAGTGCCTTGCACTTATGCTCTATGAGGAAGGTTGTTTATGATTTCCTATCTGTAATGCCAATAAAGGTTGCTGAACTGGATTTCCTATCTATAAACTACCTCTCAGCAGGAAGGAAGAGTCTGACTGCTAACAATATGGGTAGAAGGACATCAGAAAAGAAATATAAATCCAACACAGAGGGTGTTACAGGCTCCCTTCTGGATCAGTATTTGGCATCCACAACTTTCTGGCTTTAAGGGAAAATCAGAAGTTTATTTATGCTGGGTCCAATGTGAAAATGTTGCTTTTCCAACAAATAATGACTCAATGCTCTAATCAAAAGCTTTATTTAAAGAAGACTAACCAAACATGAAAGTATGGTGGAGAAGAATTAAAGATATACAAATCACACTGGCATATATAAACACTTCTGAGTAAATAAGAATACATGACATTCCTACTCTGCCCAAATTGAATGTAAGAATGAGTCCAAATCCTAAGTCTATGCAGGAAAAATTCTCTTTCTGGCTCCAGATCTGAGAAGTTTGTATGTCACATGGTGCTGAGTTTATATATAGCGTGGCAGTGAAAAGGCATGTTTCTAAGCCCATCCATCTTGAGGAATGCTAAAGAATGACAGTATACTTAGCATACAAGTACGACTGAAGTAAAACTGTTGACACTAAAGGTAACTTGTCGAAAGCAGGGAAGACAAAACTGTTATCAGAGATGGTGTATGCCAGCTTGTCACAATCCCATAGCTGAACAAATTTCTCAAGGCAACTAACTGTGCATTAAGATACTGAGAAAGAAATGATCGATTGAATCCGCTTATAATTTTCTATAACTCCCACAAGCCATTACTAGTTCAGGCTAACTTAATGCTGAATAATTAAACAAGACACATAAGAACAAGACACATAAGAACACATACATTCTACATTCCATATACATGTGGTCTGAGCCTCTTGTAACTTTTTACATGTTTGAATAGAGGATCTATATTTCAAAGTGGTGAGATAAAAAGCAGGCTTTAGCTGCAGTGCCAATGAACTTTTTTTTTTAAACCAGGGAGTTTATTTACTCCCATCCTTCTTGCCTCAGCAAAGAGGAAAATGCTGCAACGAGGAACCAGAAATGCTCCTAAAACTCATTACAAGGGGAGACCTTTATGTGACTCTCACGGTGTTACTGAGAAATTGCAAGAGTCACTAGCCTGGGTCCAGCCATTTTAAGAAAGCTTAAGCCACTCTTTTCTTAAGAGGCTGGCAATTTTTGCTAGTTATCCCCTCCTACTGCAGACTGACACCTTGTAGTTTTTGTATGTCTGTTATCCCTTCTGGAACAAAATTTTCAGGGGGGGCTATTTGAGTGGGAAGGAGGAAGCAGGAAATTTGCTAGCCCCACTTAAGAAAAGGGCAACTTAAGTTTCCTTAAGTCCATGGTTGGATCCACTCCATCTTTCAATGAGAGGGGGAGGACATGGAGGAGATTCTATTCAAGTGTCATGGTGATCCCCTCTTCCATCAGGAAATAGGGACGAACAAGCTCCCCCGAGAATGAGGTTGAAGGGAAGGCGAAGATTAACTGATCTGTATCAGTATGAAAAAATTCCACACGTCCCTCTTCATAGTCCAGGGCCACCCGGATCTTTAAAGGAGTATAGTGGAACAAAACAGTGGGCTGAGGGGCAGTCAAAGCGGAAAAGGTGCCACAGCTTTTGCCTGCACAAGCCAGAACCCCTCAGTAGGACTCAGGGGGACACTTCCCTTCCTCCTGACTGACTCTCTGGCAACCCCCACAGCCCACAGTGTCCCTCCCCCCTTCACCTCCACCTCCCACCAGCGTCTGCCTGAAGCGAACATCTCCAAACCCAGTACACTCTTCATGTTGTCAAATCTCTCAGGGTTGTTCGGCAGGTCCTCTCTTGTCCCTTGGGATTTCACAGTCTTCACATCATCTTTTGACAGAACAAGGTAGGGATTTGCTGTGTCTGGATCCAGAGTCACATTCTCTGTGAGACAAAGAAAAGTTAACTTTTCTTTGATATATTGTCGAGGGTTTCACGGCCAGATCTACCTTGACTCTTAATAATTGCTCTGCACCGGCTCTCATTGACCTGCTTGCCTCCCTCAGCCAGGGTTATCCAGCCCATCATCCCTCCCCTGGATGGGCCAGTCACAGCTCTCCTGAAAGACCTGGGAGCAGAAATGTCTGTCACACAAAGCCCAATTAAGAAGAAGGGGCTGCTGTGATGCTTCTACCACCTATGAAAAGTGCTCTATTTCCATTTGTTCCTTGCAGGTAGTTTACCTTTATTCCACGCTTCCCCCAGAAACCCTGTTAAGGAGAAGAGGAAAAACAAAACAGGATTACTCAGTCATGCACGTGTAATTTCCATGTGCCAGACTAAAAACTTCTTGCTTACACAAATCAAGTTCAGCATTTAAATAAAGAGTCTGTTGTGTCCATATTCTTGAGGATGCAGACACCCCTCCCACATGCTGCTTCCCCATTTTTGGCCTAGGTGTTGCCAAAGTGGGGTGGTTAGTTACAGCGTATAAACCTCTCCCTTACCACCTAACCCTTTTTGTCATTACCTGCTCAACAAAGCCCCCTCCTGTGAACTGACCCCCTCGTCAATTTCACCCATGAAAGGGCTTGAAAGTGACACTACACAGGCTGCAGAGATTAGAGGGATGGGAGACTCCATCCTGTTGACTGTGGTGTGTTGCTACAAGGATCAAGAGCAGCAGGGCTGTCTTCTGGTGCAGAGTCAGCCATTACACACCCTCTCCTCTGCCCAAATCCCATCTTTACAAATTAAACCATTTACATTGTGCTGCTTTGCTCCAATGCAACATGCACGGCCCTTAAAATTTTGCACAACTTCTATTGAAGCAAAGTGAGAGTTACTGGACAGTTCACAGCCCACGCAGAAGAGATGCACCAAAATTAACTTTTTCTCTTTTTATGCAAAAGGCTGAAATATTTGTGGAAGTAAACCCCTGACTTTGGCTCCAGTACCTCGGACAGCCTTGCAGAAGAAGCCACATCCTTATCAATAAGGAACTGGTCTTTCTTGCAATCAACTCAGAAGTTGATCCCTCTCAAAAGATCTATACTAAGTCCCCTCCCTGCACTATTTCCTAATACCTTCACATGTTCTCACAGCCTTCTGTAAGGCACGATTTTTCAGACTGTAAGTCCTGATCGTCTCCCCCAGATCTTGATATAATATAACAGCTTGCCTCTTTTGATGCTTCTCATACCTGAAGAAAAGAGGATTATATTTACGAAAGGAAAAAAACATCTCGATTCATTGCAAGCTTGTAGCACAAATTTATTTATTCAAACAGATGCAGTTATAGGGGAGGGGGGATGCTACAGTGAATTATTTCAAGATGGGCAGCGCAATCCTAAGGGGGGGGGAGTGAATACGAGCCGAACTAAGGCTCACGCTGGCAGAACTGGCTACTACGTGGGCGTAAATGCCTTTCCATCGGTGGCAGCATGAGGCGTACCACCTCTGCCAGGCCGCCGCTGCCAAGAGTGAGAGGCGGCCAGACAGAGGTGGAGAAGCGGCGTAGGGCCCCGTGTCAGTGCAGGAGGGGGCAGGACAGAGGGCAGGGCCGGAGTTAATTTGCTCCCTAAGCCCTTCCAGAAATGGGAACTCCCACAGCGGTGCAAAGGAGCTACACCACAAAAAAACAAGGCATAGCCCATAGGCGCCCATTGAACGGGGAAAACCCAGCCCCCTCTCCGAGCGCCTAGCCCCACCCCCATGGCCTGAAGAAGCATAGGATGGGAACTATCACGGGGGCCAATCCACATGTGTTTCCGGAGGGGACGAGCCCCCCTCCTCGCCCCAATCACCTGCAGAGGCACCCTACAAAACATCCGGCAGCGCTGCCTGTGCCCTCAGGTAAGTGAGCACACAGCTGAAAGCTCTGCCCGGTTGCCTTCTGCCATGAGCACTTTGAACACAAGGCGGGAGAGAGGGTACCCATGGTGGCAGGCACTGAGTGCACTTTGGAGACTTTGTGAGAAAAGTGAGAGAACTTTGCACTCGCTGAAGGGAAGAAGGGCAAAGTCCAGACTGTCTGGCTAATACAGTCTGTCTAACAATCCAGACTGTCTAACAATAACCACTCATGTTTCCTTGCAGGTTATCTGACTCTGAAGTTCCATCTCAGTAAGGAGTGAGGTAGTACTTACTGGTAAGGAGATGCGGTGGTGGCTAAGCCAGGTGGCTGATTTCTGCTGGCTGCCCCATCACCTGAACTTACATGACTGCTAGCCGTGGAAGGGGAGAGGACGGTAGTAGCAGCCGCTGCCTGCCCCAGAGGCAGCTGCCCAGAAAACTACTCTTGACCAGGTATTTGTAAAGGCAGAGTGCATCCTCACCAGAGGGGCTTGCATCAGCTGGTCACTGCTGCCGCCGCTCTCTACTATGTGCATCTTCTTAGTTGGAGTGTGGGCTTTGCCTTGGCCATGGACCGAGGCCAAGCCCACATGTGTCTTTCTCTTTTAGGCACATCCTGAACATTTCTGCTTCTCTCCCTCACCCCCACCCCCGTAATCCTCTGCGAGTGACATTTGGATCCAGCCCAGGAAGCAGTATCTCACAGCAGTCCACATCTCAGCCTCGTTCCTGGGAGCACAGAAGGAGAGCTGTGCGAAATGCCTTGGCTCCCTTCCAGCCTAGAAACAATCACACTTTTTCCAGTTTAATAAAATGAGTTGAAAAACAGCAAACTTCTGTGGTTGTTGTGGGTTTTCCGGGCTTTATTGCTGTGGTCTTGGCATTGTAGTTCCTGATGTTTCGCCAGCAGCTGTGGCTGGCATCTTCAGAGGTGTAGCACCAAAAGACAGAAATCTCTCAGTGTCACAGTGTGGAAAAGATGTTGGCAGGTCATTTATATCTACTCAGGAGGGGTGGGGTTGAGCTGAGTCATCCTGTAAGAGTTTCCCAGGGTGTGGAATGCTAATGGCGGGAGGCTTCACTGTATCCTGAGGAGGTTCTTTTTGCATATGGATTGGTGCTTGATGTGCTAATCTTCTCTGCAGGGCTATTGTCGGGTATAGAGTGTTTTGTTAGCCTGGTGTTTTTCAGAACTGGAAACCACGCTCTGTTCATTCTTAAGGTTTCTTCTTGCCTGTTGAAGTTTTGCTTATGCTTGTGAATTTCAATGGCTTCCCTGTGCAGTCTGACAAAGTAGTTGGAAGTGTTGTCCAGTATTTTGGTGTCCTGGAATAAGATACTGTGCCGTTTGAGTTAGGCTATGTTCAGCCACTGCTGATTTTTCAGGTTGTCCAAGTCTGCAGTGTCTTTCATGTTCTTTTATTCTTGTCTGGATGCTACACTTTGTGGTCCCGACGTAAACTTGTCCACAGCTGCAGGGTATACGGTATACTCCTGCAGAGGTGAGGGGGTCTCTACTGTCTTTTGCTGATCGTAGCATCTGTTGTATTTTTCGGGTGGGTCTGAATACTGCTTGAAGGTTATGCTTTTTCATAAGCTTTCCCATCTGATCAGTAATTCCTATGATATATGGCAAAAACACTTTTCCTGTAGGAGACTGTTTTTCCTTGCAAACTTCTGTGTTTGCATGCCTGACATTCTCATTAGCCCTTTCCTCAACTTCCTGTCACACATCCCCACAAACATATCATGCGGCACCCAGTTCAGCCTCCCTGCCCCCTTCCTCCCCCCAATGTAAAATCAGGCAGAGGGAACTGTGGCCCATGAATGTCTGCAGGAAGGGGGGAGGCACTGAGGACTTTCATTCTCTGATATGCTGAGCTGCTGGTATCTGATAAGCCAGGAAGATGGTCGGTGCAGGTGGAAAGCTGCTGCCACGGGGTGGGGGTTGTGTTTTCACTTGGCATGGGGAGGGTCTGTCAGATCATTTTGGGGGGACATCTCCCCAGTACTGGGACATGGTTGTCAAGGTCCGGGCCCCACTCTCGCTTTGTAGAGATGCAGTGATGTGTTCAAGTTGCGCAGCAGCAAGTCTGAGCGTGCTTTTAATTCCCCTTGTTTCCAAACGGCCTTCTGGCCTCCCACGTGGTTTCCAATGGGCGTTCCTGTCACACATTGACGACCCCGCTTCTCTAGAACCTGGAGACTAATTAGGGTTGCCAGTCTCCAGGTGGTAGCTGGAGATCTCCCAGAATTACAACTCATCTCCAAGCAACAGAGATCAGCTCCCTACTGTCTGGCCCTACTTTTCAGGGAGGTGGAACCTTTTTCTTTTCGTGGTGGCAGCGACAGCAGGTACATGCAGGCGCATCAAGCTACAGCCACCAGCCTAGCCCTCCCCATTGGCTAAGCCACTGCACCTGAATGCCAGGGGCCATTTGCTGGTGTGAGCAGGGTAGTCAGGGGAATGGTGCACAGGACCTCCCAGGGGCTGCTGCATCTCACCTTGCCACACTCGTGCGCTGGCGGGACTATCCTGCAAAAATCCATAGGGAGCCGTGCAGTGCCGCTCCATTTACACCAGCGCACAAGTGCCGACGCTGCTTGGGGGGGTTAGGATTGGGCTGTAAATCTCTAGTCACCTTTATTCTCAGTAGTTGTGTTTGTGGGGGGTGGGGGGAGAGAAGCCCTCCTCTATCTTCTTTTTAGAAGGAAATTGGCTTAATTATAAGCAAGGGTTACCCTCGTTTTGTGTAATGCAGCAGCATGATCTCCCCACCCATTTTGGGCATGCAATTCTTCTGTTACATATGTAGAATAGCATGTTGCTAAAATCTTGTAAGGAACACATAAATGATCATTTGATACCTATCAAATATCAGGCACTAATTCAGGGTGGGATACTTTAGCAACTCAGAGTCTTATCTGCTCATTACTTAACAAATTCTCTAGACAAAAAAAGTTTGATTATTATTTATTTATTTTTATTTTATTAAATATATAACTCTCTCTCCCTACAAGTGGGCTCAGAGCAAGTAACAGCAATAAATAAAATTACAGTAAAATACGTTAAATACATTAGCACATTTAAATACATTAAAACATGAAAAATTAGTGCATAAAAATCAGTGCAAGAGGCAGCAGTTCTTCACAACAGCCCATGAACCAAACCCAACCTAGTGTATCCCATGGGATGAATGATGGCACACACATTTAGGTGAGTCGGCAGACAATTGGGAGGGCTACATTCCCTGCTCGGAAGGAGACCAGCAAAAAAGGAACTCACCCAGCCCCAATCTCAACCATACGTCTGGCAGAACATCTCTGTTTTGCAGCCCAGTGGAAAGATAGTAAATCCTGCTGAGCCCTCATTTTTGTGGACAGAGAGTTCCAACAGGTGTGTGCCAGAACCAACCGAAAAGGTCCTGACTGAGGCCAGACGAGCATCCTTGGGGCCAGGGACCACCAACAGTTGTTTATCAGTTGACATGAGTACCTTCCAGAGAATATATGGTGAGAGGTGGTCCCGCAGATATGCTGGTCCCAGTCTGTTAAGGGCTTTATAGGTTAAAACCAACACCTTGAACCTGATCTGGAACTCCACTGGAAGCCAGTGCAGCTGACACAGGACAGGTGTCATGTGACCCTATATGGTGTTCTCAAGAGGGCACGCACAGCCGCATTCTGGACCTGTTACGACTTCCAGACCAGACCCAAGAACCAGACCCTGCATAGAGCAAGCTACTGTAGTCAAATCTGGAGGTAACTGTTGCTGGATCACTGTAGTTAGATTGTGGGTCAAAAGATAAGGAAAAAACTGCCGGACCTTTTGCAGATGGAAAAAAGCAGATCTGGCAACTGCAGTAATATGGGCCTCCATTGATAGGGTGGCATCCAAGATCACCTCCAGACTCCTGACCTTTGAAATGGGAGCAAGTGGCATCCCATCAATGGTTGGGAGCTGGATTCCCAAACCTGACAACCAACGACCCAAGTGCAGGACCTCCATCTTCATGGAATTCCATTTCAGCCGGCTGTTTCAACCACCCAGTCATGGTCTCCAAAGCTTTAGCCATGACATCTGGGGCAGAGCTGGACCATCCGTCCATCAACAGATACAACTGAGTGTCATCCTCATACTGGTGACACCTCAGTCCACAGCTTCATACCAACTGGGTGAGGGGATGCGTAGAGTTGTTAAATAATATTGGTGAGAGTATCACCCCCTGTGGGATGCCACACACCAATGGGTGGCACCACGATGACACCTTCGCCCCTAGCACCCAGTCTCTAATCTGTCCTTCCTATGCAAAGTGATTGAGAGAGAGCAGTAGCAGAGCATTTCTAGGTCTTCTGGGATGACTCTCGTGCCTTGGACACTTTTCAGTCTGATTGCAGACAGGGCTAAGGGATGGAGATGGCCCTGGTGGCTTTAGTGGATGGCCTCCCTCTGAATGTAGATAAAGGCCAGAGTTCCTCCTGGATCTGTCTGCAGCTTTTGATACAGAAGACTATCCATCTTGTTGAGGTGTCTGGAGGCAGAAGTAGGTACTGGGTGATCTGCCCTGGACTGGTTTAAATTGTTCCTCATGGAACAGATTCAAAGGGTTACTGTTGGTGATCTGCTCTCTTCAGTGTAGAAATTATTGTAAAAGTTTTCACTGGATGCAATCTTATCCTCGATGCTATTCAATCTCTATGTAAAGCCTTTAGGTGAAATCATTTGTAGCTATGGAATTGGATGCCATCAATAAGCAGATGCTGGTTGGGAAGACAGAGATCTTGAAGAGCATTATGCTTTCCGCTTCTTATGGGGTTCAGCTGACACAGATTCAGTTAAGAACCTAGGGATTATACTGCATACAGCACTGCTGCTAAAGAACCAAATAAACTCAGCTGCAAAAAATGCTTTCTCCCAAGCATTTTTTGATGGACAAGCAAGGAAAGTTAAAAAAAAAATAGAAAGTAATTCAAGCCCAGGGAAAGAACATTCCATGGTTGATATATTCTCCATTAGTGACTAAACTTAAAGAACAACTATCCAAAGGAGGACAATTAAGAGTAGAGGTGGCCAGAAAACAGACCTAAATTTGACACGGTCCAGCCTGGTTTGTGGTTTGTAAATACATCATTCGCAGGACTTATATTTTTCATGGAATTTTGGTCCATTTGGGCTGGTCTATTGGTCCACAGTGTGTGAGTCCAGACATCCTGGTGCCAATCTATCAATTCCCTAGGCAATGGAGGGGACATCCAAAGAACTTTTTCAGCCTTAAAACCTTGATAGGCAACTCTGCCTGCCAAGCAAAGATGTCCCGATGCAGACTCACGCTGGCAGCAGGCAAGGGAAAACTCCCAAGTTGTCCGAGCAGGGCAGCACCCAGTTCCAAGGTTCAGGCACCAACTGGGCACACTCACGGCTTCAAGTCCAAAGGAGGATTCCAGAAACACATCCACAGGAACAGGCCAAGGTCAGGGACAAGATAATCAGTTCCAAACACAGCAGCAAGGTCAGTAGTGAGCAGACTCGTTGCTTCCACGCAGCCACTCCCTCTTCGGCTGCTTTTAAGCCTCACAGTGCTCAGCTGCTTATGCTATAGCAAGCACCTGCCGGCTGTCTCAGTCCTGCTCCTGCGAGCACTCATCATCACTAATGATGCTGGGCCGGTGCTGTGCTGCTAGCCTGGCACTGCGCCTTCTGGCTTGGAGGGCTCTTCTAGCCCTCCTCTGGCAGCACTCCCGAGGCTCTGGTGATGAAGGGGGAGAGCTGGCCTGCCCCTGGCTTTCTGTTGCCAGCCCAGGGCTGGGAAGCTGAGGAACCGATGTGCTGGGACCTGGCTGTGGATCAGTATCTGAGCCTTCAGGGCCTGCCTCCTCCTGCAGTGCCTCTGCCACTGGCTGTGGATCTGGGTCAGGTTCACCAGCTGCCTCTTCCTCAGAAGAGTCTGAGTCTCTCTGCTCCGCTGGGCCAGGTTGGTCCATGACAAAAGAGCTCCTGTTCTGCAACGGAGGGGTGAACATTCTGCAGCCAATCTTAGCCCTCATAACCTTGATACACAGCTCTGCCTGCCAAACAGAGAGCTCCCATTCTTCTCTATGTGAGCAAGGAGCAAGAATTCATTCCCTAGGCAATGGCTAGGAAGGTGTCTCTGTGGTGAGTGAGGGGACTCTTCCCCCACCCTTTTCTGTTTGATTTTGCCTCATTGCAACTGCTAGCCAATGCAAGTCAATTGGCATCTGTGACTCCTAGTATCTACTGGAAGTTTCCTGGGGCGGCCACTTTGGGGGTCTGTGACTCAGACATCTGAAATGCAATCTTGACCAAACTTGGAGAGAGTCTGGAGGAGAGGCTGCTGAAGATTCTCTGCAAGTTTGGGCTCTCTGGGTGTGAAAGGGGTGGAGGCAGGGCTGCCAGAAGTGACAGATCATGGACTGATGAACCGGTTCGCAAACCGGGCCTGTTCCATTTAAAGTTTGTGGTCTGTGGTCCATGAAAAACAACAGACCACGGTCTGGCCATTCGTGGGGTTTTCCGAGTCTGTGCCCACCTCTAATTAAGAGAGAAAACAGTGTTTGAACAACTAATCTGTGGAGAGCCAAGACATTTGTTCGGAAAAGTATATAAAATCTTATTGAAATATGAAACAGAATCGGAACAGGTAAAAATTGTATGATTAAATGGATGCAAAGCTTTGGTGAAAATAGCTCAATGAATCAATGGGAAAATTTATGGACTAAAGAAATTAAATTTACAGATCATCAAATGTTAAGAGAAAACTGGTATAAAATGATTTTTATATGGTAAGGATTACAGTGGAAAGTGTTGGAAATGCCAATATATGGATGTAACTTTCTGTCATATGCGGTGGACATGTAAGATGGCAAGAAGATACTGTATAAAAAAACATTAGGAGATGCAAAAGATACTGAAGTTTCACTTTGCACTGGTGCTTAAAAGTATGTTATTAAATATTTTACCAAGCAACATAATAAGAGCATAGTGAACTTTTTAAATAGATAGGGAACAAAAAAAACTACTCATGCCTCTGTAGGTGAAAACAATAATCACAGTCAAAGATGGCTGGAACGGGATAACAAGGTGCAAAAGGGGTGGGTGGGATATGAGCAAAATGGGGGTCCACGGAGGGGCCACAAGTCTGGGATGCAGTCCCATGCTGTTGATAAAAGTGTCACATTATTTCAGGATCCTTCAATTTGTCCACTGCAGTAAGATTGTTCCCTGAAGAAATACAATTTTTTTTTAAAAAAAAGAACCAGGACTGAAGTTCTTCCAGAGCAGCTAAAAAACAAAAGGTGAATAAGAAAGGGTCACATACCTGCTCAAGGTGCTACTGATGTCCTGAAAGAGAGAAAAATGAGTCTTGGTTATACAGACCAAATGCAGACCGGGCTGCTTCTTACTGTAGTGGAGATTAATTTCCCCCCTTTATCCTGCCCCTCCCTCTTCAGGAGAATCAATGCCTCCCTTTCCCTTAGAAGTTTTTTCACTGAAACCTTACTTTCAGGAATTCACTTGCCGGCTGCTGGCATTTCTCCTCCATTGCTCTGATCAGGAAAACGTGATGTGAAATCTCCTCAGAGAGCCAGGTGACATTTTCTTCCTGTCTCGTCTGTATCTTTTTCCAGATTATTCAGCTTAGCCAGCCAGAAACACTTTTTCCTCTTCCACGAAGGCCTGCATTTGCTGAGAGACAGCAATGCACTTCATCTTCTCTGCTTCTAATACTCCCTATGAAAAGTCACAGAAATTAGGGAGGGGGCAGAACCACTGAGGATTAGTTAAGGAAAGCCAGCTAGAGCCTGCCGCAACAAATGAACCTGATATGTAAACAAACACCTTTTCTTCTGGCACTAAAGCAGAGTACCAGATTCTTGGCTATTGCTGCTCAGAGGACCATGTGCATGCTAAATGCATTATGACTAGGGTTGCCATTCCCCTGCCAGGGGCTGGGGATCCCCTGCTCCTACCTTTCCGCCCCCCTGCCCACTTATTGTTGAGGTCAGAATGGGCTGCTGCCCGGGTTACTGCAGGCAGGGAGTGCTGCTGGAGGAGTGGTACCAGGTGCCCTAGCGGGCCTCCTGTGCCCAGCAGCAGCCTGTTTTGCCCCCCACCCTGAGGTAACAGAGGCCAGGTCTACTAGCCCTGTAAAGGAATGGGAGGCAGGCCTGGCCACTGAATTCGTGTAGGCTAGGTCTATCTGGCCAGGAAAGGAATGGGAGACAGATCTGGCCTCTGGCAGTACAGAGGCCAAGTCTACCAGCCCAGCAAGGAAATAGAAGATAGACCTGGCCTCCATGAGGGTGGAGATTAGGTCTACTGGCCTGGCAAGGCTATACGCAGTAGACCTGGCCTGCAGTAGTACGGAAGTCACATTACAAGATCAAACAAGACACGAAATAAAGCACAGCAAGAGACCAGATGGAAGGGAACATTAAATTCCCATAAAATATGCTTTTCTCTAAGGCAATGAAGCACGACTTTATAAATGATGTATTAACTACTAGATACAAGAACTGTATAATCATTACCTTTCTGTCACAATCCAATGTCACCTCAAAATGTATATAATATCTGTGAGTAAGCTAGCTTCCTCCGGAAAAACTTGTTTGTTCCCGCTATATTACATTAAAGCTCTGCTTTTCCTTTCAGACTCAGTCCCTTTGTGTGTATTATTGGCCTGTGCATATGAAGGTCCCCCATTGGGCTAACATACTTGAAAACACATGGGAGGGGCTGGCTAAGGATGTAGTCCTAAATGTGCTTTTTAGGAATTACTCTCCCCTTGAGTGTATACTTCTTGGATAAAGCTGCATGCTGGGAAGGTTTTTGCTCCACACTTGTTTATCTTTCTGAATGTGATCTTCTATTCTCCCAATCTCAGTTGGTTCTCGTTTCCTTTCTCCTTTTGTCCCCAGTCTGAATGGGTTTTAGTGGCGGTCAGCTATCACTTTTTATATTTTATTAGTACCTTTCATCTCACCCTCCTTTAATCTTCACAAGTAATTTAGGCTGAGAGAGAGAGAGCATTCACCAAGTTTCATGGCAGAGTAGAGAACTGAATCTGGGCTTTCCAGATCGGGAAAGAGCTGAAAGAGAGTGCTTTGCCAATGCCAAGGCATTGAACCACTCCATAGGAAGCTTACAAGTAATGAATGGTAGGGAATTTAAATTTTGAAAGGAGGAAGTGACCTTAGTGGCAGGGGTGGGATTGGGGGAAGTGACGGCATGATGTGCCGTCACCTGATCTTTGACTTTGAAGTGACATCACAGGACATGTCATTACAAAAGAACATCACATTCTTGTTGAGCTCCACCTCAAAATCTCCAGGGATTTCCTTTATTGGAGATGGCAACTCTATCTCAACAAGCGCACAGGTGGGGAGAATGCAGCATTGCTTAAGGAGTGCAGGTAGGGTTAGCTCTACCTTAAGAAGACAGACTGACCATTTAGACTTGTCTCTTGTGATAAGCAGACCTGTAATAGTTGTAATAGTTTAGTGTGACTCCTGAGGAGAAGGCAGAGTAGTGGTGATCACTGCTGTTGCCCCGTGTATGAGAGGCCCTAACCTGGGGTTCAGAATGATAGAAGGCGGTCAAAAACAAACTGTTTCAAGGAAAAGGCCCTGAATGTTAAAAGGCTCAACAACCATCATTTAGTGCTGGTTTAAAGCTTAAAGTTGTTATCCAAAACATTAGTGTAAAATTAAATTCCACACTGAAGCTATAACAACAGTACAAGTGCCTCAACGAGGCTAACCCTTGACTGAGTTGGGAAGCCTGTGTCGACTAAAGTGCTCCTTTTAAATTTATGTAACACAAATAAACCATATTTGTTGTTTTAAGGCTCGCCTCAGAGATCTTAGTTTCCTACTATCCTATAACATAATTGTGTTAGCGGGTTTCCGATGACTCACCAGTTATCCCAGCGCACAGGTGCGATAGTGCACCCCTAGCGGGTTAAGCGGAGAGTCGCTCCTGCTTGCTGCTACAAATCAGGACCCAAGGAGGCCAGAACGCTGCTGCTGGGCTCATGAGCTCACCAGGGGACTGCCTCCCCCCCTCCCCGTGCTCCTGGCCTTTCCACCGGCCCAATGGGTGCAGAAGCGCCCCAGCCAGCCGCCTCCTCTCCCCCTCCCCCACCATGCCACTGGCCCAATGGGCGGAGAAGTGCCCCGGCCAGCCACCTCCTCTCTCCCTGCCCCACCTTGCCACAAGCCCGATGGGTGCTGAAGTGCCCCAGCCAGCCTCCTCCCCTACCCCTACCCCATCGTGCCACTGGCCCCATGGGTGCAGAAGCGCCCCGGCTGGCCGCCACCTCTCCCCCTCCCCCTCCTTACCACCGGCCCGATGGGCACAGCAGCGCCTCAGCCAGCCACCTTCTCTTCCTCTTCCCCGCCTTGCCACCGGCCCGATGGGCGCAGAAGTGCCCCGGCCGGCCGTCTCCTCTCCCCCTCCCCCACCTTGCCACTGGCCCAATGGGCGGAGAAGTGCCCCGGCCAGCCACCTTCTCTCCCATGCCAATGCCTTGCCACTGGCCCAATGGGCACAGAAGCACCCCAGCCAGCTGCTTCCTCTCTCCCTCCCCTGCCTTGCTACCAACCCAATGGGCACTGAAGTGCCCTGGCCACCCGCCTCCTCTCCCCCTCCCCCATCTTGCCACCGGCCCGATGGGTGCAGAGGCGCTCTGGCCGGCTACCTCCTTTCCCGCCTTACCACCGGCCCAATGGGCGCAGCAGCGCCTCAGCCAGCTGCCTCCTCTCCCCCTTCCCCGTCTTGCCATCGGCCTGATGGGCGCAGAAGTGCCCTGGCCGGCCGCCTTCTCTCCCACGTCCCCGCCTTGCCACTGGCCCAATAGGCACAGAAGCGCCTCGGTCAGCACCCTCCTCTCTCCCTCCCCTGCCTTGCCACCGACCCGATGGGTACTGAAACACCTTGGCCGCCTGCCTCCTCTCCCCCTCCCCCACCTTGCTGCTAGCCCGATGGGCGCAGCAGCGCCTCGGCTGGCCACCTCCTCTCCCCCTTCCCTGCCTTGCCACTGGCCCAATGGGTGCAGAAGCGCCCCGGCTGGGTGCCTCCTCTCCCCCTCCCTTGCCTTGCTACCGGCCCAATGGGTGCAGAAGTGCCCCAGTTGACCACTTCCTCTCCCCCTCCCCCACCTTGCCACTGGCACTAGCCGGCCTCCTCCTCTCCCCGTCCCCTGCCTTGCTATTGTCCCCGGCTGGGTGTCTCCTCTCCCCCTCCCCATCACTGGCCGATGGGCGCTGAAGCGCCCCGGCCCCAACCACCTCCCCCCCCCTTTCTGGCTTTTCCCAAGAGACTAGATCTACCTTCCCCTTCCTTGGCTGCTTGGCTGGGAGTCCTGGCCTCTGGACCCACAGAGACCAGGTATACCTACCATGGCTCTGCTGGCTGAGTATACCTGGCCTTTATATTCCTAGAGGCCAGGTCCACTACCCATAGCATTGCCAGGCAGCTGCAGGGCCTAGGAGCGCACCACGGCCATTGCTGCCCCCTGCCGGTAGCGCGCCATTCCTCTGCAGCCATCTGCAAGGTGCAAGAGCACACCAGGGTTCTTGATGCCCCCATCCCATAGTGCTCCCTGCTCTGCAGCCAGCTGCGGGGACAAATCTGAGGAGCACTCCGGGGCCCTTGCCACCCATGGCAGCACTTCCAGCTTCTGAAGCTGCCCGATGTGGGCCACGGAGGCAGCAAAGAGGCCCAGCATGGCAGCACTGCCCTCCCTAGGCCCCACAGCAGGGCCCTGCTAAATCTGTTTTATAGAGCCCATTGTATTTTTTCTCACAATGGGCTCCGTTTCTAGTTGCATAATAAAATTAATGTCACAGCAGAGACCCCTCTATTTTTACACATGATGCCATATCTTTTAAAGCACAGACTGAACCATTTTTTGCCTCACTGACCAAAGTCCTAAGAATTATTTCATACAAGGATACCCAAGCCATTATCTTAACAGTAAAAAGAAACACCTACCAGATAATTATGTTTTTTCTCCTCTTCGGCCACTTTCTGTTCCTTAATTTTTATTCTTTTTTTCTCCAGAGATAAAAGATAGGACTGGATCTTTTTCTGCAGAAGAAGAAATGGTTGATTTGAGGAGTGGGTGTCAACAAGCAGGGATTTTCTTAGAGTGGAGGGAGTTTCCATTTTAAGGGTTCCTCTGTCTTGACTTAGGGATCATTTATAAAAAAAACTTCAATGAAAAGAAATGTTTTGTGTGTATGAAACTCACACAGGTTACATGAAATTAAATAGGCGTCACATTCCATTTCCCAAAGCTCAGCAAATCCTGCGGCTGTACCCACTGTTCCATGTATAAATCTCCATGCCTCTGGGCTGGCGACTCAGGGGAGGGGGGAGAGAAGAGTAGACAGACAAGGCTTTACTCGCTTCTGCTATGGACCCTGACATGATGCACCACTGTATCTCGTAAGAGTCTGACAAGAAACCCCAAATAAAGTCAGAGTTGTTTCGCATTAACAAAATCTCCATCATGAAGAGAAGGCCTGAGCGAGGCCTGTGTACATGCAGTGCATCTCTGTCACCCCCAAATGCAGACCCACACTGCACCCTAACCAGTTGACAAGTGGTTACTCCAGCATGAGAACCAAGC
Source organism: Eublepharis macularius (assembly GCF_028583425.1). Lineage (NCBI taxonomy): Eukaryota > Metazoa > Chordata > Lepidosauria > Squamata > Eublepharidae > Eublepharis > Eublepharis macularius. The sequence continues at coordinate 161,413,000 of NC_072793.1, read as the reverse complement.
ATGTTCCATCATCTGTATAGCCCCACCATGGATTCTGCTTATTGACCATGTGGGAATGGAAAAGAATAGAGGGAAATGGCTTCTGCAGAAGCTCAAGAAAGGCTGCAAAACATCAACACAAAAGAGGACTTCAGTGGCATCTTAAAAAGAAACATTAATTCCAGCATGAGCTTTCATGAGCTGGGGCTTCAGATCTAACAGACTTGAAACATCAAAGCAGGACATGAGGTGCTGTAAAGGAGAGATCAAGCCCCATGGACCAGTCATTTCCACTCCACTTCATCACACCAGGCCTGTTCTCTTCAACCCTCTTCAGCCCCTCCGCCGCTGGAAATGTTTAAGAGACTAAAATATATATATATATATATATATATATATATATAGGATAAAGGTATAAATCCCGTGTGATGCTTTCCAACCTTATATTCTTGGGCAGCCTCTTCCATAGGAACCACATTGTGATCACGGTGTTCCATGGACCTGTCACACACCACACAGATGAGAGCTTGATCATCTCTGCAGAAGAGTTTCAGAAACTCCTTGTGTATCACACATACACCCCACTTCCCCTCTGCTCCTCTTCCCTCCTCAAGTTTCTTGACAAGTTCAACAAAGTTTGCCAGTCGCTGGTCTGTTCTCACATTCGTTGGCTGAACGGTGTCTTTGCAATGAGGGCAGGAAGCATCTGTGTTGGATTCTGCCCAACACTGGGTGAGGCAGGCTCTGCAGAAGCTGTGCCCACAGTCAACAGTCACAGGATCCCTGAAGTATTTGAGACAGATGGGGCAAGTTGTTTCCTCGGAGAACTCCTTCATGAGACCCCCAATGGCCACGTCTTTGTTCCCCTGACTCGTGGTCAGAGACTGCATTTTGTTTCCAGTTTCAGACATTGCCTGAGTGTTTCCTATGCTAGAATTGCCTCAGGATGGGGAAATGATCTTCAGTGAGCTGGAATTAAAAAAATATCAAATTATCATCATCATTTATAGTCCATCTTAAAATGAATTAGAACAGCCACCTACTGAAAATGTGGGTATAACTAATATCTAAATGGGAAATCATGCTCGGTGTGCTAACTAGGAATAGGCAAGGGTATCTAGAGGTATTTTATCTATTACAAGGTAGGATTTTATTCTGCTATCACACTAGCTTGTATTTTGAATAGCATGGTCACTGGTTCATGAAAATCACCTAGTTTCCTGATGATACTGTTTTCTTAGACTCATTTGAAGTTTCCTTATCAAAACATTACAATATTTCAGAAATGAACATGGCCCGCTGTGAAGTTTATGTACCCCAAACCCACCCTTCCCAGCACATATACAGATGGAGGATCATCCTCTCTGCAGTGTAACAGATTGACCCAAACAAATTAGGCTAAATATGCCACAAACAGATCAGAATGGGTGATCAGAGCAAACAGCTCTAAACAAGCAAGTCAGCCTACATGCAGACAACATCTTTGGCTTGCATGTAATAACTCCCGTTGTACTCACAAAGAGGGTGGTTGCAGAGAAAATACGCCCTCCCTCTTAGAGATGTAAGAGAAGAGAGTGCCTGTCTGCTTGGGGAGAGACTGTTTCATCCCAGGGAGAGCGGTTTTCCACCTGTTCTGCCCCTCCCCTCCAGCTCCTGGGCTACAAGGGAAGCTACCCTCTGGAAAGAGAAGAAAGTGTTTCCCAGTCCAGGAAGAAACTGGTTAATCAAGGGCAGAGTTGTTACCACCTGTTCTGCCTTATGAAATAGTTCCTTAATCATAAGCAGTAATTGTGGAACTGGCTAATTTTGCATATTGGTGAAATTTAATTTTGTGTGTTTTTGTACACTGTAAACTGCTTGGGGCCTGTGGTGATGGTGGAGAGTGCTCTAAAGTCAGTGTTGACTTATGGCAACCTAATGGGGTTTTTCAAGGCAAGAGACTACCACTGCCAGCTTCTGCAACTCTAGTCTTCACTGCAGGTCTCCCATCCAATTACTAACCAAGGCCAACCCTGCTTAGCTGCTGAAATCTGACAAGATCAGGCTCACTTTGGCTATCCAGGTTAAGTTGCTTGGGGCTTATACTGTATGGAACAAAGCAACTTAAAAGTGTCCTAAACAATTAAGATTTCCAGAAACTTTGAGAAAAACTTAAATATATGCAATGCTATACTAACTTTTGTAATAAACCCAAACCTATTTTGCTACTTTAACATTACAGGCGTAATTTATAACTTAGCATAAACAATCGTATCAATTGACATATTTATGGAATTAAGTTTAAATGCCTTATTTTCTGCAAGCAAGATTATGAACACACCGAATGCTAAAGAAAAAGAAAGCCGCAAACGCTGTACCCCAGCTGAGTACATTTCATTCTTTCCAAAAGGGAAGGGAAACGTTGCAAAGGATTTTTTTCTGTTTAGGGATGGTGTAAAAGTAGAAATGGAGCAGAATAGCTTGGGACAGCAACAACTTGACAAAAATATTTTAATAATGAAAACATTGCAATACTATATTTTTTATTAACCCTTTCCCAGAAAAATCGCATTCAGAATAGGCATTTTACACTTTTTTCCAGGGGTGGGGAGGAAAAAATAGGCTGTTTCAGAGGCACAGAGGAACAGTCCAGAAATAATATTAGGACCCTGTTTAAAATACCATTGACTCCACCCCAACCAAATCAACGTATCGTATCATATAGGACTAGACAAGAACACTGTACCACTTTCCACAGAATCCATGTGCCAGTACGCATTCTGTGCAATTAACTGCTTTGCGCAAAACATTGGCAGGTAATGGATACAGGAAAAGTCTGTGGCAGTTCTGTGATTTGGCATATCATACCCTAGAAAGTCTGTTGGATCTGCAATGTTCATTTAGCAGCCTTAGAATCTGTTGCTGTAATGGTCCAGGTTCATTTTAGCTGGGAACAAGTTAATAAAAGTATAGTATTGCAATGTACTCATTTCTACAATACTGTAGTCAGGCACCTTTAACACTCTCTGCTATTTTCTGCTGCCAGTAATATCATTTATTAAATTGCTGTTTGGGTTTTTACACTGTCCCATTTTTTTCAGCGCTTCTACAAATTTCCCAATTTTTGTAACAGATTTTTTTATGCTACACAATTTGAAGGAATGAAACCTTGTCTTAAAAACAACTCCAACTCACTCCACCACCACCACCCCGCCTCCATCCTAGTAGTATTATTTGTCGCTCTCCAAAATTTCCGTTGAAGAAGCCGATGGGAGTAAAACCTTGTCCTAAAACCGTTTCATTTGAACAAATACACCCACAGCCACTTCTCTTGTTCAGATTAAGCATCACTCTTCTCTTGTCCAGAGAAACTAACTTCTCTATCCTTTGGGGGAGGGGATCAAACCATCACCACAGAGTTTTCAAGGCAAGACTAAAGAGAGGCGGTTTGCCTCTGCACAGCAATCCTGGGCTCCTTTATTGGTCTCCCATCCAAGCACTAACCAGGGTCCACTCTGTTTAGCTTCTCAGACCTGATGAGATGGGGTTAGCCTGCTAGACGTCTTGCTGTTTGGTCTTTAAGGTGCTATTGGACCCCAGTCTTGTTTTTCTCTTGCTCTGCTACTGCAGACCAACACGGCTACCCACCTGAAACTATCTTTTGCAATTCTAATCCAGAGAAGCAGCGTTTCAAATGAACTTGAAACTCTCCCCTCCCTGTCCCTTTCACATCTCTTACTTACATAATATGTAATATTTGATTTATATATTGCCCTTCAGGACAACTTAACGCCCACTCAGAACGGTTTACAAAGTATGTCATTATTATCCCCACAACAAAACACCCTGTGAGGTAGGTGAGAGAGCTCCACAGACTAGCCCAAGGTCACCCAGCTGGCTTCAAGTGGAGGAGCGAGGAACCAAATCCAGTTCTCCAGATTAGAGTCCAGCGCTCTTAACCACTACACAAAACTGGCTCTCTAAAGTTGTGTTCTGACAAGAGCAATCGTGAACCGGTCTACTTGGAAGTAAGTCCCATTTTGTTCAATGGGCTTACTCCCAGGAAAATGTTCTCAGGATTGCAGCCTAAACTTCCCATCGATCCCTCTCAGCTGAGTTCTGAATCCTTTTGCTGGGAGAGGTTAAACTGTAGCAGCTTCAAAACTGCTACACTTTCCTCCGTTTTGCCAAGCTTTTGATTCAGTCGCCACCAGGGGTTGCTCCCCGCCCCGCAAAGTTTGCTTCTAAACTTCCACTCCGCTTTCCTGCTCCCATCCAGCCTTCTCCCTCAGTGTTAATACTGCCATTCAATTAAACACGAACCTTGCTGAGCGCTACAAGAAGCCCGGCTTTGCGGTCCAAACGAGCCACTTCCCCACGGTCTCTCCGCAGAAGCCACAGGCAAACTGGGAAAGCGTCGAGGACGCTCGGATGGCGCGGGAAAATTCGAAAGTGTTTCTGATTGGACAGGAGTAGCTTCTCGACGCGCTGGAGAAACTACCTCGACCAATCAGGAAGAGACCAGCAGGCTTCTCGGCTGTGAGATGAAACGTAGTGGTCGGCTAGAGGGAAGTCGCCTGTGCTTGGAGGTTTACAAAGAGATGCAGCCGCGTGTGTACCCGACACGTGTGGAAGCGGGCCAACGCGTGTATTCGAGCATTCTGCTCCTGCTCCCCCCGTCCCGTTCATAAAACTCGTGGGCTTCGGTTATTTATTGCGCTTGGTGCGCCCGCTCTCCAGCCCCATAGCTCGCTGCCCTTTGAGACGCCTGGCGTTATTTTCTGGCTAGAAGCGTTTCCGCTTCCAATATTTAACAATCGTTTGACTACTGAATGAACAGATACGCCTCCCCTGCCAAAAGAGCTGCAGCAATATCGGTTGAAGCAACAGAGATCATCCTTTCCTGGCCAACTATGTAGGAAAAATCAGATTTATAACAAATGTCATACTCCGACTTTTTGCCAGTGGGGAACCCTACTGGGTTGCATTTTACTCCATTTTATCCTCACAACTCTGAGAGGTATCTTGGGCTGAGAAAGTGTGACTAACCCAAGGTCACCAAGCCACTTTTAAGTGAAAGAGCAGCGAATCAAACCTGGACTTTATATGCTCTCAGATATCTTAAGGAGGTATCTTAAATCTCCCTTATTTTGTAAAATGGGGATATGTAGTATAAGTGGATGGGTGAATGGCAGGTTCAAATCCCACTACTGCCATCTCAGCCGAGGGCCTTTGGTAAACCACTCCTTCCAGCCCCAGCTGTATTGTGGGGATAACAACAGAGTTTGTTCACCAGGCTGAGTGGGACACTAATCTGTCTAGAAGAGCAATAAATAAGCCATTATTATTATTATGTGCTGCCTGCCTTTCTTGAGTAAAGCTTTGCTTCAATTGCAATAGCAGAGGGATGTTCTGATTCCCTTCATTTCCAACACTGCGGGTTTCACCATCCTCGTGAAGCTGGTGGCCATTTTACAAATGCCCATCTTATGCATGCCACTAAGAATTAAGAACTGTACCTTCTATTGCCAATGGGGGAGGCAGGGTTTCTTGAGACAACATTGGACAGGATGTTCTGGTTCGCTTTATTTTGGGGACTGCAAAGCCCATTGTCATCCTGAAGATGGGAGTTAAGTTTGAGACTCTTAGCTGTATTTTCTGATGAGTTATGCCTGTCACAAAGAACCTTAAGTGCCATCTGCAAATAGTGGTGGTAGGGTGTGTATGTGGAGATAACCCATTCTAAGATGGTCTGATTTCTTTCATCTTTAGCACTGCTATTCCAATAATCACCCACAGTGGCAAATTTTGAAATGTCACCCTCGCTGCTGAATTTCTGCTTCTTGTCGGGACAGGTGCGTATTGACCAAACAACGCTCTTCCAGCTAATGCAACTATCTCTGTATTTTTCCCACCTTTATTTCTTCATCTTGTAGTGAATGTGTCTGCTTCTTGTACTCTGTATACTCAAAGTTATTAAGTAAAGGCTTTGATTCATTGAAGTATTAGTCTCCTCTCTTGTTGGGCGTGCTCCAGAAACTGACCCTGGTCATGATTCCTTAATATAATGCCAATTGCCTATTAATTCCCCATCTTTGAGGCAGTTCGGCTAACAGGGCAAGCTGATCTCCAGTGGCAGTGACAGTATCTTTGGGATTCATCATTTTCCTGAGGATCATGAGACAGCAATACAAGCATTTTCAAAAGAAAGCAACACGTCATCAGGTCAGGAGGGTCTACACTCCAAGTATTTCATGTCAAAGACAGAACTAGAATCATTCCGATTAGGAAATAATTACATTAAGGGTTTCTGTTGGTTCACAGAAATTCAGACAGGATGTTGCCTTCACCCAAAGGGTGGCTAGACAGATATGAAAAGTGCATCCAGACCCCACAGTGTTACCGTCTGTGGAAGGTGGCAGATCCTGCAGTTTGTGGGACAGCAAAATATCTTGAGCAGGCCCTGAACAGACCCCTCTAGTGACCAATGCTCTGTCCCCTTGATAGACACAACAGGAAGACAATTTTTGAGAGAAATCAGTTCCTAAGGAGATTTTATGCCCTATTAAACAATCAAGGTGTAAACACACAAGTAGGAAAAATCAGTCACAAATTGTATCAAAAATAATAGAATGGAGTACCAACTCTCCAAGTACAGTCAAGAGAATCAACAAGAAATATCATTTTAAATTTTAAATCGTCTTCTCTATGACCACTATTTACAAAATGCTCAATCATGGAAGCATCCGTAACCTTAAGCCGTATCCAGGACATATGTTCTAATAAGCGAGTTTTCAATTGCCTCATAGTGCTGCCTACATACAGCTTATTGCACTTAAAGACAATTAAATAACTCCCATGTACTGACAAGTAGTCAACACCTTTAGCTGAATAGTTTTATCATAGGAAGAAACATTTATTTGCTCCCCTGTTATAGCAAGAGGGCAAAGGCGGCAATGGCCGCATCTATAGTGACCTCTTGGATGGTTAAGAGTCATCAGCAACAGTTTTGAAGTCGGAATGGACAATCAAATCTTTCAGATTCCTATTGCGTCTAAAACCTACTGAAGGGGGCATTTCACACCCTTTGATGTCACACAGTAAAGGCCAGTATTTCTGAACTATTCTTAATTGTTGCGCCTTAGGTGTAAAATCTATTGCCCATCTAATAAGATTATGGGTTGCCTTGTTCTTAGCTTTAAACAATTCCCTTCAGGGGACTGCCTCCACACGCTTACGGGCTTCATATAGGGCTCTTTGGGTATCCTCTATTGTAGAACGACTGTAGTATATTTTTGGATTCCCTATTGTATTCTAAGTGTGCTGTAGCATTATGTTTAAGACAGAGTAGCTGTCCGTATGGTATGTTTACTTTCAGATGATGGGGGTGGTAAGAGCCGAATTCCAAATAGGAATTACGGTCTGTCGGTTTCCTATATGGTTTAACTCACAAGGTGTTCTCACTAGTTCTATATACTGAAAGGTCTAGAAAGTGCACACAATTACTGCTCTCATCCCAAGTGAACTGGATATTTTCATCAATGATATTAAACCACTTCCCCATGAAACTGAATTTGTCAATTCCAAAAACAATAAGGAAACAATCATCAATATATTTACAATAGAAAACAATAATGTCAAAGAATGGGTTAATAAGTCTGTTAGGTATTGAAGTCTCTTCAAGGTTTGCCATATACAGATTGGCCACACTGGGTGCTGTGCCACAACCCATGGCTACTCCCTTTTTGCTGTAGGTAAATCTGATCTCACCTATGATAAAACTATTCAGCTAAAGGCTTTGACTACTTGTCAGTCCATGGGAGTTGTTTATTTAATGGTCTGTAAGTGCAATAAGCTGTATGTAGGCAGCACTATGAGGCAATTGAAAACCCACTTATTAGAACGTATGTCCCGGATACGGCTTAAGGGTACGGATGCTCCCATGGTCGAGCATTTTGTAAATAGTAGTCATAAAGAAGACAATTTTAAATTTACAGTTCTTTTTTCAGACCCGAGTATTCCAAAACGGGATTTGCAGTGTGTTATTTAAGAAAGAGACACAATGGATCTTTACTTTAAAGAGCCTTAAAACTGAGGGTCTTAATAGCGATTTAGACTTTACTTGTTTCTTATGAGTTCTTTACCTTTTACAAACATCAGGAGTACGTTCTTGTCAGGAGCACTCCCCTGGTAATTATCATGACTACGTACTTCTGCCCTATTGTACTCGTCAGTGCGCAAGGACACCATGTAAGACTCATTGTAATTATATGGAAATTGACTGTCTTAAATGATGTGATTCGAGATACCTGCTTGATCTTTTGTTAAGTCTTCATTGTTTTTCATACGGCTTCATTGTTTATTGTATATGGAAATATGGTTGTTATATATTATTGCTTGTTCCTTTGAAGTTCATGGTGGTTGTATGTCGCCCCTGATGAGGTGGCAAATATGAAACAGCGGAATCTAGCCAGCACTGTCTGTTGGGCACCTTGGGGTACACTCGTCGCAGCCCTCCAGATACAGCTCCACCTAGAAGGAAAGCATAGCGTCATTGACTTCTTTGATTATTCTCAGCAATTATGGACTTTTCAGACTTACCTTTTGGACGTCTTCCTCTTTGAACTTCAAGTACTGTTTGTAAAGTGCACAGGTGCAAATGGTTTCATTGGTAACGGGCACTAGGTTTTGTATTTACATTTAATTCTTGTTGATTTTCTTGACTGTACTTGGAGACTTGGTACTCCATTATATTATTTTTAATACAATTTGTGACTGATTTTTCCTACTCGTGCTTTTACACCTCGTTAGTTATCTTTTTGAGTAGGTTCCTCACTTATTTTTATGCCGTTAAACAATCAGCCATCATGAAAGACAAGCCAACAAAAGCAACATGTTAACAAGACCCTGCATGTCTGTTGTATTATCGATAGAACAAAACTGGGCAAATGGGAATTGTTTCCCGTCACCCACTAGAGGGCCTGATCACCGTGTTGCTTTTAGCCCCCACTCCGTTTTAAGCCTGGTCTGATATTTCTGTTTTTAGATCTGACCCCCATAGAGGGATCCTGCCTTGAACACAATTGGGAAAAAAATCTGCCAGGAGCATAAACACTTGGGTTGGATCCTTCAGAAAATTTCCACAAATGGAAAGAGAAGGGATTTTTGCTGATTCTCCTCTCCCAACCTTTGACTCTTCCCCCTCAGACTTTTGGGGGGGGGGGCGCTATCCATTGGAAATAGCATTTTGGAGGGTATTCTGGGCTGTAGTGGATGGGAGGAGGGCCAGCAAGGTCCATTAGATTGATGGAAATCCTATCCAACAGTGGAAATTTTCTGTGAGAGCCAAGCCCTGGCCTAGAATGTCACACAGCAGCCAATACAAATTTCTAAATCCAAAACAGACAGTTGCTGTCTACCCATGGGATCAGTATTTGAAAACAATCATGACCCTATAAAAAAGGTACATGTGTATCAGAGGATTAATATGACAATTTAACTCTAGTGAGATCCTTATTTTTTGGCACAGTATCTTTAAAAGCAATTTGAAAGGGCTCAGTTTCTATGTGCCATGAGAAAATTTTAAAGGCAGAAGAGGTTAGTACAGATTCCACACACTGCCTCCCCTCTTACTCCACAAGTGGAAGATTCTGTGGTCTATCAACAGGAAGCCCACTAAGACAGTAGGATAGGATAATTTATTGTATATGGCCATAAACCTTCACAATCCAAAACCTTTAATTAAAAAGACAAAAAATTTACACAAATACACGAAGACTCTAGATTCTATCATGTCTCTTCAGCAGCTAAAGAGAAAATGCTAAAATGTCACCTCTTTCCAGAGTTGGGGAACATATCATAATAACCATAATGTGTTTTTTCGTACAATGAAGAAATAGGGATGGAGGACCTCCCCACAGAATGAGGACGAATGGAAAATGAGGGTTATGTGCAGAAAAATTGTCTCCTTGTTATGGATGGTTCCAGTACAGACAGATCAGAGACCTTTATAATGCGGACTGCCAGAGAGGAGGAATAAGATTGGAAAACTTGGAGTTAGAGGAAGTGATACTACAAGAAGGCAAGAAAGAAATATCCAAGATTTACAAATTACTTTTAAAATGGTTCACGGTGGACGAAACAGTAAAAGTCCAGATGGTGAAGTGGGCAATAAACTTTCATAAAGAAATAACAATGGAGGCATGGGAGTACCTATGGAAAAATACAGTGAAGATTTCAACTTGTACGAACATTAAAGAGAATGTGTACAAAATGATTTACAGATGGTATTTAACACCAAAGAAAATTGCGCTAGGAAATACTAACATGTCAGATAAATGCTGGAAATGTAAAAAGCATGAAGGATCATTATATCATATGTGGTGGACATGTGAAGTAGCTAAACAGTACTGGGGAGAAATAATTGAAGCAATAAATGAGATTTTACAAATACAAATAAATAAGAACCCAGAATTGTTGCTACTGAATTTGGGAATGGAGGCAGTTCCAATGCAGCATAGAACATTGTTATTTTATATGACAGCAGCGGCAAGACTTTTGTATGCGCAGAAATGGAAGACACAAGAAATACCAACTGTGGAAGACTGGATTTACAAATTGCTGTACATGGCAGAAATGGACAAAATGACAAGGAAACAAAGATCTTGACCTAGGACAATATACTGTTGATTGGGGGAAATTGAAACAATTTTTGGAAAAAAAGTGGGATGTAAAAGGAGAACTGTGGCTGTTTGAAAACTTTTAAAGAACAATGTTGCAATGAGTAGAGAGAAGGGATCTTACCATCTAGGGGGAATGTAATTATAGTCTAGGCTAATATAATATTTAAGGGAATTTTACACTGAATATATGGGATAATGAGAAGGGGTAAACAGACGTCTCAATGAGGTATACTATATATGATATATAACATAAAATAACGGATTAGTGGATCAGACTTTACATTATAACATATTATGTGGTTGTGCTATATGGTGTTGTGTGCTGTGCTACATTGGTGGCATAGCATACAATATATATATAATATATTACTATAATATATACTATATTGATAGTGTATTTGATGGAGTATATGCTTAAAAGAAAAGAAATAGAATAAGTTTAAAGTAAGAGATAGTGCGATCCCTGCTATATATTATACTATACTGTTATGTTATATTGATATGAGATATACTATATTGATAGTATGTTTGATAGAGTTTATGTAAAAGAATAAGAATGTGCTTAGAGTAAGAGATATTATGATTCAAAGTTGGTAGGAAAATATAGATGAAACAGATTTAAGTAATAAGAAGGGTTAAGGGTTGGAAAGCTGTTGGAAGTCAATAGGGAGGGGGGAGGAAAAGGGTGGGGGACAGAGTAAGGGGGAAAAATGGGATTATATGTGTTAAATTTGGAAAATTTTCTTTTGTTTTTCCACTCACCAATAAAATTTTATTAAAAAAATAAAAAGAAAATGAGGGTTATGTGGAGTTTTCTATTGCAAACAAAAGGCTAAAGCTCAGTATGAGCTTAGGCTAGCAAGTGATACTAAAATCAACAAAAAAAGAGTTCTTTGCTTATGTTCAAATTAAGAAAAAGAGCAAGGTCATGGTAGGCCCATTGCAGGGACAGGAAAGTGAAAATGTAACAGGAGATGAAGAGAGGGCAGAACTGCTCAATGCCTACTTTTCCTCAGAGCCAAGCTACAAGTGATGGCTTACACAGGTTGGACACTTGTCAGCTTCTCTCAAGTTTTGATGGGAAATGTAGGCGTCCTGGTTTTACAGCTTGGCTCTCCATTACAGCTGCAAGACCAGGATGCCTACATTTCCCATCAAAACTTGAGGGAAGCTGATAAGTGTCCAAACTGTGTCAGGCGTCACTTGTAGCTTGGCTCTTAGTCTTCTCCTGAGACGGAAATGGTCCTCAACATAGCAATAACAGAACACGTGATGAGGGAAGGGAGTTACAGGCTAGGATCGACACGGGGGTAGTACATAAACACTTAGTGTCTTTAAATGAAACTAAGTCCTCAGGGCCAGATGAATTGCACCCAAGGGTACTAAAAGAACTCGCAGATGCAATCTGTGATTCTCTGTCCATTATTTTTGAAAATTCTTGGAGAACAAGTGAGGGGCCAGAAGTCTGCAGGCGGGCAAATGTTGTCCCTATCTTCAAGAAGGGGAAAAAGGAAGATCTAGGTAACTGCCAACTCATCAGCTTGACATCTATACCTGCAAAAGTTTTAGAACAAATCATCAAACCATCAGTCCTTCAGCATTTGGAAAGGATGGCTGTGAATGTGATTACTAACAGCCAGCATGGGTTTCTCAAGAACAAGTCATGCCAGACTAATCTTATCCTTTTTTTTTCTTTTGAGAAAGTTACTACTTTGCTGAATGTTGTAGATGTAGTTTATCTCGATTTCAGTAAGGCTTTTGATAAGGTTCTTCATAATATCCTTGTCGACAAGTTGTTAAAACGTGGCTTGGATCCTATTACGGTTAGCTGGATCTATAATTGGTTGACAGATCACACCCAAAGAGTTCTTTTTAATGGTTCCTCACCCTCTGGGAGAACAGTGACAAGTGGAGTTCCTCAGGGATCAGTCCTGGGGCCTGTTACATTCAACGTTTTTATAAATGATTTGGATGAAGGAATAAAGGGAAAGCTTATTAGGTTTGCAGATGATACTAAGTTGGGAGGGGTAACAAATATGGTTGAAGATAGAATCAGGATACAGGATGATCCTGACAGGCTGGAAAATTGGGTTGAAACAAAATGAATTTCAACAGGGATAAACGCAAAATTCTGCATTCAGGGAGGAAAAATCAAATGCATAATTACAGGATGGGGGAAGACTTGTCTTGGCAGTAGTATGTGTGAAAAGGATCTAGGGGTCTTAGTAGACCACACACTGAACACGAGTCAGCAATGTGATATGGTAGCTAAAAAGGCAAATGTGATTTCGGGCTGTATCAAGAGAAGCATAGTGTCCAGATCATGAGAAGTGATGGTATCGCTCTACTCTGTTCTGGTTAGACCTCACCTAGAGCACTGTGTTCAGTTTTGGGCACCACATTTTCAGAAGGATATAGACAAGTTGGAACATGTTCAGAGGAGGGAAACAAAGATAGTGAAGGATCTGTAGACCAAGTCCTATGAGAAAAGGTTGAAGGAGCTCTGTATGTTTAGCTTCGAGAGGAGATGACTGAGAGGTGATATGATAACCATCTTCAAGTACTTGAAGGGCTGTCATATAGAGGATGGCGCGGAGTTGTTTTCCACTTCCCCAGAAGGTTGGATCAGAACCAATAAGTTGAAATTAAATCAAAAGTTTTTGGCTAAACATTAGGAAGAACTGACAATTAGAGCAGTCCCTCAGTGGAACAGGCTTCCTCGGGAGGTGGTGGATTCTCTTTCTTTGGAGGTTTTTAAGAAGCTGGATGGCCACCTGAGAGCAATGCTAATTCTGTGAACCTAGGCAGATTGCGAGAGGGAGGGCAGGAAGAGTTACATCAGTGCTTCGTTCTTGTGGCCTCTTCTTGTATGCCCAGGGTAAGGCTGATTGCCACCTTGGGGTCAGGTAGCAAATTTCTCCAGGCCAGTTTGACTAGGGATCCTGATGGAGTTTTGCCATCTTCTGGGCATGGAGTAAGGGTCAGTGTGTGTGTGTGTGGGGAGGAGGTATTTGGGAATTTCCTGCATTTTGCAGGGGGTTGGACTAGATGACTATAGAGGTCCTTTCCAACCCTGTGATTCTATGATTCTAAGAGGTAAAACCTTCCTGATGAAGTCACATGGGGCCCAGTGAATGAGATATTTTGCAGCATGTTTAAATGATGAAAATGTATAAGTTGTTACTGAAATTTGAAACAGAAGAAGAACTGTGAAAGATTTTATGGCAAAATGGGCTAAAAAAATTGGGTATAATATAATGATGGATAAGTAGAAAAATATGTGGATAAAGGGGCTTAAATTTACTTTTGAGTGTCAGACTTAAATAATTTTTTTATAAAATGATGTATTGCTGGTATATGTTCCCTTACTTAACAAGCATCATGACTTGAAATAGCAATTCCATCCCGCGTCCCCCTCACCAAGTGAAAAAATACTTTGGAGACAGTCCATATTAAATGTGACTGGAAAATTGTGGATGACTTAACCTTGATATAGTGGCTTTAGAAGAAGCACACGGGTGCGAAACGGGATATTCTGAAGCTGGCAAGCCCGTTGCCACCTCCAGCTGGGAGTTTACAGTTAAAAAAATTTTGACTCACCGGCCAAAATTGATTTATTCTTCACTGTGCGGTGTGAAATTTAGTTCTGTACTTCTGAACATAAAACTTCATTGTTGGATTGTGGTCCCTGTGATTTTTTTGGTATATGTTCCCTGACAAATTAGCTAAGATGAGTAAAGGTACATCAAATAAATGTTGGAAATATGAGAAACAAGAAGGAACATTCTATTATTTCTAGTGGACTTGCAGTAAGGCTAAAAAAATTTGGATTCAAATACATATGATAATACAAATTTTTTTAAGGACTAGTGTACAGTTTAATCCAGAAGCCTTTTTGTTGGGATTAACGGACAAACAGTTGGAAAATCAGCATGGGGTTTTATTTTTGTATATGACTACAGCAGCGAGGCTTTAATATACAAAAAAATGGAAAAGCACAGAATTGCCTTCAACTGAAGACTGGATTAGGAAAATGACAGAGCTAGACAAGATGGCTAAACTCACAGCTTTGATCAGAGATAAAACATTGTCTACTTTTTTGGCTAACCGGAATCCCCTTATTGACTTTATGCGTGAAGTAAGGAAAAATGATTTGATGGTTTGTGGCTTTGATTTTTAAGAAGATAAATCTGGGGGAAAACAAATAGAAGGGAGGCAGTAGTGGAAAAGAAAATTTTGGAAAGATTCAATTTTAAGTACAAGGTTTGTTAAAAAAAGATAACTGTTGTAGAAAAGAATGGAAATGAAATATATATTATTGTTTTCTTTTATTTCTTAAGTTCTGTTTCTTCTTGTTGTAAGTTTTTTACTATCCTTTTCTTTATTTTTGCTTTCTGCCCTTTTTATTGGGCTTTTAATGCTATGAATAAAATAAAATTATAATTAAAAAAATTATACAGCGGCCTGGGCTTTTCCAATACGCTGTAAGTTTGTAATCCTCCCTTCAGCCTTGTAGAGCAGGCTGGTGGCAACAGTCCTGCAATGGAACTGAATTAGTTGCTGGAGGAGAGCAATGAAGGAAAAGAGCCGCAGAGTGCCCCCCACCCCTAGACTGTATCATAGGCTCAGTTAGATGTTATTGCCAGAAAAATGCTCCTAATGCAAACTCCCTCCCCCTCCACTATGCTTTATCCTACTGATCAAGTACATGGGCTCCATACATTTGGAGCAGCTAGGTGGGTAGGGAAAACAGGATGGGGGGTGGGAGAGAAAAGTTAAGCCCCTTCCCTTCTACCATAGGCCCAGTCTTAACCAATCTATCCCTCACAGCTACCATTTACATTTCAAAACCACCCAGTAAATCAATTCTTTTACACTCCCCACCATTATACCAGCTCTCATTTGCCTGCTACCCCCCTTATCCTCCCCAGCCCCTCTTCCCTGGATAGCATAATTACTGTTCAAATTCATGGCAGGGAAAACTCCCTCTCCCATTGAGCTGAGGCATCTGACTAATGCAACATGCCTGAATATTTGAAAAACAAGTTTCAGTGGAACCTAAATCTCTTATGAGGAGATGAAATTAAATCCTTAATTTCAGGCACACGGTTACCTTTTCTCAGCACGTGCAGTGATTCTTTCAGAGAAGCTGTTATGGGAAGAAAAAATATAAAGAGGTATGAAGAAAAAAAAGAAGTTACTCAGACACTATGCATGTAGCAACATATCACTTCAGAAACTAGATCAAAACTGTTCTCACTTGGGTGCCATTTTCGATTGCTAAGGCAACACAAAACACAACCATGGCCCCTGCCTTGCACAGACACTTTGGAACTCTTAGAAGGACTTCAAGCCCTTCACAAAGTATTGAGTGCCTGGTGGGTTTCCTGATGCTTAATAACCTCTGAAAGCTCCTTACAACGATCTATGCAGGGTGGGGATGTAACATTTCTTTCCCAACCCCACAGCGAAATTTTCTCACTGGCACGGAGCCCTGGCCAGGAGACGGGGCTAGGAAGCTATTAACTATTTCTCTCCAACCTCTGAGTCACTGGAGTGACACTTCAGTACTTTGCCAACATCCCTGGATATCTGCCTGTACAGTGGAAAACTCCCCTTATTCCTGGCAACAGCCCAGGTATACCGTTGCCCTAAGGTTTACTCTCAGCAGCATGGCCTAGAGATCAGAGGCAGTTTGTTAAGAATAAAGTTAATCCATCTGAACTACTACAAAGCACAACACTAGAGTAAAAACAGTACAGAACTGGGATACTGGCTAAGAAATACCAAGCATGGAGAAACGGTCACTAACGTAAGTAAATGTAAACGTACACTTCTGGTACTCCTGCCCCGCCCAGAAACTGGAGATGAAAGGAGGAGGTGGGATTCTATGCGCACGCGCACATAAAGAGGCAGTGCCTTTTCAGGCTCTTCCCCACATGTGCCAAAGAGCCATTACCCAATGCGAGCTTGTGATTTGGGTGTCAAAAGACTGCCAAACCCAGATTGCCCAATAGTAGCAGCATATCAGAAGGATGTCAATGTTTTTTCTCCAGGCTGTAAAATCAGCCATCCAGGATGGAATGGCCAGGGCTCTTCCAGTGAGGCTCCACCAGCCGACTTTATCATGCTAAAATGTCAAGCTCTATTTGCCCATCTGCTCCTCAATCCAGGAAAGCAGGGCCTCAGCATTATTACCTCAGCAACCCAAAACGGCCCCATGAAGTTGTCTCATGAGATCTGGTGCCAAAGCACTCCTTCCCACCACAATAATATGCTTGCAAAGACATTACTCCTGTAATGGCTTTTATTGTCTTATCCCCCCATGACACTATGGAGAAGGGGTGTCTAACCTACAGTCAAATGCCCCTGTGCTGCTTCAGCAGCAAGCTGAATATATTACTCAGTTAATCAGTATGTACTAGGACTAGAATGTATGCCTGTAGTTTTAAGAGAAGTGCATCCTGGGAGTGGTAGTGCCCTACGCCACAGGTTTCAGTTCCTGGGGCATTCAGAGCCTGCCAAAACTTGTTAGGGCCATTTCCTCCTTTGTTCAATTCACACCTTGGCAGGAATGAGGAGCAAGTCATCTCTCTCTCTCTTTTTTATTACCATATACAGCTCCACCGTGGACCTTTATCTATGAAAGAGGCACTCTCTCCTTTCATTATTTAGTAGAACTGTGAGTAGAGATTCCTTACATGTATCAAGAAGTTAAATAAAAACAACTTAAGCTTGTAGGCTGTGTGTGTGTGTTGACACTTGAGGACAAAGGGATGGCATTCCCTCCTCATGTCAGAATAGCTCCTCTGGCCCCAGAGCTCCCCCCCCACCCACAACCTGGTGACCAGCACCCCCCCTGGTGCCACCTCAGTCTAAGTGACAACACCCAGATTCCCCCTGCATGGAGACTCTGCTTCCTCCACTGCGCTGATCCTAGCAGATTTTTCAATGGGCCCCATATATTTGAATGCCTCTAATATAAAGTTTATAGCCTATGGTGGTAGGAGGGACAAAAAAGAACCACCTTTCTGAAAAGAAAAAAGTATTTGTCAAAATACCCCATATTTTGGCTCAGCCCTGGTTCAGGAATCCTGACTAACCAGGAGCAGAAAGTCAGATACTCTCTGGTAGGAAACTTGCAAATAGCCTAGGAGGAGATCATCTGGAGATCTATATTCTTCCCCTTCAATACCTTCACATTCTTCCAGAGCCTTCTGTATTCCAGGAGTTTGCTGTGAGTAAAACCTGAGAGCCTGTTCCAGTCCTGGAGGAAGTTCCAACCGCTGCCTTTTTGGCTTCTTCTCATGTCTGGAGGGCACAAGAGTGAAGCCTGAATGGGCCTTTATGCTAAAGCAGATTGAGTCACCAAAAAAGGCACTCCAGTAACTCACTTCAAGACTGGAGCTCTTCAAATGAATTTCTATCTTGTGGTGAGGAAAACCTCCTCTGGAATATCCCCCCCCCCTTTAGGACTGAAAGGGATTCTCGTGAAAGGAAAGGCTGACTGCGCACAGACTCTATGACCCTATAGAAAAATGTCTAAAATGTCTGGAAGCTCTTCCACAGCAGATGAATCAGAAAGGGGCATGAGAAAGTCACATACCTGCTCAATATGGTTTTGGGATCCTGAAAGAGAGAGGGAGAGAAATGGGTCTCAGCTTCAGAGAAAACTGACTGGGCTTCTTGATATTCTGCAGGGGATCCGTTATTCCTCCCCCTCTGCTGCTTCTAGGAGAATTTCTAGCATCAGAACTTCTTCATTCCTATTCTGATTAATTGCAGCCTTTCCCATGGCAAAAATTTCAATTTCTCACCTGCACAAATTTGTTTTCAGGCAGCTGCAACTTCCTCTTCATCTCTGTGATCAGGCGTTTTAGATAAGAGATTTCCTCAAAGAATCTGGTGAGGTTTTCTGCGTCCCTCTTCTCCATCTCTTCCTCCAGCTCTTTCAGCTGGGACAGTCTCAGCTGCTCTTGTTTTTCAAGAAAACTGTGCATCCTTTGAAAGGCTGACTTGGTCTTCTGTTTCTCTTCTTCTAACTGTGCCTGTAAGAAGGACACAGAAACAGGGTGGTGGAGAGATCCCAAAACTGGAATAGTAAATTAATCTGACATATAACCAACTACTAGAGAGAGGACACCTCCCACTGAATTCTTTGCTGCTGTCCTTTCAAGGCAGACACGGACACTGGATCTGATTCAATCCATTTGACTTTTTCAGTAACAATCTACTGTTTAGTCATTGGAAATGGGGGTGTCAGATATAATAAAAATATCTTGAGTGTTGCATGGAAATTGCCAGCAACTATCAAGGAATTTCTGACTGGTGCTGTCCTAGCGTCTGATGATTGTGACTCTATCTGTCCTACATGGCAAAAGGAATATAGATATTTGGTCTTGTTTCTTAATAGCTCCAGCCAACTAGCCAACAGGAATGGAGGCAAAGACTCAACCTTCAGCTAAAGGTCAGATATGTGTGAAGGAATAACAGTTTTTAGGTGAGAGGAGACAGATAGACCAGCTATGCTGGCAGGTTGGCTGAAGCAGTCTCTTTCTCTTGCTGGGGAACTGATGTGAGCCTACCTCCTGCCTTAATCCAGCTGGTATTAGGAGCAGAGCATGTGGCAATGCCCACCCCCCACCCCCAACTTAATACAGCTGATATTAGGAGCAAAGCAGGTGGCAATGTCTGTCCCCCTTCAGCCAGCTGGGATCAGGCACAGAGCAGGAAGCAAAGCCCTTCTTCCCTTCACCCAGCTAGGATAAGGAGCAGAGCAGGTGGCAATGCCCACCCCATCTTCACCCTGCCAGAGTCAGGTGCCAAGCAGGCAGCAATGTGTCCCCCCGCCTTTAACCTGCCAAAATCAGGAATAGAGCAGGTAGCCCACACCCCCATCACCCAGCTGGTATCAGGTGCGAAGCAGATAGCAAAGCCCGCCACCTGCCTTTGCTTGTTGGGATCAGGCGCGGAGCAGGAGGCAATGCCCACGCCTCCCTTCACCCAGTGGGAAGCAGGTAGAAATGCCCCCCCTTCACCCCCCCCCCCGGGGATCAGGCTCAGAGCAGGCAGTAATACCTGTCCCCCTTCATCCAGTCGTAATCAGGCACAGAGCAAAAAGCAATGCCCATTTCCCCTTCACCCGGCTGGGATCAGGACTGGAGCAGGTGGCAATGCCCGCCCCCTCCTTTACCAAGCCTGTATCAGGCGTGGAGTAGGTAGCGAAGCCCAACACCACATGGCCGAGATCAGGCATGGAGCAGGTGACAATGCCCACTCCTCTCCTTCACCAGCTGAGATCAGTGACAGAGGAGGAGGGAATGCTTGCCTGCCTGCCCTCCCCTTTCTAGAGCCCATTGTATTGTTTCCCACAACGGGCTTTGTTGCTAGTTTGTAAATAAAGCAAATACTACACAAGGCTCCTTTTCAGTGTTCTCATGGCACTGTTAATGTCTTTGCTTCATTCGTAACTTGAACTTGATAATAAACACATAGAATACACTTCATGTTATCTACATTGAATATTCTTTATATTGTTACCACTATTCTCATTTGATGCAGCAGAAATCAAAGGATGAATGAGCAGGTGTGAATCACATTATACAAGTGAGAGCCCAATAAACATTCATGGCTGAGATCACTGTTTTCTCACTGGCCGAGGGCATAAGAAGCGCCCTGGAATAGCCACTGTGCACTTTGTTCACTGAAGTGCCGTCTGTTCCCCCTATCTCTGAATTTCCATAAACAGCTCTCCCAACAGGATCATACTGGATCCAGTCAGTTAAATCACCATTTGATAACTAAGCCCAAACAGTGTGAGCATTATCTCTGACACCATTAATTTTAGGTCTTAGCAGAACCATCAAGGACAGAGGAGAACTGCTGAGGACATGGAGTTTATAAGATGAAATGAATAAAAACAAACTTTATTTTAAGAAACATGTTGAATTCAACATACACCATAAAACTAACATCTCCTGTTCTTATCGCTAATATCTTCCTTTCCTTGCTACCTGTAAAAACCATACCTAGGCTAGCTCCACCCAAAAAGATCTAAAACAAACTGCCTTTCTTTCTTAGCCTCTCCCCATATCACCCCCTCAATACATACTCTCATCCAATCAGAACACTTCATTCCCAGCTCTCACTCATTGGGACTCTCACTCCAAGGGATTCCACTCCACTTTGCACGCATGCATGCACATGCACACACACACACCTTCCCCCCTCCCAGCCAATATTCTTACCTTTTAAACCACCTGTTAAGAACTACGTACACAACTCTTACAACCTTATCTGCCAATCCTATATGCATTAAGTTGCATCCAACCCCAAAACATGAGCCTTGACACCTACCAGAAATGTCTGGCTTCTCTGGTTCTCTGCCACCTTCCGTTCCAGAAGCTTTTCTTTCTTTTCCTCCAGAGAACGAAGCTGGGTCTGGATCTCTTTCTGCAGAAAGAGAAAAGGCCGCTGCTCTGGGGGAGGTCAGGCCCTCTAACACCCATCATGAATGTTTGCTTAAAGTCATATCTGATTTGTACATGAAGGAATGAGAGCGGTTTGGCTTCTGGGGCTTCTTGTAATTTGTTAATAAATCTTGAGGAGAAACAAGAGGCTTCTCTGTGACTCCTCTCCCTTGAATTAGTCATATTATCAAAACACTAGCTTGATACCTGTGTTCAGCTAAGGTATTTAACTACTTTAAGTCCAGTTACCGCCTTTCTTCAACTGTCTGCTGTTTCCTTGACCTGATTTTACCTCAGAACACAGAATTCCACAGCTGACCAATCAGAGAGAGGGGGAGGCAAGCAGGCAGCAGCCTGCCAGTCACACAGGAAAGCCAGACCCCACAGGGAGATTGGCAGCCCTAGTGGACTTTGAGGGGAAGACTGGGAGGTACGTTTTACCTCAGGACACATTCAATGACTTCCAACAGCAACTGCAAACCGTTTAGAATATGGAGGGGTGAGGACCCATCAGGCTGCACACACAAATTACCTCTGTGTTCCAACTGTCTCTGGGGGGCAATGAGGTGTGGAATGTTGTGAGCCCCAATCACCCTGCATATGCAAATGACCTTGAAAGGTTGGTCCAATCAGGGATGAGTGGCCAAATTGGCAGTGGGTGGGGGCACCAGCAGGCAGGAGCCTGCTCGTCACACAGGGAATTTGTATCCCTTTGGGAAAACACATTTTTCCTCTTTTTACCCCCTTAGGGGGCTAATTTCTTAAAACCCCTTCTTAGTGGGTGTTTACATCATGAAAAGAATGTTCTCCTCAAATTTCATGTTTCTAGGTCCAGGGGTTTGGGCTGGGCATTGATGAGTCAGCCAGGACACTTGTCTATATATGTAACAAGAACGTTAATGAAAAGCTATATATCAGGCATGCTGAGTTAGAGACGGAGTCATGAAACAACTTTAAAGAAAGCCATCATCTGTATCTTATTCTAACCTTGGCTCAATCTAATGGTCAATAACCAAAACCAGAAGGTGGACAAGAGAGGACAAGAGATAGTTCCTAGATATAACATGGCAGAAGAGGAGGGTGGAAAGGGTTCTAAAGGCACAACCGAATAGATGTCCAGGCATTATTTGTTGAGGGCTGATATGTGGAGGGATTAATTGGGCTTTGCGCACTGAGCAGATCACTGGTCCCCAAAGCAAGTCCTGTAGCCTTTCTGACCCTCAGGTACCTGACAGTCTCTTCCCCTCTTTTCTGCTGATTCCCAGCCACGGAAAAAATGGGGAAGGAATATTGGTGGGGGAAGTGGAGCAAAAGAAGTAAAGGCAAGTGGAAGAGGATCCCCTTATGTTTGTGAGTGAAGGAAGGCAAAGGAAGTTTTGCTGCCTTATGCCCCGTCTCCTGTGTCAACCTTGTGCACACATACCCCATGTGAAGTAAGGCCTATCTGCATGCATGTGATATGGCACTTAGGTAAATGCATGCATGTTCGAGTGTGTGTGTATCCACAATTGCTCATTTCATTCTCAAATACTGGGGAGCATGGAGAGGAGCGTAGAGATGTGCAGAGTATCTGTGGTTTCAGAACTGAACACACTGCGTCGTCTCCAGAGGGGTGGGGACAAAATGGTAGGAAACAGCCACTCTTCCATCTGTTTCCAAGTGAATTAGTATCAAGACATTCTAATATTCTTAATGTTCTAAACTGTCTTTATGGTTCCAGATAGGCATCCAGTGTAACGCTTTCCTACCTTATACTCTAGGAAAGCCTCCTCCATAGGAAGGACTCTGTGATTTCGGTGCTCCATGGATCTGTCACACACCATACAGATGGGGGCTTGATCATCATTGCAGAAGAGTTTCAGGGGCTCCAGGTGCCTCTTGCACACTCCCCACTTCCCCTCTGCTTCTTTTCCTGCCTGAAGTTTCTTGACAAGTTCCACAAGGTTTGCCAGCTGCCAGTTTGGCCTGAAAGTTTTTTGCTTGAAAATTTCTCTGCACTGAGGGCAAGAAGCTCCTGTGTCCACCTCCTCCCAGCACTGGGTGATGCAGGCTTGGCAGAAATTGTGCCCACAGTCAACTATCACGGGCTTTTTGAAGTGTTCCAGGCACACGGAACAAGTCAATTCCTCACAGAACTGCTTGACAATCCTTTCGGCTGCCATTGCTTCTCCTTTCTCCCTGAAATGTAAAGACAGCTTTAATTTTATTTTGATTTCCCACACCGCCTCTGATTTTCTTTGACTGTAATTGTCTCAGGATAAAATTTCTTTGGAGGGATGGAGGACAATACTCACTAAGCAATAATATGTAGGATGTCAAAAGGAATGAGGAGAAACTGCCAGTGAGTGAAGTGAAATTTAAAACAAGTGTTTTTTTTAATATAAATTTTATTTTTAACTAAAAGGGGTACAGAATATAGGGGATGGGAAAAAGAAATTCATATTATATATCTATCGCTAATACATCGCACCATACAATCTAATATATTTCTTCAATGTGTTCTGCAGATCAGCCGCTTATTTGCAAATTTTTCCATTCATTTTAAATAATGCCCATAAAAATCTTGATCCTAACTGAAAGCGAAGTTTCTTCAGATTTCCTCTGTATCTAGCTATAAAAAGGGTCCCAAATTCATTATATATTGTATTGTCCATCCCTTTCAATAAACTCGACAATTTATCCATTTCTGCTGTCTCAAGAATCCTTTCCATCAGATTTTCTTGTGTTGGGGTGACTGTCATTTTCCGAAGTTTCACATATAGTATCCTGGCTGCTGTGATTATATTCAAAATCAAATGTTTTTGGTTTTTATCAACTGGAACCAACATGTGGTTTAATAAAAAGAGTTCTAGTTTCAAAGGCAATGAAATCGTAAGGATCTGTTGAATCGTTTTGTGGACCATCTTCCAGAACTCTGCTGCTTTTTTACGTGTCCACCACATATGATCATAAGAACCCGGATTACTCTCACATTTCCAACATTTATTTGACATATTTAAAGACCTTTTAGCGATCCTAATAGGAGTTAGATGCCCTCTATAAAACATTTTGTAAATATTTTCCTTCAAAGAGGCTGCTTTTGTCATCCTTAAATTGCCCTTCCACATTTGCGACCATTGCTCTAAGTCAATTGTGTATCCCATGTTCTCTGCCCATTTTATCATGGTATCTTTAACTTCCTCCCCCTGTAGTTTTGAGTTTAGAAGCATACTATATAGTTTCTTTATTGTTTTAACATTGGCACCACACATTATCATGTCAATATTCTCATCCTTTTCGTAGAAGCCCGTTACCTTGTCTTTTTTATATCTTGATTCCAATTGTGCCTGGCCCCACCATCCCAACTCAATGTCTAACTCTGTCATTTCTTTTGGGTTTTTTAATAGACCACCTGGTTTCAACAGTACCTTGTAGGTAGGAGTTTCCCCCTCTTTTTTCAAATTAGGTTGTATAAATGCTTCGATTGGGGAGACCCACAAAGGGATTTTCTCATAAAAGACGAGTCTTATTCTTTCCCAAACCATCACTAATGCCTTCCTTATCCAATGATTCTTAAAGTATTTATGATATTCCCATTTTTTATACCAGAGAAATGCATGCCAGCCCATCAAAAAGTCATGTCCTTCCAAGTTTAGAAGTCTTTCGTTTTCCAGGGTAATCCATTCTCTCAACCAAGTCAACGCACAGGCCTTGTAGTATAACCCCCAATCTAGTAGGGCAAAACCTGCTTTTTCTTTTGTGTCTTGTAACGCTTTCAGTTTGATTCGTGGTCTTTTTTTCTGCCAAATGAAAGACGATACGGCTTGGTTAAGTTCCTTGAAAAAAATTTGGGGTGCCCCTACTGGTATGCTTTGGAACAAGAATAGAACTCTTGGTAGAACATTCATTTTTATCACCGCAATGCTTCCCAGCAATGATATCTGCAAGTCTTTCCATCTTTCCAAATCTTTTTTGATTGCTTTTATTAATGTCATATAGTTATCATCATACAGAGAGCTACATCTATTAGTCATCCAGATTTCTAGATATTTTATCCTCTTTTCTATTACAAGTTGTGATTTTTGGGTTAGTTCTTCCATCTTCTGTTTCTGCATGTTTTTTGTAATGAGCTTTGTCTTTTGAGTGTTTATTTTTAGGCCTACCAAGGCACCATATTCCTTAATTTCTTGCAGGAGCTCCTGGATTGATGTTAAAAGTTCTTCTAAAATGAAGACTAGATCATCTGCAAATGCTTGTACCTTATATTCTTGCTTCTTAATTCTAACTCCTCTAATTTCATCTGAATTTCGTATCTTATCCATAAATGTTTCCAATGTTAGTATGAACAGAAGAGGTGATAGTGGGCAGCCTTGTCTTGTTCCTTTTTTATTTTTATTGGGTCTGTTAACTGGCCATTAACTAAGATTCTGGTTTTTGTTTATCATAAGATTTTTTGGATTATTCTGGTTGTTGTGAGGTGGGTGGAGGTCTCATGGGAGCCAGATGTCAGCACCATGCTTCTAACTGGAAGCAAACATTATTGAGCTGAAAGTGGTGTATCACCCACTGGGCAGAAGTCCATGCCAGAATATAAAGGCACAAGAGAAGCCCCTGGAGAAGGAAAGCTTCAGTGCCAGAGTGGTGCTGAAGAGTTGAGGGCAGAACTAGCCTTGGGGAAGATCCCTGCGGATGTGTTGGGCACTGCTTCCTGATCTCTGGACACTTCCTCCTCCTCCTCATCGCAAACAGAGACATATAAAGCTGCAACAGCTTGGGATTTCTGAGTCATCGCCAGAGGCTGCTATACATGCTCCTGCCATTTGAGGCTACATGGGTGGCAGCCCAGGGAAAGGCCTTCTCAGTCATGACACTGAAACTTTGGAACTCTGTCCCATGGGAGATTTGCATGATTCCTAGCATCTCTGTCTTCCGCCAGCGAGTGAAGACTTTTCAGTTTCATTTGGTTTGGCCCCAGGAAACTCTTACTGTATATGTTTGTATATGTTCTTATTGTGGGTGTACACACATGCGCGCACACAGACTTAAAATTTTACCTTGATGGTTTAAATGTTTTCAAGTCAGATGTTTGCTGCTTTGAAGCCCTATTTGGGTGGAATGGCAACATCTTTTAAATAAATAAAGAGAAGCAATCCATGTTCAAGAATCAGAAGGCTTGAGGTCTTTCCTCCTCCCCACTTGGGTTCAATTGTGTCACCAGTATGTATTTGGGAGAACAAGAAGTCTACCAACTCTTCTCCTCTCCCCTCAAGCTCAGGGGCAGTGTTTGAAAGGCCGTCTTTGCCAGACGTTGCAGTTGCTTTCAGCGCTGCTCCCCTTGGCGGGTGAATATGTCCCGCACTTTCCCCCACCTGTATACAAACGAATCACCTTTAACATCAACATCTGAATAGCAGTACAATGGACAGACTCTGTGGCATCACTTCCCCAGCTGAGCCCTCTGCCTCCCTCAACTCCTCCTTCCTAGCACTGCCTCCAGATCTCCAGGAATTTCTCAAACTGGAGCTGGGAACCATATGCAGGAAGCACAGAGTGAACAGCAAAGCCACCTTGGAAAGGAATTGAGTCAGGGCTGGAAATGTCAGGTGTTCAGATTATTCCAAGTGGTTCTGATCGCTCCAGCTCAGAAAGGCCATCGCTTGGCACCAGGGGGCATCCCCTCCGCATACAAATGCCCGGTTCACTCCCCACCACATCTCACACTAACAGGCCCCGTTAACCCCGTGCCCGAGAACCAGGCTGCCAGTCCGTCTGGGCACTCAAGGCATCCAGGGCTAGATGGATTAGCAGTCTGATTTAGTATAAAGCGACTTCACGTGTTCAATTTAAGCCCTGCCCTTCTCCTTACAAAAACAAAGAAAGATTTCTATGGTTTCTATGTACAGTCAAATCACTTCTTGAACAATCTCGGCTGTCGACCGCCTCCCTCCTCTGCAGCCCCAGAACAACACTCACGGGCCCGCCTTTCCTCCTCCCACATCGCGGATACAATTAAGCACGTATGAACGCCCGTTCATCTTCCCCTCTTTCCCCCAGCCACTGTAGTCTCTGACCAACTTTCAGTACATTGGAAATAATCTTCCCGATTGCCTTTGCTGAACTTGCTGCTACGCCGGGCTACTCCCCGCCCCCCGACCTTTGAAAGAAAGCTGTGCACTACAGCGTTTTTTCCTGCTTGCTCAGAACTTCACCCCAATACACCCTCTCCATTAATCCTTTGTTAGACGAAATTAAGTACCTTCTCCAGCCTTGTTCAATTTTTTTTAAAAAACCCTCCGAAATTAGTTTCTTTTGGGATGTCCAGCGGGAAACCTCTGAGCGTGCGCAAACCAACCAACGTTAGAAAGGAAAATAGAGTGGAAGCTCGGCTTGCGCCCTAATTTTTGCTGATGCGTCCATCAGGTGGAACAGGATAACCTCCTCCATCCAATCAAAATGAGGGATGGGCGGAGTATTAATCCCGCTCTCTGGGGTTTAAAAAAATCAGGAGCGAAAGCGAAATTGACGTTCTTTCCCCCTTGACTGGGCAAGCTCGTGGTTGTTGCGAGTGGAAGTCCCAGCCAGTGCTTTAGAAATGTAGCGGAGATTAAGTTACACGCCAGGGCTGGGTCTGCGGTGCCCACTTCCTTGCAACTGGAACCGAGAGAACTGAAGAGCCAGCGTGTTGAAGCATTTAAAGCGTCAAAGCCTGGACCGGGAGTCCCAGGTTCGAATCCCCAAACTTCCGCGGAAGCTTGCTGCTGGGCGGCCTTGGGCTAGTCGCATTCTCTCGACCTAGTCGTGTGAGGAGAAAATGGAGAAGGAGAAAATGCCGTAAATCGCTTTGGAGGCTCAAAACGAATTAAAAGAACTAACACTCCTCCCTTCCCCGCCTCTACTTTAGCTATTCACGTGTGTAGCGTTAACTCTCCATTCACCCCCAACAGGATGTCAAAGTTAGAAGGGAGACCGTTAAATTTTAACCCCTTCAAAGCCAGTAAATCCTTTCCGTCGTTTATCAGGCTTAATTTAGATGCCCCCAAGGGCTGCTCCCTCCTCTGGAAACCCCATGCCGCAGAGATGACTCCTCCCTCCAGCTCAAGTACTTTGCTGCCTGTTGCGAGGAACCAAAATCCGCTGCCAGCCAAATGAGGCCCGTTTCCACTCTCTTGCCCAGGAGAATGCTTTGGGTTAAACAAAATTTGGAGAAAATCTACATGCAAGTTTGTCCAACACCTACTTTGGCCCTAAACCAGCGACCATCATTCTTAGAGAATGTCCTCCCCCCCCCCCCCAAATTGCCACCATTCCATCTCACTCATTATCCTCTTTTGAGTCTAAATTATATTTGAATCCTCGTTGCTTTATTTTTAGACCTACCTCAAGTAAGGAAACGATTGTATGTGTAGCTGGAGGGCATCCAGGACAACTCTTGCATATGTTCCCAGCCCATGGTGGTAAGATGCAGTGATTACACCCACTAGATAAACTGATATTGGAGAAGCAAGGTGCACTAGGAGAGAGCCCAATAGGTGGCCAAACTTGTTGAAATAACTACTCAGCTGAGCTCTTGTGCCCAAAAGGTAGGTTGAGGGAGAGTAGGCAGCTTGTGCAAAGACAGCTTTCATTCTGATTTGCCGAACAGAGCAGGCAGCCAGGAAATAAAACTTGGGCTTGCCTTAGAGCATGTTTTTGTCTCCATAGAGTAGTATCTCTCTCACAATCCTACCATATAATTCCTTAAACAGGTTTCCGACGACTCACAGGGATTCTACAGAGCAGGCGCGTTAGTGCGCGCCTAGCGAGGATACCTTCCACTGCCCAATCTGTGCCCATGAGGTCGGAACGGGCCAGAGCCGGGTGCGCTAGCCTGCCCGGCGCTCCCTCTGCACGCCCTGCTGATTGCCCAGGCTGCAGCCGGAGCCGGGCGGCCCCTCAGCTGCCCCAGGAGGAGTGAGACGAGAGAGAGAGCCGCCTGCTCACGGGGCTCAAAGGCGTGCCAAGAAGCTCTCCGAGGTGGCCCCCAAACTTAGCAGCAGGGGAGAAGGCAAGCAGGCAGGCGCCCAGCTCACTCCGTTGCCTCCTTGCGCTCAAGGCAGGTGGACTCGCGCGCGTGCCCACCAGCTGCCGAGGTTGTCATGGCAGCGACTCCGCCCCCCCCCCCGCCCCTCGGAGCATGCGGAGCCCGGCCCGCCAAAGGACAGCGCGGGTGGATGGGCGGGCAGGGAAAGGACGCTTCTCCTTTAACCCTCCCAGCGCTGGGCCAGGCCGGCTGGGGCCTCATCCTGAACCCGGGGCGGCCGGCCATCCAGCTGCAGTGAAGGAGAGCCCGGCTGAGTCCCCAAGGCTGCACTTCCCCCTCCTCCCGCCCAGCTGGGGTTCAAAAGGCGGCAGGAGGCAAGCTTGTGGGTTGCCAGCTCCTGGTAGGGATATTCTGGGGGATCAGGGGTGGAACTTTGGGGACCCCAGTACAGTACAATGTAGTATAGTCCATCCTCCAAAGTAGCTCTCTCCTCCAGTGGAAGTGATCGAATGGGTTGCCAGCTCCAGGTAGGGGAGTTCTGGGGGGTGGAGGAGTGGAGCTTTGGGGACTTCAGTGCAGTATAATGCAATAGAGTCTCCCCTTCAAAGCAGCCCTCTCTTCCAGTGGAAGTGATCTCTGTCTGCTGGAGATCAGTTGTAACCCCAGGAGATCCCCAGGCACCACCCAGAGGTTGGGAAATAGGGTTGTCAGCTTCAGGTTGGAAAATTCCTGGAGAGGGTGGAGTTCAGGGAAGGGTGGAAGCTTAGCTGGATATAATGCCATAGAGTCCCCTCTGCTAAGCAGCCATTCAGGAGAACTGATCTCGGTGGCTTGGAGATCAGTTGTCATTCCAGACCTCCATCACCACCCGGAGATTGACAGCCTGCCTTCGATGATGGAGACTTTGCTAATGGAGAAGAGGTTGCAAGCCTCTCCTGCTTGCTCAGGGGCAGAAGGAATTGCTGCCTCGGGCAGGGAAGTCCACTCAAGTCAGCAAGCAGAGACTGTTTACATTTGCAAATCATGCACCCTTCTTGCCTGTATGCACCCTTCTTTTTCTGAGATAAATGTATTTACAAAGTGCCTGGAGAGAAGTGGTGCAGCCACTGCTATTGGTCTTTAGAGCTCAGCTAGATTCCCAAGTTCATTGGGAGCGTGCACGTGGGAATGTACTTAGACGTAAGCCCTACTGTGCACCACAGCATTGCAGTTGCAGGGTGGTACTTGCAGAAGGCTTTGCTCAGATGAGTGAAACTGTTGCAGAAAAGTATACTGGGAGTAGTACAAGTCCTAGACTATGAAGGACTTCTTCATGCCTATAAAGAACTTGAATTGAACCTGAATATGAATGGAGCAGCTGATCAATTGGTTCAATGGGCCTGCTCAGCCTAGCAAAACTATACTACCATCCTAAAGAGAGTCACCCCTTTCTACACGCATAGACTTCAGTGGACTTAGAAGGGTGTATTTAGGAGTGCACTGCTAATCTCCTTAGCCTTGACTGTTGGGGAAAGTGCTCCAATCTCTTGATAACTTTGGACAATTTTTGGCAACCTTTCCAGCACTATAACCACTTTTTTGAAATAGAGCAACTAGAACTGTAGACAGTATTCCAAATGAAGCTGCACCCTAATGCCATAGAAAAGCATTACAATATTGCCATGGAGGTGGCAGGGAGGCCTGGCACAGCGCATCCCTCCCAACCGTTTGCATTTTTTCATGCAACGGGCTTTGTTGCTAGTTTGTAAATAAAGCAAATACTACACAAGGCTCCTTTTCAGTGTCCTCGCAGCACTGTTGATGTCTTTGCTTCATTCATAACTTGAACTTGATAATAAACACATAGAATACACTTCATGTTATCTACATTAAATATTGCTCATATTGTTACCATTATTCTCATTTGATGCAATAGAAATCAAAGGATGAATGAGCAGGTGGAAAGGGGAAAGTAGGGGAGTAGGGGGAAAAAACGGATAAGGGGTTGGAAAACTGTTGGAAGTCAACAAAAGGGGGGGGAAAGGGAGGATGTTAGAACTGGAATATTTAAAGGAAATTGATTGTAATGGATATTATAGTGATTTCTAATCCAATAAAAATTTTAAAAAAAAAGAAATCAAAGGATGAATGAGCAAGTGTGATACACATTACACAAGTGACTAATAAACATTCATGGCTGAGATCTCTGTTGTCTCGCTGGCCGAGGGCATAAGAAGCGCTCTGGAATAGCCACTGTGCACTTTGTTCACTGAAGTGCCATCTGTTTCCCATATCTCTGAATTTCCATAAACAGCTCTCCCAACAGGATCATACTGGATCCAGTCAGTTAAATCACCATTTGGTAACTAAGCCCAAACAGTGTGAGCATTATCTCTGACACCATTAATCTTAGGTCTTAGCAGAACCATCAAGGACAGAGAACTGCTGAAGACATGGAGTTTATAAGATGAAATGAATAAAAACAAACTTTATTTTAAGAAAGATGTTGAATTCAACATACACCATAAACCTAACATCTCCTGTTCTTATCACTAATATCTTCCTTTCCTTGCTACCTGTAAAAACCGTACCTAGGCTAGCTCCACCTAAAAAGATCTAAAACAAACTGCCTTTCTTTCTTAGCCTCTCCCCATATCACCCCCTCAATACATCCTCTCATCCAATCAGAACACTTCACTCCCAGCTCTCTCTCACTCATTGGGACTCTCTCTTTCACTCCAAGGTATTCCACTCCACTTCACAGGCATGCATGCGCATACACACACACACACCTCCCCCCCCCCCCGCAACCAATATTCTTACCCTTTAAACCACCTGTTAAGAACTACGTACACAACTCTTACAACCTTATCTGCCAATCCTATATCCATGATGTTGCATCCAACCCCAAAACACGAGCCTTGACACCTATCAGAAATTTCTGGCTTCTCTGGTTCTCTGCCACCTTCCGTTCCAGAAGCTTTTTTCTCTCTTCCTCCAGAGAACGAAGCTGGGTCTGGATCTCTTTCTGCAGAAACAGAAAAGGTCGTTGCTCTGGGGGAGGTCAGGCCCTCTAACACCCATCATGAATGTTTGCTTAAAGTCATATCTGATTTGTACATGAAGGATGTTCCCGCACTTTCCCCAAGGTGTATACAAGTAAACCACCTTTAACATCAACATCTGAATAGCACAACTCAGCAGTACAATGGACAGACTCTGTGGCATCACTTCCCCAGCAGAGCCCTCTCCCTCCCTCAACTCCTCCTTCCTAGCACTGCCTCCAGATCTCCAGGAATTTCTCAAACTGGAGCTGGGAACCATAAGCAGGAATCACAGAGTGGACAGCAAAGCCACCTTGGAAAAAACCTGAATCAGCTAGAAGTGCACTGTAGGGTCAGGTGGTTCTGATCGCTCCAGCTCAAAAAGGCCACTGCTTGGCACCAGGGGGACATCCCCTCTACATACAAATGCCAGGCTCAGTACTCAGCGCCTCTCACACTAACAGGCCCAGTTAGCCCCATGTCCAAAAATCAGGCTGCTAGTCAGATTGGGCAACCAAGGCCTTCCAAGTTAAATGGATTAGCAGTCTGACTTGGTATAAGGCAGCTTCCCTGCCCTTCTTCTTACAAAAACCAAGCAAGATTTCTAGTTTGTCTCTATCTAAAGTCAAACCACTTCACAATTGTGGAGCTACATTTGCTAGGCTGCACACTGTCTGACCAAACTTTCAGACTGCGTAATCTTCCAAATTGCCTTTGCTATACTTGCTGCTACGCCAGGCTACTCGGCTGCCCCTTTGAAGGAAAGCTGTGCATGTGAACTTTTCCCCTGCTTGCTCAGAACTTCACTCCCAACGGGCCCCTTCCTTTGGTCCTTTGTTCAACAAAATAAGTACCTTCCAATATATATTTATATTTTAAAAACCTCCAAAATCAGTTTCTTTTCTGATGTCTGGTGGGGAACCGCTGACCACAGCCATACACTCTATAGTAGTGGTTGCATCCATCAGGGGGGAAAACCCGCTAGGAGCAGAAATCTTCAATCAAATCAAAAAGAGAGGTGGGCAGAGCATTAACCCCCCCCATGGGGTTTACAAAAATTAGGAGCAAAAGCGAAGTTAACCTTTTCAGTTGATGGGTGCAAGTAGGTGGTTGGTGCCGGTTGAGGGCATCTGGACAGTCCTAAGATATTAGCCATGTGCACATTCTTTGCTTTTTCTGAGGGGAAATATAGTCATTTGCTTACTTTGTACATTTTTATCCTATCTTTTCTCCAAGGTGCCTAAGGAATATGGGTCTCCAACATTTTGAGATAGACTGAGTTGAAAGTCAGTGGATCGTGGTTACATATTATGCCCCCTCAGATTTTGGTTAAGTCCCAGTCCAGCAAGCACTGAAATCTTTGACCATTAAAATGCCCAGTTGTGTCTCACTCCTGGCTAATCCACGAGAGTTGGGCGAAGAACATGAGAGAAGGAAGACTAGATGAGAAAGGGAAAGACAATGGAAGATAATGCAAGGAGGACACCTGGGCATATGAGAGGGAGAGTGATGCTGGAGACATGGACAAATGGGGGTGAGATCTACCGTGGGACAGACAAAGGAAGTCCCCACGACAAGAACAAGGAAGGTCATCAGAGCGATGAGAGAAAGATTATGGAGACCATCGGCCACAATCAGAGAAAGAAGGAGAGATTAAGAGGGGAGGAGGATTAGGTCACAGCTAATCGTCTTGAAGAGGGCATGTTGTCTCTGTAGGCTTAGATGGAAAAGCCTGACATGTATGCTTAAACTGCAGCCCTTCATTTCCTCTCTGTAAGGGGTGATACGGCCTGTTATAGGGTAGTCAGCTTTACATCATATAATTCAGTAAGCGGGTTTCCCACGACTCACACGGATTTCACGGTGCAGGCGCAGGCGCAGGCGCACTCTCGGGCGCCCCTAGCCGGGATGAGAGGCGAGTCTTGGCAGCAGGGCTTGCTGAGGAGGCCGGAGCGTGCCCCGCTGCCTGCTCCCCTCCCTCCCCGCACCTCTAGCCCAAAGATGAAGCGCCCTCCCACCTGTCAACCACCGCCAAGCTGCAGGAAGGGCGGGCGGCTTGTCTGCCGTTCCCGCCAGGATCGGAGGCGGCGAAGCGCCCTCCCACCTATCAAGCTCCAGCCCAGCCGCAGGAAGGGTGTGGGTGCGCTTTTCGACTGTTCCCCGCAGGGATCCGCAGCGACGAAGCGCCCTAGTCCCGCCTGTCAAGCCCCGGCCAAGCTGCGGGAAGGCCAGGCGGCGTCTCTACCGTTCCTGCCGGGATCGGTGGCAGCGAAACGCTCTCCAGCCTGACAAGTCCCGGCTGGGCTGCAGTAAAGGCGGGCGTGCTTTCCGCCGTTCCCCACCGGGATCGGCTGCGGTGAAGCCCCCTCCGGTCTGACAAGCCCCAGCCGGGCTGCAGGAAAGGCGGGAGCGCTTCTCTGCTATTCCCCGCTGGATTGGCGGCCGTGAAGCGCCCTCCTGCTTCGCCCCCTGCCTGATTTCTCCCCTTTCCCACCCCCGCCCTCTGCAAGCCCGGCGTGCCAGCCTGCTCCTGCCAGCCTGCTCCTGCCTGAGTCTCCTTGCCTGTCTTCTCCCCTCTCCCACCCCAGCCAGGTGCCCGCATCACCTGGTTCATCCCCCAAAGGGGTTGAATCCCGCGAATAGGGTTGCCAGCTTCCTGGTGGTGGCTGGAGATCTCCAGGAAGTGGAAGAGATCTCCAGGCAGGCCACAGAGATCAGTTGCTCTGGAGAAAATGGCTATTTGGAAAGGTGGCCTCTATGGCATTATAGCATGTTGAGGGGCCTACTTTCCCCAAACCGACTTCTCCAGACTCCACTCCCCCAAATCTCCAGGAATTTCACAACCTGGAGCTGGCAATCCTATTCCAGCCTCCCGGTTCAACCTGAAGGGTGCCAAACCGGGTAGCTGCCAGCTGCAGGGGCGCTCCAGGCTGCTCGCCTCCCCCGCCCCCACTCCCCGCAGCGCTTCTGTAGCTCCAGCCATCCTGTTTGGCCCCAATAGAGCCGAACCAGGCAGCTGCCTGGCACAGGAGTGCCAGGTCTCCTGCCCGGGACCTTGGGGAGGGGGCAATGCCAGGCCTGGACACCCTGCCCTCCCCCTGACTCAATTGGGGCTTTGGGGAAGGGGCAATACCTGGCCCAGCTGCCCTGCCGCCACCCCCCCCCCCCACCTGATGGGGCACAGCAGAGACAGAAATGCCTGCCGCGCCTTCCCTGCCCTTTCTAGAGCCGGTTGTATTGTTTTCCTACAATGGGCTTTGTTACTAGTTATATGCTAGTTTCAGGGTTCAAGAAATCCTTTTATTTGGGACAACACTGACTTGAGATTATGCTGATAACTGATTAACTCAAAAACAGTGATTGAATATTTACTTACACAGAAGTAGGGGCTCCAGTCCAGATGAGTTTTTGCCCTTACAATTAATTCAAGGAGAAGACTAGACTGCCCTTTTCAATTTGTTAGACATTGTCTTAGAGATTAGTCTTCTGTCATATTTGTCCGTTGTGGCCAGAAACACAGACTGTATCTTGAAACCTGAAATGAGCTCAGCAAGTCAGGATTGTTTGCTTTCTTGCAAAAGGACACCTCATGTTACACTTTAACTAATTTTAGCTGACCATTGATTTCTTTGTGGCACTCAGGGTCTGATCCATGCTTCGTATTCTCCAGGCCTTTTGCCATCTGTTCTCAGGGCCTAAAACCATGGGGAGGAAGTTTATGCCTGTAGCTGCCCTTTTTTTCTATGCTCTGGGGAAGCCTGAGGCCCCAGATAACTATGGGGTGCTGGCATAACATAGCCATGTGCACTTAGCATCTTTTATATTTGCAAGCTTGATGGTGAGAGATATGAAGGGCAACAGGCTGACTGATGTATTTCAAATGCTCAGTACACCCAAAAAGCTCTCCTAGGCTGACCTCATTCAGATGAATGTGTCTTCTACTAAGGTAGTGAGGTCCTCTCTTCCTATTCATTCCGTTGAGGTTTCCATTCAACTAGAAATTGTATTTTTCACCTCATCAACCAAGCTGTCGTAATAATAAAGCCCATCCGATAGGTTTTCTTGTCAAACACAAATTATTACTTTAAAAAGTACACAATTTACTTGGCTGGCAGAGATCTGCTCCAGCCAAACCCAGAGGCAGTTCCCAGCTTGATCAGGATGCCCCAAGTCTTGTTCATAACTTACAGTGACGGCATGTATGATCCATGTACAGTGTAAAATTGAATGTAAAATGGTAATTATCCAATACATACATGAAGAACAATTAACGCATGTACAGCTTAACAGGTGAATGGAACCATTCATCCAGTGCGTGTCTTGTATTTGTCTAGGATACACAATAAGATAATCGAAGCCCCTTTGGTATCACATTTTTTGGAATATCAAAATGAAATTGACTTCAGATTTTCGGTTTTACATGTTGTTAAGGTGGATAATAGTTGTGATACACAAAGGGAACTTGCTGGTCCTTTAAACTGAACACTCTTACATGGTTTGATGTTTGGATTTCTCTTGTTATCTCTAATTTATACGGTTGGAATGCAGGCTGTGAGCTGTTTGTAAATATATTTTGATATATGCGTTCGTTGCATTGTAAACTCTTGTATTATATTTACAATATATATTCAGTAACACAGAATGGTCCCCTTTAACTGAGGCTGTATGCATTATAATGCCATTGAAAGCTTAATCAGTCACACAGGCAGTTTGATTTAAAGGCATCATCATGAGTATTTAATGTAAAGTTGTTCAAGTTATTCCTTGTAAGTATATCTTATGGGTATAGTGTGATTAATTAATGTTTTTGTATTTTCTGTGTGGCTTCACATGCTATGAATGTTTACAGTGATACAGAGATTATTATCTACGTAGCTACAAAACTTGAAAAAGACTTTGGTGGAAATGGGTGCTTTTTAGTGCCCCCCCTCCCCAGGTGCAGCCGTTGCAAGTGAAGTACAACCGTCTACAAATTGTCTGTATATATGTTGTAGCCTATGAGATTTCTGCTGCTTCCATGAACTGATTACTTAAGCAATGGTCTCCTTATGAATATGTGAATGGATGTTTCGTATAAATAATGTACATACGTAGTGAAGAATTTTGTTAACACTTTATTTATTACTATTTGATTAAACTTTGTGACTTCTTGTATTTAGTTAGTTCATCACAGTAGGATGATTTCCTGATTATGGTTTCTTTCCGTGATTCTCTCTTATTTACCTTCTCCCAGAGGGAGGCAAGACAGCTGAGGGAAGTGCATCCCAGATCTGCCCTGTGGGAGGCAGCAGATCTTATAGTACGTGAGATGGCAGACTACCTTGAGGAGGCCCTGAACAATCCCCTCTGAGGGACAATGTTCTGTCCCCTCATCAGACACAGCAGGAAGACAATTTGTGAGAGAAAACAGTTCCAAGGGAGACATTATATCCATTTAAAAAATCTGCCATCATGAAGGACTAGCCAAATAATTCCCAACTACAATATCTTAACTAGACCTTGCTTCTTTTACCCCCATACTCCCATTTTCAGGTCTGAAACTTCTCTTATCTGACATTCCCCCCCCCCCCCCCGTATCCTGCTTTGAATGGAATTGGAAAAGAGCTCCACCAGGAGCATAAACACTTTGGGCTGGATCCTACAAAAGATTTCCACAAAAGTAAAGGGAAGATTATTTTTGCTGTTTTTCTTCTTCCAGCCTTTGACTCTCCCTGCTCTCATGACTATTCCTGGGAGGGTGGCTGTCAACTGGAAACAGCATTTTAGAAGGCTGCAGTACAGGAGGAGGCTACAGCTAGGGTTGTCTTCTCCTGGAGATTAGGGGGGCAGGGGCGGTGAAACCTGGAAATGGCAGGGTTTGGGGAGGGAAAGGACCTCAGCATGGTATAATTCCATAGAGTCCTCCCTCCAAAGCAGCCATTTTCTCCAGGTGAAGTAATCTCTGTGGCCTGAAGATCAGTTGTAATTCGAGGAGACCTCCAGCCACCACCTGGAACCTGGCAATCCTAGGTACAGCCAAGAAGGTCCACTCAAGTGAAAGAATTCCCTTCCATCTGTGGATTTTTTTCTGTGTGGGATCCAAGCTCTGGCCTAAAATATAACACAGCTGTCAATACAAATTCCTGACTGAAGATAATGGAAGCACTGAAGTGTGAGGCAAGGTGGAAGAATGATATAGGAACATGTATCTAAATCCAAAACAGATAGTTATGCCCTGCCTACTGAATGAGTATTTGGAAATAATCATGGTCTTATTTTTCAAAAACACACACACGCACATCCCAGAGGATAAATGTGGTAGTTTAAATATAGGCATATCGTTTTTCGCACAATATATTTGCCAGGCCAATTAAAAATGCTGTATTTCCACCTGTCATGAGGAACATTTAAGGGCAGAAGAGGTGAGTTAGTACAGATT
This sequence comes from Eublepharis macularius, assembly GCF_028583425.1. Taxonomy (NCBI): domain Eukaryota; kingdom Metazoa; phylum Chordata; class Lepidosauria; order Squamata; family Eublepharidae; genus Eublepharis; species Eublepharis macularius. Next base: position 161,374,451 of record NC_072793.1, on the reverse strand, counting down.
CTATACACTGACACCCCTCTTGCCCCACAAGTGGAAGATTCTGTGGTCTTTCAACCAGAAACCCATTAAGAGTGTACATCTGGCACCCCTCTTGCCCCATGGGTGAAAAATTCTGTGGTATTTCAACCTGAACCTCATGTAGATCCTTCCCTGTCTCTTCAGCAGCTATAAACTGATTAAATGTCACCTCTTTCCAGGGTTGTGGAACCCATCGTAGTGACCACTCTCCTCAGGACTCAGCACTTCAATGTGATTCTTTTAGTAGTGAAGAAATAGGGACAAAGTGTCTCCCCAGAGAATGAGACTGAAGGGAAAGTGAAGAGCCTTTGGTTTGTATTCACAACAAAAAACTCCACAATACCGTCTTCATAGTCCAGGGACACCTGTATCTTTTGGGGAACGACATCAGATATAGCGATTGACTGAGATGACGTCAAAGCAGTTATCTGCCAAGATGTACAATTATTACAAGAATCATACCTTCTTGCTGTCTGCACAACCCAGAATCCTTCATCAGGATTAAGGGAGATATTTCCCTTCCTCTTGACACTCTCTCTAGCGACACCCACAGCCCACGTTCCCTGTCCACCTTTCACCTCCACCTCCCACCAGTGTCTTCCTGAGGTGAATTTCTCTTGGCCCAGCACACATTGTAGGGTATCAAATCTCTCAGGTCTGTCGCGTAGGTTCTGCACTGTCTGTCCCCGTGTCACACTCTTCAGATCCTGAGATAGAACGAGGCAGGGATGCGCTGTGTCTGGATCCAGAGTCACGTCCACTGTGGAAGAGAGAGAGGAGGCTTCTTAGTGAATGCTGTCAAGCAAAGTGTCACTGTCAGCTGCTAAAGAGCAAATCTGAAAACCTCTTTAAAAAAAATGTTCTTCAGACACCAATCTCCTTTTATGCTTTCTCCTCAATGAACTGCAATGCGCAGAAGTCCACCTCTTCTCTCCACACCTCCTTTCTTTTTTGAGGTTCATCAAAAGTGTAAAGGGGATCATTCTGGCCCCCAACAAACTTGGCTTGAAAGTACTTTGAATAATTGTAAATGGGGGTTTTAGAGACCCCAACAATTACTGAAAAATGATTTTAAAACTGTTTCCATATATAAAGAGACAGACCAACACCTATTATCCCAATTTTATAGGAAGGTGGAGCAAATATTGAAAACTAAAATTTCTCTCTATAATTTATATCCAAAGATATTTGTTGTGCAAAAATATCACTCTTTTAGCTTTCTCATTTTACACTACTTTTGGAATTGGGGGTCACAATGACCCCAAGAAAACCACTGCTTGCAACCTCAATTGTTGTGTATATGGGAGGAGCAGATAAAAAGCCTGTGTTTGAGCTATTTCAAAGCTTCCCTTATGTCCACAGCTACATGGAAAAGCTCATATTGAAATGTATCACTATTTTGGAAAATGAGGTCATTCTAGCTCCCTGCAAGCCAAGCCTGGGAATGTTTGTAGGTATCCTCTGAACCTCTTAGCATTTTCCAGACTTGAGGGAGCCATTCAGCCTGGAACTTTAGATGACCCCTAGCCATCTGTCCACTGAGCTGATTGCTTCCCTTTTGCCCCATAGCTAGTTTGGAAACCTCAATTGAACCGTATTGCATTTTTGGAAAATGGGGTCATTCTAGCCTCCTGCAAGATAAACAAGCCTGGGCATGTTTGCAGATATCATATGAACCTCTTTATATTTTCCAGGCTTGAAGGAGCCATTTAGCCTGGATCTTTAGAGAACCCCTAGCCATATGTCCACTGAGCTGATTATTTCCCTTTGCTGTTTAGGAAGAGCTCTTAATTGTAAGGCTCCAATTGCAGCCTGAGGGCAGGTTACAAGAAGGCTACCAGAAAAAATGCAGGTATTTTCTCTTCTTTTTGTTAACTCATTAACTGGCAAGAATGGAATGCCCCATTCCTTTGCAAGGGTCTGTTACAAGCCTATTTTTTCTCTTGTCCTCAAGAATAACTTTCTTCTGCAATGCAGGACAAAGAGTAAAATTTAGAATTGGAGTAAAAAATACCCCTCATTGAAAACATCAAATCCTCACAGAAATTTAAATGGGGTAAAATTGACCCCATCACTTCTAAAGCACAGGACAGTTCATTTTAAAGAAAGCAATAATTTTTAACACTTATTGTGCTGAAACTGCCACTATGTGTGACTTGCCTACCACTGCTACCAGGTGTGAGTCGGCCCCAATGTGGCAAAGGCAGGCATGTCACACATGGTGGTAATGGCAGGAAAGTCACACACATGATGGCAGTTTCAGTATTATAACAGTTAAAATTACTGCTTTCTTTAAAATAAACTGTGCCTTGTGCTTTAAAAGTAGTGAGGGTCAATTTTATCTCATTTACATTTCTGTGAAGATTTGATGTTTCCAGTGAGGGGTATTTTTGACCCCGATTCCAGATTTTACACTTTTTGTCCTGCATTGCTGAAGAAAGTTATTCTTGAGGCCTGATTTTTTTCTTAGAAGCTAATGCCATGATTGAGAGAGCAATTAGGTTTCCTTTTTTTTGGTTTTAAGTTGGGGTCATTTTAACCTCAATTCCAAAGTAGTGTAGTTGGGTTTTTTCCCCTCGGGAGGGTTAACAGAGGCTCCAAAAGTAGGAAAAAACACTCCTTCAAGAAGAGGCAAGAACTACCAGATGAGCACATACGGCACATAGAGAATGGGATATTTTGCATCTCTAACACAGACAGGAAACACAGAGTTGAACAAGGAAAGAGAAGCTTAGTTATTCCAGCTCCACAACAAAAGAAAGGCCCAAGATCAGAACATCAAACATTTATATAGCACTTTAGAGTAGCCTGAGCACTTCAGATAATATTATGTTAGTAATCTTTCCTTTTGCACTGCAGAGTAGGCTGACAGCAACACCCATATTTTGAAGCTGAGTTTGTTGCTAAAGAAAGAATGGCTTGCCTAGAACCATCCTGAGCTAGAGAATTCACACAACTCATCCCATGTTCTCAGAATCCAAGTAGGCACAACACTGAAATCCAGAATGAGTCTATTAGAGGCTTTTTTCTGAAGGAAAAGAGCCAGAGTGCCCTCCCCTTCGAACTGGGGCTGTAATCATAGGAGCACTTAGCTGTTAGTGCAAGTGAGATGTTCTCCATTCAAACTGTCCCCCCTTGAGCTATTATTTGCCCCCCTGATCAAAAATATGGGCACCATATATCTCGGAGAAGAGTTAAGTCCACTCCTCCCTAACATCCCCCCAGTCTTAACCTATCCACGTGTCACAGCTGCTCTTTACCTTTGAAAACCCCACAGGAAATCTCTTCTTTGACCCTCAGCCACTACACTAGATCTCATTTACCTCCCAGCCCCCTCCAATTACCCACCCCATTCCTTCGTTCCTGGATAGTCTAATTACTGTTCAAGTCTTGTGGCAGGGAAAACTGTCTGTCCAAAGAACTGAGGCCTCTGTTCAAGGCAATGGGACTGAATATTCAATAGAGTTCAATAGTTTTCTCTTATGAGGAGCTGCCCAATTCTTAGTTTCAGGCAGAGGATTACCTTTTTTCCACACCTGAACCACCGATTCCTTGAGAGAGACTGTTATGGAAGATAAAATATATTCAGAATTATGAAAAAAAAATGAAGCACTCCCCAGGCCCTCTTCCCTGGATAACATAGTTTACTGTTCAAGTTCATGGCAGGGAAAACTCCTCCTACTGAGTTGAGGCATCTGATTAATGCAGCCTGAATGTTTATATATCAGAGTGTTTTATGTGTATGGATTGTAACGGCCTTTGGCCACAAACAATAAACCTACCTATCTAATGCAGCCTGAATATTTGAAAAAGAGGTTTCAGTGGAACTTAAATCTCTCATGAGGAGCTCCCTGTGCTGTTACATCAGGTTAAGAAAATGTGTATTAGCCTTAGAGATGCCTTTAAGAATACAGGCTCATGGGAATTGTAGTCAGATACGCCCTTCTGCCTCCCTTCTTCTTGGGATGCACGGGACATATGAAATTTTTATAGCCCTTTCCCCTGTCTTTGTCTCAATAATTACTTCTCCCCAACAAGGGATGGAGTAATCCATCCTTTTTACCCCTTGTACATCAATAGATCTAGCTAAATAAAGATGTATCTTCTTTGTTTGAACCATGTGTACTTGACTGCTTCGAACTGTAGGTAAGGATTCCTTATAAAGGCTATATTTAATGGAAGTGCATTAAAACTTTCCAGAATCAGCTGGCTAGCTGTAGGAACACCACCCATCTCCTTAGTTTCAGGCACGCAGTTACCTTTTCTCAGCACCTGCGCCATTTTTTCATTCAAAGACTCTGTTATGGAAAGAAAACAAAATATACAGAGAGGTATGAAGAAAAAAAAGCAAAATTATTCAGATACCATACATGTAGCAACATATCACTTCAGATACTGGATCAAAACTGCTCTTACGCAGGTGCCATTTTTGGTTGCTTAGACAACACAAAACACCACCATGGCCCCTGCCTTGCATAGAACTCTCAGAAGGATTCGGTGCCCTTCACAAAGTATTGAGTGTCTGGTGGGTTTCCTGATGCTTTAAAAATGTACTAACAACTTCTGCAAGTTCCTTACAACTGTCTATGCAAGGTAGGACTGTAGTATTTCCTTCCCAACCCCTCAGCGATATTCTCTTACTGGCACGCTGCCCTGGGGTAGGAAGCTATTTCTTAAAAGACTGTATGTCTCAATATACTTTCTGTATCTGCAAGACAAAAAGGAGAAGTTATGGTGTACTTCCTGGTTTACTAGCAGATTTTGTATTTATTCTGCATTTATTACTGTATTTATTACCATATTTATTGTACATTTATTGGATATTTAGCATATTGTATTTACTGTCAGACTGTATACACACTAGCATGGTTCACGTTAAGATGTTACTGAAGGAATACTGATGATTTTGGAGCACTTGAGCACTTTATATTTAACAATACAGTCATATATGCTTTTGTAATTATTTTGTATTTCTCCAGATAGGCTCAGCCTGTACTGAGGTTGCCTCTTTTTTGTTTAGTGTTAGCCTCAATCCAGGAAAGCAGGGCCTCAGCATTTTTGCCTTGGCTTACCTCAGCAACCCAAAATGGCACACAAAGTCTCATGAAGTTGTCTCATGAGATCTGGTGCCAAAGGACTCCCTTCCCCCACAATACATGTGCTTGCAAACACATCTCTACTATGACAGATTTTATTGTCTTCTCTCTGCCCCCCCCCCCGGTGACACTATGGAGCAGGGGTGTCCAAACTACAACCAAATGCCCAAAGGGCCCCCAAGCTGCCCCCTCATCCTGGGGACCAGCAGCCCTCACTGGGGCCAGCCCAGCCTAAGTGACAACACCCAGATTCCCCCTGCATGGAATCACTGCTTCTTCTGCTGCATTGATCCTAGCAGATTTTTCAATGGGGCCCAAATGTTTGAATGCTTCTAATATAAAGTTTATATGGTGACAGAAGATACAGAGAAGAAAGTATTTGTCAAAATACCCCATATTTTGGTTCAGCCCTGGTTCAGAAATCCTGACTAATCAGGAGCAGAAAGTCAGATAATCTCCAATAAGAAACTTGCAAATAGCCTAGGAAGAGATCATTTGAAGATCTATATTCTGCCCCCTCAGTACCTTCACATTTTTCCAGAGCCTTCTGCAATCCAGGAGTTTGCTGTGAGTATAACCTGAGAGCCTGTTCCAGTACTGGAGGAAGTTCCAACCGCTGCCTTTTTGGCTTCTTCTCATGTCTGGAGGGCACAAGAGTGAAGCCTGAATGGGCCTTTATGCTAAAGCAGATTGAGTCACCAAAAAAGGCACTCCAGCAACTCACTTCAAGACTGGAGCTCTTCAAATGAATTTCTGTCTTGTGGCGAGGAAACCCTCCTCTGGAATATCCCCCCCCCCTTTAAGACTGAAAGGGATTCTCGTGAAAGGACAGGCTGACTGCGCACAGACTCTGTGACCCTATAGAAAAATGTCTAAAATGTCTGGAAGCTCTTCCACAGCAGATGAATCAGAAAGGGGTGTGAGAAAGAGTCACATACCTGCTCAATATTGTTTTGGGACTCTGAAAGAGAGAGGGAGAGAAATGGGTCTTAGCTTCACAGAAAACTGACTGGGCTTCTTTGATATTCTGCAAGGGATCCATTCCTCCCAGGGGTCATTTTGTAGAAAAAGAGCAGGAGGAATTCATTAGCATAACTCATTAGCATATGCCATGCCCCCTGCCATCACCTGAAGTGTGTCATTAGCTTAACTGATTTGCGTATGCCACACTGCCTGACATCACCTATCCTGGGTGTTTTGGACCCAATCCTGGCCAGGGCCAAACTTGGCCCAATATGACAAAAAAGGGCTGAAAATGGCCAATAAGGGGTCCAAAATGTCAGGATCAGGCAGCTGCTGAGCGGAATTCAGCACCTGTCAGAGGCCCGATCCAGGCTGTTTCAGCCCCAATCCAGGCCAAAATGGGCCCCAAACAGCTGAGAGACAGGTGGGAAGGGCCACCAGACATGTGACTGCTTTGGGGAAACTACCGGAACTGCATTCTGGCGCAGTCCCCTCAAAATGAGCCCTGATTCCTCCCCCTCTCCAGCTTCTAGAACCAACTCCTATTCTGAGTAACTGTCGTCTTTCTCATGGTAAGAATTTTCATTTCTTGCCTGCACAAATTTGTTTTCAGGCTGCTGCAGCTTCCCCTCCATCTCTGTGATCAGGCAATTTAGATCTGAGATTTCTTCAGTGAATCTGGAGAGGTTTCCTTTGTTCTTCTTTTCCACCTCTCCCTCCAGCTCCTCCAACGGCAACAGCCTCAGCCGCTCTTGTTGCTCAAGAAAACTGTGTATCCTTTGAAAGGCTGACTTGGTCTTCCGTTTCTCTGCTTCTACGCGTGCCTGTAAGAAGCACACAGAAATTGCGTGGTGGGGGGATCCGAAGACTGAAATAGTAAATTAATCTGACATTTAACCAAGTACTAGAGAGAGGGCTGCTCCCTCAGAATTCTAATCTGCTTTCCTTTCAGGGCACTGGATTTGATTCAATCTATGTAACTTTTCAGTAATGATCTACTGTTTAGTCATTGGGAATAGGGAGGGGTCAAACAGACTCAAAGCAAGTGATATAACCAATAAAAATGTCTTGAGAGTTGCATGGAAATTACCAGCAACAACCAAGAAATTTGTGATTGGTTCTGTCCTAGCATCTGATGATTGTGTTTGTGACTCTCTCTGTCATATATGGCAAAAGCAATATAGATATTTGGTCTTGTTTCTTGACAGCTCTGGCTAACTAGCCATCATGAATGGAGGAAATTACCCAACCTTCAGCTAAAGGGCAGACATGTGTCTTTATAGAATCATAGGGTTGGAAGATACTCCCAGGATCATCTAGTCTAACCCCCTGCACAATGCAGGAAATTCACACCTACCTCTCTCCTACACACTCTTGCCGTGACCCATGCTCCATGCCCAGAAGATGTGTGAAGGAACAGCAATTTTTACATGGAGAGGACAGACAGGCTATGCTAGCAAGTTGGCTGAAGCAAGATCTCTCTCTTGTTGGGGAACTGATACAGGGTGACTAATCTGCTGCCCTGTGGGAGGCCTCTATGCCTCTACCTATGCTCTATTGGCCCATTTGTAAACAAAGCAAATATTACACAAGTCTCCTTTTCAGTGTTCTCTGCACTGTTAATGTCTTTACTTCATAACACATGGAATACACATCATATTATCTACTTTGAATATTCTTCATATCATTACCATTATTTAATGCAATAGAAATTAAGGGAGGAATGTGCAGGCATGAACCACATTATACAAGTGAGAGACTGACATTCTTGGCTGAGATCTCTGTTGTCTCACTGGCTGAGGGCATAAAAAGCGTCTTGGAATAACCACTGTGCACTTTGCTCACTGACGCGCCGTCTGTTTCCCTGTGTCTCTCAATTTCCACAAATTACTCTGCCAACAGGATCATACTCGAGCTAGTCAGTTAAATCAACTTTTGGTAATAAATAGTGTGAGCACTATCCCTGAAACCTTTAATCTTAGCAGAACCATCAAGACCAGAGGAGAACTACTGAGGACACGGAGTTTATAAGACAAAATGAATAAGAACAAACTTTATTTTAAGAAACGCTAAATTCAACATACACAATAAACCAAACTTCTCCTGTTCTTTTCACTTATATCTTCCTTCCTAGCTACCTATAAAAACCGTACCTACCTAGCCTAGTTCTACCTAAAAAGATAGAAAACTGCCTTTCTTTCTTAACCTCTCTCCTGTATCACCCCTGTCAATACAGCCTCTCATCCAATCAGAACACTTCACTTCCAGCTCTCTCTCTCTAAGGGTTCTCCCTCTCTCCTTCACTTCACTCCACTTTGCATGCGCGCACACACACACACCCCTTCCCCCCCCCGCCAATATTCTTACCTTTTAAACCACCTGTCAAGAATTATGTGCACAAGTACAACCTTTACAACCTTATCTGCCAATCCTATATGCATTGTTGCATCCAATCCTAACACACAAGCTTTGACACCTACCAGAAAGATCTGGCTTCTCCGGTCCTCCACCACTTTCTGTTTCCAAAGCTTTTCTCTCTCTTGCTTCAGAGACTCAAGTTGAGCCTGGATCTCTTTCTGCAGAAACACAAAAGGCCATTGCTCTGGGGGAAGTCAGGCCCTCCAACATCCGCCATGAATGTCTGCCTAAAGCCATATCTGCTTTGAACATGAAGGAATGAGAGTGATTTGGCTTTTGGGGCTTCTTGCAATTAGCTAAAAAATCTTGAAGAGAAACAAGAGGCTTCTCTGTGACTCCTCTCTCTCAAACTACTGATATTATGAAAACATGTAATAAGAACATTAATGAAAAGCCACAAAACAGATGTGCTGAGCTAGAGATGGAGCCATGAGACAAGTTTAGAAAGCCATTATTTGTCTTATTCTAACCTGGGCTCAATCTACTAGTAAATAACCAAAACCAGAAGGTGGACAATAGAGGACAAGAGATAGTTCCCAGACGTGACATGGGTGACATGGCAGAAAAGGAGCAGGAGAGGGGATTCTAAGAGCACAGCCCAATGGATGCTCAGGCATTATCTATTGAGGGCTGATATTTGGAGGGATGGATGGAGTTTTGCACATTCAGCAGATCTCTAGCCCCTAAAGCAAATCCTGCAGCCTTTCTGAGCCTTTCCCGTCTTCTTCTGCATTTCCTGTGTCAATCTTGTGTCAACCTTCACATGCTCCTTTGAAGTATAGCTTGTTTGCTTGCATGAGACATGGCACTTAGGTATGTGCATGCATGTATGTGTGTGTGTGTGTGTGTATCCACAATTGCTCATTTCATTCTCAAATACTGGGGAGCATGGAGGGGAGTGTAGAGATGTGCACAGCATCTCTGTGGTTTCTGGACTGAACACACTGCATCCTCTCCAGAGGAGTGGAGACAAAATGGTAGGAAACAGCCTCTCCTCCATCTGGTTGTTGTGGATTTTCTGGGCTGTATATGACACGGAGACATCTCTGTCTTTTGGTGCTACACCTCTGAAGATGCCAGCCACAGCTGCGAAATGTCAGGAACTACAATGCCAAGACCACGGCTATACAGCCCGGAAAATCCACAACAACCATCGTTCTCCGGCTGTGAAAGCCTTTGACAGTATCTCCTCCATCTGTTTCTGAGTGAATTAGTATCAAGGCATTCTAATGTTCTAAATGTTCTAGAACGTTCTAAATTGGTTTTACTGCTCCATATAGCCATTCACTGTAACACTTTCCTACCTTATACTCTAGGAAAGCCTCCTCCATAGGAAGGACACTGTGATTTCGATGCTCCATGGATCTGTCACACACCACACAGATGGAGGCTTGATCATCATTGCAGAAGAGTTTCAGGGGCTCCTGGTGCCTCTTGCACACTCCCCACTTCCCCTCTGCTTCTTTTCCTGCCTGAAGTTTCTTGACAAGTTCCACAAGGTTTGCCAGCTGCCAGTTTGGCCTAAAAGTTTTTTGCTGGAAAATTTCTCTGCATTGAGGGCAAGAAACTCCTGTGTCCACCTCCTCCCAGCACTGGGTGATGCAGGCCTGACAGAAATTGTGCCCACATTCAACTGTCACTGGCTCGTTGAAGTGTTCCAGGCACACGGAACAAGTTGTTTCCTCACAGAACTGCTTGACAATACTTTCGGCTGCCATTGCTTCTTCTTTCTCCCTGAAATGTAAAGACACCTTTAGGGTCTTTTTTAGGGTCAATTTTATTTTGATTTCCAACACTGCCTGTGGTTTTCTTTGACTGTAATTTCTTTAGGTTACAGTTTCTTTGGAGGGATGGAGGACAACACTCACTAAGCATTATGTAGGATGTCAAAAGGCATGAGGAGAAACTGCCAGTGACTGAAGTGAAATTCAAAATGAGTGGGTGTTGTGAGGTGTGTGGAGGTCTCATGGGAGTCAGATGTCAGCACCCTTTCCAACTGGAAGCAAACACTATTGGGCTGAAAGTAGTTCCTCTCCCGCTGGGCCAAAGCCACCCTGTCCATGCCAGACTATAAAGGCGCAAGAGAAGCCCCAGAGGAAGGAAAGCTTCAGGGCCAGAGTGGTGCAGCAGAAAGGGCTGAGGGCAGAACTAGCCTTGGGGGAGATCCCTGCAGATGTGTTGGGCACTGCTTCCTGATCCCTGGTCACCTCTTCCTCCTCCTCACCATAAATAGAGACATATAAGCCTGCAATAGCATGGGACCTCTTCAGAGGCCTGCTATAAGCGCTCCTGCCGTTTGAAGCTAGATGAGTGGCAACCGATCGAACGGCCTTCTCAGTCATGACACTGAATCTTTGGAACTCCCTCCCACAGGAGATTTGCATGACTCCCACTGTCACTGTTTTCCGCCAGGGAGTGAAGACTTTTCTGTTTCATTAGGTGTGCCCTCAGGAAACTTACTGTGTATGTTGTTTGTATATGTTCTTGTGTGTGTGTGTGTGCGTGCGTATATTAAATGTTACCTTGATGTTTTAAATGTTTTAAAGTCTGGTGTTTGCTGCTTTCCTATTTAGGTGAAAAGGCAACACATGTTTTAAATAAATAAATAAATACAAGAAATTCATGTCCAAGAACCAGTGGCAGACCTTCTGAGTGTAGCCTCACAAGGCGCAGAAAGATGGCTTGGTGTCTCCCCCCCCCCCCCCAGTCCCGGCTTGGGCTCACTTGTGTAACCATAATCTATTTGAGAGAACATGTTTTATGTGTCAACTGGACACCAACAAGACTGGCTCAAGATAGTGTGTAATTCTAGTGCAGGCAAATTTTTGCTTCCCTTAAAGCTTATATCAGTGCATGAAAATAATCTAGGATTTCCAGGGATACTACCACATTTACTCATAAGGAAGACGAATGTAGGATGATCCCGCCTGAAAGAAAGGTGTTATACATAATAGATGACCTACAATTTGAAACAAGCTCTCCTAAAAAAAGGTAGTCGTATAAACAAAGTTTTTATTACATAGTAATCAATATGTGTGTTACGTGCTATCAAGCAGCACAAATCATATACACTACAAAAGAAAATAATTACTTTCATTTTTTAGCATTGTAACTCTGCACAAAGAGTACTGGATCATACTGTTTCCAAGTTAGAAAAGGAGGAGACTGACTCCCCCTCCCACTCCAAAAAGCGTTACTACTAGGCATTGTCCTTTGGAATCAGTGAGCTTAGAAGGGTTGGGGAAATGCACTATTAAGCTGCTCTCTCTCCACAGCTTTCTGTAAAGTAGAAGTCACAGTTTTCCAAGAGACTCTTATTATAGCACCAATCTGGCAGGGACGTCTTTATCTTTCCTTATCTAAAATCTGCACAAGTTCATATTCAGTAACCACTACAGCTAACGTGTTAAATTGCTCTAAAACTGTGGGCTTTGGGGTTTTCTTTTTCCCAGGGGAAAAAAAAAACACCGAACAAAACTACTAGGCAACTCCTGCCTGAAGAAAAGGGGTGGAAAGCAAATGTGGGGATGGAGTAACGTTCTGAGCCAGAAACATGGATCAGTACTTGTAGAGGGGCAAATCCACCTTGACTGTTCCTACCACTTCTTATCATTTGCTGAGCAAACAACTGCAGTGTCTTAAGCCAGAAGTCCTCCAAGTCCTCTTCTCCCCCCTCAAACTCAGGGGCAGTATGTTGCAGTTGCTTTCAATGCCGCTCCTCTCTGCTGGTGAATGTGTTCCCGCACTTTCCCCAATACTCACCATGCATATGGGTGAAACATCTTTAACCTCAATGTCTGCATAGCACAACTCAGCAGAACGATACATCTGAGTGGAAGACACCCTCACACACCCCATGCCTTTTAGAGAGAGTCAAAAAAGGGTTTTTTAAAAGTCCTTTTCCTTTTGAGTAAATACAGTACTTGTTTTTGAGTTAATTTTAAATTTCCTCAACCAAACATTACAATATTGGATGTGGTTTGAGTGATCTACCCCAAATCTATCTGTCGTGTCTGAGCCCCATCCATGCCAATGTGAATGATCCTTTTGTGCTGAGTCACTGTATCCTGCTGTAACTCAATGTCATTTTACCAGTGTTATAACTATTTCTCTTACAGGCTCCCACAGGTGTTTATCTGATGGACTGTAATAATAGCTTCCAGTGTTTATGATCTTGTACTCTGAGCTCTTGCTATGTCTTGTTTCTTAGCGACTCAGTTTGATATTATAAATATATGAAACGTTCTCACTTCAGGAGAGCACTAAAATCTTGTTTATGATTGGGAGGCGGAGAAAAGAGCAGACTTGAATGTTAAAAGAGAAGTCTCTCTCACATGATGTCATTCCTATCAACTTTTACTCTTGCTGCTTAGATGTCTACCTTGCTTCTAAGTAATCCTATGGACATATATATGGAAATGATCTGATTTCTGAATAAAAGCCATTTGACCAAGAACCTGTCTTGCTGCAATGGTCCAGGGATCTGTCTGCTGTATCCTGTCATCCATAGCCTGACACTATCCATACCAACCAGCAACTGCAAGAACATTCACCCTGTTGCTTGCCTACTACATATCAGCCCATGCAAATTGGACCAAACAGGCCACAACCAATTCAGATGTGAGCACCAGGTTCAAAACCTATGGAGAAGAAGCTTCCACTGACCTCAATGGGACTTTCTTCCAAGCTAACATGAAAACAGATCCATATCAACTCACACTGAAGATTTTTCAGACATTAAAACTTGCAACCAGTGCAATCTTATGCATGTTTATATTGAAGCAAGTCCTACCAAGTTCCAATGTGGCTCGCTCTCTGATGAGCATGCAAAGCATTGTAGCGTCAAGCCACTTAATTTGTCCCCAAATTAGACTTGTTGTTTGTTTCCAGCTGCAGAGTAAATTAAACTCTGATCACGTTTAAAGTGCCTTTCCCCTATTACAGAATAACTACGACCTGAAATCCCATATGCTTATGACCTCCGTTGTTGGTTAAGTCTCCTGCAAGCCTCAGGTTCAATTCCTGGAAGTAGCAGGCAATTTCAGGTAGCAGAGCTAGGAAAACACCTTGCTGGGCAGCTGGTGCAAAGCACAATGTGATAACCCAGGGTTACTTACGTAATGGTCCACAAAGAAACTTCTCATGGTCAAATTTAGCTAAGAGGAGATGATTATTAATTTTGTCACATTAAAAAGTCCTCTGCCCTGCCAGGCATTTGCCAGCCTTCATACAAATGCCTCATAAAGAAACAACTACCTTGTTGAGTGTTTTTAGAGGGGGGGGGGGAATCTTCACAGATTAGTTTTCTTCAGAGGTGTTCTGCAGGGTTAGGAGACCAGGATTTTCTGAGCTGGAAGTGGGCATCCAATGCCGGAATCGCAGAGCAACTGCAAATCCAGCTAGGAAAGGAACTGAATCAGTGCAGATAACATACTTATTCAGATCGTCCCGACTCAAGAGAGCCGCTGCTCAGCGATAAGAGACATTCCAGTTGCATGCAGGAGCAGGTTCAATGCTCAACACCTCAGGCGAAAAACAGTTCCAGGAAACCCCTTGCCTGTGGGGTTCCCTAGCCCTTCAGGGCTAAGTTTTAGACAGGTTCATGTATTCAGGTTAAGTCAAGTTTTTTCTTCCTCCAAAAGCTATGCAAGATCTCTACCGTTTCTCTGTATTTGAAGTCAAATCACTCGCGAACAGTCTTAGCTTTGCCGACCCCCGCCCCGTCTTCCTCCTCCTGAGCAGCAGATATAGCTAAGCACGTGTGAACGCTGGACGCCTTTTCATCACCACCTTTCCCCCAGCTCCGGTTGCTCAGCTAAATCCTGCATCCTCTAAACGTGTGTGTGTGTTAATGAAGGTTTCAGCACATTGGAAACCATCTTCCATTCTACTTTTTCAGACTTCCTGCTCCACTGAACAGCTTGAATGGAAAAGGAGGGAGGAAAGCTTTGCGTATTATGTATTGAGCTTTACACAATCCACAACATGGCGTGCTGCCCTTTCACCTTCAGTCCCATCGCGCCCGCTCCGTTGCTCCCTATTAAACGAAAGAAATACCTTATTGAGCGGTGTTCCCAAAAGTTGTTTTTGAAAGCCCTCTGAAATTAGCTGCTTTGCAGGTGTCTGGTGCTCCCGCCTTAAAGTTATTAGCAGGAAGAGGATTTCTTCTCTTCAAGCACGAGAGGTGGGAGGAGGATTAAGCTTCCTCTTTCGCCTCTCCTGTTTACAAGCCGTCAACAGAAACGAAACGAAAACTTGATCGGCTCTCGTCCTTTAGCCACCCTTCTATTGCCTTTAAGATGGCTATGGTAGTACTTCTCCCTTTGCTAAATTCCACCTAGCCTCTCGTTCCCTGACATTTTTTAAACAATGAAACGTTAAGGACAAACAGCTTGCCTCATGGTTGTGCTGTTGTCTAGCTTAAGGCTCATCCTAGGCAGATTCCTTACTTCTGGTTTAAGGCTTATCTATGAGAAATGTAGGCAGCTTGGCGGAATGTTGGACAAGTGACAGTTGAAAAGTCCATTGGACAGCAGTCAGAGAGCCAAGCTGCAAGACCAGGATGCCTACATTTCCCATCAAAACTTGAGGGAAGCTGACAAGTGTCCAACCTGTGCCTTTTGTCACTTGTGGTTCTGCTCTTTGTCCAGTTTTTAAAAAGGACAAGCATGAGCTTTTGGTATCCATTTTTTTACAAAATCCTTTAATTTGGGGCCAAGGAATATTGAATCCATGTTGCTTTATTTTACATCAGTTTTAAGGAAGAAAAATACTACGTTTCTACTCTGCCTTTCTGTTCTCACAAAGGCCACCAGGGTGGCTAAAACAATTTAAAATCACATTTTAAAGCCATTAAAACTCACCAACCTACCCAACACATCATTCAAACTAGAGCTAAAATACAAAAACATAAAAACAATTAGAACATTGGGCAAGGAGCAGTCACTGAGGGAATGCTAAACGCAACAAAAAGGCCTTGCTGCTGGCAGAAGTTTGGAATGGAAGGGGACAGACAAATCTTCCTGGGGAGAGAGTTCAAGGGTTGCCACTCCTTTACAGTTAGAAGGCAGGTGTACCCATAGTAGGACCTCGGAAGTTGATCGAAGTGGGTGGGGGGGGGGTTCATGTGTTACCAGAAGTGGTCTTCTTGTAATAAATAATTTGTGGGGGGAATTAGCAAGCAAGGAGAATGGCTGTATGAGAGGGGTAACAAGCAGAAAATCTTCACCAATTTCTACCAGGTCCCTTCCCAAAGTAGCAAACAAGGCCAGTTCTTGAAGTCAAACAATAACTTTTATTAAGAACTAGGCTTCATGCCCATACACACACAGTTACTTGGGGGAAAATAATTACATATACACACACACAGTCCTAAGAAACTTAGCCAGAGATTGGGAATAGAGAGAGAGGGAGCAAATATATCTACCTATCCTGGAGAGGGTAGTCCAGTCCATGGAGGAAGAGAGTAGCTTCGAACGCCAGCATCCTCAGCCAAGAGAGCAAGAGGCTTAGGGAAGTGACCCTAAGGGAGAAGCCAGGAAGCTTGCACGATTTGAATGAGGCCAGGGCCTACCTTTATAGGTAAAATGTGCCTTGAGGTGGAAGAGCCCACCTAGCCGTTAGGACAAAGACTCCAAGTTAGTTCCTGGGTTAGACAAAAGGCTTGAGTACCTTGATTGGAAGCTGCCGGGGTGTGTAAAAGCAAATGCAAAATGTGTTCTAGTGCTGCACAAAAGGAATAGTTTGCTGATGAAGTCCACCGGAGCTAAGTTAAGTACTTTTAGGGAGGGATTGTTCTCTCCCAGGAACAACTGTATATACCTATGCATGTCATTTGATTAGCTCCTCAATCATGGACAGGAGATCTCATTAAAGGAAGGAGGAAAAGGAATGTGCTAAGTGGGGATGACTCTGCGAGACCTTTGTTGCACTGGGCACCGGTGAGGCCGGAGAGATAGTAAATCCAATCGCTTCTCAATCACTCTGCATTCCTGTGAGGCATTCCATTCATGCCGTGTTCTCCTGGGCGGGACGTAGCAACTATTAGAGGCTCTCTGGTGGCAATATAGTAGCCATTTTAAACTCCAGAGGCCTGTACACTGTTAATATCACAATCAACCATATAAAAACTGCTGTTAAAATGGCGGAGGCTGGGCTGACTGCTTACACATGAGGGAGTAGGCGGTCCTTCAGGTATGCCGGTACCAAACCATATGGGGATTTGAAGGCCAGCCCCAGCCCCCGCCCCTTGAATTGCACTCAGAAACAAATGTAGTTAAGCCAGGATGGGAGTGATAGGGTCCCTATGATCTACTCCAGTTAACGTTCTGGGGGCAGTATATTGTCAAAGGCTTTCACGGCCGGAGAACAATGGTTGTTGTGGATTTTCCGGGCTGTATAGCCATGGTCTTGGCATTGTAGTTCCTGACGTTTCGCCAGCAGCTGTGGCTGGCATCTTCAGAGGTGTAGCACCAAAAGACAGAGATCTCTCAGTGTCACCTTCAATCCTGGGTCAGACCTTCCGTTCACCTGTAGCACCTCTGTCTTGCTCATCATATGCTTCAGTTTATTAGGCTGCATCCACTCCAAAACTCACTCCAGGCACCAGTTCAGAGTTGCTACAGCCAGAAGCACATCAGAGTTGAGAGTCGTCCACATATTAGTGAAAATCTCCAAATGACTTTACCCAGTGGTTTTATATAGATGCTAATGAGCATATGGGACAAGATGGAACTTTACGGGACCCACAGGCCAATGGGCTGAGCGCGAGTCCTGCAGCACTACTTTCTGAAGCCGACCCTCCAAGTACAACCCAAACCACCACAGAACGGTGTCCAATCCAGAAAGGTGGTCCAGAAGGGTATGATAATCAAAAGCTGCAGAAAGATTCAGGAGAATCAACAGAGTTGTGCTTCCTCTGTCCATCTCCCAGAGCTGGTCACCCATGACTGTTTCAGTCCCATAAAAAGGTGTGAAACCAGAATGGAAAGGATCTAAACAATTTGTCTTACCCAAGAAAGCTCCAAGTTGTCCAGCCATCACCCATTCCATCCCCTTGCTCAAAAATGGAAGATTTGAAACTGGTCAATATTATTGAGATCTCCTGGGTCCAGGGTAGGCTTCTTTAGAATTGGACGCACCGCAGCCTCTTTCAAGACTGGGACAACCACCTCCTCTCGTAAGTGGAGTTCTCCTGCCCTAAAAGCACATCAGAGGAGAATGTGCAAAAAGAACTGGGAGCTGCAGAAATGTTTTTGCGAGGACAATCAACTTGTGATCTGCAGAGATTTACAGAGCGATAAAGGTTAACTTGTGTTTCCCCTGGAGAAAACTGCTCCAGATTATAAAACAGGAACTTACAAAAGGCAGGCATGCAAGGAGTAATGCTAAGGGTCTCTCAGTACAATTCCCTGCTCCCTCCATAGCTCAGGTGTGTCTGTACTGGATGTGATGTGGTCCATCACTTCCAACACAGACATGTAACACAATCACACCCCCTGAGATGAGAATGCCTGTTGTTAATCTGCGTAAGTTACTGCACTGAAGCAGCCTCCTTCAAATCATGGAGTTCATACCAAAATTGGGAATGGACTC
The DNA here is from genome assembly GCF_028583425.1 of Eublepharis macularius. Classification (NCBI taxonomy): domain Eukaryota; kingdom Metazoa; phylum Chordata; class Lepidosauria; order Squamata; family Eublepharidae; genus Eublepharis; species Eublepharis macularius. The sequence continues at coordinate 161,356,362 of NC_072793.1, read as the reverse complement.
CATGTGGTGGAATTTTTGTGTGAGAGGGGAGCTGCTGCTAGGGGACCCCAAGTGCTAGCCTCCAGAGCCCCCCTTCTTGGTCAGGTCCTCCCCTCCCTTTGCCGGGCCAGCCGGTTAGCTGTGGTGCTTTGTTCGGTTTGTTCTGTGGTTTTCCTAGCCAGTCAACTGGTTTTAGGGGAAGCCTCCGTCTCCTTCCCTTAAGGGTACTTAACACTTACACCATATAATGCTAAAAGAAATAAGAGTTTATTGAAGCAATTAAGAACACAAAGCAGGTTTCTACAAATGGGACACACTCAGAAATACAGCTTACAACTTAACTGCTATGCTCCTAAATTAGAATACAGTAAAACACCCATATTCTAAGTCAGAATATCAGAGCGGAACCACAAGTGATAAAAGGCACAGGTTGGACACTTGTCAGTTTCCCTCCAGTTTTGATGGGGAATGTAGGCAGCTTGGCGGAATGTTGGACAAGTGACAGTTGAAAAGTCCATTGGACAGCAGTCGGAGAGTCAAGCTGCAAGACTAGGAGGCCTACATTTCCCATCAAAACTTGAGGGAAGCTGACAAGTGTCCAACCTGTGTCAGGCGTCACTTGTGGTTCCGCTCTCACTTAACACTTACACTAAAGGATACAGGCAAACTTATACACTAAAAACTTAATCCTAAAGATAGTCAAATAAAGCCTAAGTGCCCCCTGGACTGAGTCTTGTACCAAGCAGAGAGGTTCCCCAGGAGGGACCCTCCCTAGCCACTTGGTTAGAGCATCAGGCAGCTTTGCAAAGGCTGGTAGCCTTATAGTAGTCCATTGGGCTCTGTGTCACTCCGGGAGTGATCCCATTGGCTAGTGGACCCGATTCAAGGGCTACAGAAAGTACCTGTTTTCTTATCTGGCTTCTCTGTGGGGCAGAGCGTTCTCAGGAATTCTTTTAGTGTAGTCAGCAAAAAGCACAGTGGCTTCTGGCTGAGAAGACACTTGCTTATCTCTGCAGGCAAGAGGCAAAGGACCTTGCTTGTTAGAGTGTGTTAAATGTATCACATTCCTTAGCTAACTGCTTTGTGTAGGAGATAAGAGGAATCAAAAGTTAAGAGGAGAGAAAGGAGGGGGTGAAGAGTAGAGAAAAAAACCCCTCCACTTTTGGAGTTTTAAAAGCTTTTGCTCATAAGTTTGGATGGAAAGTTGCTAATGGCCTGGGTCTTTCAGAGCCAAACCCCGAAATTCCCACAACACTCCAGAGGATACCTCATAGTGCTCCTACACACTAAAAGTAACCTCTGTGTGTGCACCTGCAGATAAAACTAAAGTGTTCCTCCAATTTTAATTCACAGAAGCTGTGTGCCTTATCTATCAAAAGTGGAAAAAATGCTTTAACAAAAATCATACTTAAACCTTTTACATTTATATCCTACTTGGTGTATCTGAGTGGCACAAACAGAACCAGACAGGCAGAATATATGAGGTACCTCCTCCTCCCAGAAAGACCTCCAGCTAGTATTTTGTGCAACAATAGGGCTGTGCTCACACTCTCAATTCTTGTTCATTTAACTGGGGATTTCGTGCAACTTCTATTTGAATGTTCACCTTCTCGACCAAAATATTGTAATTGCAAAGTTCAACACCAAATTGTTTTCTTGTCAAACCCAGAAAAGTGAATGCTTTAAAAAATGTATACAATTTGGTAAGACCAGAAAGCACATTCTGCTTTAGCCAACCCAGTACCGGTTCACTACCCGAGCCCCATTTAGGGTGGGGGATGGTGCCCCTTTTGCTTAGGGGCTGTTGCCTGGAGCTTCCTCTCAGAATCCAGACATGGGCTTTATATATGTAGATTGTGCACAACTTGGTACTGAGGCCAATATGATGCATGAAGAAGGGAACGTCATGGGACTGGCAGGGCAACTCCCTGATCAGCACCCTCAAGCCACCGTCTCTGCAAACACTCTGGAGTGGCCACTCTGCACCCAGGTAAAAGGGCCTGCTTGCCAAGATGGCGGCTGAGAGAGAGAGAGAGAGACAGAGAGAGAGACAGAGAGAGACAGTTGTAAAAGGACAACTATTTTCCTGTGGAAGCCATGACATGTCAGTGTCTTGTCACAAACTGCTTTCCAGATGGGCCTCTTGATATGGAGGTGCCAGGATCAAAAGGTGCCTCAGGACCTCCTGGTAATCCCACAGCCAAGACAATGTCTTCCATCCATCAAGCAATGGACAATCATTTAATGCAGCTCACTTTTCATCCGCTCTCCTTCTCTGTCCTTTCTTTCCCCTGGAAGTGTCACCATGGACCATCATAAAAACAAATTACCCCTCATCCTCTCATCCCTTTTGTTATTCTTGAGGTGTCACACTCCTAAACACAAACATTAGACTCCAAAGTACCCAGTCTGGATCTCCTTTATCTCACCGGAGTGGCACATTATTTACTTTTGTTAAATTTCCTGAGAACCATTCGAGAGGGTATAAGCCCACCCTGGGTCTAGCCCAAGGGCTGAAATTGGCGATTTAAGGGAGATGCTCAGACCCCTCAGGGCCCCTCCCCTCCCTATCTCAGCATAGTGTAGTGCTGGCCATTACACTAAGCACCCTCGCTGCTGAATTTCTGCTTCTCGTCAGGACAGGTGCGTATTGACCAAACAACGATCTTCTTGCTAAAGCAACTATCTGTATTTTCCCCACCTTTATTTCCTCGTCTTGTAGTGAATGTGTGTGTGATTCTTGTACTCTGTATACTCTAAGTTATTAAGTAAAGGCTTTGATTCACTGACGTATTAGTCTCCTCTCTTGTTAGGCGTGCTCCAGAAACTCTGACCCTGGTATACACAGGTCATGATTCCTTAATATAATGCCAATTGCCCATTAATTCCCCATCTTTGAGGCAGCTCGGCTAACAGGGCAAGGTGATCTCCAGTGGCAGTGACAGTATCTTTGGGGTTCATCTTTTCCCTGGGGATCATGAGACAGCAATACAAGCATTTTCAAAAGAAAGCAACACATCATCAAGTCAGGAGAGTTTACACTGCAAGTATTTTATGTCAAAGACAGAACTAGAATTGTTCAGATTAGGAAATAATTACATTAAGGGTTTCTGTTGGTTCACAGAAATTCAGACAGGATCTTGCATTTTCCCAAAGGGTGGCTAGACAGCTTTGAGAAATGCATCCAGACCCCACACTATTACTGTCCTGGGAGAGACAGCAAATCCTGCAGTTTGTGGGACAGCAAAATAAATTGATCAGGCCCTGAACAGACTCCTCTAGTGACCAATGCTCTGTCCCCTTGATAGACACAACAGGAAGACAATTTTTGAGAGAAAACCGTTCCTAAGGAGATTTTATGTCCCATTAAACAAATCTGCCATTATGAAGGACAAGCCAAATAATTTCCAAGTAAAACAAGCACTGACAAAAGCAACATGTTAACAAGACCCTGCAAGTCCGTTGTACTAACGATAGAACAAAATGGGGCAAATGGGAATTGTCCTCCATCACTCCCCCCCCCCCCCCGAGGGCCTGCTCGCCTTGTTTCTCTTATTCCCCCTCCTCCCTTTTAAAGCCTGGTCTGATATCTCTCTTTTTAGATCTGAGCCCCATAGAGGGATCCTGCCTTGAACACAATTGGAAAAGAGATCAGCCAGGAGCATAAACATTTGGGTTGGATCCTTCAGAAAATGGAAAGAGAAGGGATTTTTGCTGATTCTCCTCTCCCAACCTTTAAGTCTTCCCCCCTCAGACTGTTTGGAGGGCGGTTATGTTTAGAAAACAGCATTTTGGAGGGCATTTGGGGCTGCAGTGGATGGGAGGAGGGCCAGCAAGGTCCACTAGTTTGATGGAAATTCCATCCAACACTGGAAGTTTTCTGTGTGATCCAAGCCTTGGCCTAGAATGTCACACAGTAGCCAATATAAATATCTAAATCCAAAACAGTGACTGTCTATCCATGGGATCAGTATTTGGAAACAATCATGACCACATAATAAAGGTACACATAATATAACAATTTAGTGAGGTCCTTATTTTTGGGCACAGTATCTTTAAAAACAATTTGAAAGGGCTCAGTTTCTATGAGACATGAGAAAATTTTAAAGGTAGAAGAGGATAGTACAGATTGCCCACACTGCCACCCCTCTTACTCCACAAGTGGAAGATTTGGTGGCCTGTCAACAGGAAGCCCACTAAGACTGTAGGATAGGATAGGTAATTTATTGTATATGGCCATAGGCATTCACAATCCAAAACCTTTAATTAAAAAGACAAAAAAATACACAAATACACTAAGACTGTAGATTCTTCCGTGTCTCTTCAGCAGCTACAGAGAAAATGCTAAAATGTCACCTCTTTCCAGTTGTGGAACCCCTCATAGTAACCACTCTCCTTAGGATTCAGCACTTCAATGTGCTTTGGTGTAAAATATAAAAATAAGGACAGAGGACCTCCCCACAGAATGAGGATGAAGGGAATGCGAAGAGCCTTTGGTTTGCAACAAAAAACTCCACACGACCCTCTTCATAGTCCAGGGAAACCTGTATCTTTTGAGGAATGACCCCAGATAAAACAGTTGACTGGGAGGAAGTCGAAGCAGTCATCTGCCAGGATGTACGACCAGAAAAACTATCATACCTACTTGCAGTTTGCACAACCCAGAATCCTGCAGCAGGATTATGGAAGATATTTCCCTTTCTTTGGACAGACTCTCTAGCAACACCCACACCCCAGAGTGCCTGTCCATTCAGCACTTCCACTTCCCAGGAGTGTCTTCCTGAGGTGAATTTCTCACGGCCCAGCACACTCTGTAGGGTATCAAATCTCTCAGGATTGTTGGGCAGGTTCTGCACTGTCTGACTCCGTGTCACACTCTTCAGATCCTTAGAAATAAAGAGGCAGGGATGTGCTGTGTCCGGATCCAGAGTCACATTCACTGTGGGAAAGAGAAAGAGGAGGCTTCTTGGAGAATGCTATCAGAAAAAGGTCACCATCAGCAACTGAAGTCAGAAAACCTCCTTAATGGAGGCCCCATGAGCTCGAAAAAACAACAGTCCTTTAAGAAGCTCAGCCATCTGGGTTCTGAGAAGGCAAGAGAGCTGCAGGAGTGGTGGTTTTTTTGGTGCCTTCCTTAACTGCTGGGGAGAATTAGCTGAGGCAACTGGGTGGGAAGACAGTGTCCGAGGTGTGTGTGTGTGTACAGCCTGCTGGAAAGTGGTGCCTATTGGATTAAGTGTTGTTTCAGTTTGTCTTATCTCTGAGAAATATGCAGCTAGCCGCTAGGCATGACGTTGATGTATCAAAGAGTCAAGTTTCTCACCATCATTCTCAAATGCTGAGAACTGTTATTGTATATTAACCTGCTAGCCTAAACAAAGTAGTTCTCACAGAGAGGCCCACCAATTCTAACTGTCAATGCAAGGCAGGAAAACTCAACTATAATAATGCTTGTCTCTTTTGAATGGTTACTTCTGCTAAGCTCTCTGTGAGAGAAGGCAGACTCTGCACTGAAAAGATTCTAATAAACCATTGACAACCATTGTGTGGCTACTCAAGATGGGCTTGAGGGGCCTAACTGGCAGGGACTGACACTCATCCTCTTGGAGAACAGTGACAAGTGGAGTGCTTTAGGGATAGGTCCTGGGACCTTTTCTGTTCAACATTTTTATAAATTATTTGGATGAAGGAACAGAGGGAATGCTTATTAAATTTGCAGATGATACTAAATTGGAAAGGGTAGCAAATATGGTTAAAGACTGAGTCAGGATACAGGATGATCTTGACAGGCTGGGCTAAAACAAAAAGAATGAATTTCAACAGAGATAAATGCAAATTTCTGCATTTAGGTAGGAAAAATCAAATGCATATTTATAGGATGGGGAAGACTTGTTTTGGCAGCAGTATATGCGAAAAGGATCTAGGGGGTCTAGAGTGCAGTCAAAGTGTGCTGTGGCAGCTAAAAAGGCAAATGTGATTTAGGGCTGTATCAACAGAAGTATAGTGTCCAGATAACATGGAGTGATGGTATCACTCTACATGTTCAGTTTTGGGCACCACATTTTTGGAAGGATATAGACAAGCTGGAACATGTCCAGAGGAGGGCAACAAAGATGGTGAGGGGTCCGGAGACCAAGTTCTATGAGGAAAGGTTGAAGGAGCTTGGAATATTTATCCTGGAGAGGAGATACGATAACCATATCCAAGTATTTGAAGGACGTCCACATAGAGGATGGTGCCGAGTTGTTTTCCACTGCCCCAGAAGGTCGGACCGGAACCAACAGGTTGAAATTAAATCAAAAGAGTTTTTGGCTAAACATCAGGAAGAACTTCCTGACAATGAAAGCAATCCCTCAGGGGAACAGGCTTCCTTGGGCGGTGGTGGGCTTGCCTTCTTTGGAGGCTTTTAAGCAGAGGCTGGATGGCCATCTGGCAGCAGTGCTTATTCTGTGAACCTAGACAGATCACGAGGGTGGCAGGAAGACCTACATCAATGTTTAGTTCTCGTGGCCTCTTCTTACATGCCCAGGGTAAGGCCGATCGCTCCTTTAGGGTCACGTGGCCATTTTCCCCAGGGCAGTTTGTCTAGGGATCCTGATGGAGTTTTACCATCTTTGGGGCATGGAGTAAGGATCAGTGTGTGTGTGTGCACGCCTTCATCTGTGTGCGCGTGTGGGCCTTCATCTGCCTGATGAAGGCACATGGGGCCCAGTGAATGGGTATTTTACAGCATTAATCTCTCATACAGACAGAAAACATTTATACAGCTGAATGAGGAAAAGAGCGACTTCCAGTCCCTCCAGCTCCACACACAAAGAAAGGCCCATGATCAAAACATCAAACATTTATATAGTGGCCTGGGCATTTCAGATATACTATAAGTTGGTAATTCTCCCTTCAACCTTGTAGAGTAGGCTGGTGGCAACAGTCCTGCAATGGAGCTGAATTAGTTGCTGGAGGAGAGCAATGAAGGAAAAGGCTCACTGAGCTGTCACTGCCAGTGAAATGTTCCCAATGCAAACTCCCCACCCCACCCCTGCTATGACGGTTACCTTTTCTCAGCACCTGCACGAGTGCTTCCTTCAGAGACTCTGTTATGGGGAAAAAACCCAGAAAATAGAGAGTTATGGAGAAATAAAAGAAAGTTATTCAGACACCATACATGTAGCAACATACTACTACAGGTAGTATGAAACTGCTCTCACTCAGGTGCCATTTTGGGTTGCCGAGGCAACACAAAATACCACCACGGCGCCTGCCTTGCATAAATCCTCTGGAACTCATTTAAGAACTTAGCGCCCTTCACAAAGTATTGAGCGTCCAATGGGTCTCCTGACTCTTTAGAAAGTTACTAACAGCTTCTACAAGCCCCATACAACCATTTATGCATTGGGGGGAATGGTTAATGTTGTCTGGTGGTTGCCTCAGCAACCAAAAATGGCACCCAAGATTCCATGAAGTTCTCTCATGAGATCTAGCGCTAAAGCGCTCCCTTCTCTCCCCCTCCCTTGTGCAGGCACATCACTACCTGGGATTACTTTTATTGTCTTCTGCCCTGTTGGAATACTATAAAGCAGGGGTGCCCAAACTATGGCCAAAGGCCTATCCAGCCCCCAAGCTTCCCCTCTGTACTTGGGGTCCAGCAGCCCTCATTGGTGCTAACTCAGCCTGAGCGACTGCACCCAGATTTCCCCTGCATAGAGCCTCTCTTATCCCCACTGTTGTGCTGATCCTAACAGAGGCACAGGGTACAGAGGATTGAACGCCTCTGTTATCGAGTTTAGAGTCCACGTTGACAGAAGATGCTAAAAAGAATTTACTTTCTGATAAAAGGGGAAGTATTTGTCCAAGCGTCCCAGATTTTTGCTTAGCCCTAGATCTGGCATCTCTGATACCTACCAGGAACAGAAAGTCAGACCCTCTCCAACAAGGAACATACAAGTAGCTTAGGAAAGATCATCTGGAGACCTATATTCTGCTCCCCTCAATACCTTCACATGCTTCTAGAGCCTTCTGTAACCCAGGAGTTTGCTCCAAGTAAATCCTGTGAGTCTGCTCCACTATTGGAGGAACTTCCAACAGCTGTCTTTCTGTCTTCATCTCATATCTGGAGGAAAAAAGTGACGCCTGAGGCAGATCCAGTCACAACGAGAAGCACCCCACTGACTTATTTCAAGGCTGGAGCTCTTCCAGTGAAGTTCTATCTTGTGTGTGTGTGTGTGCGGGGGGGAACCCCTCCTTTGGACTATTTTTTCCCGTATGACTGAAAGGGGACTCTAGTGAAAGGAAGGGCTGACTGTGGATCAAGTCTGTGACTTTATAGAAAAAAATGTCTAAATAAACAGGCCTGAAGCTCTTCTGCAGCAGATGAATCGAAAAGGGACATGAGAAAGAGTCACGTACCTGTTCAATATAGTTTTGGGATCCTGAAACAGAAAAAGAGAAATAGAAGTTAGCTACACAGAAAACTGACTGGGCTTCTTGATATCCTGCAGGGGATCCATTATTAATTCCCCCCTTTCTAAGAGAACAAACCAACATTTCCAGAACCACGTCTTCCTGACTCCTATTCTGAGTAATTACCAACTTTCCCATGGCAAGAATTTTGATTTCTCACCTGCACAAATCTGTTTTCAAGCTGTTGGAACTTCTCCTCCCTATCTAAGATCTGGTGATTTAGTTCTGAGATTTCCTCAGAGAACCTGGTGAGGTTTTCTTCGTCCCTTATCTTTATTTCTCCCTCCAACTTTTCCAGCTGGGACAGCCTCAGTCGCTCTTGTTGCTCAAGAAAACTCTGCATCCTTTGAAAGGCCAACTTGGTCTTCTCCTTCTCTGCTTCTAACTGCACCTGTAAAAAGCACACAGAAATCAAGGGAGGGGCAGATCCATTCAAGAAGGAAAATCAAGTACAGTCTCAGGACTGGAACAATGAATCTAACATATAATCAAGAACTGAAGAGAGGGCTCCTCCCACAGAATTCTTAGCTGCCATCTTTGCAAAAAATGCACACAAGTCGCACACTATTCAATCTCTTTGACTTTTTCAGTAACAACCTATTGTTTAGTCATTAGGAAGGGGGAATCAAACAGACCCCAAAACAAGTCAAACAATTAATTTAAAAAGTCTTGGGGGTGGCACGGAACTCAGCAGCAGCAGCCACGAAGAGAAAAAGATCAACTTATTTTCCTTGGGTAGCTCATGAACAGAACAGCAGCCGAAGTTGAGGAGGAAAAAATATATAAAAATCTAGCATTTTGTTAATGTTATCCTAGCGTAAAAGAGTTTGGTGTTTTCCAGAAATATGAGAATGCTTCTGTCCCATATGCTTACCAGCAATGTCTGGCTTTTCTGGTCTTCCACCACTTTATGTTCCTTAAACGTTTCTCTCTCATGCTCTAGAGACTGAAGCTGGGACTGGATCTCTTTCTGCAGAAAAAGAAAAGTCCATCACAAATATCTGTGTAAACCTGTATCTGACTGGAACATGAAAGGATGAGAATGCTTTGGGGGCTTTCGTGCTATTTACTAACAGATTTGGGGGGAAAACTGGAGGCTTCTCTGTGACTCCTCTCTCCACACCAGTCTCAAACTGGTGACATTTTGAAAACACATAACAAGGGCCGTTTCTAGATGGCGTACCTGCCTCCGGAACGTCGCACCATGTTGCGGGGAAAACGTGAAATATCGCGTTTTCTTACGCGAGTTTTGCGCGACATCACGCAAAACTCGCGCGAGAAAACGCCATTATTTCACGTTTTCCCCGCAACATGGTGCGACGTTCCGGAGGCAGGTACGCCATCTGGAAACGGCCAATAACTCTAATGAAAAGCCGTCTCTCTGGTGTGCTGAGCTACAGATGAAGCTGTGAGATGAGTTAAAAAGCTATTATCTATATCTTTTTACTAAATTGGGTCAATCTACTTGTCAATAACCAAAAATAAAAACTGGACAACAGATGGCTCATAGAGATTCCATGGCAGAAAAAGAGGGGAAATGGGGTTCTAAGCACACAGCCCAGTGGATGCCCAGGCATTAATTGTCAAACGCTGATATGTGGAGGGGTGGATTGGGCTTTGCACGCTCAGCAGATCACACCAAGTCCTGTGGCCTTTCTGAGTCTGTCAGTCCCTTCCCTATTTTTCTGCTGATTACCAGCTGTGGAAAAGATGGAGAAGCCATGCAGTGGGGAGAGGGGCAAAGGAATGAGAAGACAGGTGGGAGAGGATCACATTGTGTTTGTGAGTAGGGGAAGGCACAGGAGGTTTTCCCTCCTCCTGCATTTTCACATAACGGAGGGCATGGAAGGGTAGAGCACAGATGCGCAGAGCATCTCTTTAGGCTCAAAACTGAACACATTACATCTTCTACAGGGGTGTCCAAACAAAATGATAGGGAACAGCTTTTTAAAGTGAATTAGTGTGAAAATAACTGACCCGAGGCCTCATTTTGGACACTTTATTCTTAGTTCTGAAATCATGGTTTAAAGCATATGCATATGTGTCAAGTGTATTTCTCAGCTGTATGTATTTTTTATTTACCAGTTTGGCGTGCCTTTAATCACAATGCTGAGTCAATTGATTTTTTCTCTCTCAACATTAGTATCAAGGCATTTTAAAGAGAGATAGAATTTTCTTAACTGTCTTTATGGTTCCAGATAGCCATCGTTAACGCTTTCCTACCTTATATTCTAGGAAAGCCTCCTCCATAGGAAGTACATTGTGATTTCTGTGCCCCATGGATCTGTCACACACCACACAGATGGAGGCCTGATCATCATTGCAGAAGAGTTTCAGGGGCTCCTGGTGCCTCTCGCACATTCTCCACTTCCCCTCTGCTCCTTTTCCAGTTTGAAGTTTCTTGACAAGTTCCACAAGGTTTGCCAGCTGCCAGTTTGGCTTGAAGTTCCTTTGCTGGAAGCTTTCTCTGCACTGAGGGCAAGAAGTGCCTCTGCCTGGCTCCTCCCAGCACTGGGTGAGACAGGCTTGGCAGAAATTGTGACCACAGTCCAGGATTACTGGCTCTTTGAAATACTCTAGGCAAACGGAACAAGTTATTTCCTCACAGAATTCCTTGATGAGACTTCTAGCTGCCATTGCTGCTTCTTTCTCCCTGAAATGTAAAAAGTGCCTCAATTTTATTTTTGATTTAAATCAATGCGTGTAAGTTTCTTTAGTTGTAATTGCCTCAGGATGGGGAAATTTACTCACTGAACAGTACTTTGTAGGAGACAAAAGAAATGAAGAAGAACAGCCACTGACTAAAGTAAAATTCAAAATGTGTAGATGTTGTGAGCTGGGTGGCCACACAATGGCCAGTCATCAACATCATGCTTATCTTACCCCAAGTGGAAGCAAATGCTATTAGGCTGAAAATGGTGTGATGGAAGCCACCTCTTTCTATGATGATGGAGTATAAAGGTGCAAGAGAAGCCCCTGAAGGAACGAACCTTCGAGGGCAGAACTTGCCTTGGGGGAGACCTGCACAGACGTATTGGGCACTGCCGCCTAGCCCCTGGACACCCCTTCCTCCTCCTCATCGCAAACAGAGACATACCAGCCTGCAGTAGCCTGGGATTTTGGACCTGTAAAGACAAGAAATCAATGTTTAGGAACCAATGGCAGATCTATTGTGTACCTCACAGTACACAAAAAGAAGGCATGGTGTCCCCCCCACCTGGGGTTCACACGTTTGTCCATTTGGGATAACGGGCTTGATGTGTCAAATGGACACCTGACAGGGCTACCTTAAGGTAGCATGTCATCCTAGCTGATTTAAAGTTTTGTTTCTGTCCAAGCTTGTTGGCACATTAAAAATAAATTGAATTTCCAGGGATACTACCATATTTACTCAAAAGTAAAACAACCCTGAATATAGGACAACTCACCTTAACAGGTCATACATAAAGCAAATGACCCTGAGTTTATAATATCCCATCTTTAAAAAGGCTGTCGTATAGAGGGGTGTGGTTTTTTTTGCATATCAATATACGACAAACAGTATAGAGTGCCTAAGAAAACAATACTTCCACTTTTTACACCTCTTTGCAGCTCCACACAGTATTTTCTGTAAGCTAAAATTATTATTGCTATTATAATTGTTTATTTACAGTCCACTTTTCTCACTGAGATCCAAAGTGAATTCCATATTGCTAGTGAATACGATATAATCAATTGCTAGGACATTCACAGAGCAAAAATACAATACGATCAACAGTTAAGACATTCAATGAAAACAAATAGAGTATGGTAGTCACAAATTTGAAAAATAGCATAAAGCTGAACACACGGATGAAACCTTTCTGAATTAAAGCATAATTAACATGACATCTTTAGCAATGTTGAACTACCCAGTAGGAGTGTAACTACATCAGTAGACAGTAGCCTAGGCTATACTCCCTGTCCCTTACCAAGGTATCTATTGAGCTGTTTCTTATGAGACAGTCCTATAATCTAGTATGCAGACGAATTAGCCGTGTTAGTCTGTGGTAGCAAAATCAAAAAGAGTCCAGTAGCACCTTTAAGACTAACCAATTTTATTGTAGCATAAGCTTTCGAGAATCAAGTTCTCTTCGTCAGATGCATGATACAGAGACTGGTCAAATATAGAAGAGGAGGGAGAGAAGGGGAGAGAGAAGAGGCAATTGGGGGGGGGAAGGGGAGGGTGCAATCAAAACATTCCTTTGCTAGTATATGTAAACATCTCCTTTTGGTGTGTGGATTCATAGGCAAATTTGACTCTGTCAAGCTGGGATTGAATAGGGACTATGAATGGTTATCACATTATCACAGGTAACAGATTTCCTTTACAGAGGCAGGGTCTGGGGGAGCTCAGTGGCACCTGGCATGGGCTTTCGGGGACCACAGATCTCTTTGTCAGATGCATGTGGCAAGGAGAGCTGTGGTTATCGAAGGCTCATACTGCATTGGAATTGGATGGTCTAGCTGTTTGGCTGCTACAAACAGGGCAAATTCCTTTGAAGCCAACTGATCCACACACCAAAAGGAGATGTTTACATATACTAGCAAAGGAATGTTTTGATTGCTCCCTCCCCCCTCCTCCCCCTAATTGTCTCTTCTCTCTCCCCTTCTCTCCCTCCTCTTCTATATTTGACCAGTCTCTGTATCATGCATCTGACGAAGAGAACTTGATTCTCGAAAACTTATGCTACAATAAAATTGGTTAGTCTTAAAGGTGCTACTGGACTCTTTTTGATTTTGCTATAATCTAGTAGAAAGCTCTCCTGAGTAATTCATTCTTGCACAGCTTGTAGAAAGCCAGGAAAATGGGAGCTTTCCTGACCTCCTCAGGCAAGAGGTGGTCAGGAATGTAGGGGCTTCCACAAGGTAGGGGCTACCTCAGAGAAAGCATGTTTGGGGTAGTTGCTGATTTAGCCCAACTGCAGGATGGTATCCACAGAAGGTAATGTCTTCTATGTAAACATGAAAATTTATCGATCTGAACTCACACTAAAGATTTTTTGAATGCTAAAATTCACATGCAGTCCAATCCTATGCATTTTACGCTGAAGCAAGACCTACTGAGTTCAATTGTGGGTCGCTGTCACATAAACATGTAAAGCATTGTCAGCTCACTTATTCTATCCCAATCCTAGCCCCATTATTTGTTCTCGACAGCAAAGTACTTGAAATTCTGAGCATATTCAGAGTGCCTTTCTCTGATCACAGAATAACCAAGACCTCAAACCCCATGTGCTTATGACTGAACAAGCAGGCCCCCCACTGTTGGTTAAGTCCAGACAGCCTGTTGGGAGAGCCCTCTATCAACCATAGAGGGCATACGCTCTGGCAAGCCCTGGTATCAGTTCCTGCAGCTGTAGGCAATATTTATTTATTTATTTATTTATTTATTTATTTAAATCAATTTATATTCTTCCCTCCCTGCATAAACAGGCTCAGGGTGGATTCCAGTTAATCCAATAATATAAAATACAAATACCTTTTGCAACAAATACCTTCCTGCAATAGCAGACAGCTGGGTAGCTGGTACCAAATACATTACCAAATACCAAATACAAACAGCTGATACCAAATACATTAGATAATCTGGAGTCTTTTGGCCTAATGGACTGCAAAGAACCTTCACATGTAGCTGGGTGGGGGAATTGTTAATTTTGGTACATTAAAAAGTCCTCCACCATGGCCAGAATTCACCAGCCTTTGTACAGATACCTTTAAATGAAACAAGTTCCTTGTTGAGTGTTTCCACAACAAAAAAAAGTCCTCAGAAATTAGTTTTCTTCACAGGTGTCTTGCAGGCATAGGAGGCTAGGTTCATCAATGGCTACTACCCATGGTGAGTACAGGGAACCCTCCGTGGCAGAGACAGCAATACTGTGAATATTAGTGCTAGCAAGCAGCGTAAGGGGAAGACCTTGGCCTCTAATGCCCGTGTGAGACAGGATGCTAGACTAGATAGACCAGTGGTTTGATCCAGCAGGGCACTTGTGATGTTCTTAAAAGATGGAGCCTGGGGTTTTGGAATATCTGCTGACCTCCATGACAGAGAGCAATTCTCTGGGAGGAATGGCAGCTTCAGAGTTTTACTTCATTTATCAATTGCTTTTCTCCCAATAGGGATCTTATGTTGTTCTCTTCTCTTGCATTTTACACTCAAAACAAACCTGTAATGTAGGCTAGGCTGAGAATGTGTGACTGGCACTAGATCACCTGGCAAACTTCAATAGGAGAGTGGGGATTTGAACCTAGATCTTCTAAATGCGAGCCCAACCAGAACAATGGACAGGCTCTGTGGCATCACATGGACTGAGCTCTCTCCCTCCCCAAACTTCTCTCCAAATACTACCTCCAAATCTTCAGGAATTTCACAAGCAGGAGCTGGGAACCATATGCAGGGCTCAGAGAGTGAACGGCATAGCCACCTTGGAAAGGAACTGAATCAATGCTGGAAGCGCTCGGTATGGTCAGATGTTCAAATTGTTCTATGTGGTTCTGATCGCTCAAGCTCAGATAGGCCATCGCTTGGCACCAGGGGGCATCCCCTCTGCATACAAATGCCAGGCTCAGTACCCACCACATCTTACACTAACAGGCCCAGTTAGCCCCCCTGACCGAGAACCAGGCTCCCAATCTGACTGGGCACTCAAGGCCTTCCGGGCTAGCTGGATTAGCGGTCTGATTTGATATAAGGGAGCTTCACGTGTTAAGCCCTGCCCTTCTCCTTACAAAAACAAAGCAAGATTTCTATGGTTTCTATCTACAGTCAAACCGCTTCTGAACAATCTCGGCTGTCGACCGCCTCCCTCCTCTGCAGCCCCAGAACAACACCCGCGGCCCACCCTTTTCTCCTCCTGGCCTCGTGTACAGTTAGGCACGTGTGAAAGCCCTTTCATCTTCCCCTCTGTTCCCAGCTACGTTTGCTAGGCCGTACGCACTGTGGCCTCTGGCCAAACTTTCAGTACGTTGAAAGTAATCTTCTGACTTGCTGCTACGCCGGGCTACTCCTTTTGGAAGAAAAGCTGTGCACGCAGCGTTCCATCGCACCCCCTCCTTTAGTTCTTTGTTGGACGAAATAAGTACCTTCTTGGGCGTTGTTCAAGTTTAAAGAAACCCTCCGAGATTAAGTTTCTTTTCGGATGTCTGGCGGAAACCTCTGAGCGCGCCAAAACCAACAGGGGGAAGGAAAGAAGCGGACGGTCGCTCGCGCTCTATAGTTGCTGTTGTGTCCATCAGGCGGAAGAACCGCGCTAGAAACAGGAAAACTTCCTCCGTCCAATGAAAACGAGAGATGGGCAGAGCATTAAAGCCCGCCCCCAGGGGTTTACAAAAATTAGGAGGGAACGCAAAAACAAGCTTCTTTTTAACTGGGTTCAAGCGCCTGGCTGGCGCGGGTTGAGGGCAGCCGGATAGTACTCAGATATTAGCCCTGTGCACATTCTGTATCTTTGCTTTGCTTCTTTGTGCATTTCCCCCTGCCTTTTCTCCAAGGAGCATGGAGTATACGGCTCTCCAACATTTTGAAGCAGAATCAGTTGAAAGAGAGTGGATCACCGTTACACATTTAATCTGAGGGGAATCTGAGTCTGAGCCTTTTTGGGCACAATATTTTAGAAATGAAATGTAGCGGAGATTAAGTTACATGCTATGGCTGTGGCTGCGGTGCCCCCTTCTTTGCAACAGGAATCTAGAGAACCGAAGAGCCAGTATGTTGTAGCATTTAAAGTGTCAAAATATGAACCTGGACTCTCGGGTTCGAATCTCCAAACTTCCACAGAAGCTGGCTGCTGGATGACCTTGGACCAGCCACAGCCTTTCAACCTAATGGACCTCACGGGGTGGTCGTGAGGATAAAATGGAGAACATTTAGTAAATCTCTTTGGGGACCCAAAACGAATTAAAAGATCTGAAACTCATCCCTTCCCCGCCGCCTCCACTTTAACTATGTAGGTGTGTAGAATAATCTCTCCATCCACACGAAACACGATCTCAAAGTTACACAGCTGGATCCTCTTGTCAACTCATTCCATTGCTAGGGAGGAACCACTTCGAAGCCAGTAAGGTCATGCAAGAGCTCCACCCTTTCTCTGTATATGAAGTCAAATCACTCGCGAACAATCTTGGCTTTGCCGCCCCGCCCCCCGGTCCACACACACACACCGCGAGCAGCGCATGTAGCTAAGCACGTGTGAACGCTGAACGCCTACTCATCACTTTTCCCAGCGACGGTGGCTCGGCTGCATCCTGTAGCCTCGAAACGGGAGGAGGGTGTTAATGAAAGGTTCAGCACATTGAAAATAATCTTTCGATCTACTTATTCAGACTTCCCGCTCCACTGGACAACTTAAATGGAAAAAAGGAGCGAGGAAAGCTTTGCGCGCTGCCCTTTTACCTTCAGTCCCATCGCGCCCGCTCCGTTGCTCCCCATTAAATGAAAGATATACCTTATTGAGCGTTGTTCCCAAAAGTTATTGTTTTTTAAAGCCTTCCGAAATTAG
The DNA here is from genome assembly GCF_028583425.1 of Eublepharis macularius. Classification (NCBI taxonomy): domain Eukaryota; kingdom Metazoa; phylum Chordata; class Lepidosauria; order Squamata; family Eublepharidae; genus Eublepharis; species Eublepharis macularius. The sequence goes on along the minus strand of NC_072793.1, from coordinate 161,339,410 downwards.
GTTCTTTGCAGATGTCTGGTGCTCCCGCGTTAAAGTTGTTAGCAGGAAGAGGATTTCTCCAACATTTTACCGACACACTCTGAGACAGACTGACTCGCAGTTGCAATTATGTTTCATGGCAAAGGGGGAAATGTGACCTTTGGGACTCCCCAGATCAACAGTAAGCCCTCTTCTACACCGGTAGGAAGCTGCATGGGTTCACAGAAAAAAATCCAGAAACAAATTCAAGAGAGGGAGTAGGCTTGGCTGCAGAAATTTCTTTCAACATGCTGTATTGTTTTGTTTTTGGGTGAATGCTTATTCTGCTGTTTTTCAGCTTCCTTAAAAAACAACGGTTTTGCTTATGGTTTTGCTTTTGAGTTGTTGGTAGTTCATTGTTACACAGTTGTTGGGCCGGCGTGAAGATGGGGCCTGGCAATTTCCAAATACTATTAAATCACTCATCGCCAGAAAATCTGAACAGTTCCCCTAGACAAAATGGCCTCTTTGGTGGGTGGGACTGTATGACATTATACCCTGTTGAGGGTCCTCCTATCCCCAAACCCTGCCCTTGCCTGGCTCCACCCTCAAATCTCCAGTAATTTTCGGACCTGGAGTTGGCAACCCTAGTTGTGGCATATGGTTGCATCCATTGTTTGGTGCTCTCCTCTCCCCTCATCTATTTTACATCATGGTGTTTATGGGTGGGCCTGGTTGCTGCTCTAAAGAAGCCTGATGTGGCCTCCGGAGATAGGTAAGTGGTAATACCACCCAACAGATGTTATTTTTGAGGAAATTCCTGTGCCCACCACCAGTCCAAAACCTGGTTTCAAGCCTATTTTGAGTTTGTGATTTGCTGTGAGCAAATCCTAGCAAGTCACATCTATCCATCTATCCTCTTGTTCCCTGATGTTTTTCAAACAACGGAACATCAGGGACAAATAGCTTACCTCATGGTTGTGCTGTTGTCTAGCTTAAGGCTCATCCTTGGCAGATTTCTCATTGCTGGGTTAAGGCTTATCTGACTGTCCAATTTTTAAAAAGGACAAGCATGAGCTTTTGGCATCCATTTGGGATTCACTTTCCAAAACCTTTTATTTGGGGCCAAAGAATATTGCTTTATTTTATATCAATCCTAAGGAAGTATTACAGCCTTTCTGCTCTGCCTTTCTGTTTTCACAAGGGCCATCAGGGTGGCTAAAACAAATTAAAATCACATTTTAAAACCATTAAAACTCACCAACCCACCCAACACATTACTCAAACTAGAGCTAAAATACAAACCTATTTGATAACAAAACGTAAGAACAATTAAAACATCGGGCAAGGAGCGGTCGCTGAGGCAATGCGAAATGCAGCAAAAAGGTCTTCCCTGCTGGCAGAGGATTGCAACGGAAGGGGACAGGTAAATCTTCCTGGGGAGAGAGTTCCAGGTTTTGGCATCACCACCAAGAAAGCCCTCTCCAGGGCTGCAACCTCCTTACTGGTAGAAGGCAATTTGTCTTATCCAAGAAAGCTCCAAGTTGTCCAGCGATGCCTCATTCCATCACCTTGCTCAAGAATGGAACATTTGAAACTGGTCAATATTATTGAGATCTCTTGGGTCCAGGGTAGATTTCTCTAGAAGGGGATGCACCACCGCAGAATTCACAGAAGTTGTGCTCACACTCTCAATTCCTGTTCATTTAACTGGGGATTTCGTGCAGTCAAAATACTGTAATTGCAAAGTTCAACACCAAATTGTTTTCTTGTCAAGCCCAGAAAAGTGAATGCTTTAAAAAATGTATACAATTTGGTAAGACCAGAAAGTACATTCTGCTTTAGCCAACCCAGTACCGGTTCACTACCCGAGCCCCATTTAGGGTGGGGGATGGTGCCCCTTTTGCTTAGGGGCTGTTGCCTGGAGCTTCCTCTCAGAATCCAGACATGGGCTTTATATATGTAGACTGTGCACAACTTGGTACTGAGGCCAATATGATGCATGAAGAAGGGAACGTCATGGGACTGGCAGGGCAACTCCCTGATCAGCACCCACAAGCCACCGTCTCTGCAAACACTCTGGAGTGGCCACTCTGCACCCAGGTAAAAGGGCCTGCTTGCCAAGATGGCGGCTACTGCTGAGATTCCTGCAGGATCCAGGACTAGCTGTGTGTGAGTGTGAGTGAGAGAGGCCATTTTCCAGAGAAAGTTTTAAAAGGACAACTATTTTCCTGTGGAAGCCATGACATGTCAGTGTCTTGTCACAAACTGCTTTCCAGATGGGCCTCTTGATATGGAAGTGCCAGGATCAAAAGGTGCCTCAGGACCTCCTGGTAATCCCACAGCCAAGACAATGTCTTCCATCCATCAAGCAATGGACAATCATTTAATGCAGCTCACTTTTCATCCGCTCTCCTTCTCTGTCCTTTCTTTCCCCTGGAAGTGTCACCATGGACCATCATAAAAACAAATTACCCCTCATCCTCTCATCCCTTTTGTTATTCTTGAGGTGTCACACTCCTAAACACAAACATTAGACTCCAAAGTACCCAGTCCGGATCTACTTTATCCCACCTGAGTGGCACATTATTTACTTTTGTTAAATTTCCTGAGAACCATTCGAGAGGGTATAAGCCCACCCTGGGTCTAGCCCAAGGGCTGAAATTGGCGATTTAAGGGAGATGCTCAGACCCCTCAGGGCCCCTCCCCTCCCTATCTCTCCCTTTATCCCACTCCTATTCTGCTCAGCATAGTGTAGTGCTGGCCATTACACTAAGCACCCTCACTGCTGAGTTTCTGCTTCTCGTCAGCACAGGTACGTATTGACCAAACAACAATCTTCCTGCTAATGCAACTATCTGTATTTTTCCCACCTTTATTTTCTCGTCTTGTAGTGAATGTGTGTGTGATTCTTGTACTCTGTATACTCTAAGTTATTAAGTAAAGGCTTTGATTCACTGACGTATTAGTCTCCTCTCTTGTTGGGCATGCTCCAGAAACTCTGACCCTGGTATACACAGGTCATGATTCCTTAATATAATGCCAATTGACCATTAATTCCCCATCTTTGAGGCAGTTCGGCTAACAGGGCAAGGTGATCTCCAATGGCAGTGACAGTATCTTTGGGGTTCATCATTTTCCTGGGGATCATGAGACAGCAATACAAGCATTTTCAAAAGAAAGCAACACGTCATCAAGTCAGGAGAGTTTACACTGCAAGTATTTTATGTCAAAGACAGAACTAGAATTGTTCAAATTAGGAAATAAATACATTAAGAGTTTCTATTGGTTCACAGAAATTCAGAAAGGATGCTGCATCTCCCAAAGGGTGGCTAGACAGCGATGAGAAGTGCATCCCGACCCCACACTGTTACTGTCCTGTTGGAGGTGGCAGAACCTGCCGTTTGTGGGACAGTAAAATAAATTGAGCAGGCCCTGAACAGACCCCTCTAGTGACCAATACTCTGTCCCTTGATAGACACAAGAGGAAGACAATTTTTTGAGAAAAAACAGTTCGTAAGATTTTATGTCCCATTAAACAATCTGCCATCATGAAGGACAAGCCAAATAATTTCCAAGCAAAACAAGCAGTGACAAAAGCAACATGTTAACAAGGCCCTGCATGCCCGTTGTATTAATAATACAACAAAATGGGGCAAATGGGACTTGTTTCCCATCACCCCCCCCCCCCCGAGGGCCTGATCACCTTGTTTCTTTTAGCCCCGATTCCCTTTTAAGCCTGGTCTGATATTTCTTTTTAGATCTGACCCACATAGAGGGATCCCACCTTGAACACAATTGGAAAAGAGATCCACCAGGAGCATAAACACTTGGGTTGGATCCTTCAGAAAATTTCCACAAATGGAAAGGGAAGGGATATTTGCTGATTTTCCTCTCCCATAAGTGAAAGCAGCACAGGAACCAAAAACAACTAACTAAACAAAGAAAAAATGGATCTAAATAAAGAAATAACCAATATTAAACGATGTCTTCAGTCTCATATATTCACTGAACCATATAACATGACTGCCACAAAGAAACTCAGAGGCTTGGCAATTAAACATTCAACAATAAAGGTTACAAACTTACAATGATCCTGAAATAATCAAGTACAGTAATAAAGACCAATATGCTCATATACAATAGATATCAACAAATATAGGTAAGAAAGTGACCAGTGCTTATAAATATGTGACAGTACCTCGAGTTACAAGTAATAGGCAAATAGGAATTGTTCCCTGTCACTCCCCAGAGGGCCTGATCACCTTGTTTCTTTTAGCCCCCACTCCCTTTTAAGCCTGGTCTAATATTTCTTTTCTTAGATCTGACCCCCATAGAGGGATCCTGCCTTGAACACAATTGAAAAAGAGATCAGCCAGGAGCATAAACATTTGGGTTGGATCCTTCAGAAAATTTCCACAAATGGAAAGAGAAGGGATTTTTGCTGATTCTCCTCTCCCATCCTTTGAGTCTTCCCTCCTCAGACTGTTTGGAGGGCGGTTATGCATAGGAAACAGCATTTTGGAGGGCATTTTGGGCTGCAGTGGAAGGGGGAGGGGCAGCAAGGTCCACTAGACTGATGGAAATCCCATCCAGCAGTGGAAATTTTCTGTGGGATCCAAGCCCTGGCCTAGAATGTCATACAGCAGCCAATACAAATATCTAAATCCAAAACAGTTACTGTCTACCCATGGGATCAGTATTTGGAAACAATCATGACCCTATTTAAAAAAGGTACACATATATCAGAGGATTAATATGACAGTTTTACTCTAGTGAGATCCTTATTTTTTGGCACAGTATCTTTAAAAGCAATTTGAAAGGGCCCAGTTTCTATGTGACATGAGAAAATTTGAAAGGCAGAAGAGGTTAGTACAGATGCCACACACTGCCACCCCTCTTACTCCACAAGTGGAAGATTCTGTGGTCTGTCAACAGGAAACCCACTAAGACTGTAGGACAGGATAATTTATTGTATATGGCCACAGGCCTTCACAATCCAAAACCTTTAATTAAACAGACAACCCCCCTCCCCCACACACAAATACACTAAAGACTGTAGATTCTTCCATGTCTCTTCAGCAGCTATAGAGAAAATGCTAAAATGTCACCTCTTTCCAGTTGTGGAACCCCTCATAATAACCGTAATGTGTTTTTGTCAAAAGTGTAGAAATAAGGACGGAGGGCCTCCCCACAGAAAGAGGATGAAGGGAATGTGAAGAGCCTTTTGTTTGCCACAAAAAATTCCACACGACCCTCTTCATAGTCCAGGGATACCTGTATCTTTTGGGGAATGACATCAGATAAAACAGTTGACTGAGAGGAAGTCGAAGCAGTCATCTGCCAGTACGTATGACTATGGCCATACCTAGGTGCTGTCTGCACAACCCAGAATCCTTCATTAGGATTACGGAAGATATTTCCCTTTCTCCTGACAGACTCTCTAGCAACACCCACACCCCAGAGTGCCTGTACATTCCCTACAGCCACCTCCCACCAGTGTCTTCCTGAGGTGAATTTCTCACGGCCCAGCACACCCCTCAGGTTATCAAATCTCTCAGGGTTGTTAGGCAGGTTCTGTGCTGTCTCTCCCAGTGTCATACTCTTCAGATCCTCAGACAGAACGAGGCAGGGGTGTGCTGTGTCTGGATCTAGTGTCACATTCTCTGTGGAAAAGAGAGAGAGGAGGCTTCTTGGAGAATGCTATCAGGAAAAGGTCACCATCAGCTGCTAAAGGGCAAGGCTTTTTTTTTTTTTTTGCTTTTGCAAACCTTTTACAAGTAATCTTGAGAGGCAGTTTGGCAGGGGAGTTACCAGGGAAGTACAATAAAAACGGAACTACTTCTGAAATAGATTGCAGCAGCATGGCTGGTCAGAGAGGCGAGGCAGTGACATGCAAAGTCTGTGACATGTTCGTATTCTTACCTGAGGATAACAGCAAGTGAAAGTTGGTAGCCCTACTGGAGGAGAAGATCCAAGGACTTGAAGCCCATTTGTCCACACTCCATTTCATAAGGGAAGGCGAAGAGTTCATGGACAGAACGCATGAAATACTTTTCAGAGGGGAACAGGAGAAGGAAGGAAAGGTATTTCAGGATTTGGAGGAGCACCCATTCTGAGTCTCTGATGCTAAGCAATCAGCTGCAGGATCTCCCCATAGATATTGGTTCGGGACCACTGGATCAAGGGCTACTCCCCCAGCCTCCTCGAACCTAGAAGGAAATTTCTCAGACCCCTGTGGATGAGAAGACTTGATTTCTGTTCCCCAATATAGAAGGTGTGTGCTGGTAAAAGTGGTTTCTCTACTGAGAGGGGTAGAAGGTAAAGGGTGCCGACCAGACATCGTCTCAAGAGATATGCTGTCTACCAGGTACACTCACCCAGGATGTAACAGAAAGTGTAGGAAGACTCATCAAGTCCACAGATTATTACCCCCTTCTTGCTGATCCATGTGGGGACAAATGATATTGCCCAGCATAGTCCAGAACGCATGAAAAGAGACTATGTGGCTCTGGGTAAAAAGGTTAAGGACCTAGGAGCGCAGGCTGTGTTTCCATCACTTCTTCCTGTTGAAAGTCATGGTTTGGGAAGGGAAAGAAGAATACTGCAAATAAATGACGGGCTCAGTAGATGGTGTCATCAGGAAAGGTTTGGGTTTTTTACATCATGGCTTACACTTCCGTGATGGAGCTCTTCTATCGAGTGATGGTTTGCACTTCACAAGGGTAGGAAAAAATGTGTTTGGTAAGAGCCTTGCAAACCTGATAAGGAGGACTTTAAACTAAATTCTATCGGAGGGAGAGACAAAAATTCAAAGCCTATATATGTATATATACGTATTTTAAATTGTGTACATTTGGATGCTTTTAGGATTGTTAATTTATAATAACTGTTTTATATATTTTAACTTCTATGTATCTGTAATCCACCCTGAGCCTGCTGAAAATGTGGGGAGGGTGGAATAAAAGTCAAAAATAAATAAAATAAAAATAACGAGATGAGAACACTGAAGATTTGTAGGGAGTGGAACGCATGCTAGGAAACATTAACTCACAGGTAAGCACAGAAACAAAAACTTCAGGGCATATAATTCATGGATTCTGATGTCTCTACACAAATGTGCAGACTATGGGAAACAAGCAGGAGGAACCTGAAGTTCTACTACAGGAAGGGGACTATGGCATAATAGGCATTACTGGAATTGGTGGAATGACACTCACAACTGGAATACTAGGATTGAGGGATACAACTTGTTTAAAAGGGATAGACAAATAAGGAAGGGGGAGGAGTAGAGGAGATATATACTGGTGAAGAAATACATGTATCTGAGCATGGAGGTTCAGCTGAGAGTCTCTGGGTAAAAATAAAAGGAGTAAGAAATAATAGTGACATTATGGTGGGGGTCTGCTTTAGACCACCAAGCCAGGAACAGGACTTGGATGAGTAACTCCTAGAACAAATTACACAATTCACAAAGAGGCAGGACACGGTAGTCATGGGAGATTTCAATTACCCGAATATCTCTTGGAAGTCAAACTCTGCTAAAAATGAAAGGTCAAATAAATTCCTGACTTGTCTTGCAGACAACTTCATTTTTCAGAAAGTGGTTCTACTATCTTGGACCTGGTTCTAACCAACAAGAAAGAGCTGGTTGACATGGTGAAAGTAGTGGGCACCCTGGTTAGAAGTGACAACATAATTTTGGAATTTACAGTCTTAGGGAAGGGAAAAGCTGTACGTAGTCAGACATATAGGTTGGACTTCAGGAAAGCAAATTTCAACAAACTTAAAATTATGCTGGGTAGAATCCTATAGTCAGAAATACTCAAGGAAAAGAGAGTTCAAGAGGGGTGGGAGCTCCTTAAAGGTGAAATATTGAAGGCACAATCACAAACAATTCCTATGAGAAGGTGGAGCTTAAAGAAGCCAAGATGGCTCCATAAACAGCTTTCTAATGAATTGAGAAATAAAAAAGACTCATTTAGGAAATGGAAGGAGGGCCTTATAACCAATAACAAATAACCAATGCTTGTACGGAGTGTGTTAGAAAAGCTAAAGTTCAGTATGAGCTTAGGCTAGCAAGAGATGCTAAAATCAACAAAAAAGGGTTCTTTGCTTATGTTCAAAGTAAGAAAAAGAGCAAGGACATGACAGATCCATTGCAGGGACAGGAAAGTGAAATTGTAACAGGCAATGAAGAGAGGGCAGAACTGCTCAATTCCTACTTTTTCTCAGTCTTCTCCTGCAAGGGACATGGTACTCAACATGGCAAAAACAGAACACGTGAAGGGGGAAGGGAGTTACAGCCTATGACAGACATAGGGGTAGTACATAAACACCTAGTGTCTTTAAATGAAACTAAGTCCTCAGGGCCAGATGAACTGCATCCAAGAGTACTAAAAGAACATATAGGTGACAACCAGTGTGTGTACGCGCACGCGCGTGCGTGCACGCACGCACGCACACACACACACACACACACACACACACAGAGCTCCCAGCTCAAACCCATCCAACGTATCATCAGTGAGCTACAACCCATCCTGGAAAATGATACCTCTCTCTCAGAAGCCCTGGGTGGAAGACCTTTCCTTGCCTACAGACAGCCCCCCAGCCTTAAACGACTTCTCACCCACAATCATGAATCGGCCAGCAGAGTCACCAGCACAGGTACCAGGCCCTGCAACAGACCCAGATGCCAGCTCTACCCCTGTATCTACCCAGGGAATACAATTACAGGACCCAATGGCATCAACTACACTGTCTCTGGCTCTTACAGCTGCTCATCCTCCAATCTGATATATGCCCTCATGTGCCAACAATGTCCTTCTGCTCTGTACATTGGACAAGCCAGCCAACCTCTACGCAAAAGAATAAATGGACACAAATCTGACATTAGAAATGGAAACGTCCAAAAACCAGTGGGAGAACACTTCAATCTACCAGGACATTCCATCAAAGACTTAAAGGTCACTGTAGTTCAACAGAAACCTTTCAAAAACAAAATCCAACGGGAGTCTGCTGAATTGGAATTCATATGCAAATTTGACTCTGTCAAGCTGGGACTGAATAGGGACTATGAATGGTTATCACATTACCACAGGTAACAGATTTCCTTTACAGAGGCAGGGTCTGGGGGAGCCCAGTGGCGCCTGGCATGGACTTTTGGGGACCACAGTTCTCTTTGTCAGATGCATCTGACGGGGAAAGCTGTGGTTATCGAAGGCTTATACTACATAAGAATTGGATGGTCTAGCTATTTTACTGCTGCAAACTAACAGGGCAAACTCCCTTGAAGCCTCACTCAAGCCAACTGACCCCAAAAGAACACCAAAAGGAGATGTTTACATTTACTAGCAAAGGAATGTTTTGATTGCACCCTCCCTCTCTCTCCCCCTAACTGCATCTTCTCTCTTCTCTCTCCTCCCCTCCTCTTCTATATTTGACCAGTTTATGTACCATGCATCTGATGAAGAGAACTTGATTCTTGAAAGCTTATGCTACAAAAAAATTGGTTAGTCTTAAAGGTGCTACTGGACTTTTTGATTTTGCATAATATCCTTGTCGACAAGTTGGAAAACATGGCTTGGATTCTATTACTGTTAGCTGGATCTGTAATTGGTTGACAGATCATACCCAAAGAGTGCTTGTTAATGGTTCCTCATCCTCTTGGAGAAGAGTGACAAGTTGAGTTCCTCAAGGATCAGTCCTGGGGCCTGTTATGTTCAACATTTTTATACATGATTTGGATGAAGGAACAGAGGGAAGGCTTATTAAATCTGCAGATGATACTAAGTTGGGAGGGGTAGCAAATACAGTCAAGGGCAGAGTCAGGATACAGGATGATCTTGACAGGCTGGTAAACTGGGCTAAAACAAACAAAATGAATTTCAACAAAGATAAATGCAAAGTTCTGCATTTAGGTAGGAAAAATCAAATGCATAATTATAGAATGGGGGAAGACTTGTCTTGGCGGTAGTATGTGTGAAAAGGATCTAGGGGTCTTAGTAGACCATACACTGTACATGAGTCGGCAGTGTGATATGGTAGCTAAAAAGGCAAATGCATTTTTGGGCTGTATCAACAGAAGCATAGTGTCCACATCATGCAAAGTGATGGTATTGCTCTGTTCTGGTTAGACCTCTACAGCACTGTGTTCAGTTCTGGGCACCACATTTTCAGAAGGATATAGACAAGTTGGAACGTGTCCAGAGGAGGGCAACAAAGGTAGTGCAGGATGTGTAGACCAAGTCCTATGAGAAAAGGTTGAAGGAGCTCTGTATGTTTAGCTTGGAGAGGAGACGACTGAGAGGTGATATGATAACCATCTTCAAGTACTTGAAGGGTTGCCATATAGAGGATGGCGCAGAGCTGTTTTCTACTGCCCCAGAAGGGTGGAGGGAACCAACAGGTTGAAATTAAATCAAAAGAGTTTTCGGCTAAACATTAGGAAGAACTTTCTAACAATTAAAGCAGTCTCTCAGTGGAACAGGCTATCTTGGGAGGTGGTGGGCTTGCCTTCTTTGGAGGTTTTTAAGCAGAGACTAGATGGCCACCTGACAGCAATGCTTATTCTGTGAACCTAGGCAGATCATGAGGAGGGCAGGAAGGATTACATCAGTGCTTAGTTCTTGTGGCCTCTTCTTGTATGCCCAGGGTAAGGCCGATTGGCACCTTGGGGTCAGGTAGCAAATTTCTCCAGGTCCGTATGACTAGAGATCCTGATGGAGTTTTGCCATCTTCTGGGCATGGAGTAAGGGTCACTGTGTGTGTGGGGAGGAGGTATTTGGGAATTTCCTGCATTTTGCAGGGGGTTGGACTAGATGACCCTAGAGGTCCCTTCCAACCCTGTGATTCTATGATTCTAAGAGGCAAAAGCTTCTTGATGAAGTCACATGGGATATTTTGCAGCATGTTTAAATGACGAACTTGTTATTTCTAAAATGCATAAGCTGTTATTGAAATTTGAAACTGAAGAAGAATCTTTGAAAGATTGTATGGTAAAATGGGCTAAAAATTTTGGGTATAATATAATGATGGAGCAGTGGAAAAATATTTGGATAAAGGGGCTTAAATTTATTTTGAGTGTTAGACTTAAAGAAATTTTGTATAAAATGATGCATCGCTGGTATATGTCCCCTGACAAATTAGCTAAGATTTAATTTAATTTAATTTATTGGATTTATACTCCGCGCTCCAAGCATCAGCGGGCTCAGGGCGGATGAGTAAAGGTATGTCAAATAATGAGTAAAGGTACATCAAATAAATGTTGGAAACGTTAGAAACAAGAAGGAACATTCTATCATCTATAGTGGTCTTGCCATAAGGCTAGAAAATTTTGGATTCAAATCCATATGATAATACAAAATTTTTTAAAGACTACTGTACAGTTTAAGACAGAAGGCTTTTTGTTGGGATTAATGGACAAACAGCTGGAAAATCAGCATGGGGGTTTGTTTTTGTATATGACTACAGCAGCTAGGCTTTCATATGCACAAAAATGGAAAAGCACAGAATTGCTTTCAACTGAAGACTGGATTAGGAAAACGATGGAGCTAGTGGAGACAGCTAAACTTACAGCTTTGATCAGAGATAAAACATTGTCTACTTTTTTGGCTAACCAGAATCCCCTTATTGACTTTATGCGTGAAATAAGGAAAAATGATTTGATGATTTGTAGCTTTGATTTTTAAGAAGATAAATCTGGGGAAAAACAAATAGAAGGGAGGCAGTAAAGGAAAAGAGATTAAATTTTGTACGACGTTTGTTAACAAAAAGATAACTGTTGTCGAGAAGAACGGAAATGAAATATGTATTATTGTTTTCTTTTATTTCTAAGTTCTGTTTTTTCTTCTTCTTGTAAGTTTTTTCTATCCTTTTCTTTATTTTTGCTTTCTGACCTTTTTATTGGGCTTTAAATTCTATGAATAAAATAAAATTATAATAAAAAATTCATATAGCGGCCTGGGCATTTCTGATATGCTATAAGTTGGTAATCCTCCCTTCAGCCTTGTAGAGCAGGCTGGTGGCAACAGTCCTGCAACGGAACTGAATTAGTTGCTGGAGGAGAGTAATGAAGGAAAAGAGCCACAGAGTCCCCCCCTCCCAGGACTGTATCGTAGTCTCACTTAGCAGTCACTGCCAGTTAAATATTCCCAATGCAAACTCCCCCCACCCTCGTTGATGCTTTACCCTATTGATCAAGTACATGGGCTCCATGCATCTTGGAGCAGCTAGGAGGGTAATGAAATCAGGAGGGGGGAAGAGAAGAGTTAAGCCCCTTTCTTTCCATCATAGCCCATCTTAACCAATCTATCCCTCACAGCTACCATTTACATTTCAAAACCACCCAGTAAATCTATTCTTTGACACTCCCCCACCCCATTATACCAGGTCTCATCTGCCTGCTACCCCCCTTATCCTCCCCAGCCCCTCTTCCCTGGATAGCATAATTACCGTTCAAATTCATGGCAGGGAAAACTCCCTCTCCCATTGACTTGAGGCATCTGTCTAACGCAGCATGCCTGAATATTTGAAAAAGGGGTTTCAGTGGAACCTAAATCTCTTATGAGGAGGTTTCTGGCAAATGGTTACCTTTTCTCAGCACGTGCAGTGCTTGCTTCAGAGACCCTGTTATGGGAAGAAAACATAAAATATAAAGAGGTATGAAGAAAAAAAAGAAGTTACTCAGACACCATGCATGTAGCGGCATATCACTTCAGATACTAGATCAAAACTGTTCTCACTTGGGTGCCATTTTCTGTTGCTAAGGCAACACAAAACACAACCATGGCCCCTGCCTTGCATAGAACTCTCCAAAGGACTTCAAGCCCTTCACAAAGTATTGAGTGCCTGGTGGGTTTCCTGATGCTTAATAACCTCTGAAAGCTCCTTACAACGATCTATGCAGGGTGGGGATGTAACATTTCTTTCCCAACCCCATAGTGAAATTTTCTCACTGGCATGGAGCCCTGGCCAGGAGACGGGGCTAGGAAGCTATTAACTATTTCTCTCCAACCTCTGAGTCACTGGAGTGACACTTCAGTAGTTTGCCACCATCCCTGGATATCTGCCTGTACAGTGGAGAACTCCCCTTATTCCTGGCAACAGCCCAGGTATACCGTTGCCCTAAGGTTTACTCTCAGCAGCATGGGCTAGAGGTCAGAGGCAGTTTGTTAAGAATAAAGTTAATCCATCTGAACTACTACAAAGCACAACACTAGAGTAAACACAGTACAGAACACTAGAGTAAACACAGTACAGAAATACCAAGCACGGAGAAACGGTCACTAAGGTAAGTAAATGTAAACTTACACTTCTGGTACTCCTGCCCCGCCCAGAAACTGGAGATGAGAGGAGGTGGTGGGATTCTATGCGCACGCGCAGATAAAGAGGCAGTGCCTTTTCAGGCTCTTCCCCACATGTGCCAAAGAGCCATTACGCAATGTGAGTTTGTGATTTGGGTGTCAAAAGACTGCCAAACCCAGATTGCCCAATAGTAGCAGCATATCAGAGGGATGTTGATGTTTTTTCTCCAGGCTGTAGAAACAGCCATCCAGGATGGAATGGCCAGGGCTCTTCCAGTGAGGCTCCACCAGCCGACTTTATCATGCTAAAATGTCAAGCTCTTATTTGCCCATCTGCTCCTCAATCCAGGAGAGCAGGGCCTCAGCATTATTACCTCAGCAACCCAAAACGGCCCCATGAAGTTGTCTCATGAGATCTGGTGCCAAAGCACTCCTTCCCACCACAATAATATGCTTGCAAAGACATTACTCCTGTCATGGCTTTTATTGTCTTATCCCCCCCATGACACTATGGAGAAAGGGTGTCTAACCTACAGTCAAATGCCCCTGTGCTGATTCAGCAGCAAGCTGAATATATTACTCAGTTAATCAGTATGTACTAGGACTAGAATGTATGCCTGTAGTTTTAAGAGAAGTGCATCCTGGGAGTGGTAGTGCCCTACGCCACAGGTTTCAGTTCCTGGGGCATTCAGAGCCTGCCAAAACTTGTTAGGGCCATTTACTCCTTTGTTCAATTCACACCTTGGCAGGAATGAGGAGCAAGTCATCTCTCTCTCTCTCTCTCTTTTAACTATATACACAGGGGCTATAAAGCTCCACCGTGGACCTTTATCCATGAAAGAGGCGCTCTCTCCTTTCATTATTTAGTAGAACTGTGAGGAGAGATTCCTTACATGTATCAAGAAGTTAAATAAAAACAATTTAAGCTTGTAGCCTGTGCGTGTGTGTTGACACTTGAGGACAAAGGGATGGCATTCCCTCCTCGTGTCAGAATAGCTCCTCTGGCCCCAGAGCTCCCCCCGCCAACCTGGGGACCAGCAGTCCTCACTGGTGCCACCCCAGCCTACGAGTCAAGCTACAAGTGACTTTTTTCGCGCATAGAACACTCGTTCCTCCAGTCACAAGCCTGCTCTCAACCATCTTTGGGGGCGGGCAGCTGCAGCTTTCTCCCTGGGCGTCTTGCTCCTGGGGAGCTGCTCCGGATTTGCAAAAGCTGCAGCTGCAGCCGGCTTTCTCTGGCTCTTCAGGCAGCGATTCTAACACAGAGGGGAAGGACACTGGGACTTCAGTTCCCAGGAAAACTTGTGAAAACGATAAGTGTTCTACGCGTGAAAAAAGTCACTTGTAGCTTGGCTCTACGTGACAACACCCAGATTTCCCCTGTATGGAGCCTCTGCTTCCTCCACTGCACTGATCCTAGCAGATTTTTCAATGGGGCCTATATGCTTGAATATCTCTAATATCAAGTTTACAGTCCATGGTGACAGGAAATACAAAAAAGAACTAACTTTCTGAACAGAAAAAAAGTATTTTTTAAAGTACCCCATATTTTGGCTCAGCCCTGGTTCAGGAATCCTGACTAACCAGGAGCAGAAAGTCAGATACTCTTTGGTAGGAAACTTGCAAGTAGCCTAGGAGGAGATCATCTGGAGAGCTATATTCTGCCCCTTCAATACCTTCACATTCTTCCAGAGCCTTCTGTATTCCAGGAGTTCGCTGTGAGTAAAACCTGAGAGCCTGTTCCGGTCCTGGAGGAAGTTCCAACCGCTGCCTTTTTGGCTTCTTCTCATGTCTGGAGGGCACAAGAGTGAAGCCTGAATGGGCCTATATGCTAAAGCAGATACAGTAACAAAAAAGGCACTCCAGTAACTCACTTCAAGACTGGAGCTCTTCAAATGAATTTCTGTCTTGTGGTGAGGAAACCCTCCTCTGGAATATCCCACCCCCCTTTAGGACTGATTCTCGTGAAAGGAAAGGCTGACTGCGCACAGACTCTGTGACCCTATAGAAAAATGTCTAAAATGTCTGGAAGCTCTTCCACAGCAGATGAATCAGAAAGGGGCGTGAGAAAGAGTCACATACCTGCTCAATATAGTTTTGGGATCCTGAAAGAGAGAGGGAGAGAAATGGGTCTCAGCTTCAGACTGGACTTCTTGATATTCTGCAGAGGATCCATTATTCCTCCCCCTCCCTTGCTTCTAGGAGAACCAACTAACATTTCCAGGGTCAGAACTTCTTCATTCCTATTCTGATTAATTGTAGCATTTTCTAAGGCAAGAATTTCAATTTCTCACCTGCACAAATTTGTTTTCAGGCAGCTGCAACTTCTCCACCATCTCTGTGATCAGGTGATTTAGATCTGAGATTTCCTCAGAGAATCTGGTGAGCTTTTCTTTGTCCCTCTTCTCCAGCTCTCCCTCCAGCTCTTCCAGCTGGGACAGCCTCAACTGCTCTTGTTGTTCAAGAAAATTGTGCATCCTTTGAAAGGCGGACTTGATCTTCTGTTTCTCTTCTTCTAAGTGTGCCTGTAAGAAGGACACAGAAATTGGGGGTGGGGGAATCCCAAAACTGGAAGGGTAAATTAACCTGACATGTAACCAACTACTAGAGAGAGGACACCTCCCACTGAATTCTTTGCTGCTGTCCTTTCAAGGCAGACACGGACACTGGATCTGATTCAATCCATTTGACTTTTTCAGTAACAATCTACTGTTTAGTCATTGGGAACAGGGGTGTCAAATATAATAAAAATGTCTAGAGAGTTGCATGGAAATTGCCAGCAACTACCAAGGAATTTCTGACTGGTGCTGTCCTAGCATCTGATGATCGTGACTCTATCTGTCCTAACCTGCAAAAGAAATAAAGATATTTGGTCTTGTTTCTTAATAGCTCCGGCCAACTAGCCGTCAGGAATGGAGGGAAAGACCCAACCTTCAGCAGAAGTTCAGATATATTTGTAGGATTTTTTTTTTTAGTTGACAGGAGACAGATAGACCAGCTATGCTGGCAAGTTGGCTGAAGCAGTCTCTCTCTCTTGCTGGGAAATTGATGTGGACCCGCCTCCTACCTTCACCCCGCTGGTATTAGGAGCGGAGCAGGTGGCAATGCCCACTCCCCAAATTAATCCAGCCGGTATTAGGAGCGGAGCAGGTGGGAATGCCTGCTCCCTTTCAGCAGGCTGGGGTCAGGAGCAGAGCAGGTGGCAATGCCTGCCCCGCACCACCTGTCTGGGATCAGGCGCAGAGCAGGAGGCAATGCCCGCTCCTCCCTTCACCCAGCAGGGAGCAAGTAGCAAAGCCCACCACCCCTTCACGTGGCCAAGATCAGGCATGGAGCAGGTGACAATCCCACCCCTCTTCTTCACCAGCTGGGATCAGTGACAGAGGAGGAGGGAATGCTTGCCTGCCTGCCCTCCCCTTTCTAGAGCCCACTGCATTTTTTCATGCAACAGGCTTTGTTGCTAGTTTGTAAATAAAGCAAATACTACACAAGGCTCCTTTTCAGTGTTCTCACGGCACTGTTAAAGTTTTTGCTTCATTCATAACTTGAACTTCGTAATAAACACATAGAATACACTTCATGTTATCTACATTGAATATTGCTCATATTGTTACCATTATTCTCATTTGATGTAACAGAAATCAAAGGATGAATGAGCAGGTGTGAATCATATTCTACAAGTGAGAGACTAATAAACATTCATGGCTGAGATCACTGTTGTCTCACTAGCTGAGGGCATAAGAAGCGTCCTGGAATAGCCACTGTGCACTTTGCTCACTGAAGTGCCGTCTGTTTCCCCGTGTCTCTCAGTTTCCACAAACACCCCTGCCAACAGGATCATACTTGATCCAGTCAGTTAAATCACCATTTGGTAACTAAGCCAACTAAGCCAGTGTGAACATTATCCTTGACACCATTAATCTTAGGTCTTAGCAGAACTGTCAAGGACAAAGGAGAACTGCTGAGGACATGGAGTTTAGAAGATGAAATGAATAAAAACCAACTTTATTTTAAGAAACATGTTGAATTCAACATACACCATACATCTAACATCTCCTGTTCTTATCACTAATATCTTCCTTTCCTTGCTATCTGTAAAAACCGTACCTAGGCTAGCTCCACCTAAAAAGATCTAAAACAAGCTGCCTTTCTTTCTTAGCCTCTCCTCATATCGCCCCCTCAATACATCCTCTCATCCAATCAGAACACTTCATTCCCAGCTCTCTCTCACTCATTGGGACTCTATCTTTCACTCCAAGGTATTCCACTCCACTTCACAGGCATGCATGCGCATGCACACACACACACCTCCCCCCCCCACAACCAATATTCTTACCTTTTAAACCACCAGTTAAGAACTATGTACACAACTCTTACAACCTTATCTGCCAATCCTATATCCATTATGTTGCATCCAACCCCAAAACACAAGCCTTGACACTTACCAAACATTTCTGGCTTCTCTGGTTCTCCACCATTTTCTGTTCCAGAAGCTTTTCTTTCTCTTCCGCCAGAGAACGAAGCTGGGTCTGGATCTCTTTCTGCAGAAACAGAAAAGGCCGTTGCTCTCGGGGACGTCAGGCCCTCTAACACCCATCATGAATGTCTGCATAAAGTAATATCTGATTTGTACATGAAGGAATGAGAGCGGTTTGGCTTCTGGGGCTTCTAGTAATTTGTTCATAAATCTTGAGGAGAAACAAGAGGCTTCTCTATGACTCCTCTCCCTTGAATTGGTCATATTATGAAAACACTAGCTTGATATCTGTGCTTTGCTATGGCATTTAACTACTTTAAGTCCAGTTACCGCCTTTCTTCAACTGTCTGCTATTTCCTTGACCTGATTTTTACCTCAGAACACAGAGTTCCACAGCTAACCAATCAGAGAGAGGGGGATGCAAGCAGGCAGCAACCTGCCAGCCACACAGGAAAGCCAGGCCCCACAGGGAGATTGGCAGCCCAAGAAGACTTTGAGGGGAAGACTGGGAGGTACATTTTACCTCAGGACACATTCAATGACTCCCAATAGCAACTGAAAACTGTTTAGAATGTGGGGGGTGAGGACCAATCAGGCCGCATATGCAAATTACCTGTGTTCCAACTGTCTTGGGGGGGAATGAGGTGCAGAATGTTGTGAGCCCCAATCAGCCCGCGTATGCAAATGACCTTGAAAGGCTGGTCCAATCAGGAAAGAGTAGCCAAATTGGCAGTGGGTGGGGACGCCAGCAGGCAGCAGCCTGCCAGCCACACAGGGAAGTTGTATTCCTTTGGGAAAACACATTTTGCCTCTTTGTACCCCTTTAGGGTGCAAGTTTCTTAAAATTCCAACTGATAGATAGATAGATAGATAGATAGATAGATAGATAGATAGAACAAGAACATTAATGAAAAGCTACATATCAGGTATGCTGAGCTAGAGTTGGAGTAATGAGACAACTTTAAAGAAAGCCATCATCTGTATCTTATTCTAACCTTGGATCAATCTACTGGTCAATAACCAAAACCAGAAGGTGGACAACAGAGGACAAGAGACAATACCTAAATATAACATGGCAGAAAAGGAGGGTGAAAAGGGTTCTAAGCACACAGCCAAATAGATGCCCAGGCATTATTTGTTGAGGGCTGATATATGGACGGATTAATTGGGCTTTGCGCACTCAGCAGATCACTGGTCCCCAAAGCAAGTCCTGCAGCCTTTCTGACCCTAGAGTGCCTGACGGTCCCTTCCCCTCTTTTCTGCTGATTCCCAGTCACGGAAAAGATGGGGAAGGAATATTGGTGGAGGGAGTGGAGCAAAGGAAGTAAAGACAAGTGGGAGCGGTTCCCCTTGTGTGATTGGAGGAAGGCAAAGGACGTTTTGCAGCCTTATGCCCCATCTCCTGTGTCAACCTTGTGCACACATACCCCATGTGAAGTAAGGCCTATCTGCATACATGTGACATGGCACTTATGTAAGTGCATGCATGTTCGAGTGTGTGTGTATCCACAATTGCTCATTTCATTCTCAAATACTGGGGAGCATGGAGGGGAGTGTACAGATGTGCAGAGCATCTCTGTGGTTTCAGAAATGAAAACACAGCATCCTGTCTAGAGGAGTATGGACAAAATGGTAGGAAAGCTTCAATTTGGTTTGTTTCCAAGTGAATTAGTATCACGGCATTCTAAAGTCCGGGAGAATGTTCTAAACTGTTTTTACTGCTCCATATAGCCATTCACTGTAACACTTTCCTACCTTATACTCTAGGAAAGCCTCCTCCATAGGAAGGACACTGTGATTTCGGTGCCTCATGGATCTGTCACACACCACACAGATGGAGGCTTGATCATCATTGCAGAAGAGTTTCAGGGGCTCCTGGTGCCTCTTGCACACTCCCCACTTCCCCTCTGCTTCTTTTCCTGCCTGAAGTTTCTTGACAAGTTCCACAAAGTTTGCCAGCTGCCGGTTTGGCCTGAAAGTTTTTTGCTGGAAAATTTCTCTGCACTGAGGGCAAGAAACTCCTGTGTCCACCTCCTCCCAGCACTGGGTGATGCAGGCTTGGCAGAAATTGTGCCCACATTCAACTGTCACTGGCTTTTTGAAGTGTTCCAGGCACACGGAACAAGTTGTTTCCTCACAGAACTGCATGACAATGCTTTCGGCTGCCATCGCTTCTTCTTTCTCCCTGAAATGTAAAGACAGCCTCAACTTTATTTTAATTTCCAACACTGCCTGTGGTTTTCTTTGACTGTAATTTCTTTAGGTTACAGTTTCTTTGGAGGGATGGAGGACAACACTCACTAAGCAATATGTAGGATGTCAAAAGGCATGAGGAGAAACTGCCAGTGACTGAAGTGAAATTCAAAATGAGTGGGCGTTGTGAGGTGTGTGGAGGTGTCATGGGAGCCAGATGTCATCACCATGCTTCCAACTGGAAGCAAACACTATTGGGCTGAAAGTGGTTCCTCTCCCGCTGGGCAGAAGCCACCGCGTCCATGCCAGACTATAAAGGTGCAAGAGAAGCCCCAGAGGAAGGAAAGCTTCAGGGCCAGAGTGGTGCAGCAAAAACGGGCTGAGGGCAGAACTAGCCTTGGGGAAGATCCCGGCGGATGTGTTGGGCACTGCTTCCTGATCCCTAGATAACTCTTCCTCCTCCTCATCGCAAACAGAGACATATAAAGCTGCAACAACTTGGGATTTCTGAGTCATCGCCAGAGGTTGCTATACATGCTCCTGCCATTTGAGGCTACATGGGTGGCAGCCCAGGGAAAGGCCTTCTCAGTTGTGACACTGAAACTTTGGAACTCTGTCCCATGGGAGATTTGCATGATTCCTAGCATCTCTGTCTTCCGCCAGCGAGTGAAGACGTTTCAGTTTCATTTGGTTTGGCCCCAGGAAACTCTTACTGTATATGTTTCTATATGTTTCTTACTGTGGGGGTGTGTATACATACACATTTCAAATTTTACCTTGATGTTTTCAAGTCAAATGTTTGCTGCTTTGGAAACCCTATTTGGATGGAATGGCAACATGTTTTAAATAAATCAAGAGAAGCAATCCATGTTCAAGAATCAGAAGGCTTGAGGTCTTTCCTCCTTCCCATTTGGGTTCAATTGTGTCACCAGTATGTATTTGGGAGAACAGGAAGTCTACCAACTCTTCTCCTCTCCCCTCAAGCTCAGGGGCAGTATCTGAAAGGCCGTCTTTGCCAGATGTTGCAGTTGCTTTCAGCGCTGCTCCCCTTGGCGGGTGAATATGTTCCTGCACTTTCCCCCACCTGTATACAAACAAATCTCCTTTGACATCAACATCTGAATAGCAGTACAATGGACAGACTCTGTGCCATCACTTCCCCAGCTGAGCCCTCTGCCTCCCTCAACTCCTCCTTCCTAGCACTGCCTCCAGATCTCCAGGAATTTCTCAAACTGGAGCTGGGAACCATATGCAGGAATCACAGAGTGAACAGCAAAGCCACCTTGGAAAGGAATTGAGTCAGGGCTGGAAATGTCAGGTGTTCAGATTATTCCAAGTGGTTCTGATCGCTCCAGCTCAGAAAGGCCATGGCTTGGCACCAGGGGGCATCCCCTCCGCATACAAATGCCCGGTTCACTCCCCACCACATCTCACACTAACAGGCCCCGTTAACCCCGTGCCCGAGAACCAGGCTGCCAGTCCGTCTGGGCACTCAAGGCCTCCAGGGCTAGATGGATTAGCAGTCTGATTTGGTATAAGGGAGCTTCCCTGCCTTTCTCCTTAACAAAAACAAAGCAAGATTTCTATGGTTTCTATCTACAGTCAAACCACTTCTTGAACAATCTCGGCTGTCGACCGCCTCCCTCCTCTGCAGCCCCAGAACAACACTCACGGGCCCGCCTTTCCTCCTCCACATCGCGGATACAATTAAGCACGTATGAACGCCCGTTCATCTTCCCCTCTTTCCCCCAGCCACTGTAGTCTCTGACCAACTTTCAGTACATTGGAAATAATCTTCCCGATTGCCTTTGCCGAACTTGCTGCTACGTCGGGCTACTCCCCGCCCCCCGACCTTTGAAAGAAAGCTGTGCACTGCAGCGTTCCCCCCCTTCCATTAATCCTTTGTTAGTCGAAATAAGTACCTTCTCCAGCCTTGTTCTGTTTTTTAAAAAACCCTCTGAAATTAGTTTCTTTTCTGATGTCCGGCGGGAAACCTCTGAGCGTGCGCAAACCAACCAACGTTAGAGAGGAAAAAGGAGTGGAAACCCTGCTTGCGCGCTATAGTTGCTGATGCGTCCATCAGGTGGAACAGGATAACCTCCTCCATCCAATCAAAATGAGGGATGGGCGGAGTATTAACCCCGCTCTCTGGAGTTTAAAAAAATCAGGAGCGAAAGCGAAATTGACTTCCTTTCCCCCTTGACTGGTACAAGCGCGTGGTTGTTGCGAGTTAAATAAAAAAGATTCCAGTAGACTCTTTTTTATTTTGCTACTACAGACTAACACGTCTAACTCCTCTGGTTGTTGCGAGTGGAAGTCCCAACCAGTGCTTTAGAAATGTAGCGGAGATTAAGTTACACGCCATGGCTGGGTCTGCGGTGCCCACTTTCTTGCAACTGGAACCGAGAAAACTGAAGATCCAGCGTGTTGTAGCATTTAAAGCGTCAAAGCCTGGACTGGGAGTCCCAGGTTCGAATCCCCAAACTTCCGCGGAAGCTTGCTGCTGGGTGGCCTTGGGCGAGTCGCATTCTCTCGACCTAATCTACATCACAGGGTTGTCGTGAGGAGAAAATGCCACAAATCGCTTTGGAGGCTCAAAACGAATTTAAAGAACCAACGGTCATCCCTTCCCCGCCTCTGCTTTAGCTATTCGCGTATGTAGCGTAAACTCTCCATCCACCCCCACCCAACACGATCTCAAAGTTAGAAAGCAGGGGAGACCGTTAAATTTTAACCCCTTCGAAAATAGTAACGTCTTTCCCCCGTTTAATTTAGCTTGATTTGGATGCCTACAAGGGCTGCTCCCTCCTCTGGAAACCCCATGCCACATAGATGACTTCTCCCTTCAGCTCAAGTACTTTGCTGCCTGTCGCGAGGAACCAAAATCCGCTGCCAGCCAAATGAGGCCCGTTTCCAGTCTCTTCGTGGATGAGCCAGCACCGAAAGTTCAAAAGTGCCTCTAGCAAAGCACCCCTAAGCAGTCACTAAGAGGCAGGTGGAGTTTTAACGTTCTTACACTTCCCACTGGCTCCAAGCGGCTCAACATTTATTATATATTGTGTTATTTATCATAGTCCGCCTTTCTCACCGAGACTTAAGGTGTAGCACACAGACTGAGTCAATACGATCAACAACTGGGATGTTTTTCTACTCAAAACTAAAAACAACTTCAGAAGCAATACTGAGCAGAAATTTGCTGGGAAATGGTTAAGTGGCATCGCCTCCCACCTCCATTCCTCTGCTTATAATTGTGCAACCAGGAGGCTGCTTGGGGTTAAACAAGATTTGGAGAAAATTTACATCCAAGTGTGTCAGACACCTACTTAGGCCCTAAACCAGCGACCATTCTTAGAGGAGAATGTTCCTTTTTTTCCCCTTTCAAATTGCCACCATTCCATCTCACTCATTTTCCTCTTTTGAGTCTAAATTATATTTGAATCCTCCTTGCTTTATTTTTAGACCTACCTCAAGTAAGGAATAGCTGTATGTGTAGCTGGAGGGCATCCAGGACAACTCTTGCATATGTTCGCAGCCCATGGTGGTAAGATGCAGTGATTACACCCACTAGATAAACTGATATTGGAGAAGCAAGGTGCACTAGGAGAGAGCCCAATAGGTGGCCAAACTTGTTGAAATAACTACTCAGCTGAGCTCTTGTGCCCAGAAGGTAGGTTGAGGGAGAGTAGGCAGCTTGTGCAAAGACAGCTTTCATTCTGATTTGCCGAACAGAGCAGCCAGCCAGTAAATAAAACTCCAGCTTGCTTTAGAGGATGTTTCCCCCTCCATATCTCCCAAATAAGAGTGATATACGGCATTATTTAAGAATGAGCACGTTAAGGAGTCATGTCAGCACAGTCTCAGCTTCAGCCTAGAAAGCATGTCGCCTCAGCACAATACCCTGTTCTGTACGCTCCTTCAACCCCCGTTCAGGTCTTGTACGCAGGCCGTATTTCTGTATTTGGTGCAATCAGGGCAGTCACTCTCAAGAATTTCATATGCTCAGAAGATGCCTGTTGTCACTCTGCATGAGTTGCTGCTCTGAAATAGCCTTCATGTCCTGGGACTTGCACAGAAAGACAAACTGGGCTTTTTAGTCCTCTCACATAGTAAAAGCAAACCTTTGGGAGGCACAGATAAGAGTGAGATGTTTTTCCAATTTTAATTCACAAAAGAAGCATGCTTCACCTATCAGAGGTCTTGGGAATGGTTCAGCAGTGTTACCTTGGGAGAAAGGGGGAGTCTATGTACATGGTCATTCTCATGCACCCCAAACTCCAGACCTCTTAAGACCTAGCCTTTGTATACTGCAGATTGATATAGTATTTTACCATAAAAGAATAAGACTATTGTTTCAAAAGGGTTAACTTTTATTAACTACTACTACTACTTCGATTTATACACCGCCCTTAAGATGATTTAACACCCACTCAGAGCGGTTTACAAAGTATGTTATTACTATCCCCACAACAATAATCACCCTGTGAGGTGGGTGGGGCTGAGAGAGCTGGAAGCTGTGACTGGCCCAAGGTCTTCAAGCGGAGGAGTGGGGAATCAAACCCGGATCTCCAGATTAGAGTCCTGCGCTTTTAACCACTACAATGGGTAGATTGACAGCAAGACAGAATGTAAATTTAAAATAAAATACTTCAAACACCAGTTCTGGTAAGCCCCAATCTTAAGTTCCTGTTTGGTAACTGGTTCTGAAGTTTTTAATAGTGGAATTCTTCCCAGGCATTAGCTGACATGCCAATTCTGGACTGGAGGTGTGGCTCATAATGTGAGTACACCAGTTACTCTGTTACCTCCAAACCCATCCACAGCTATCTGCTCCACAAAAAATGTCAGGAAGGCTCCCACTTTTCTATCATACTGTAGAAAGTGCAAAACAGAAATCTTTAGGAGGGGATTCTCATAATGGACTGGTGCTGTAGTCGAAAGGAAGAGTTCAGGTGGGTGATTTTAAAATGGAACAGCATTAGAATCTATGGAAACAATGACTGTAGACATCATCTTTCATTATCGTATCCTATGCTACCTTTTCGGTCTGGTGTTACCTTAGAAACCATCAAGATTTTCAGGGTATAAAATATCTTACCTTTGCAATCCGCTTATCAAAAGCCACTGAGAGGTTCAGGACAATCAACAAAGTTGCACTCCCTCTGTCCATCTCCTAGAGCAGGTCATCCACTAGGATGACCAAGGCTGTTTCAGTTCCATAACCAGCCCTAAAACCAGATTGGAAAGGATCTAAACAAGAAAGCTCTAAGTTGTCCAGCCACTATCCGTTCAATCACCTTGCTCAAGAATGGAACATTTGAGATTGGTCGATATTGTTGAGATCTCTTGGGCCCAGGGTAGTCTTCATTAGAAGTGGACACACCACCGGGACAACCACCTCCTCTCTCCAGTTGAGCTCTCCTGCCCTAAAAGCAGGTCAAAACTGAATTATTCAGGAAGACTTTCTACTCAGGTTTTAGGGCTGTGTAATAAGAAATAGCTCAGAGAGATGCCTTGGTAAGGGACAGGGACTACAGACTATGCTATTGGGTAGTTTGCTGATGTAGATATGCTCCTACTGGGTAGTTTCCACATTCCTAAAGATGTCAAGTTAATTACTTTGTTTCATCTCTGTTTCAGCTTCATACTTGCTTTCAAATTTTTTGTTGTATCCTATTGTATCTGTTCATTGAATGTTCTAACAGTGGATCATGTTGTATTTTGCTCAGTGAATGTCCTAGCTGTGGGTTAAATTGTATTCACTGCATTGTGTAATTCGCTTTGAGTCTGAGAGTCTCTCTACACAAGACTCCTTGGCATGTAGTCGTGAAGTGCTGGAGACGCAATGCTAGCCAAGAAGCATAGTTTAAAAGACACAGCCAGCAGAGATTGCATCTCAGAGGGTTTGTCAATTCACCTCCCCAAAGGCTCCGTCACTTTCCTCTCCAGTCTAAAAGTGTGGTATCACAACCAGAGGGCAGCTAGAAATGGAAATGGGCTGGATCTGCCCTCCAGAGCCAGGCTTGGATCTGGAGAGGTTATAATGGGCTGAAGTTTCCCAACTGGCATTTCACAACCCCTTCACACAGCTCCAGTGTATAGCAAAGCCTTTGCCCTGCTGCTGGCTTTGTCTTTTTAAACTACCCTTCCCAGTTAACATTGCATCTCGTGAAACATGTTCTTCACATGTCAGATGTCTCGTGTAAAGACACCCTCAGTGAGAAAAGTGGACTATAAATGAATAAAATAGCAGTAAGAACTGGGAGCTACAGAAATACTTTTGTGAGGACAATTGACTTGTGATCCGCAGAGATTAACAGAACGCTAAAGGTTAACTTGTGCTTCCCATGGAGAAAGCTGCCCAGATTATAAAACAGGATCTTATTAAAGGCAGACATGCAAGGAATAATGCTAAGGGCTTAACTCTGAAAGGATGCTCCCATCAGCACAACTCCTCGCTCTCTCCCCAGTGCAAGTATTTTGGCTATGTCTCTGTGATAGGTCCATTGCTTCCAACATAGACAAATAACACAATTACAAACTGCTAGAGGAGGATGCCTGCTGTTACTTTGCAAGAGTTACTGGTCTGAAGTAGCTCATATAGAATCATAGGGCTCATACAGAAATAGGGAAAGAGCTCTTTAGAATATGTATATGTTATGTGCCATCAAGTCACCGCCGATCTATGGTGACTTTATGAATGACCTCCAAAACATCCTATCATTAACAGACTTGCTCAGATCCTGCAAACCGGAGGGTGCAGCTTCTTTTATTAAGTCCAGCCATCTTGTTTTAGGTCTTCCTCTTTTCCTACTGCCTTCCATTTTTCCTAACATTATTGACGTTTCCAGAAAATCTTGTCTTCTCATGAAGTAACTAAAGTACGATAGCCTCAGTTTTGTCATTTTAGCTTTTAGGAAGAATTCAGGCTTGATTTGATCTCGTACGCACTTATTTGTCTTTTTGGCTGTCCATGGCATCCGCAACTCTCCTCCAGCACCACATTTCAAATGAATCAATTTTCTTTCTGTCAGTTTATATCGCTGTCCAACTTTCACAACTTTAGAGTATAGAAAACTCATAATGCTCCTATAGACTAGGTGTGTGTTTGTGTGTGCACACAGATAAAATTAAAGCTTTTCTCCAATTTTAATGTATTGATGCTATCAGAATCTTTGAAAGCTTTGAAAGAGCTTCAACAAAATTATATTTGAGTCTTTTATATTTGCAAGCCACCTGATGTATTTTTGAGTGGCACGAAGGGAAAAGGACTGATACAATATATTTAAAGCACCCCTCCACATCCAGAAAGACCCCTGGTCAGTATCCTGTGCAACTGTAGGGCTATTTTTGTTCATTTAACTCAGGATTTCATAACATTTCTATTTGAATGCACACCTCCTAAACCAAAATATACTAACAGCAAAACCCAACCCCCAAAGTTTTTCTTGTGAAACCCAGAAAAGTTAATGTTTAAATTTTTTTATACAATTTGGTAAGATCAGAAAGCAGAATTCTGCTCCAGTCAATCCAGTGCTGGTTCACTACCCAAGCCGCATATTTTTGTGAGGGGGTGGGGAGAAAATGGTGCCACTTTTGCATAGGCGCAAGGTGATCTGCAGTGGCAATGACAGTAACTTTTGGGTTCATCCTCTCCCTGGGGATCATGGGACAGCAATGCAAGCATTTTTGAAAGAAAGCACCACATCATCAAGACAGGGAGGCCTACGCTGTGAGTATTTTATGTCAAAGACAGAACAAGAATTGTTCCGATTAGGGAATATCACATTAACGGTTTCTATTGGCTCAGTCTCAACCAGAAAGGATGCTGCCTTTCCCAGAGGGAGGCAAGACAGCTGTGGGAAGTGCATCCCGATGTGCCCTGTGGGAGGCAGCAGATCCTGCAGTACATGAGATGGCAGAATACCTTGAGGAGGCCCTGAACAATCCCCTCTGGGGGGAAATGCTCTGTCCCCTCGACAGACACAACAGGAAGACAATTTGTGAGAGATAACAGTTCCAAAGGAGATTTTATATCCCGTTAGAAAAAATTGCCAGTCAAATAATTTCCAAGTACTACATTTATGTATAAAAGAAAGCAATATGTTAACAAGACCCTGCTTCTTTTACTCCCCCCACCCCCCTTTTTCAGGTCTGATATTTCAGGAGCATAAACTCTTTGGGCTGTATCCTGAAGATTTCCACAGAAGTAAACTGGTGGGTATTTCTTCTTCCAGCCTTTGACTCTTCCCACTTTCAGACTATTCCTGGGAGTGGGGCTGTCTACTGGAAACAGCATTTTAGAGGACATTTAGAGCTGCAGTGGAAAGGGGGGGGGTACAGCCAACAAGGCCCACTCAAGTGACGGAATTCCCTTCCATCTGTGGAAATTTTCTGTGGGATCCAAGCTCTTGCCTAGAATGTCACACAGCTGTCAATACAAATTCCTGACTGCAGATAACGGAAGCACTGAAGTGTGAAGCAAGGTGGTAGAATGATATAGGAACATGTATCTAAATACAAAACAGATAGTTACACCCTGCCCATTGAGTAAGTATTTGGAAATAATCATGGTATTATTTTTTTAAAATGCACAAACATACCAGAGGATAAATGTGATAGTTTAAATACAGGCATATCATTTCTGGCACAATATCTTTGCCAGCCTAATTAAAAAAACCTGTATTTCCACCTGTCATGAGGAAAATTTAAAGGCAGGAGAGGTGAATTAGCACAGCTATCTCTATACACTGGCACCCCTCTTACCCCATGAGTGAAAGATTCTGTGGTCTATCGACCAGAAACCCATTAAGATGGTAGATCCTTCCCGGTTTCTTCAGCAGATACAGAGAAACTGATTAAATGTCACTTTATGTCCAGGGTTGTGGAACCCATCATGGCAACCACTCTCCTTGGGGTTCAGCACTTCAAAGTGTTTGGTTCTGCAATGAAGAAATAGGGATGGAGTACAACCCCACAGAATGAGGACGAAGGGAACCCGAAGAGCCTTTTGTTTGTATCTGCAACAAAAAACTCCACATGACCCTCTTCATAGTCCAGGGACACCCGTATCTTTTGGGGAATGACATCAGACAAAATAATTGGCTGAGAGGAAGTCAATGCAGTCATCTTCCAGCATGGAGGATCATAATAACGGTCATACCTTTTTGCTGTCTTCACTATCCAGTATCCTTCATCAGGATTATGGGTGATATTTCCCTTTCTCTTGACAGACTCTCTAGCAACACCCACACCCCAGAGTGCCTGTCCATTCCCCACTTCCACTTCCCAGGAGTGTCTTCCTGAGGTGAATTTCTCACGGCCCAGCACACTCTGTAGGGTATCAAATCTAGCAGGGTTGTTGGGCAGGTATTGTCCTGTCTGTCCCCATGTCACACTCTTCAGATCCTTAGACAGAACGAGGTAGGGATGTGCTGTGTCTGGATCCAGAGTCACATTCACTGTGGGAAAGGGAAAGAAGAAGCTTCTTAGAGAATGCTGTCAGGGAAAGGTCACCATCAGCTGCTAAAGAGCAATCCAGAAAACCTCCTTAATGGAGGCTCCGAAAGTAGAAAAAGCACATAGGGACTAGTGAATGGGATATTTTGCAGCATACATCTCTAATACAGAGAGCAAACACAGAGTTGAATGAGGAAAGAGCAGCTTAGTCATTCCAGCTCCACATCAAAAGAAAGGCCCATGATCAGAACATCAAACATTTAGCACTTTAGAGTGGCCTGAGCATTTCAGATAATATGTTAGTAATCTTTCCTTCTGGACTGCAGAGCAGGCTGACAGCAACAGCCATATTTTGTAGCTGAGGAAGTTGCTAAAGGAAGAACGGTTTGCCAAGAACCATCCTGAGCAGGAGAATTCACAACTCATCCCACAGTCTCAGAATCCAAGTAGACACAACACTGAAATCCAGAATGAGTCTATTAGAGACACTTTTCTGAAGGAAAGGAGCCAGAGTTCCCTCCCCTTTGGACTGAGGCTGTATCATAGAGGCACGTAGCTGTTAGTGCAAGTGAGATGTTCCCCATTCAAACTGTCCCCGCTTGAGCTATTATTTACCCCTCTGATCAAATATGTGGGCACCATGTATCTCAGAGGGGCCAGCAGGGTTGAGAAAACAGGATAATGGAGGAGGCAGAAAGAAGAGTTAAGCCCACTCTTCCCTACCATCCTCCCAGTCATAA
Source organism: Eublepharis macularius (assembly GCF_028583425.1). NCBI lineage: Eukaryota > Metazoa > Chordata > Lepidosauria > Squamata > Eublepharidae > Eublepharis > Eublepharis macularius. The sequence goes on along the minus strand of NC_072793.1, from coordinate 161,309,279 downwards.
CCTATCCACCTGTCACAGCTGCTCTTTACCTTTGAAAACCCCACAAGAAATCTCTTCTTTGACCCTCAGCCACTACACTAGATCTCATCTACCTCCCAGCCCCTCCAATTACCCACCCCATTCCTTCGTTCCTGGATAGTCTAGTTCCTGTTCAAGTCTTGTGGCAGGGAAAACTGTCTCTCCAATTGAACTGAGGCCTCCGCCCAATGCAGTGTGACTGAATATTCAATAAGAGTTCAACAGTTTTCTCTTATGAGGAGTTGCCCAATTCTTAGTTTCAGGTAGAGGATTACCTTTTCTCCACGCCTGAACCAGTGCATCCTTAAGAGAGACTGTTATGGAAAGAAAAAATAAAATATATTCAGAATTATGAAAAAAATGAAGCACTCCCCAGCTCCTCTTCCCTGGATAGTGTAGTTATTGTTCAAGTTCATGGCAGGGAAAACTCCCTCTCTTGTTGAGCTGAGGCATCTGTCTAATGCAGCATGCCTGAATATTTGAAAAAGAGGTTTCAGTTGAACCTAAATTTCTTATGAGGAGCTGCCATCTCCTTAGTTTCCAGGAACACAGTTACCTTTTCTCAGCACCTGCAGTGCTTCCTTCAGAGACTCTGTTATGTGGGGAAAAAACATAAAATATACAGAGTTATAAAGAAAAAAAGGAAGTGAGGTTACTCAGACGTCATCCATGTAGCAACATATCACTTCACATACCAGATCAAAATTGCTCTCACTTGGGTGCCATTTTCAGTTGCTAAGGCAACACAAAACTCCACCATGGCCCTTGCCTTGGAGAGACAGTTTGGAACTCTAAGAAGGACTTCGTACCCTTCACAAAGTATTGAGTGCCTGGTGGGTTTCCTGATGCTTAATAACCTCTGAATGCACCTTACAACTATCTAGGCAATGTAGGAGTATAACATTTCTTCCCAACTGCCCAGCGAGATTCTCTCACTGGCACACAGCCCTGGCCAGGAGACTGGGGTAGAAAGCTGTTAACTATTTCTCTCCAACCACTGAGTCACTAGAGTCACCCTTTGGTAGCTTGCCACCACCCCTGGATATCTGCCTGCATGCTGCGGAATTCCCCTTACTAGCAACAGCCTAGGGATACAGCTGCCCCAAGGTTTACTTTCAGTAGCACGAGCTAGAGGTCAGAGGCAGTTTGTTAGGAATAAAGTTAATCCATCTGAACTAATTTTATCACTACACAGCACAACTCCAGAGTAAACACAGTAGAGAACTAGGATACCGGCTAAGAAATAAAAAGCATGGGGAAAAGGTTGCTTAGGTAAATGCAGACTGGAGATGACAGGAGGAGGTGGGATTCTATGCGCACGCGCACAAAAGAGGCAGTGCCTTTTCAGGCTCTTCCCCACATGTGCCAAAGAGCCATTACCCAATGCAAGCTTGTGATCTGGGTGTCAAAAGACTGCCAAACCCAGATTGCCCAATAGTAGCAGCATATCAGAAGGATGTCGATGTTTTTTCTCCAGGCTGTAGAATCAGCCATCCAGGATGGAATGGCCAGGGCTCTTCCAGTGAGGCTCCACCAGCCGACTTTATCATGCTACAATGTCAAGCTCTATTTGCCCATCTGCGCCTCAATCTAGGAAAGTAGGGCCTCAGCATTGTTGCCTAGGGTTACCTTAGCAACCCAGAAGTCCCATGAAGTTGTCTCATGAGATCTTGTGCCAAAGCACTCCCTCCACCCACAATACATGTGCTTGTAAACCCATCACTACCCATGACAACTTCCATTGTCTTTCCTCCCGTGACACTATGGAGCAGGGGTGTCCAAACTACAGCCAAATGCCCAAATGGCCCCCAAGCTTCCCGCTGCCCCATCCTGGGGACCAGCAGCCCTCACTGGTGCCACCCCAACCTAAGTGACAACACCCAGATTTTCCCTGCATGGAGCCTCCTTCCCCCGCAGTGCTGATCCTAGCAGATTTTTCAATGGGGCCCATATGTCTGAATGTCTCTAATAGAAAGTTTACAGGAGGTACAAAAAAGAACTTACTTTCTGAAAAGAAGAAAGTATTTGTTAAAGTGCTCCAGATTTTGACTCAGCCCTAGTTCAGGAATCCTGACTAACCAGGAGCAGAAAGAAACTCTCCGAAAAGAAACTCACAAGTAGCCTAGAAGGAGATCATTTGAAGATCTATATTCTGCCCACTCAGTACCTTCACATTCTTCCAGAGCCTTCTGTAACCCAGCAGTTTGCTCCCAGCAAATCCTGATAGTCTGTTCCAGTCTTGGAGGAAGTTCCAATCGCTGCCTTTTTGGCTTCTTCTCATATCTGGAGGGCACAAGAGTGAAGCCTGAATGGGCCTTTATGCTAAAGCAGATCCATTCACAAAAAAATGCACCCCCGTGACTCACTTAAAGGCTGGAGCTCTTCAAATAAATTTCTATCTTCTGGTGAGGAAACCCTCCTCTGGAGTATTCCACCCCCTTAGGACTGAAAGGGATTCTAGTGAAAGGAAAGGCTGTCTGTGCACAGACTCTGGGGCATGAGATAGAGTCACATACCTGCTCAATATAGTTTTGGGATCCTGGAAGAGAGAGGGAGAGAAATGGGTCTCAGCTTCACAGAGAACTGACAGGGCTTCTTTGATCCATTCTTCCTCCCCCTCCCCTGCTTCTAGGAGAACCAACTAACATTTCCCAGATCAGAACTTCTTCACTCCTATTCTGATTAACTGCAGCCTTTCCCATGGCAAGAATTTCAATTTCTCACCTGCATAAATTTGTTTTCAGGCTGCTGCAATTTCCCCTCCATCTCTTTGATCAGGTGATTTAGATCAGAGATTTCCTCAGATAATCTGGAGAGGTTTTCTTTGTCCTTCTCCATCTCTTCTTCCAGCTCTTTCAGCTGAGACAGTCTCAGGTGCTCTTGTTGTTCAAGAAAATTGTGCATCCTTTGAAAGGCTGACTTGGTCTTCTGTTTCTCTTCTTCCAATTGTGCCTATAAGAAGCACACAGAAATGGGGTGGTGGGGGGATCCCAAAACTGGAACAGTAAATTAATCTGACATATAACCAACTACGAGAAAGAGGACACCTCCCACTGAATTCTTAGCTGCTATCCTTTCAAGACAGACACACACACTGGATCTGATTCAATCCATTTGACTTTTTCAGAAACAATCTACTGTTTACTCATTGGAAATGGGGGTGTCAAATAAAATAAAAATGTCTTTGAGAGTTGCATGGAAATTGCCAGCAACTACCAAGGAATTTCCGACTGGTGCTGTCCCGGTGTCTGATGATTGTGACTCTCTCTCTCCTACATGGCAAAAGGAATATAGATATTTGGTCTTGTTTCTTGACAGCTTCGGCCAACTAGCTAGCAAGAATGGAGGGAAATGCCCAACCTTCAGCTAAAGGTCAGTCATGGGCCTTTCTGTGTGAAGGAATAGCAGTTTTTAGGTGAGGGGAGACAGACAGGCTATGTTGGCAAGTTGGCTGAAGCAGAATCTCTCCATCTTGCTGGGAAACTGATGTGGGGGAGGCAATCTGCTGCCCTGTGGGAGTGCCTCTATAGGTAGAATCCTCTGCTCTACTTGCCCATTTGAAAATAAAGCAAATACTACACAAATCTCCTTTTCAGTGTTCTTGCTGCACTGTTAATGTTTTGCTTAATTCGTAACTTGAACTTGATAGAATACACTTCATGTTATCTACATAGAATATTCTTCATATCATTACCAGTATTACCTGTAATAACCACTGGGAACTTTGTTCACTGAAGTGCCATCTGTTTCCCATTGTCTCTTAATTTCCACAAACATCTCCCCCAACAGGATCATACCGGATCCAGTCAATTAAATCATCTTTTGGTAACTAAGCCCAAATAATGTGAGTATTTTCCCTGAAACCTTTAATCTTAGGTCTCAGCAGAACCGTCAAGGACAGAGGAGAACTGCTGAGGACATGGAGTTTAGAAGATGAAATGAATAAAAACAAACTTTATTTTAAGAAACATGTTGAATTCAACACACACCATAAACCTAACTTCTCTGCTTCTTATCACGAATATCATCCTTTCCTTGACACCTGTAAAAACCCTAACTAGCTCCACCTAAAAAGATCTAAAACAAACTGCCTTTCTTTCTTAGCCTCCCTCCATATCTCCCTCTCAATACATCCTCTCATCTGTTTAGAACACTTCACTCCCAGCTCTCTCTCTCTCTCTCTCGTTGGTTCTCTCTTTCTCTCCAAGTTATTCTACTCCACTTTGCATGCATGCGCGTGCACGCACACACCCCTTCCCCCCTTGCAGCCAATATTCTTACCTTTTAAACCACCTGTCAAGAACTATGTACACAATTAGAACCTTTCCAACCTTATCTGCCAATCCTATATGCATTATGTTGCATCCAACCCCAACACACGACACTTGACACTTACCAAAAATTTCTGGCTTCTCTGGTTCTCCGCCACTTTCTGTTCCAGAAGCTTTTCTCTCTCTTGCTCCAGAGACTGAAGCTGAACCAGGACCTCTTTCTGCAGAAACACAAAAGGCTGTTGCTCTGGGGAAGTCCCAACACTCGCCATAAATGTCTGCATAAAGCCATACCTGATTTGAATATGAAGGAATGAAAGCAGCTTGGCTTTTAGGGCTTCTTGTAATTTGTTAAAAAATCTTGAGGAAAAACAAGAGGCTTCTCTGTGACTCCTCACCCTTGAATTGGTGATATTATGAAAACATGTAACAAGAACATTAATGAAAAGCCACATCTCAGATATGCTGAGTTAAGAGATGGAGCCATGAGACAAATTTAAAGAAAGCTGCCATCTGTATCTTATTCTAGCCTTGGCTCAATCTTCTGGTCAATAACCAAAGCCAGAAGGCGGACAATAGAGAACAAGAGACAGTTCCCAAACGTGATATGGCAGAAAAGGAGGGTGGAGGGGGTTCTATGCGCACAGCCCAATGGATGCCCAGGCAGTATCTGTTGAGGGCTGATATGGGGAAGGATGGATTGGGCTTTGCACACTCAGCAGATCTCTAGCTCCAGCACCAAGTACTGCAGACTTTCTGAGCATGGTGTGCCTGCCATCTCTGCTGCTCTTTTCTGCTGATACCATGGAAAAGATTGGGAAGGAATACAGGGGGTTGAGGGGAGTGAGGCAAAGGAAAGAAAGACAGGTGGGAGAGGATCACCTTGCGTTTGTGAGTGGAAAAGGGGAAAGGACTTTTTCCTGCCTTCTGCCCCATCTCCTCTGTCAACCTTGTGCACATGCGGCCCATGTGAAGTATGGGCAATCTGCCTGCATGTGACATGGCACTTACGTAAGCGCATGCATGTATGAGTGTGTGTGTATACACAATTGCTCAAATATGGAGGGGAGTGTAGAGATGTGCAGAGCATCTCTGTGGTTTCAGGACTGAACACACTGCATCCTTTCCAGAGGGGTGGGGACAAAATGGTAGGAAACAGCCTCTCTTCCATCTGTTTCCAAGTGAATTAGTATCAAGACATTCTAATGTTCTAAATGTTCTAGAATGTTCTAAACTGTTTTTACAGTTCCAGATAGCCATCCAGTGTAACCCTTTCCTACCTTATACTCTAGGAAAGCCTCCTCTATAGGGAGGACTCTGTGATTTCGGTGCTCCATGGATCTGTCACACACCATACAGATGGGGGCTTGATCATCATTGCAGAAGAGTTTCAGGGGCTCCTGGTGCCGCTCGCACATTCTCCACTTCCCCTCTGCTTCTTTTCCTTGCTGAAGTTTCTTGACAAGTTCCACAAGGTTTGCCAGCTGCCAGTTTGGCCTGAGAGTTTTTTGCTGGAACATTTCTCTGCACTGAGGGCAAGAAGCTCCTGTGTCCATCTCCTCCCAGCACTGGGTGATGCAGGCCTGGCAGAAATTGTGCCCACATTCAACTGTCACTGGCTCTTTGAAGTGTTCCAGGCACACGGAACAAGTTGTTTCCTCACAGAACTGCTTGACAATACTTTCGGCTGCCATTGCTTCTTCTTTCTCCCTGAAATGTAAAGACAACCTTAATGTTATTTTGATTTCCAACAGGGCCTGTGGTTTTCTTTGACTGCAAGTGCATCAGGATAAAGTTTCTTTGGGGGGATGAAGGACAACACTCACTAAGCAGTAATCTGTAGGAAGACAAAAGGCATGAGGAGAAACTGCCCGTGACTGAAGTGAAATTCAGAACAAGTGGTTGTTGTGAGGTGTGTGGAGGTCTCATGGGAGCCAGATGTCATCACCATGCTTCCAACTGGAAGCAAACACTATTGGGCTGAAAGTGGTTCCTCTCCCGCTGGGCCGAAGCCACCCCGTCCATGCCAGACTATAAAGGCGCAAGAGAAGCCCCAGAGGAAGGAAAGCTTCAGTGCCAGAGTGGTGCAGCAGAAAGGGCTGAGGGCAAAACTAGCCTTGGGGGAGATCCCTGCGGATGTGTTGGGCACTACTTACTGAACCCTGGTCACCTCTTCCTCCTCCTCACCATAAATAGAGACGTATAAGCCTGCATAAAGCTTGGGATTTTTGAGTCATCTTCAGAGGCCTGCCATAAGTGCTCCTGCCATTTGAGGCTAGATGGGTGGCAACCCATGGCAGGGCCTTTTCAGTTGTGGCACTGAATCTTTGGAATTCCCTCCTATGGGAGATTCCCGTGTGACTCCTATCGTCACCGTCTTCCAGCAGTGAGTGAAGACTTTTCTGTTTCATTAGGTGTACCTCCAGGAAACTTTTACAGTGTATGTTTGTTTATGTAATTCTAGGTAGTGTGTAATTCTAATGGAGGTATATTTTTGTCCCGTCAAGCTTATATCGATTCATGAAACTAATGCAGGGTTTCCAGGGATAATACTGCATTTACTCATAAGGAAGACAACCCTGAATGTAGGACGATTTGTTATACATATAAGATGACAGAATTTGAAACGACCGCTCCTAAAAAGATAGTTGTATAAACAAAGTTTTTATTACATAGTAATCAATGTACCACAAATAATATACACTGCTGAAGAAAATAATTACTTTCATTTTTTAGCATTGTAACTGCACAAAGAGTATCGGATCATACTGTTTCCAATTAGAAGAGACTGGCTCACCATCTCTACATCTCCCCAGTCTAACTGCAACACTGGACTCTGGCAAATTGATCCCTGAGAATGTGCAGGAATGTTAATAAACATTCCTTTTCCACACTGTGACACTGAGAGATCTCTGTCTTTTGGTGCTACACCTCTGAAGATGCCAGCCACGGCTGCTGGCGAAACGTCAGGAACTACAATGCCAAGACCACGGCAATACAGCCCGGAAAACCCACAACAACCAATGTTAATAAAACTGATCACCCAATAGTTAATCTTAGGTCATTCATTAAGCCCCTTTTCTATGGCAGAAAGAACTACGGGACATCTAAATGGTCCTCTGCAAACTAGCTATCTCTAGCTAAACATAAAAATCAGTTGAACTCTTTCATGACAGAAGGGTTGACACTTGCTAAAAGCCCAACCAGAGTGAACCCCGGTCTCCTAAATCCTAGGTCTGACACTCTAACCAGTACAGTGGACAGACTCTGTGGCATCACTTCCCCCACTGAGCTCCCTCCCCTCTGCGAACTCCTCCTTCCTCAGGCTCTGCTCCAGATCTCCAGGATTTTCTCAGCTGGAAGTTGGCACCCAATGCCGTAATTGCAGAGCAGCTGCAAACCTACCTTGGAAAGGAACTGAATCAGTGCAGGTAATGTACTGATTCAGATCGACCCAGCTCAGGAGAGCCCCTGCTCAGCGATAAGAGGCATCCCAGCAGCGTGCAGTAGCAGGTTCAATCCTCACCACCTCTCAGGCGAAAAGCAGGCCCAGGAAGCCCCTTGCCAAAGAACCAGGCTGCTTCCCGAGCCCTTCAGGGCTAGACGGATCAGCAGTCTGCCTTGGTATTAGGCAGTTTGACGTATTCAGGTTAAGCCAAGGGGGGGGGGGGGGTTCCTTCCAAAAGCCATGCAAGAGCTCTACCCTTTCTCTGTATCTGAAGTCAAATCACTCGCGAACAATCTTGGCTTTTGCCCCCGCCCCATCCCAATCTTCCCTTGTCCTGTGCAGCGGATATAAGCTCGTGTGAACGCTGAACGCCTTTTCATCACCACCTTTTCCCAGCGACGGTGGCTCGGCTACATCCTGTAGCCTCGAAACGGGAGGAGGGTGTTAATGAAAGGTTCAGCACACTGAAAATAATCTTTCGATCTACTTATTCAGACTTCCCGCTCCACTGGACAACTTGAATGGAAAAAAGGAACGAGGAAAGCTTTGCGCGCTGCCCGTTCACCTTCAGTCCCATCGCGCCCGCTCCGTTGCTCCCAATTAAACGAAAGACATACCTTATTGAGCGTTGTTCCCAAAAGTTATTGTTTTTTAAAGCCTTCCGAAATTAGGTTCTTTGCAGATGTCTGGTGCTCCCGCGTTGAAGTTGTTAGCAGGAAGAGGATTTCTTCCCTCCAAGCAACAGGAGAGGTGGGAGGAGGAGGATTAAGCTTCCTCTTTCGCTTCCCCTGTTTACAAATAGCCGTCGACAGAAACGAAACCGAAGGACCTTCGGTTTTCGACTGACTGGGGGAGGCGCAGTGGGAATGACGGCCGCTGCCTTTGGACTGTTAAAATATTATCCATACGCGCATATTACGTCTTTGCTTTCCGTGTGTGTCGGTGGGTATTTATTTTGAGCTTTTACATGTATGATTCTCCAACATTTTACCCTCACACACAGTGAGATAGACTGGCTCGCCGTTGCAATTATGTTTCATGGCAAAGGGGAAATCTGACCTTTGGGCCTCCCCATATCAACAATAAGCCCTCTTCCACACCGGTAGGAAGCTGCATGGGTGGTTCACAGAAAAAAATCCAGAAACAACCGTCCAGCAGTAGAGTTTTTTTTTTTTAAAGGATTCACCAAAAGGAGAAAATTTCCAAGAGTGGGAGCAGGTGTGGCTGCAGATTTTTTTTTTGGCAGCCTCTTTCAACATGCTGTACTGTAATTTTTGTGTGTGTGCGTGTGAATACTTATTCTGTTTTTCAGCTTCTTTAAAAAACTTTTGCTTATGATTTCACTTTTGAGTTGTTGGTAGCTGGTTGTCACACAGTTGACAGGCCAGCCTGCAAGAACGGCCTCTTTGGTGGTTGGGACTGTAAGGCATTATACCCTGCTGAGGGTCCTTCTATCCCCAAACCCTGCCCTCGCCTGGCTTCTCCCCCAAATCTCGAGGAATTTTCGGACCTAGAGTTGGCAACTGTAGTTGTGGCATATGGTTGCATCCATTGTTTGGTGCTCTCCTCTCCCCTCATCTATTTTACATCATGGTGTTTATGGGTGGGCCTGGTTGCTGCTCTAAAAGAGCCTGATGCGGCCTCCGGAGCTAGGTAAGTGGTAAACCACCCAACAGATGTGATTTTTGAAGAAATTCCTGTGCCCACCACCAGTCCAAAACCTGGCTTCAAACCTGTTTTGAGTTTGTGATTTGCTGTGAACAAATCCTAGCAAGTCACATCTATCCTCTTGTTCCCTGATATTTTTCAAACAACGGAACATCAAGGACAAATAGCTTACCTCATGGTTGTGCTGCTGTTGTCTAGCTTAAGGCTCATCCTTGGCAGATTTCTTACGGCTGGGTTAAGGCTTATCTATGTCGTTTTTAAAAAGGACAAGCATGAGCTTTTGCGACTCATTTGGGATTCACTTTACAAAATCCTTTTATTTGGGGCCAAAGAATATTGCTTTATTTTATATCAATCCTAAGGAAGTATTATAACCTTTCTGTTCTCACAAGGGCCATCAGGGTGTCTAAAACAAATTAAAATCACATTTTAAAACCATTAAAACTCACCAACCCACCCAACACATCACTCAAACTAGAGCTAAAATTCAAACCTATTTGATAACAAAATGTAAGAACAATTAAAACATCAGGCAAGGAGTGGTCACTGAGGCAATGTGAAATGCAGCAAAAAGGTTTTCACTGATAGCAGAGGATTGCAATGGAAGGGGACAGGTAAATCTTCCTGGGGAGAGAGTTCCAGGTTTTGGCATCACCACCAAGAAAGCCCTGTCCAGGGCTGCAACCTCCTTATTGGTAGAAGGCAGGTGCACTTAAAGCAGGGCCTCTGAAGATGATTGTAGTAGTTGGTGGGGGGTTCATGAGGGAGGAGGCGGTCCTTCAGGTATGCTGGTACCAAATCATAATGGGGATTTGAAAGCCAGCCCCAGCCTCTTGAATTGCACTCTGAAGTAAATTGGGAGCCAATGTAGTTAGGCCAGGATTGGAGTGATAGGGTCCCTATGGCCTACTCCAGTTAACGTTCTGGGGACAGCATTCTGCACCAACTGCCGTTTCCAAACACGTTTTAAAGGCAGCTCTATGTAGCGCACATGGAAGTAATCTAATCTAGATGTAACCAGGCATGCACCACTGTGGCCAGTTCTTTTCTGCCCAGGAAAGGCTGCAGTAGGCTAATCAGCAGAAGCTTGTAAGAGGCACTCCTGGCCACAGCTGCCACCTGCTCATCCAGTGGTAGGCCTGGATCCAACAGCAACCCCCAAACTACAGATTTGTTCCTTCAAGGGGATTGCAGCCACATCCAGAATGGGTAGCCCCTTAAATCCTGGGTTAGACCTTACGTTCACCCGTAGCACCTCTGTCTTGCTCATCATATGCTTCAGTTTATTAGGCTGCATCCACTCCAAAACTCACTCCAGGCACCAGTTCAGAGTTGCCACAGCCACACTGGGACCATCCAGAAGCACATCAGAGTCGAGAGTCACCCACATATTAGTGAAAACTTAGTCCAAATCTCCAAATGACTTTACTCAGTGGTTTTATATAGACACTAATGAGCATATGGGACAAGATGGAACCTTACAGGACCCACAGGCCAATGGGCTGAGCGCGAGTCCTGCAGCACTACTTTCTGAAGCCTACCCTCCAGGTACAACCCAAACCACCACAGAACGGTGTCCCCCAACCCAGAAAGGTGGTCCAGAAGGGTATGATAATCAAAAGCTGCTGAGAGATTCAGGAGAATCAACAGAGTTGTGCTTCCTCTGTCCATCTCCCAGAGCTGGTCATCCACCAGGGTGACCAAGACTGTTTCAGTCCCATAAAAAGGTGTGAAACCAGAATGGAAAGGATCTAAACAATTTGTCTCATCCAAGAAAGCTCCAAGTTGTCCAGCCATCACCCATTCCATCACCTTGCTCAAGAATGGGACATTTGAAACTGGTCAATATTATTGGAATCTCCTGGGTCCAGGATAGATTTCTTTAGAAGGGGATGCACCACCGCAGAATTCACAGAAGTTGTGCTCACATTCTCAATTCCTGTTTGTTTAACTGGGGATTTCGTGCAATCAAAATACTGTAATTGCAGAGTTCAACAGCAAATTGTTTTCTTGTCAAACCCCTCAAAAGTTAATGCTTTCAAAAATGTATACAATTTGGCAAGACCAGAAAGTACCTTCTGCTTTAGCTAACCCAATGCCGGTTCGCTACCCAAGCCGCATTTAGGGCGAGGGATGGTGCCACTTTTGCTTAGGGGCAAGGTGATCTTCAGAAGCAGTACCTTTGGGGTTCTTCTTTTCCCTGGGGATCATGGGACAGCAATACAAGCATTTTCAAAAGAAAGCAACACATCATCAAGTCAGGACGGCCTACGCTGCAAGTATTTTATGTCAAAGACAACTAGAATTGTTCAGATTAGGAAATAAATACATTAAGGGTTTCTGTTGGTTCACAGAAATTCAGAAAGGATGTTGCATTCTCCCAAAGGGTGGCTAAACAGCTATGAGAAGCGCATCCAGACCCCACACTGTTACTGTCCTGTGGGAGGCAGCTGAATCTGCAGTTTGTGGGACTGCAAAATAAATTGAGCAGGCCCTGAACAGACCCCTCTAGTGACCAATGCTCTGTCCCCTTGATAGACACAAGAGGAAGACCATTTTTTTAAAACATTTTTATTTCAACAATAACAATACAACAATACAGGAAGACAATTTTTGAGAAAAAACAGTTCGTAAGGAAATTTTATGTCCCATTAAACAATCTGCCATCATGAAGGACAAGCCAAACAATGACCAAGCACACACACACACACCCCCCCCCAGAGGGCCTGATCACCTTGTTTCTTTTAGCCTTGACTCCCTTTTAAGCCTGGTCTGATATTTCTTTTTAGATCTGACCCCCATAGAGGGCTCCCACCTTGAACACAATTGGAAAAGAGATCCACCAAGAGCATAAACACTTGGGTTGGATCCTTCAGAAAATTTCCACAAATGGAAAGGGAAGGGATATTTGCTGATTTTCCTCTCCCACAAGTGAAAGCAGCACAGGAACCATGAACAACTAACTAAACAAAGAAAAAATGGATCTAAATAAAGAAATAACCAATATTAAATGATGTCTTCAGTCTCATATATTCACTGAACCATATAACATGACTGCCACAAATAAACTCAGAGGCTTGACAATTAATCCAACATTCAACAATAAAGGTCACAAACTTACAATGATCCTACAATAATCAAGTACAGTAATAAAGAGCAATATGCTCATATACAATAAATAAAGGTCAGAAAGTGACCAGTGCTTATAAATATAAAGTGACAGTGCCTCAAGTTACAAGTAATATACACAATGGGCAAATGGGAATTGTTCCCTATGCCCACCCAGAGGGCCTGATCACCTTGTTTCTTTTATCCCCCACTCCCTTTTAAGCCTGGTCTAATATTTCTTTTTTTAGATCTGACTCCCCCATAGAGGGATCCTGCCTTGAACACAATTGGAAAAGAGATCAGCCAGGAGCGTAAACATTTGGGTTGGATCCGTCAAAACATTTCCACAAATCGAAAGGGATTTTTGCTGATTCTCCTCTCCCAACCTTTGAGTCTTCCCCCCTCAGACTGTTTGGAGGGGGGCTATCCATAGGAAATAGCATTTTGGAGGGTATTTTGGGCTGCAGTGGAAGGTGGGAGGGGCAGCAAGGTCCACTAGCTTGATGGAAATCCCATCCAGCAGTGGAAATTTTCTGTGGGATCCAAGCCTTGGCCTAGAATGTCACACAGCAGCCAATATAAATATCTAAATCCGAAACAGTGGGATCAGCATTTGGAAACAATCATGACTGCATAAAAAAAGGTACACATGTATCAGAGGATTAATATAACAGTTCAGTGAGATCCTTATTTTTTGGCACAGTATCTTTAAAAGCAATTTGAAAGGGCTCAGTTTCTATGTGACATGAGAAAATTTGAAAGGTAGAAGAGATTAGTACAGATTGCACACACTGCCACCTCTCTTACTCCACAAGTGGAAGATTTGGTGGTCTGTCAACAGGAAGACCATTAACACTTCTTCCATGTCTCTTCAGCAGCTACAGAGGAAATGCTAAAATGTCACCTCTTTCCAGAGCTGTGGAACCCATCATAATAACCACTCTTCTCGGGATTCAGCACTTCAATGTGTTTTGGTTAAAAATGAAGAAATAAGGATGGAGGGCCTCCCCACAGAATGAGTATGAAGGGAATGCGAAGAGCCTTTGGTTAGCAACAAAAAACTCCACACGACCCTCTTCGTAGTCCAGGGAAACCTGTATCTTTTGGGGAATGACATCAGATAAAACAGTTGACTGGGAGGAAGTCGAAGCAGTCATCTGCCAGTACGTACCACCATAATAACGATCATACCAACTTGCTGTCTGCACAACCCAGAATCCTTCATCAGGAGTATGGGAGATATTTCCCTTTCTCTTGACAGACTCTCTAGCAACACCCACACCCCACAGTGCCTGTCCATTCCCCACTTCCACTTCCCAGGAGTGTCTTCCTGAGGTGAATTTCTCACGGCCCAGCACACTTGGTACGGCATCAAATCTCTCAGGATTGTTGGGCAGGTATTGCCCTGTCCTTCCCCATGTCACACTCTTCAGATCCTTAGACAGAACGAGGTAGGGATGTGCTGTGTCTGGATCCAGAGTCACATTAACTGTGGGAAAGAGAAAGGAGGCTTCTTGGAGAATGCTGTCAGGAAAGGGTCACCATCAGCTGCTAAAGAGCAGGGCCATTTCCAGATGGCTTACCTGAAGCTGCTCCATGCCGCAATGTTGTGGATCGTGACAGGGAAAACATGAAATATCACATTTTCTCGCGTGAGTTTTGTGCGACGTTGCGCAAAACTCGCACAAGAAAATGCGATATTTCGCGTTTTCCCTGGCACGATCCACAACATTGAGGCATGGAGCGGCTTCAGGTAAGCTATCTGGAAACGGCCCAAGTCAGAAAACCTCCTTAATGGAAGCTCCATGAGCTAGAAAAAAAAATACAGTCATTCAAGAAGCCCGGCCACCTGGGCTCTGAGGAGCAGACAAGAGAGCCGGAGGAGTGGTGAGTGTTTCTTTGTTGCCTTCCTTAACTGCTAGGGAGAATTAGCTGAGCAACTGCGTGGGAAGACAGTGTTTGAGGGTCTGTGTGTCCGGCCTGCTGGAAAGTGGTGCCTATTGGAATTAGTGTTGTTTCCGTTTGTCTCTTTTGCCTGGGTTGTAGCTAATTGCATAGGCTGATTGTTGCTAACTGAAGAGCGTCTTTTTTGCCTGGGGCTGACTGCTGGCCCCACCCTCTGCTAGGTGATCCTTGAATTGAATTAGGCTCCTCCTCACCAGAGGCTCTTGCCCTGTGGCTCTTAGCCTGTGGGTGTGCCTAGGGGCGTTGTTAGAAGCTGAGTATCTCTTACATCCTATAGGTTGTCCGGCGACCAGGCCAGACTTGGGAACCCTCCCAGAGCCACACCCAGCACCCAGACTGGCAGCCCCACCATCCAGCCTTGCCACCCTTGGCACTCACCCGACAAGGAGGAAATAAGCAGCAGCAAGGAGGAGACAGGCAGCAAAGAGAACTGGAATGCCAAAGAGGGCCCAGGTGTTGACAAGACCTTGTCAGCAGGAGGCAGGCTAGATGGGTCCTAGCCACTGCCCGCTTCCCAGACAGGCCCTTAGAGCAGCCCAGCCTAGCTGGAGGAAGAGGGCACAGGGGGCAGAGACAGCCAGCCCATGCCACCACAGGCAGCAGATCATGGGCAACACCAGTGGCACAGGGCTGCACCCCAACCCAGTGGCAGGCACGGGAAGAACTACAGCCCACCAAACAGGTTAGAGAGGATGGAAAAGGGCCAGGAGAGGCTGGGGGCAAAACAGGCACAGCTGTGGCCACCTAAGGCAGCCAGGGCAGCAGCTAAGCTGTTGGGGGTGGGGCTAGGAGGTGGTGCCTGGGAATGGTAAGGAGATAAAAGGGAGGTCCACCCACAAGTGGGGGAGGGAGGAAGGAGGTTGAGAGGAGAGTGTAGGAGGTTTGTTTGTTCGGTCCTGGAGTGGAGGTCAGTCTACTCAGGGTTGTAGAGAGGCCCCTGGGAAGTACCCACGGCCCAATCATCCTGCTTCTGAGACCTTCAGGAGACAATATCCCTGCAGCTAAGAGGGACTAGTGGGCCAACAGTGGTGTAGACCCAAAGGCCTAGAAGCAGAAGTCAGGCAGGTGGTGAGTGAACACCAACACAGCAGAAAGAGACACGTGAGGGGCGGGGCACGCCTGAGCCTAACATAGGTGTTAGGTGTTGTTGTTTTTTTTTTGCTTCTGCAAACCTTTGACAAGTATGTCTTGAGAGGCAGTTTGGCAGGGGAGTTATCAGTAGGGGTGTGCACTCAAAAAAAATTTGGGTTTCCTGCTTCGGGTTTACCCAAGGCATGGAAAAAATCTGGAATAACTCTAAACACCCAGCAGCAAACTGTTTATGGGTTCGGATATTTAAGCTGCTTTGGTATGCTCTGTAAATATTTGGAACACACCAAGATCAAAGCAGCACTCTTCATCCCAGGTCAGTGGGGAAGTTCCCTCTTGTCTGCTCTCATTGGATGAAAAAGCCCCAGCTGGAGTTTTGAAAGCTCAAAGCAGCCTTGAAAAGAGATGATTTGAGCTTTTAAAACTTCCAGGCTAGCTTTTTCAGCCAATGGGAAGGAGAAAGAGGGAACTCCCTCTTCTCCCCTCCCACTGGATGAAAAAGCAGGGGTGGAGTTTTGAAAGCTCAAAGTGGCCCTGAAAAGAGCTGATTTGAGTTTTTAAAACTTCCAGGCTGCCTTTTTCATCCAATGGGAAGGAGAAAGAGGGAACTCCCTCGTCTCCCCTCCCACTGGATGAAAAAGCAGGGGTGGAGTTTTGAAAGCTCAAAGTGGCCCTGAAAAGAGCTGATTTGAGTTTTTAAAACTTCCAGGCTGCCTTTTTCATCCAATGGGAGGCAGAAGAGGGAATTCCTTCTTCCCCCTCCCATCGGGTGAAAACGACCTAGGTGAGCTTTGAAAGCAGAGGCACCAGCACTTTTCTTACCTTTTGCAAATGGCAAGGAAAGTGCTGCTGCTGCTGCTCTACACAAAGCTCAGCAATGCTGTGGCCGAGTCGGGAACCCCAAATCTATACAAATCAGGCCTGATTTGGGTTAAAAAATCTAAATGGGAAACCTGAAGCGTACACCCCTAGTTATCAGGGAAGTACAATAAAAACTGAACCACTTCTGAAATGGATTGCAGCAGCATGGCTGCCGAGAGAGCTGAGGCAGTGGCATGCAAAGTCTGTGGCATGTTTGTATTCTTCCCTGAGGGTAACAGCAATTACACTTGGTAGCCCTACTGGAGGAGAAGGCATGCTTGTCCATACTTCATTTCATAAGGGAAGGTGAAGAGTTCATGGACAGAATGCATGAAGTACTTGTCAGAGGGCAACAAGAGGAGGAAAGAAATGTATCTCAAGATCTGGAGGAGGAGGGAAAGGTATCTCAAGATTTGGTGGAGCACCTAATAGAAGAGATGGATGCATGAAAGTCAGTAACCCACAGGAGCAGGAAAATCAGGACACGTTCTGAGCCTCAGTTCCAGGATCTTCTCATAGATTCTGGACCACTGGATACTCCCTCAGCCTCCTCGAATCTTGAAGGAAATTTCTCAGACCCCTGTGGATGAGAGGACTTGAGCTTCTGTTCCTCAATATAGAAGAAGGTATGTGCTGGTAATTGGGGATTCCCTACTGAGAGAGGTAGAGGGTAAAGTGTGCTGACTGGACTTTTTGTTTCAAGAAGTATGCTGTCTACCAGATGCATGCATCCAGGATATGACAGAAAGGGTAGGGAGAATCATCAAGCCCATAGATTATTATCCCTTCTTGCTGATCCATGTGGGAACAAATGATAGTATCCAGCACAGTCAAAAGCACATTAAAAGAGACTATGTGGCTCTGGGTAAAAAGGTTAAGGAACTGGAAGCACAGGTGGTGTTTTCGTCAGTCAAGTCCGTGGTTTAGGAAGGGAAAGAAGAATACTTTAAATAAATGACTGACTATGTAGATGAAGTCATAAGGAAAGGTTTGGTTTTTGGACCATGGCTTACACTTCCAAGATGAAGCTCTTCTATCAAGTGACGGTTTGCACATCACAATTGTAGGAAAAAATGTGTTTGGAAACAGCCTTGCAAACCTGATAAGGAGGACCGTAAACTAAATCCAATGGACGGGGGGAGAGACAAACATTCAAAGCCTATAACTGGAAATGAGAACACTGAAGATTTGTAGGGAGTGGAACACATGCTAGGAAACATTAACTCACAGGTAAGCGCAGAAACAAAAACCTCAGGGCATATAACTCATGGATTCTGATGTCTCTACACAAATGCGCAGAGTATGGGAACCAAGCAGGAGTAACTTGAAGTCCTAATACAGAAAGGGGACTATGACATAATAAGCATTACTAAAACTTGGTGGAATGACACTCACAATTGGAATACTAGGATTGAGGGAGACAACTTGTTCAAAAAGGGTAAACAAATAAGGAAGGGGAGAGGAGTAGCTTTATATGTAAAAGAGAGATATACTTATGATGAAATATATGTATTTGAGCATAGAAGTTCAGTTGAGAGTCTCTGGGTAAGAATAAAAGGAGTAAGAAATAAGTGATATTATGGTGGGGGTCTGCTGTAGACCACCAAGCCAGGCAAATGACTTGGATGAGAAACTCCCAGAACAAATTACAAAATTCACAAAGAGATGGGACACAGTAGTCATGGGAGATTTCAATTACCAGGATATCTGTTGGAAGTCAAGCTCTGCTAAAAATGAAAAGTCAAATAACTTCCTGACTTGTCATGCTGACAACTTCATTTTTCACAAAGTGGTTCTGCTATCTTGGACCTGATTTTCACCAACAGGAAAGAGCTGGTTGAAGTGGTGAAGTGGGCACCCTGGGTAGAAGTGACCATGTAATTTCAGAAGTTACAGTCTTGAGTAAGGGAAAAGGCTATATGTAGTCAGACATATAGGCTGAATTTTAGGAAAGCAAATTTCACAAACGGAAAGTTATGCTGAGTAGAATCCCATGATCAGAAATACTCAAGGAGAAGGGAGATCAAAAGGCAAAATATTGAAGGCACAATTGCAAAAGATTCTGATGAGAAGGAGCCTAAAGAAGCCAAGGTGGCTCCAAAAACAGCTTTCTAATGAATTAAGAAATTAAAAAGACTCATTTAGGAAATGGAAGGAGGGCCTTATAACCAATGATGAATATAAAAAAATAGCCAATGCTTGTAGGGAGAGCGTTAGAAAAGCTAAAACTCAGTATGAGCTTAGGCTAGCAAGAGATCAACAAAATCTAAAATCAACAACAAAAAAGGTTCTTTGCTTATGCTCAAAGTAAGAAAAAGAACAAGGGCATGGTAGACCAACTGCAAGGACAGGAAAGTGAAATTGTAACAGGCGATGAAGAGAGGGCAGAACTGCTCAATTCCTACTTTTCCTCAGTCGTCTGGGAGGGAAATGATGTTCAACATGGCAAAAACAGAACACACGATGACAGACGGGAGTTGCAGACAAGAATCGACACGGGGTAGTACATAAACACCTAATGTCTTTAAATGAAACTAAGTCCTCAGGGTCAGATGAATTGCACCCAAGGGGACTAAAAAAACTCGCAGATGTAATTTCTGAGCCTCTGTCCATTATTTTGGAGAATTCTTGGAGAACATGTGAGGTGCCAGAAGATTGCAGGCGGGCAAATGTTGTCCCCATCTTCAAGAAGGGGGAAAAGGAGGATCCGGTAACTGCCAACCCGTCATGAAGATTCATCAATGAATTTCAACAGGGATAAATGCAAGTTCTGCATTCAGGGAGGAAAAATCAAATGCATAATCATAAGATGGTGGTGACTTGTCTTGGCAGTAGTACGTGCAAAAAGGATCTAGGGGTTTTTGTAGACCATACACTGAACATGAGTCAGCTGTGTGATGTGGTAGCAAAAAAGGCAAATGCGATTTTGGGCTGTATCAACAGAAGCATAGTGTCCAGATCACCCAAAGTGATGGTATTGTTCTATTCTGTGCTAGTTAGACTTCACCTAGAGTATTGTGTTCAGTCTTGGGCACCACAATTTCAGAAGGATATAGAAAAGATGGAACTTGTCTAGAGGGCAACGGAGATGGTGAAGGGTCTGGAGACCAAGTCCTAAGAGGAAAGGTTGATGGAGCTTGGGTAGTTTAGCTAGGAGAGGAGATATGATAACTATCTTCAAGTACTTGAAGGGCTGTCATATAGAGGGTGGTGCAGGCTGCAGAGTTGTTTTCCACTGCCCCAGAAACTCGGACCAGAACCATCGGGTTGAAATTAAATCAAAAGAGTTTTCGGCTACGCATTAGGAAGGACTTCCTGACAATTAGAGCAGTCCCTCAGTGGAATAGGCTTCCTTAGGAGGTGGTGGGCTCTTCTTCTTTGGAGGTCTTTAATCAGCGGCTACATAGACATCTGATATCAGTGCTTATTCTGTGAACCTAGGCAGATCATGAGAGGGAGGGCAGGAAGGGTTACATCAGTGCTTAGTTAGTGGCCTCTTCTTACATACCTAGGGTAAGGCCGATCGCAACCTTGGGGTAAGGTGGCAATTTCCCCCAGGCCAGTTTGGCTAGGGATCCTGATGGAGTTTTGTTATCTTCTGGGCATGGAGGGTCACTGTGTGTGTGTTGCGCGGGGTGGGGGAGGTATTTGGGAATTTGCTGCATTTTTGCAGCATTCATCTCTCATACAGACAATAAACACTTATACAACTGAGGAAAAGAACCACTTGGAATCCCTCCAGCTCCACACCCAAATATTCCATCTTATTGCTATTCTTTAAAGATTCCAGCTCAACGCAGAGCCTTCACATTGGCTAGACTTAACTCCTTCCCCTCTAAAGTGCTTTCTGGTCGTTTCTCGGGACTCCCTTATTCTGAACGAGTTTGTGACTGTGGACAAGGAAAGTTAGAGACCTTGGATCATATAATAGTTTTTTGCCCTAAGTGGAGTAAGGAAAGAGAGAGATTCCTATTATGTTAAAAGAAAAGCTTTCCTTCCTTCCTTGGGCAATCTCAGTGTTATTGTCTGATAACTTTCCTGACAATCAAACCTCTGCTATAGTGGCTTCCTTTTTAGCCACAGTGATAAAGAAACAAGATTTTCATGAGTTTAGATAGTTTAAAGTGATAATGACGAGTTATGTCTATGTGAACTGGGTATGTTCAAGTGTACAGTTCATATTTTGTTGGTGTTTGTATGGCTTATGGCTTCGGTCGGAAAAGCAATAAACATATATATATATATATATATATATATATATATATATATATATATATAAAAATATTTATATAGTGGCCTAGGCATTTCAGATAAGCTATAAGTTGGTAATCCTCCCTTCAACCTTGTAGAGTAGGCTGGTGGCAACAGTTCGGCAATGGAGCTGAATTAGTTGCTGGAGGAGAGCAATGAAGGAAAAGAGCCGCAGAGTGCCCCCCACCCCTAGACTGTATCATAGGCTCAGTTAGATGTTATTGCCAGAAAAATGCTCCTAATGCAAACTCCCTCCCCCTCCACTATGCTTTATCCTACTGATCAAGTACATGGGCTCTATACATTTGGAGCAGCTAGGTGGGTAGGGAAACTAGGATGGAGGGTGGGAGAGAAAAGTTAAGCCCCTTCCCTTCTACCATACGCCCAGTCTTAACCAATCTATCCCTCACAGCAACCATTTATATTTCAAAACCATATAGTAAATCTATTCTTTGACACTCCCCACCAGCCACTGTATCAGCTCTCAGCTACCTGCCCCCCATTATCCTCCACAGCCCCTCTTCCATGGATAGCAGTTACTGTTCACGTTCATGGCAGGGAAAACTCCTTCTCCCATTGAGCTGAGGCATCTGTCTAATGCAAAATGCCTGAATATTTGAAAAAGAGGTTTCAGTGGAACCTAAATCTCTTAGGAGCTGCCATCTCACTAGTTTCCAGGAACACAGTTACCTTTTCTCAGCACCTGCACCAGTGCTTCCTTCAGAAACCCTGTTATGGGAAGAAAACATAAAATATACAGAGAGTTACGAAGAAAAAAAGAAGTTACTCAGACACCATACATGTAGCGGCTTCTCACTTCAGATACCAGATCAAAACTGTTCTCACTTGGGTGCCGTTTTCTTTTGCTAAGGCAACACAAAACACAACCATGGTCCCTGCCTTGCACAGACAGTTTGGAACTCTTAGAAGGACTTCAAGCCCTTCACAAAGTATTGAGTGCCTGGTGGGTTTCCTGATGCTTTAAAGATGTACTAACAGCTTCTGAAAGCTCTTTACATCTCCGCAAGGTGGGGGTGTAACATTTCTTTCTCAGCCCCACAGTGAGATTTTCTCACTGGCACGCAGCTGTGGCCAGGAGACTGGGGTTGGAAGCTGTTAATTATTTTTCTGCAACCCCTGAGTCGCTGGAGTTACCCTTTGGTAGCTTGCCACCACCTCTGGATATCTGCTTGCACGCTGTAGAACTCCCCTTGTTCCTAGCAAGAGCCCAGGGATACAGCTGCCCAGCGCTGGGCAGTGCTCTTCACATCTCTGAGCTCCCGAGCTGTCCATATTGAAGTACTAGAGTCTGTGGACACTTCCAGCTTCATTAATGCCCTTCGGAGATTCCTGGTCATACAAGGACCTGTCAAGATACTCTGGTCCAACCAAGGCACAAACTTCATAGGAGCCTGCAGGGAACTGGGAACACATGGAAGCACTGACCTTGACCCGGCACTCGGAACTTTCCTGTGTGCCCAGAATTGTATGTGGATCTTCAATCCTCCCCATGCATCCCACTTGGGGGGAGCATGGGAGTGCTTGATCGGCATTGCACGCAACATTTTGGACTCTATGTTGGTGGGAACACCTTCTCTCACCCATGAGACTTTGACAACTCTCCTGGCTGAGGCGTCTGCCATCATCAACGGCAGACCTTTGGTTCCGGCGTCTTCAGACCCTGAGAACCCTACCATCTTGATATCAGCTACCTTATTGACGCAGAAAACAGGTGTATAGCCTGCACCCCAAGGGAACTTTGTCACCAAGGACATGTACAAGTGGCAATGGAGGCAAGTTCAACTCCTTGCTAACACCTCCTGGAAGCGATGGAAGCAAGAGTACCTGCCAACTCTGCAAAACCGATATAAGTGGGAGAGGCCCAAGACCAACCTGTGTGAGGCTGCTAAAAGACAAAGACGTAGCTAGGAACTGGTGGCCAATGGAACTTATTGATTGGGTCCTGCCCAGCATGGATGGTTTAGTCCGTAAGGCTGATGTTCGTGTAGTTAGGAACAACGGCCCAAAGACTCTCACCAGGCCTATCATTGCAATGACCCTAATACAGACCTCAAACAATGAAGCTCAAGCTTGCATGCCTTAGTTTGTATTCAGTTTGATAGTTAGTAGTGTAGCATTCCTTATATGCACAGTTACCACTCCACTACCACAGCATGCTAATAGTGGAATCCCCAATATTCCAGGCAGGGAGTGTGGTGCTTCATCAGCAAGCTGAAACATATTACTCAGTTAATCAGTCTGTCCTAGGACTAGAATGTATGCCTTCAGTTTTAAGAGAAGTGCACCCTGGGAGTTGTAGTGCCCTACGCCACATGTTTTAGTTCCTGGGGCATTCAGAGCCTGCCAAAGCTTGTTAGGGCCATTTCCTCCTCCGTTCAATTCACACCTTGGCAGGAAGAGGAACAAGTCATCTCTTCCCTCCCTCCCCCTCGTATATACAGGATCTACAAAGCTCCACCATGGACCTTTATCCATGAAAGATGCACTCTCTCCTTTCATTATTTAGTAGAACTGTGAGTAGAGATTCCTTACATGTATCAAGAAGTTAAATAAAAACAACCAGCAGCCCTCACTGGTGCCACCTCAGCCTACGTGACAACACCTAGATTTCCCCTGCATGGAGCCTCTGCTTCCTCCACTGCACTGATCCTAGCAGATTTTTCAATGGGGCCTGTATGTTTGACTGTCTCTAATATAAAGTTTATAGCCTATGGTGGTAGGAGGGACAAAAAAGAACCACCTTTCTGAAAAGAAAAAAGTATTTGTCAAAATACCCCATATTTTGGCTCAGCCCTGGTTCAGGAATCCTGACTAACCAGGAGCAGAAAGTCAGATACTCTCTGGTAGGAAACTTGCAAATAGCCTAGGAAGAGATCATCTGGAGATCTATATTCTGCCCCTTCAATACCTTCACATTCTTCCAGAGCCTTCTGTATTCCAGGAGTCTGCTGTGAGTAAAACCTGAGAGCCTGTTCCGGTCCTGGAGGAAGTTCCAACCGCTGCCTTTTTGGCTTCTTCTCATATCTGGAGGGCACAGGAGTGAAGCCTGAATGGGCCTATATGCTAAAGCAGATTGAGTCACCAAAAAAGGCACTCCAGTAACTCACTTCAAGACTGGAGCTCTTCAAATGAATTTCTGTCTTGTGGTGAGGAAACCCTCCTCTGGAATATCCCCCCCCCTTTAAGACTGAAAGGGATTCTCGTGAAAGGAAAGGCTGACTGCGCACAGACTCTGTGACCCTATAGAAAAATGTCTAAAACGTCTGGAAGCTCTTCCACAGCAGATGAATCAGAAAGGGGTGTGAGAAAGAGTCACATACCTGCTCAATATAGTTTTGGGATCCTGAAAGAGAGGGAGAGAAATGGGTCTCAGCTTCACAGAAAACTGAGTGAGCTTCTTGATATTCCTCAGGGGATCCATTCTTCCTCCCCCTCCCCTGCTTCTGGGAGAACCAACTAACATTTCCCAGATCAGAACTTCTTCATTCCTATTCTGATTAACTGCAGCCTTTCCCATGGCAAGAATTTCAATTTCTCACCCGCAAAAATTTGTTTTCAGGCTGCTGCAACTTCCCCTCCATCTCTGTGATCAGGCGATTTAGATCTGAGATTTCCTCAGAGAATCTGGTGAGGTTTTCTTTGTCCCTCTTCTCCATCTCTTCCTTCAGCTCTTTCAGCTGAGACAGTCTCAGCTGCTCTTGTTGTTCAAGAAAATTTTGCATCCTTTGAAAGGCTGACTTGGTCTTCTGTTTCTCTGCTTCAAAGAATGCCTGTAAGAAGGACACAGAAATTGGAGGTGGAGGATCCGAAGACTGGAACAGTAAATTAATCGGACATATAACCAACTACTAGAGAGAGGACATCTTCCACTGAATTCTTTGCTGCTATCCTTTCAAGGCAAACACACACTGGATCTGATTTACTTCATTTGACTTTTTCAGTAACAATCTACTGTTTAGTCATCAGGAATGGGGGCGTCAAATAGAATAAAAGTGTCTTGAGAGTTGCATGGAAATTGCCAGCCACTACTAAGGAATTTTGGACTGGTGCTGTCCTAGTGTCTGATGATTGTGACTCTTTCTCTCCAAGTGTTGGGGGGGTAGGGGCGAGGCACAAAATTTTAAGGGGTGCCACTTCTATGCTCCCCCAAGTGCCCTTTTGTCACAGCCGCCAACCTTGGCCCCCAGCTGGGCACCCTGGCAGGGGCACAGTGAGCGGGGATGTGAGAAGGGAGGCGGATCACCTCCCCGCTCATCTCTCCACCCCTTCACTGCTGCCACCCACCCTGGCTTGGGCCCCAGTGGCGCAGTAACAAGCGCGGAGGCAACCGGGGAGGTGGGCACTTCCCTGCATGCTGCCATGCCACCGGGGCCTGGCTTGCTGGGGGCCAAGCCAAGGTGGGCGGCAGCGGCAAAGTGGCATAGAGGTGGGCGGAGAGGTGGGCTGCCTCTCCACTCACTTCCCTGCCCATTTGCTGCTGCCGCCTGCCTCTACTCCTGTGCAATAATGGAAACATCATTGTGAAGGGCTGGAACGTGCATGTGGGCATGTACATGGCAGGAGTGTCAACCTCATGCCCTGGGAGCCCAGCAGCCACGCTACTCCGCTGTTACAACCTTATCTGCCAATCCTATATGCCTTATGTTGCACCCAACCCCAACACACGACCCTTGACACTCACCAGAAATTTCTGGCTTCTCCAGTTCTCTGCCACTCTTTGTTCCTGAAGCTTTTTTTCCTCTTGCTTCAGAGACTGAAGCTGAGCCTGGATCTCCTTCTGCAGAAACAGAAAATGCTGTTGCTCTGGGGGAAGTCAGGCCCTCCAACACCTCTCATGAACGTCTGTATAAAGCCATACCTGATTTGAATATGAAGGAATGAAAGCAGCTTGGCTTTTGGGGCTTCTAGTAATTTGTTAAAAAAAATTGAGGAGAAACAAGAGGCTTCCCTGTGACTCCTCACCCTTGAATTGGTGATATTATGAAAACATGTAACAAGAACATTAATGAAAAGCCACATCTCAGATATGCCGAGTTAAGAGATGGAGCCATGAGACAAGTTTAAGGAAAGCTGTCATCTGTATCTTATTCTAGCCTTGGCTGAATCTTCTGGTCAAAAACCAAAACCAGAAGGCGGACAACAGAGAACAAAAGACAGTTCCCAGACGTGACATGGCGGAAAAGGAGGGTGGAGGGGGCTCTAAGCGCACAGCCCAATGGATGCCCAGGCAGTATCTGTTGAGGGCTGATATGGGGAAGGATGGATTGGGCTTTGCACACTCAGCAGATCTCTAGCCCCAGCACCAAGTACTGCAGCCTTTCTGAGCCTGGGGTGCCTGCTTTCCCTGCTGATACCATGGAAAAGTTTAGGAAGGAATATGGGGGGATTGGGGCAAAGGAAAGAAAGACAGGTGGGAGAGGATCACCTTGCATTTGTGAGCGGAAGAGGGCAAAAGACTTTTTCCTGCCTTCGGTCCCATCTCCTCTGTCAACTTTGTGTACACACAGCCCACGTGAAGTATGGGCAATCTGCCTGCATGCGACATGGCACTTACGTAAGCGCATGCATGTGTGTGTGTGTATCCACAATTGCTCGTTTCATTCTCACATAATGGGGAGCATGGAGGGGAGTGTAGAGATGTGCAGAGCATCTCTGTGGTTTCAGAACTGAACACACTGCATCCCTTCCAGAGGGGTGGGGACAAAACGGTAGGAAACAGCCTCTCTTCCATCTGTTTCCAAGTAGATTAGTATCAAGACATTCTAATGTACTCAATGTTCTAAACTGTCTTTACAGTTCCAGATAGGCATCCAGTGTAACACTTTCCTACCTTATACTCTAGGAAAGCCTCCTCCATAGGAAGGATTCTGTGATTTCGGTGCTCCATGGATCTGTCACATACCACACAGATGGGGGTTTGATCATCACAGCAAAAGAGCTTCAGGGGCTCCTGGTGCCTCTTGCACACTCCCCACTTCCCATCGCCTCGTTTTTCTTCCTGAAATTTCTTGACAAGTTCCACAAGATTTGCCAGCTGCCAGTTTAGCCTGAAAATTTTTTGCTGGGAAATTTCTCTGCACTGAGGGCAGGAGGCTCGTGTGCCCATCTTCTCCCAGCAGTGGGTGATGCAGGCTTGGCAGAAATTGTGCCCACACTGAAGTGTCACTGGCTTTTTGAAGTGTTCCAGGCACACGGAACAAGTAGCTTCCTCACAGAACTGCTTGACAATACTTTCGGCTGCCATTGCTTCTCCTTTCTCCCTAAAATGTAAAGAGGGCCTTAATTTTATTTTTGATTTCCAACATGGTTTTCTTTGGCTATAATTTTCTCAGAATAAAGTTTCTTTGAGGGGGGATGGAGGACAATACTCATTAAGCAGTAATCTGTAGGATGACAAAAGGAACGAGGAACTGCCAGTGAGTGAAATTCAAAATGAGTGGATGTTGTGAGGTGTGTGGAGGTCTCACGGGAGCCAGATGTCAGCACCACGCTTCCAGCTGGAAGCACACAGTATTGGGTGGAAAGTGGTTCATCTCCCGCTGGGCGGAAGCCACTCCGTCCATGCCAGACTATAAAGGCGCAAGAGAAGCCCCAGAGGAAGGAAAGCTTCAGTGTCAGAGTGGTGCTGAAGAAAGGACTGAGAGCAGAACCAACCCTGGGGAAGATCCCTGCGGATGTGTTGGGCACTTCCTGATCCCTGGACACCTCTTCCGCCTCCTCAATATGAGCCTGCATATAGCTTGGGATTTTTGAGTCATCTTCAGAGGCCTGCCATAAGTGCTCCCGCCATTTGAGGCTAGATGGGTGGCAACCCATGGCAAGGCCTTCTCTGTCGTGGCACTAGAACTTTGGAACTCCCTCATGCGGAAGATTTGTAGGACTCCCATTGTCACTGTCTTCTGCCAGCAAGTGAAGACTTTTCTGTTTCATTAAGTGTACCCCCAGGAAAGTCTTACTGTGTATTTTTGTATATGTTCTTATTGTATGTATATATATACATTTAAAATGTTACCTTGATGTTTTAAAGTCTGATGTTTGCTGCTTTGGAAACCCTCTTTGGATGGAAAGGCAACATATACTTGTTTCAAATAAATAAAGACAAGAAATCCATGTTCAAGAACCAGTGGCAGATCTACTGAGGGTAGCCTCAGAAAGCTTGAGGTCTCTCCCTCCCCCTCCATTTGTGCTCAGTGTGTATTTGGGAGAACAGGAAGCCCTCCAACTCTTCTTCTCTCCCCTCAAGCTCAGGGGCAGTGTTTGAAAGGCCGTCTTTGCCAGATGTTACAGTTGCTTTCAATGCTGCTGCTCTGTGCTGGTGAATGCGTTCCTGCACTTTCCCCAACACTCACCTGTATACAATTACCTTTAAGTGAATAGCACAACTCAGCAGTACAACGGACAGACTCTGTGGCATCACTTTCTCGACTGAGTTCTCTCTCTCCCCAAATTCCTCCTCCCCAAGCACTGACTCCAATTGTCCAGGAATTTCCCAAGCTGGAGTTGGGAACCATATGCAGGACTTGCAGAGCGAAGGGCAAAGCTACCTTGGAAAGGAATTGCATCAGTGCTGGAAGTGTACCGCGTGGTCAGGTGTTCAGATTACTACTGTGCATGTGGTTCTGATCACTCCAGCTCAAAAGGCCATCGCTTGGCCCCAGGGGGCATCTCCTCTGCACACAAATGCCAAGTTCGCTCGGCTCCCCACCACCTCTCACACTAACAGGTCCGGTTAACCCCCCGGACCGAGAACCAGGCTGCCCGTCAGACCCGGCAACCATGGCCTCCCGGGCTAGATGGATTAGCAGTCTGATTTGGTATACAGCAGCTTCACGTGTTAAAGTTAAGCCCCGCCCTTCTCCTTACAAAAGCCAAGCAAGGTTTCTATATAGTCTGTGTCTATCTAAAGTCAAACCACTTCTGAACAATCTCGGTTGTCGACCACCTCCTTCCTCTGCAGCCTCAGAAGAAGCCTTTCCTCCTCCCGCGCCACAGATACAATTACGCACGTGTGAACCCCCTTGTATCTTCACCTAGCTACGTTTGCTAGGCTACGCACTGTAGCCTCTGGCCAAACTTTCAGTACATTGGAAATAATCTTCCAAATTGCCTTTGCTAGACTTGCTGTTACGCACCCCCGCCCTTGAAAAAAAGCTTTGCATGCAGACTCTTTTCCTGCTTGTTCAGAATTCCCCTCCCATCACACCTGTTCATTCAATCCTTTGTTAGACGAAATAAGTACCTTCACGAGCCTTATTCAATTTTTTTAAAAAACCTTCCGAAATCAGTTTCTTCTCTGACTTCCCGCGGGAAACCTCTGAGCGTGCGCAAACCAACGTTAGAAAGGAAAGGCGTCAGAGTGGTGCTTGCGAGCTATAGCCGCTGTTGTGCCCACCACGCGGAAAGGATAACCTCCTCCATCCAATCAAAACGAGGGGTAGGCGGAGCATTAAACCCTGTCCCGGCGGGTTTAAAAACATTAGGAGCGAAAGCGAAGTTAACCTTTCCCTGTGCAAGCGCGTGGCTGGTGGAAGAAGTTGAAGGCGCAATGTTTTAGAAGTGAAAGGTAGCGGAAATTAAGTCACACGCTATGGCTGTGTCTGCGGTACCCTCTTCCTTGCCACTGGAATCTAGAGAACGAAGATCCAGCATTTGTAGCATTTAAAGTGTGAATAGACCGGGAGTCCCAGGTTCGAATCCCCAAACTTCCACGGAGCTTGCTGCTGGGTGACCTTGGGCCAGTCTCATCCTCTCAATCTAATCTACCTCACAGGGTTGTTGTGAGGATAAATTGCAGAAGGAGAAAACGTAAATCGCTTTGGGGGCCCAAAACGAATTAAAAGCTCTAAAACTCACCCCTCTTCAGCCTCTACTTTAGCTATGCTTGTCTTACATAAACTTTCTATCCACTCCCAACCGCATCTCAAATTTATACAGCTGGATCCTCTTGTAAACTCAAACCATTGGTAGGCAGGGGAGACGGTTAAATTTTAGCCATTTCGAAGCCAGTAAAATCTTTTCCCCGTTTATCAGGCCTAATTTAGATGCCTCCAAGGGCTACTCACTCTCCAGGAAACCCCTTGCCACAGGTATGGCTCCCCTCCACTTCAGTTAAAGTACCTTGCTGTGTGTTGCAAGAAACCAAAAGCCGCTGCCAGCCAAGTGAGCCCCATTTCCACTCTCATGTTGGATGAACCAGCACCGAAAGATCAAAAGTGCTTCTAGCAAAACACCCCTAAACAGTCCGCAAGAGGCAGGTAGAGTTTTAACATTCTTAGGCTCCCCACAAGGTGTATTAGTGTGATTCAATATGATCAACAACTGGGATGTTTTCCTACTCAAAACTAAGTCATTTGAGAAGCAATGCTGAGCAGAACATTTGCTGGGAAAGGGTTAAGTGGCATCGCCTCCCACCCCCATTCCTCTGCTTATACTTGTACAACCTGAAGGCTGCTTTAGGTTAAACAGAATTTGGAGAAAATCTACATCTAAGTATGTCCAACATCTACTTTGGTCCTAAACCAGCGAACATTAATCTCAGAGGAGAAAACTGCCACCATTCCATCACTCGTTCATTATCCTTTTCTGAGTCTAAATTATATTCGAATCCTTGTTCCTTTATTTTTAGACCTACCTCAAATAAGGAAACCATATAAAGCTGGGGGGGCATCCAGGACAAATCTTACATGTGTCCCCAGCCCCTGATGGTAAGATGCAGTGATTACACCCACTAGATAAACTGCTATTGGAGAAGCAGGGTGCACAGGAGAGGGCCAAACAGATAGATGGCCAAACTTGTTGAAATAACTACTCCGCTGAGCTCTTGTGCCCAGAAAGGCTGAGGGAGAGTAGGCAAAAAGCTTGTGCAAAGACAACTTTCACTCTGATTTGCTGAACAGAGCAGGCAGCCAGGAGATAAAACTCAGGCTTGCTTTAGAGCATGTTTTTCCCCCCTCCATAGAGTAGTAGCTCTCCCACAAGAGGGTGATATATAGCATTCCTTGAGAAATGAGTACATTAAGGGGTCCTGTCAGCACAGCCTCAGCCTAGGAAGCATGTCGCCCTCAGCACAATACCCTGTTCTGTACGCTCCTTCGACCCCCATTCAGGTCATGTACTCAGGCCGTATTTCTGTATTTGGTGCAATCAGGGCAGTCACTCTCAAGAATTTCATATGCTCAGAAGATGCCTGTTGTCACTCTGCATGAGTTGCTGCTCTGAAATAGCCTTCATGTCCTGGGACTCGCACAGAAAGACGAACTGGGCTTTTTAGTCCTCTCACATAGTAAAAGCAAACCTTTGGGAGGCACAGATAAGAGTGAGATGTTTTTCCAATTTTAATTCACAAAAGAAGCATGCTTCATCTATCAGAGGTCTTGGGAATGGTTCAGCAGTGTTACCTT
Organism: Eublepharis macularius; assembly: GCF_028583425.1. Lineage (NCBI taxonomy): Eukaryota > Metazoa > Chordata > Lepidosauria > Squamata > Eublepharidae > Eublepharis > Eublepharis macularius. The sequence continues at coordinate 161,278,179 of NC_072793.1, read as the reverse complement.
GGGAGAAAGGGGGAGTCCATGTACATGGTCATTCTCATGCACCCCAAACTCCAGACCTCTTAAGACCTAGCCTTTGTATACTGCAGATTGATATAGTATTTTACCATAAAAGAATAAGACTATTGTTTCAAAATGGTTAACTTTTATTAACTACAAATAGGTAGATTGACAGCAAGACAGAAATTTAAAATGTAGTTGGCATGTCAAAATAAAGTACTTCAAACATCAATTCTGTTAAGTTCCAAACTTGAGTTGCTGTTTGTTAACTGTTTCTGAAGTTTTTAATAGTGGAATCTTTCCAGGCATTAGCTGACATGCTAATTCTGGACTGGAGGTGTGGTTCATAATGTGAGTACACCAATTACTCTGTTACTTCCAAACCTGTCCACCACTATCTGCTTCACAAAGAATGTCAGGAAGGCTCCCACTCTACCACAATGTAGAATGTGCTAAACAGAAATGTTCAGGAGTGTAGGTTAGCTGGAGTTGGCACACCACCCAGTTTGCCTTGGCAACTCTTTACATTCCTAATTTCTGGTCAGTTGGCACACCACAACAGGAATCAGGGAGTAGTTGTAACAATAAGTCTCTCATCATTCTCAGAGCACAATATTCCCATACACTCTAAGTAATATTCTTACATGTCTTAAGGTCCACTGTGTTCCTTTCGCTATGCTTCATAGATAAGACAAAGGCTGATCACAGCATACTTGTCCATCTGCCTGTGACTGGTTTAGAATGTGTAACTGTTGCTATAGACATATATGGGCATTGCTCTTTTCCGGGTTCCTGAAAAGCTTTCTCAATAAAGCTCTCGCCTCCATGTTGGAGGGGCAGACTTTGCATCCAGATCTTGTCTCGTGTCGTTACTACAATTTGGACTAGGATTACAAAAGAAAACAGGAGAGTTTTGAGAAGCCAAAGATCTATTAATTGTAAATACTTGCTTTAGGCAACCAAATAGATGATTGTATATGTGGACATCACTGGATGGCCAATACAGGAAGCAAATAGATTATATAAATAGAAGATGGAGAAGTTCTATTCATATGGGCCTTAATTTCTTCCTGTATACACAGAAAAGGCATTTGTTCTTACAAAAGGCCTGGCTGCTGGATAGCAATTAATGATTTCCTTTAATCTGAGACCGAGGATATATTTCTTACCTTCTAAAAATTGGCATGAATGAAAGTTTGACATAGGTTGGTGTGACACTTCGTTTCAGCGCCCCTGCAGGCCGCTCACTCCCGGCTGAGGTAAACGGCCCTTGGACAAGCCATTTAGATGTAGCCCTGCTCAGAAGTGACGTCTTATACTTATTTTTAATTGGCAGAAGTTGTGCTCACACTCAGTGATGACTGATAATCTAATCTGGTTCAGTTTATTTTCAATTTTAGACTTATTTTTGATTGCTTAGTGAGGATTCCACCCCCCTCCCCAGAGATCCAGGAAAGAAAATTCCCAGTCACTGTTCAGATATAAAAGTGAAACTCTTTTTTATTGCTCTATTGGAAGAAGCAGCCATGGCAGTTGGAGGTCCTGCTGAGGAGCTCTCTGATGAAACGACGTGTCCCATCTGCCGGAATTACTTCAAAGACTGAACCAGATTAGATTATCAGAAGGTTCAGAACTATCCCAGCCAACCTCCCAGCTTTAATAACAACCCTGAAGGTATATTTCCTTCCCCTGCGGTGCTGTTTAAGGCATAATACAGAGAACAGTGGCTCTAGAACTGTTTCTTCTTAGGACATTGTTACCTGTACAACTACTTTAGTTTTTTATCCCTTCAGTTTAAAAGTTTTTCTTTTAGCAGAGTACAGGCATGAGGTGGGGAAGCGAAATGCTTTCCAAGCTGTACCCAGCCAGGGCTTTAGACATGCAGACGCCCTGTGTGACTGCAGACAGCCAGCTAAGACTGAAGCTGACATAAAGGAGGAGTCACAGACACCTACCTGGAAACAGATTTGGAAGTCCAAAATGCCAGAATGTCCCTTCCTGAAGACTATAGGAAAGATTTCTTTGGCTGTCCCCTTGACCTGCAAAGCGTGGGCAAACAGAGGCCTTTTTTGCATGGGCGATTGTTGCCGTATTTGGCACCATACCACTCTGGGTTTTCCTTCCGAATTCTGGACGATTAACTCCTCCAGATTTCAAGCTGGCATTTCAAGGATTCTCTTCTGAGTTTTCTGTTGTTGCTTGTTGCCATTTGCAGGCTCTTCTTTTCTTTCTCTTTGTACATAAAACATTACTATACCCTGAGAACAACCTGACTCAATTCCCAACAAAGAGGGGGAAAGATCACAGGCAAAGATTAACTTTTTTTTTGAAAGTAGCTTTGCTGAGAAACACCTAATTGTGCAGATTGCAGTAACTTACAGCAACTGTAAATAGATAGCTGTTGTGGATTTTCAGGGCTGTATAGCCGTGGTCTTGGCATTGTAGTTCCTGTAGCACCAAAAGACAGAGGTGTAGCACCAAATACACCTCTGAAGATGCCAGTCACAGCTGCTGGCGAAACGTCAGGAACTACAATGCCAAGACCACGGCGATACAGCCCGGAAAATCCACAACAACCATCGTTCTCCGGCCGTGAAAGCCTTCGACAATATAACTGTAAATAGAGCTTGTTTTTTTCCCCAAAGGGACATCCTTAGGTTGATTTGAGAGGTATGGCTTGGACTTCCATGCTTCCTAGATGTATGTGGGCCCAACTTGGATTGGAAACACAGCATGCAGGTGGAGAGAGTTTGGATCTTCCCCCATGTCGCTTTCCTGACTTGAAATGGCTCCAGGGTGCATGTATGGGGAAGGCATGGAAGTAAGCTCTGTTTTCAAAATAGATTGCATGCCATTCCCTTCTAAAGACAAATAGCACCTGTGGAGCCATTCCAGGTGCTGGTGGAGAGCTTTAGATCAAATCAAGCCAGAACTCTCCTTAGAAGCTAAAATGATGATACTGAGGCTATTGTACTTTAGTCACATCATGAAAAGACAAGAGTCACCGGAAAAGGACAATAAAGCTTGAAAAGATGGACGGCAGTAGGAAAAGAGGAAAACCCAAACTGAGATGACTTGACTCAATAAAAGAAGCCACGACTTCCAGTTTTCAAGATCTGAGCACGGCTGTTAATGATAGGATGTTTTGGAAGCTGCGTTAATTCATAAGGCCACCGTAAGTTGGAAGCAACTCGATGGCACACGCCAAGGGCTTTTCCCATTTCCCTGCTGAGCTGTGGTGTAGTGCAGCTCTGCAGGGAAAAGGAAGTGGGCGGAAAGAGGTGTTTCCAAATCATAAGGAGAAAGGGTTGTCAGGCTGCAGCCTGTAACCACCAGGAGCATTTGGGATTTTTTGCAAACCCAGGTGCTCCCCCCGCCCCTCCCCGCATCATAACATCACATTCAGATTTTGCCAGGAGAGATGTCAGCCTGCTGGCGTGATGCTGGCTTGTTCCTCCCATTGCACCCCACTTTTCTCCTGCCAGCCTTTCAGATGCCTGTGGGCAAGGAATGGATTTGCTAAGCGGTCTCCCACTACAGCTGGAGTCACTTGACAACCCATCACCTATCTTAATTCCAATGTTACTTCCTCTAGGCACACAGTGTAAGCCTCACTACTGCTTATGTATTATGGGCAGAATGCCTGTTGTCAAGGGGTGAGAGGTGAAGAGTACCTGAACTGTAGGCTAGAAGTTTCAAGCCAAAATCAAGAATTGATTCCCCTGGGCTCACAGAACAGTCCCTCCCCAACCTCGTAACTCTTTACCAGGCAGTCATAGATTTGATGTCCCCCAGAACTCCACACACCTGCTGCTTCTTACCTTTATATCCCTTCTACAGAGACAAAAAGCTGGTCTCTTTCTTCACTGCCATGATATCTTAAGGAAATAATAAAGTTGTTATCTTCCTTTATATACCCCAGCAAATAAGTGAATCAGCAACAATCTTTCAACTGTTAGGTAGCATTTCCAGAAACAGGCAATACTTTTATGAATCCAACATTTGCTTAAGTTATAAACTCAATCATTATAAATGGGTTCCTGAGTTGCAGAATGTACAACTTTCTTTGCCTAGTAAATGTTTAATTGGCATCATTTTCCGCATGAAAATGTAAATCATCCATAGATGAGTCTGATATTGAAAGTAACTTTGATTCTACAAGCAAACAAATCAACAAAATATTTGGGCAATCACAACTGTTTATTGCTAACATGTAGAGTTGCGAATAGGCTAGGAGGTAGGTTAGGCTGACAGTGTGTGACTGCCCCAAGCAAAAGATAATATGGACTAGTTATGGTTCTCTTTATTTTCACCATTGCAATTTCTGTAAACAGGGCTTTTTTCTGGGAAAAGAGGTGGTGGAACTCAGTGGGTTGTCCTTGGAGAAAATGGTCACATGGCTGGTGGCCCCGCCCCCTGATCTCCAGACAGAGGGGAGTTTAGATTGCAATCTAAACTCCCGTCTGTCCATCAATCTCAACTCCCCTCTGTCCGGAGATCAGTGGGCGGGGCCACCAGCCATGTGACCATTTTCAAGAGGTTCCGGAACTCCGTTCCCCCACATTCCAGCTGAAAAAAGCCCTGCCTGTAAACATCCCCAAGCAGGTGGCCAATTTTGAAAAAGCCTAGCTTTATTTTTGGATGAGTTATACATGCCACAGACAAACAACTTTAGCTTACTTTGCAAATGGCAGAGGGTAGTTCTTGAAATAAGGATGTTGTGATTCCCTTGATCTTTGGCACTGCAACTCCAAAAATTATCCTGAAGGCCAATTTCAAGGCTCTATTTTCTGATGGTCGTACCTTCTACAGATAGACAGATGCCTCACCCAGTACCAAAAGCCCATCTCTCCCAATGCCAGAAGGCTACATTCAGTATGAGAGGATATTGATTTATCTTCTGAGGAATGGGTGCAATTTAAGGCATCATTCCCTCCCTCAATCTGACACCTCCAACTTCAAGACCCCCCCCCCCCAATCTCTGCAACAGCAAGGGATGTGTCAGCATAGGAGCAGGACATTTCTGGTCGATTCCTGAAGGTCTCCTCCATTTATATTTTTTCTCTCTCTCAACTTCTCCAGGTGAGCAAACCTAGCCTCAGGGGAATTAACCTGTTCCCCAAGAGCCGCATGCTCCACACATTGAGCCCACACACACAACTTCTGTCTTGTGGGCAGATAATCGTATATGTGGACCACTTTGCAAAACACTGCATAGCATCCACCTTGCTCCTGGCACTTTAATAGCTGGTTAAGGCTTAAATTAGGGTGCTTCCTTGAAACTATGCACACTCTCATACCATTAAGGATAATTCTGTTCTCTGGCTTCCTCACCCTTATGTGAATTGTGTCTGTCTTTTCCTAAGAAACTTCATCGGCAGGATTTTCTGCTTCTCAGATTTTTCCACTGAACTCCCCTGTTAGCAAATCCACAGGAAACATGTGTGACTTCTTACAGCGTACGGACTCTGATTAACTGTGGCTTCTAGCTGTGGCGTCATCCCCAAGACTTAGACAATAGTGGTCTCAGTCAGCTGGCTCATGTCAAATGAACAGACTGCCCGCCCCTCCTGTGCCACTAAACCACATCCTCCAAGTTGACCAGGGATCAAACTCCTTCCAGCCAAAAGACACACACTTATCCCTCTTTATTGTATTTATTTATGTTACTTTGCCATTTGTATCAGTCCTACAATAAACTCCCTTGTAAACGTGTACTAAGGAAACCTGTGTGAGTGTTTAGAGTCTGAACTCTCAAAACTCAAGTATTTCATCCCATCCATTTGAGATTTGGCATTAAAAAAAAAGCCCCCAGTGATAGGTACAGTCTGGCCAAATTTCACAGGATAAAACAGTAAAACAGCCTGTAGAAGTTTAAATAAATATTTTGAATTTGGAGGTGCACAAATGTTTGCAACCATTTTTTTTGTCCATGAAAACATATTAACATTTCCTTTTGCTGGTTTCAATTCTATCAAACATTCAAAATTTCTCATTAGTCATTTTTTTCCAATTAAGATCTATCGAGTATTCTGAGAAATTCAGAAGAAATGTGTAATGTAGGTGGTATATGGAAAGCTATCTTTCTTAAAATGCATGGAGCCTAATTGATAAACAAGCTTAAGATGCAAGAGAGTAGAACCTGTTTATTGCTTACATGTAGGGTTGCTAATAGGCTGGGAGCAAATTGTCCTGCATCTCTAGTAGAGCCTCAAAATGTTTGGAAATGGGCAGGTGAAGCTTTTCATGCCCTGGAGGTAAATAACATCACGGAGTCTCATCCCATTAAGTCCCTATTAAAAGGACAGAACATTTTTTTGCTCCAGGCAGTTGGCATCCCTGCTGACTACATAGCCCCCTCTTTTAAATGTTTCCAAATGGAGAACTCGTCGCAGGGGATGCAAGCCCTTAAAATTACTTATAGACAAAAGACTGTAGTGTGTGACTTTTGCCACAAGAGGGGGCATTATGCAAAGTACTGTAGAGCTTGCCAGAGACGAAGGAAATCCACTGAGCGCACAAACTATGTATTATGAATTGGCTTCAAGGAAAAGGACATTTATCAAGGTATCATAATTTATGATGAACATGAAATATAACAACTTTACATCCTCCAGTATTTCTGAGACTCAAGTTCATAGCAACTTTCATAATTACAAGACCTTCGGTACCCTTCGGAGTAGGCAATCTGAAAAGAGCAAATCCTAGCAGATGGTGCCCCATAAAAGCAAAGCAAAGTCACTTAAAGAAAACACACAGGGTCTCTTCTCCTGCAGCAACTCCTCCTATTACTGCTACTCTTTTGGTGGTGTTCTCCTGGTGGTGTCGAAGTTGGGCTGTAGGTGCAGGATTTGACTCAATATTCAACATTTCAGCGTGACTCCCTTCCCCACCCAGAAATAGGGGCAGAGCTTCTCCCCAGAGAACACAGCTGAAGAAAAAGTGAAAATCAAGTGGTCTGTCTCCGCATCAAAGAACCTCACAGAACCGTCTTCATAGTCCAGGGACACCAGGATTTTCCTAGGCTCGGGCCTGAAGTCCAAAGGAGTCCGCTTAGGGGATGTAAAAGCTGCGAGCTGACGGAGAGAGAGGGAATAAAAGAATGGCTTCCCCACAGCCCAGATTCCTTCATTTGGATTGAGGCTGAAATACCCTTTCCTCTTGATAGACTCTCGTGTGACCCCTACTGCCCATAGAGCTCCTTCCTCTTCCTCCTCTACTACTTCCACTTCCCACCAATGTCGCCCTGAAGAGAATCTCTCACGGCCCAGCACACAGCGCTCCTTGTCAAATCTCTCTGGGGTCTTGGACAGGTCCTGCTCTTTGCCTTCCCATCTCACACTCTTCAGGTCCTCAGACAGGATAAGGTGGGGATTTGCTGTGTCTGGATCCAGAGTCACATTCACTGCAGGGTGGGAGTGGGGGGAGGAGGAAGGAGATGGGTGGTAGAGACATTTGAGGAAAGGATCAGCTGCCAGAAAGAGACTTATCAAATCCTGCTCTTTTCTTTTCTAGAAAAAGCCACTTTCCCAAGCAGAAGAAGATAAAGGACATCAAGGAACCACTGGCTGAGGTGTATAGTTGTGTATGGTTCCCAGTGACCCACATTTCTGCTACTGCTTGAGTGGTGATGAGAGGAAAAAATCCAAACTGTGAGCATTGCCTACACCACAATGTCATTTCTGGGAAAGCTTGGAAGTGAAGTTGGATAGTTCTAGGAATTGCCGGAAAATTCTATGTTTTACCATAGAGTTTCTGGTGACTCCTAGAGCTATCTGATGTCAGTTCTGGGTTTTTTTTTTTGGAAATGACATCATGACACACATGATGACATTTCTCCCCATGTTCCTGACTCCCAAAGCTCCTGCTGGTTGCCAGGAATGGCCTGGCAACCCTATTGAGGTGGTACTTAGAGACCAAGTTACTGAGATATTTTTAAATCCTCATACTCTTACACAAGCAGACAGTAAACTTAATCCTAGAATTGGATGAGGCAGAAAAATCACACCAAGTTGTGGGAAAATGCTATGAGGCAAGAGAAAGCCTAGAAGGTGGAATATTACATGAGGATGTTGTGTGGAAGCTACATCCAACCCTGCAGTTTTGGGGAAGGGAATATAGAACTAAAGGTCCATGTGGGTCTTAGGCTCAAAACACATGAGACACATGGGCAAGTGTCAGATCCTGCAGTGATCCCTGGGAATTGTATTAAAAAAACCATTTGCTCAACGTGATTCTCAGCTGGTGAGGGAAGGGGGAGTCTCTCTCTCTCTCTCTCTCTCTCTCAAAAACTTGGGATGGGGGTGGAGGGATGGGGAATGATGTAACAAGAGGCAGGAAAAAAGCTGAGATGTTTTGCGAGGGTGAGAGAAATCCAGTTCCTCCCTCCCATCCTTATTCTCCTGGCAGGAAATCGCAGCTCAGATTCCGCCCAACCCACCTCCGTCTCCTAGCCAAAGGAAAACCAAATGTTCTGACCCTTAGACCAGTGAGAGACCGGGAGTGGGGACAGGGCGGGGTGGCCATTGTGTGACAGCATGATGACCCTTCCTGGAAATGACCTCATTCCTCTCTGGGAACTGGGCAAAACGCTATGGTAAAACAAGAGAGGACTGATGTCACTTCCATTCAAAGCAGCAGAAGGAAATGCCAGTTGGGGATGGGGTATCCCCTGCCCTCCTGGGGAGGGGGTGGTGCTGACAGTCCTACCTGAGACAGTACACTGGGTTTTATTCATTTGCCAGCCTACTCATTACCTGTCTGACCATGTTTTAAGGCTGCTGAGAGGGAAGGGGGCTAGGGAGACAAAATTCTAGGCATACAGGTCATCCTGGGAACCCAGGCAAGGTGCCCCTGGACTATAATACCAGTACAACTGTTCTAATGAAGTATATTGTGCATGTTCAGAATGTGACCCAAAGGGAATATTTGTACATGGGCCTGTGGCAGCTCTGGCATCCGGACTACACCGGTTAGTCTATTTATTGCTCGAATCCTATGAGAAGGAAAAACAGGATCTTGGTGGTCCAGAAACAGGTGCATTGAAGCACTTGCAAAAACACATCTGAAATCAATATTTGAACATTGGGCTGCTGTTGAGCTTTCATCCCATGCCAGAGGCACTCCTTCTTCCTAGTTCCATGCAGATACTAACCTTTGTTCAGCACTTGGTCCAGCAACCCTATTACGTGGAGATAAAGGTGAATATGTTAGTCGGGTGGTTGTTCATTTGTGTGTGTGTCCCCAATGTAACTCACAAAATTAAAATAAGTTGTAATGCAACACAAAGAGTCAAACTACCAACAAAAATTGTCTAATCTATAAGTACTAAGGACAGAGAACACACAAATCCAAACCTTAATCCCAATACCTGCCATATATATTAATCTAAACGCCAAAACCCTCCGTAAAACCCTTTTTCTAAAAGCTTCAATGCTGACATTTTCTCCAGGAGAACTGATCTCTGTAGTATGGAGATCAGTTGCAATTCCAGAATTCCAGGTCCCATCTGGAGGTTGGCAACCCTACTTCTGAGGGGCTTTAAAAGCAAATTAGCTGGGCAGTTGGCTGTTCTGGAGATCAGGGAAATGTGCCAGGTGAAAGGGTAGAACCTTTTCCTCCCCAAAGCTGTAGTTATTAGTGGGGGTGAGAAGCAGGTTCTTCGACACCATCTCACCCAATGTTCTTTCTTCAGTTTTCAGAGCACTCCTCTATGCTTGTTAATTAGTTTTTACATGATTCAGAAGAGATCCTAGCCACGGATAGTTTGTCTTGGTCTAATGTGGTCCTGTTTTAGGAGCTTAAGGACACTGACGAAACACCAGTCTTCAAGAAGGAACAGACTTTCCTTGCAGCTGACCTGGAAGTAGATTAACCTCACACATTTGTATCCGTTCCCCTCCCCGAGCTGTCCTCCTCAGTACCTTTACATTTTTCCATAGCCTTTTCTAAAGAAGAATTCTTCCGTGAGTATATTCTGGGTACCTCTTCTAACCAAGGACAAAGGTCCATGACATTTCCCACTTGTTCCTTCTCAAATCTGGAGGTAAAGATAGTTGCATTTAACAAACAGATAAAAAACATTTTGCCCCCCCCCCACAAGCTTGTAGGTTATAATTACAGTCTGGATAATCACCCATGTACAGATATCTTGAAGTAGGTATCCCAGTTTGCCATTTCAGGGCTGGAGATGAGAATTTTTTTTTTTTAAAAAAGAGCTTCTCAATACTAACTTTACTTATGAATGAAACTGAAGTTTGGTGCTTATGGGGAAGGAGTCAAATACCAGTTTGATGTAGCTGTTAAGAGAGTGGGACTCTAATCTGGAGAACCGAGTTTGATTCCCCACTGGTCCACTTGAAGCTGGCTGGGTGCCCTTGGATCAGTCACAGCTTTCTCAGAGTGGGACCACAAGTGACGCCTGACACAGGTTGGACACTAGTCAGCTTCCCTCAAGTTTTGATGGGAAATGTAGGCATCCTGGTCTTGCAGCTTGACTCTCTGACTGCTGTCCAGTGGACTTTTCAACTGTCACTTGTCCAACATTTCGCCAAGCTGCCTACATTTCCCATCAAAACTTGAGGGAAGCTGGCAAGTGTCCAACCTGTGTCAGGCGTCACTTGTGGTCCCGCTCTCAGAGCTCTCTCAGCCTCGCCCACCTCACAAGGTGATTATTGTTGTAGGGATAATAATGACATACTTTGTAAACCGCTCTGAGTGGGCATTAAGTTGTCCTGAAGGGCGGTATATACATTGAATGTTATTATTACCAGGCAGTTTTTCCTATCAGTTGATATAATTATGGGTTCCTCAGGAAGTCCTTTACTGTTGAACATGTGAAGTTGCTTTATATAATACAGACGTTTAAGGTCTGTATTTTCTAATTCGACGGGCTGTGGCTTTCCACGGTCTCAGGTGGAATTTTATTCCCATCACCTACCACCTGATCTTTTTGAGTACAAATGCTGAGGATTGAAACTGGGACCTCTTGCAAACCAACCAGATGCTCAGTCACTGGTACATGGTCCCACATCTCTCCCCACTACCACCTTTTTGCTTTTAAAATGGATCCTGATGAATAATTCTGGAGAACTTGGACAAATAGGTTGTCTATCAAGGTCAGTATTGCCTTCTCCGACTGGCATCAGTTCTCCAGGCAGAGGTCATTTGCATCAGCTGCTACCCAGTCCTTTTAACTGGAGATGCCGTGGATTGAACCTGTGGCTTTCTACATGCAAAGCAGATGCTCTACCACTGAGCCATGACCCCTCTCTTAAAAAGGAGGAACAAATGTAAAATATACGACAAACGCTGGGGCAGACACCAAGCCCATCGCTTATGGGTGGAGCACATGCTTTCCACATAGAAGGATGTAGGTGGCTATTCTTGTTTTTGAAACTAAATTTTGCAAATTGGGTTCTGAAAAACAATGGTTTTATAAATATGCTCTTCTATCATTCTTTGGCTGTCTCATTCTTTCTGGGAGGGGTAGGGGTACCACTATGGAACTAAAGGCACTGAATAAAGATAACAAGCATTGTGGATCAGTCTGAGTTTTACAGCAGAACCATTGGAGACAAATATGATCATGGAAGTAAACAGGCACCAATTGCCTGGATTTCCACATTTTACAAAGCTCGGGAGACAGTGATGAAGTAGTGCAACTTGTTTTCAGAAGGATGTTTTCAGCAGATGCGGTAGCAAATTTGAGTGTTTAACTATTAAACTACTGAGGTAGATGCTGTGACTAGAGATGGACATGAACTTGGGGGTGGGTGCTGGGGTTTGAGGAGTCTAAAGGGCCCTGCTACTTGCAAGCGGCAAGTCCCTTTAAACTATCAGCTGGCAGGCGGCAGGAGGGGATTCCCCTGCCCGCCAGCTGATAGTTTAAAGGGTCCTGCCCCTTGCAAGTGGCAGGAAAGGGGCCTTTAAATGATTAAATGCCCCTTTCCCTGCTGGAAAGGGACATTTAAATCCCACGAACCACGAACTGGTTCGTAACTGGGCCAGTTCTGTGCCAGTTCGTGGAAACCCCATGAACCACGAACCCCATAGTTCGTTTTTTTTCTGGTTCGTGCCCATGTCTAGCTGTGACTCCCTATAAGGCAACTTCTGATTTTACACACTTTAGAACTAAGGTTGCCAATGCCAACAGGCCTAGGGAAGAATGTCCTGTCCCTTCAGTAGAGGCTTAATGTTTTGAAATGGGCTGCTGAAGCCTTTTCTGGCATGGAGATAAATAACATCCCATTAAGCCTCTGTTAAAGGGACAGGACATTTCCCCTCCAGGCCTGTTAGTAACCCTAAGGAAAGTGCTTGCTTTCAGATGAAACATACAATTGCAGCCAGTGCCACACTCCAGTAGCAAAAGGCTCCTCTCACTTCCCCGCTGTCTGAAAGCTATCAGGTAAATTTGCTTAGGGAAATAATAATTTCAGATTCCTTAATATTGCAACACAGAAAATTGTTTCTGAAGGTTAACCATGCCCAACAGAGTTTCTGTCTTTATTTTGTGTTTTTTAAAAAGATCTAACCTCTTTTTTCACAGAAGGTGAAAGTGCCATACCTGCTCAAAGTACTTCCGATGTTCTGCAAAAAATCAATGAGAGAAATTGGATTCATTTCTACGGACAGAACATCCATTTGACAACTTCTTGTTCTCAAAAGGATTCACTTACAACTTCCTGACCAGGGAGGACAGCTCTGTTTCCCATCTCCTACTCACAGGGGTCTAGGAAATATCTTTGTTTTAAAACTTTACCTGCAGGAACTGACTCTGTGGCTGCTGGCACTTCCCTTCCATCTCTGTGAGCAGAATGCTGAGGCGAGGAATCTCCTCACAGAGTCTGGTGATATTTTCTTCCTGCTTTTTCTTGATCTCTTTCTCTAGATCTGTTATCTGGGTTAGCAGAAGATGTTCCTTTTCCTCAAGAAACTCGCGCATTTCTGCAAAGGTAGACAGGATCTTCTGCTTCTCCACTTCTAACTGTGTCTGGAAAAGACATACAGAAATTGGGGGAGAGTCAGATCCCTTGATCTAGATTGATTAAATGGGGTTGGGGTGGGATGGGAGTGAGAGATTGTCCTCATGACATCCTTCTTCTCACTCTTCGTGGCTTTGTTCCAGGCACCACCTCTCTCCTCCTCCTCCCTCCATCTTGGAACCATGGAGGTAGTACAGGTCCTAGCATTCATGCCCATCCTTAGACTAAATAGGTAGATAGGATCTTTCTCTCCTCCTTTCCTGTCAGAGTATGGAGTTCCTACAATAAAGCTTATTTCCTTTCTAAGTATAAGCAAGTGTATGCTTTGTTATTTTCTTTCCTGCACACACACCAGCCAGCAGAACTAGCTCACCATTTATAATCACACTTTCACTGCTAAACGATAGACTGTGCTAACGGCCCAAACATGGAATTCTTTAATTAGGTTTCTGGGGCCAACATGATTTATTTATCAAAAGGGACAATACATTTTATTCCTGGCCTGTTAGTGACCCTAGGGGGATGGAATAGCAGATCATGTACCCCATATTTCTGGCGTGGTCTGAGCTGAATAGTCCCTATGGTACTGCCTGCTTCTGGCAGCCCGCAACTCTCCAGTATAGTGGCCTGCCAGGAATTTCCTCAGAAAGGTCAAGGGCCTGCTTTATAAAAGTTTCTCTGTCTATGATCTCCATCTTATTCTACTTGTAGATGGGCTAAGCCCCCTCACCCTAGTCTGTAGCAGGATGGGTAGAGAACCCAGTGCATTTATTAGCCATGCCTGATTTAGCCATCTCTGTAGTGGGTTCTGTTTGGTTCCCTTCTGTGGATGTATGAAACTATGAATATAACTTTTTTGTTATTTATTTTTGTTATATATTATCATTGACACATAAGCTTTTTTCTCATTCTGTCTTTGTCGGTGGTCTTCCTGATTTATTGTTACACCATTTTACACCACCAATACAATATCCAGCATTGTTACACAATTGGCACAAAAGAAAAATTAGAATTATGTAAATGTAAAAGGGGGAAAACGATGTGAGGAAAGAGGAAATGGACCCAAAATAGAGACTCGTGGGTTTGATTTGCATCAGGGAGAAGTAAAATTGCAACAAGGATTCTGGATTCAAAATGGTAGCATTGTAAAAATTGACAGTTTCTGATCTTTTCTCTCCCCCCTTCTTTGCCCTTCACATCTGTTTTGGTTACCTCTGAGTGGCTTTTGGTTCTGCAGCTTAATATTGTACCATAGCCATATCTGCATTTCAGTGGTCTCTCAAATGTGTTTTGAGAATGTACTTCACGAGTAAGCACCAGAAAGGATTGCTTAGATTGGGACCAGAAGCCAAGGAGAAGAGAGATCAGGCCCTCTGTTATCTGGGTATGGGATGCAAGTCTAAAGTCAGTCTGATTGTTCAGAACTAGTTCAAGTAACTACATTACAAAAAAATAAAAGAGGCTGCCCTATCTGATGTTGCCTATACTTTATCCTGTTGATGAATGAGAGGCTGGTGGCAGTTGAAAAATCACTGTAGTGTTGTGGCCGTAATTAATGCCTTATCTGGATTTGTAGTGCTGCAAAATCAGACTTATAGAGCTATGCTTACATTAACTGAGAACCAAGCAATTAATGTTGATCCCCCCTAACCAAATGATTGCATAGATCTGAGTTGAAATCTAATGTTTGAAATGTTAAAACAGGTGTGCATCCTACCATCTGCAGACTTTGCGGAGCAGGATTTTCCCATTTCCCCCTCCTGCTGCAACGCATTGAAATTTTGGTACTGGAGGTCAGAGGACTGTCCCACCCCCCCAACAGCATAGGGAGCCAAGTGAGGTTTTGAAAGTGGGAGGAAGTATTGGCAGAAATTACTGCTCCCATAATTGGAAAACCATTTGTCAGGGGAACTGTGTAGATGGATAGATGCTGTGGTCTATGCCCTGGTGCCATTAAAGAGAAATGCACAAGTCAAAGGTGCAACAGATTGGTCTGAGTAGACTTGGGCTACTGTACCATTTACTTAGAGTCTTTGTGATCATCCAGAGTTGGAGCAATCAACCCGAGCTCAGCAATTAAGTAATTTGTTAGGTGGTGAGAATTGTGCAATTAATCTTGGGCTCTGGCAATAGCTCTTGGCTGACGGCAACTGAGAGGAAATGTGCAAAGAGTTATTACTACCATGGGCTGGGGAGTTTGTGTAATTAATGGGACGAGGTAAGAGTTTATGATAATATGTATAAATCCAACTAAGTGGCAGAAAGACCATATTCAATAGTTCCTCCTCCTCTAAATAAAAACACTTTACAATTCAAAGCACTTCAATATGTTATAATGGTAATCTTTACAACAGTCCTATATGGTAGATGTTGCAAGGGGTGAGTGTAACCCTCATGAG
Source organism: Eublepharis macularius (assembly GCF_028583425.1). Lineage (NCBI taxonomy): Eukaryota > Metazoa > Chordata > Lepidosauria > Squamata > Eublepharidae > Eublepharis > Eublepharis macularius. The sequence goes on along the minus strand of NC_072793.1, from coordinate 161,262,800 downwards.
ATAGTTGGTTTAGCCTGGTAGGGCAGGGTCAGAGGGTGGAAATACACGTTACTAAGTACCTAGGGATGCTTTAGTGAACCTTATTTCATGTGTTCCCCTCCCACTTCCCATGCACTCACTCACACAGTCATTCTTCCATTTGTTCTGCATTACATTCATTTTATGCGATCTGAAGAGAAACCAAAGTATGAGTACATTTGTGCGTTTGGTAACAGTTCCTCCTTTTTTTTTCAAGTTTTATTTTTATTTTTTTAAACCAAACAAACAAACAAAAACAAACAAACAAACAAAAAACAAAATAGAACAACAACAAAGTCTTAGTGAACAGTTCCTCCTTGACTGCTAAAAGCATCCCAATATTTATGAGACACCAGTGTTTTCCATTTTTTCCTTCTGGTAACAATGTGGTTTGATATTGAGGCAAACTGTTGCATTATATTTCTATAAAGAAATAGCCCTGGCTATGCTCTGTAGGCAGGGGTCATTTTGTAGAAAAAGAGCTGGAGGAACTCATTAGCATAACTCATTAGTATATGCCACACCCCTTGCCATCACCGGAAGTGTGTCATTAGCATAACTGATTTGCATATGCCGCACCCCCTGACATCACCTGCCTTGACTGTTTTGGACCCAATCCTGGCCATTCAGGGCTGAAATTGGGCCCAAAATGGCAAAAAGGGGCTGAAAATGGCCAAAAACGGGCCCAAATTGGTCAGGATCGGGCTGCTGCTGAGTGGGAGAGTGATTCACCACCCATCAGAGGCCCGATACGGGCCGTTTCAGCCCCAATCCAGGCTGAAACAGGCCCAAAATGGCCGAGTCAGATGGGTGGGGCCACCTGACATGTGACCTCTTTGGGGAACTGCTGGAACTGTGTTCCGGTACGTTCCCCCTGTAGGTAATCTTTGACAAGGAAATTCTCTTGTTTAGAACAACCAAAATCCCAGTTTCCCCACCTCCCACATCCATTCACTGAAATGCAGATCTTGACACTTTCTCACACTTTAAATAAATGCAAACTGGCAAGTCAAAATAGCCTATAGTACTTGCAGTGAAAACAGAGCTGAATTGGCCTTCCCTTGCCTCCCCATTCTCTTGCAGATGCAATCACGTAAAGGGAGCCCCTGTGAAAGCAGCATGCACATGCGCTGAGCAAGACACAGCCTGCATGTGAATTGAGGGCCACACATAAAATCTTGCACTTGAGCATCCCCAGATACTGAGGGCCAAGCTACAAGTGACAAATGACACTTGAATGGCAAGTGTATTTCTCCCTGTTCACTTGCCCTCCACTCAATCCACTTGCCGCTCAAGTGTCATTCGTCACTTGTAGCTTGGCCCTTAGTAACCTGTATTTCCACTCATTGTCTGGAGCCGAGGAAGGGGCTGATTGCTGGGGAGTGTGACAAAATTTTCTCCTCAGAGAAAGGATTTCCATCAACAGAAGGATTTTCTCTGCTACAGCCCCAAATGCTCCCCTGGAGCAGTATGATTTTAGTAAATAAAATACAGGCATCTTTTTCTGGAAAGGGAGTATTTGTGGTTTTTTATTTGGTTATCTGTGTTGTTATAATTATTGCCTGTAAACTGCCTATAGCCAAGAGGAAAGGTTGGGTACAAATAATAAATTAATATGTTTGGGGCGGGAGGTTTGGAGGCCTGCTGTAGGTAGAAGAATCAGTGGAAATTGCCCCACTTCCATTCATGGAAATTTTTCATAGGAACCAACTCATAATCTACTAGGTACCTTACTGAATAAGGTTTTGATGTTTGTATTTCTTGTAAGGAATAAATCCAAGTTTATAATGTCTATAAGACATAAGGTCTATAAGGTGGTGTACCTGAAAAAGTGAGCTGTGTCTCATGAAAGCTCATATCATACCACAAATAATGTTAGTGTTATATAGGTGCTACTGGACTCTTGCTCTTTTCTAGGTGCTGTACCAATTACCAGAGTGGATTAAATGATTGTTCTGGCCTTCTGGCTAAGTAAAATGAATTCATTTTATATTCGAATCACCACTTGATGCTGCAAAAATCAAAGGATCAATTGCCATGTGTGGAGTGTTCTACAGACACTATACAAACCACACATGCCTGAACACAGATGTCTGTTGCTTCACTCTTGCTTAACCCTAACTCTTCACTGTTTGAGGGAATAAGACTCCTCAGGAATCTACAGTTTGAGCATCAGTACTGTTACTGCATCTTGCAGTAACAGAAGAACCTACCAGGCACTTTTGGCTTTTCTGCTCTTCAATTACTTCCTGTTCCTTGAGCTTCTCTCTCTCTTTCTCCAGAGACAGTACCTGGGCCTGGATCTTCTCCTATCGAAACAGAAAAAAAAGTTCTTATTCTGGAAGAGGTCAGCCCATTGGTCCATCTGATACCCATCAGGGATTTTCTTAGAAAACCATACTTGATTTTATAATGGACAAAATTCATTTAAGGATTTCCTACAATTGACTTAGAAACCTTGGGAGAAGCAGGCATCTTCTCCATAATTCACCCTTTTCTGTTTGGGGTAGACGATTAACAATTTGAACAGAAAGCCAGATCTTTGGTATCATGCCTGCTGAACTACAGATGTCAGTGACTAACTGTGAAAGGTAATCAAGCACCCACTACTTATTAAACTTAAAGTCTATACATGAATGACCAAGAGAAAAAGTAGAACAGGACAGAGTAATGCTTACTGTAGACAAATAGTGAGGGGAGAAACTGAAACTCCCCAATCAGGGCTGGCTCCAGGTTTTGGGGGGGGGGCACCCAGCAGAGAGCTTCTGGGGGGACTTTGCCATGCCTACCCCCTGGCCCTCTGCTTATACTTCTCTTCCTGCCCATCCACCTGCAAGCTCCACAGGCCAGTTCTTCCTCACCTGCTTGCAAGACCTCCTGCCCCCTCCCTTTTAGTGACTGTGGGGCAGGGCTTGGCAGCTGGCAGTGCTGCCTCTATGTCCACCAGGAATGCTGCCACCACTGTGCCCCACCACTGGGCAGCATGTTCAGCTAGGAGCTCAGGTGGCAATGGAGACATGCTTGTGAGTGGAGGGAGGGAAAGGGTACATGGGTAGGTGGCAGGGGAATAATGTGGGCGGGAGAGCCTGAGTCCCGGCAACTGCCCCACCTCAAGGTATACTGATGCTGGCCTTGCTCCCAATGGATATTTGGATATCACCTGCTGAGTGGTGCTATTAGAATGGTTGGATTGGATTTTGCACACTCAGTCGATTGCTGAACTTCAGGAAACTGTTAGAAGTTCTTCTCCGTGTGGGTTGCCTGCCAGCCCACACTTCTGGGCATCAAAGGAAGTGAGCTCTGACTCATGACAGTTCATGCTGAAATAAATTTAGTAAGTCTTCAAGGAGCTACCTGACTCCTGTGTAATTTTTTACAATAGTTACTCCTCTGAAATTACTGCTGGCCTGCTGTTACCAAACCACGAGAAAGATATGGAGGGCCCTAACTACACAACAATTTGGATTCATCCAGTGATCCAGTCTCCATTCATTTATTTTTGGTGTTACATCCACACAAACTACCACCACTGTGAGATATTAATCTGTAGCCATTCATTGAATCTGTGAGAAAAGCAGACTGAAAATGAAGTAAGGAAATAATTATGAACCAGAAAGTAAAAAAAGTTCTGCCAAGCGGTATCACCATGGTGGGGGCTGTCTCACCCGTTCAGAGAGACACGTGCTCCTATCTGAGCTTCATTTATTGGCCACTAAAGTATGACAGAATTTTGGGAAAGCTGGATTTTGTAGAACACGATCCCCATTCGTGGCAGTGCTTTCCTACCTTAAACTCTTCGAAAGCCTCCTCCACAGGAAGCACACTGTGATTTTGGTGGCTCTTTGATCTGTCGCACACCACACAGATGGGGGCTCCATCGTCCTTGCAGAAGAGCTTCAGAGGTTCCTGGTGCCTCTCACACATTCTCTGCTTTCCTTCTGCTCTTTCTCCCTCGTAGTGCTTCTTGATTATTTCGACAATGTTTGCCAGGGGTTGGTTTGGCTTGAAGTTCCTCTTCTGAACCGTTTCTCTGCACTGAGGGCAGGAAGCAGCTTTGTTAGATTCCTCCCAGCACTGGGTGAGACAGGCTTGGCAGAAATTGTGCCCACAGTCAATAGTGACCGGATTTTTGAAATATTCGAGGCAGACGGGGCATGTAGCTTGATCACAGAACTCCTTGACAAGACCCCCAGTTGCCATGACTGCCTCTCCCTGGAGTGTATTAACAGCCTTCGTTTCATTTCAAATTTCAAACGGTGACTGGGTGTTTCCTTTCCTGGAACCAGCCCAGTATTACATCACTGGCACGTTTTTGAAGAAGTCCTCAGTTTAAAAAAAAAATCCTTGCCTTTCGGAAACATTGCAAATATTCTTGTATTTAGTTGATGACAGAGAACGTAAGAGAGTCTGGACTTTTCCTTTGAGCAGGATTAACATAACCATGTGGCCTTTGCTCGTGTGGTGCAGGCATTTGTTGCAAGTAGATAAAGAAGACAGTTGGCTTCAGCACAGCAGAAGGAAGCCTTGGTATGACAGAACAAGTGTATGCAATTTATTTATTTCATGTATACCATGTCATTCTCCCCAATGGGCACCCAAAGTTGCTTACAATGTTTTCCCTTCCCCATTTTATCCTCACAACAACCCTCAGAGGTAGGCTAGGCTGAGAGTATGTGGCCGGCCCAAGGTCACCTAGCCAAGCTTCCATGGCTGAATGGGGATTCGAGTCTAAGCAGGGCTTTTTTTCTGGGAAAAAAGGTGGTGGAACTCTGTGGGTTGCCCTTGGAGAAAATGGTCACATGGCTGGTGGCCCCGCCCCCTGATCTCTAGGCAGAGGGGAGTTTAGATTGCCCTTTGTGCCACTTGGCAGCGCAGAGGACAATCTAAACTCCCCTCTGACTGGAGATCAGGGGGCGGGGCCACCAGCCATGTGACCATTTTCAAGAGGTTCCGGAACTCCTTTCCACCGCGTTTCTGCTGAAAAAAGCCCTGAGTCTAAGAGCCTTGCTACAAGTGACATTTTACACGTGAAGGATAAAGGATCATTTTTGCAAGTCTTTCTGGGAACTGAAGTTCCTCTCCTCCACCCCTTTTCCTTTTGTTCCTTCCCCTCGCTGCCTGAAGAGACAGAGAAAGCCTGCGGCAACAGCAACTTTTGCAAATCGTTCCTCCATTCACAAGCCTGCTCTCAATGATCTTTGGGGCAGGCAGCTGCAACTTTCTCAGCTTTCTCCAGAGCATTCCCCCGCCCCTAGCAAGACGATTTGCAAAAGCTGATGTTGCCGTAGGCTCTCTCTGTCTCTTCAGGCAGCGAGGGGAAGGAACAGAAGGGAAAGGGGTGGGGGAGAGGAACTTCAGTTCCCAGAAAGACTTGCGAAATTGATCCTTTATCCTTCACGTGTAAAATGTCACTTGTAGCAAGGCTCTGAGTCTCTCAGATCCTAGTCTGACAGTCCAACACAGTAGTTTGCACTCTGTGGATCAGAGAGAGTCATGCTTGGAATTCCCGGCAACTAAAGGACTATAAGACTACTGTATGCCTTGCACCACCGCTCCTAGAATTAATATATAGCTATAATAATATTTAAATTTCCAGAGCACCACTGAACATGTAGAGCTGCCTCTCCCCAGCTTGTGTATCTGGAGTGAAGGGAAGGGCTTGCAAGACAGACTTATGACACAAGACAGCATGCAAGGTTTCAAGTTCTCTAGAACTCTAGATTAAAAAAATGCTTCTCTATGTTAAAAGTTTCCTTTAAGTTTCACTCTAGTTTTGCAGGAGAAGGACTGGTTAGAAGCTGTCTCTATGCCAGTTTTCTACTTGCAAGTTTTGTTTTATGGGCTAGCATTCAACAGTGGTCTGCCCCTTCTACCACCTCATTCAGCTGCATATGTTGACACGGCCTCTCCATAATCTTGATATAATTATCACGGACAAATTCTATCTTATTTTAAAAATAAAGCTGTTTGTTTTATTTTGGGCCAAAACCAATGATGAAATCATCCCAGTTTCTGCAAGGAGGTTAATAGTTTCTGCCAAGATAATTGGCCTTCTTTTGTACTAGGGTTCTTGTGACTACAAAACACTGCTACGCCATTAAAGGATAAAGGGCATTAAGTGGCTGATATGCAAGATGGGCTTTTGCAATTCAGTTTCCCCTTAGAACAAGGCTGCTGGACTCTTATTAACTGTAAGAACCAAACAGACTCCCCCTGGCATCTTCCCCCCCCCTGCTATGGAGAGCATTGAGACAGAACAAGATTTTAAGATTAAGAGTATCTTTTATTGCACATTTAGGCACCATGCATAGAAGCTCAACACAACTTTAAGGTACATCTTATTTTTCCTATCCTCACAGATCAATTCCTATATGAATTTTTTCTTACTATTTAATCAGTTTTGTAAGGTTGTCCAGACTAAGGGCTAAGCTACACATGACGAATGACACTTGAATGGCAAGTGGATTGAGTGGAGGGCAAGTGAACAGGGAGAAATACACTTGCCGTTCAAGTGTCATTCATCATGTGTAGCTTGGCCCTAAGGTAGAATTCTATTGACCTTACAGGAAGATAGAATGCTATTATTGACCCTACAGGAATTAATTACCTCCATCAGATCTAACAGAATTTCACCGTGGGCCCAGCTGTTGTTTCTTGACCCAAAATCTAGCATTTTAAATACATTACTTAAAGAACTTTCAATAGGGCGTCTTTTCCTGATTGGCCGATGACCTTATGTTATCTCTGACTTATATAACTTGCTTATCACATGTCAATAAACTTACTCTGCCTAGTCTGTTTCTTGGTTCATTTGCACTTTGGTTTTAGGCCTTTTGGCTTCCTTAGCAGCTATAGAAGCAAAAGGAAAGTTCTAATTTCTCTGAGAAAGTGTGGTCAGGATGACACACTAAGTTTCCAGCTAGATAAGAGGATGAGATTGTGCCCCTGGTGCAAGATCAGAGAAGTTCCAAGGTCAGAACATTGAAGGGAGTTTTGTAGTCACATTCCATCTCATTAACTCATAGCATTCTGCAAGTGGAGTGGTGAAGACTGGCTAGCTGCAGAAGCATGCTGTCACAGACCAAGCCTTTTCTTGATTGGCCAAGTTGGTCAAGCCACATTGCAGGCAGGTAGCCTTAAAGCTTGAACCTTCATTCTAGCTTTTGTCCTTCTTGGGGCAATATCCGCCGTAAGGATCAAGATTCTGGCTTAGGTGTTGGACTTCTGCTTCTGAGTGCTATGGTTGTGGGAGGAAGCCTGTAGCTACACACCATCTTGCCTTTGTTCTCTGGACGAGACTTTGAAGCTTTGAACCCTGAAGGACTTGGGATTGGCCTCTTGGTCTCAAGTTGAGGGTTAGCCAGAGAAGCGGGTGGTGGCATCATTACTTTGAAAAGTGAAAACTCACTTCCCAGCTTTCTGAGTTTTGTTTCTGACCCTGAAATGAAAAACAAACTTGTGGAACTTGTGGAACAGAAGTTTTTGGACAACTTATTCATAGTTACACAGCACATTTAGAGTTATTAGATGGTCTCTGGGAAAAATCCTGGACACAGAGGAGAGGGTGCCCTCGGTACTTACAGTGGGGGGGAGCTATCTTTGAGCTCATGCGCCCCTGGCCCCCACAGGATGATATCATTTCCAGAAGTGATGGCATGGTGCCACCTGCTGCTATCAGAGCCTTCCCACAAGGTAAACCAAGGCCCTCACTGCTGCTGGCAGTGCTTCCTCCTTTTGGCAGCAGAGCCAGGAGGCAGAATCGTGGATTTGCTCTGAGGCCTCGTCACACTCCACGACATTGCAGATCTCCTGGTTGGCGGAGGGGGGGTCAAGCTTTGAGGAGAGGAAGCATTTGACCCTCTGCACTTCTCCGGTGCAACTTTGTGGTCTGAAGGGACCTGGAGGAAGAAAAAGCTCAGGCTAAGTAAGAGTGTCACCTTCTGCTGCTTCCTGCTTGGTGGAGGAGGGAGGGAGGTGGCTCTGGGTAGGGCAGCTCTGGGCAGGGCAAAGGATGCAGGATACAGGGAGACACTCCCATCTGCACCGCTTCCTAAAGGAGGCTGCTGCTGCTTCTGCCTCCTTTGCTCCCCCTTTCACCTACTTGCCTGTACGCTCTTCTGACTGAAACAGCGCATAAACTTTTTGCCCACTAGCTGCCAGTGTAGGAATGTGGCTGTCACTAGGTGGAGCTCTGGACTTTGACAGGCACATGTCCCATGTCACCGCCACCTCCCCATCACCCACACAGTTGGGAGCCACAGGGAAAGCTCCATGGCCTGGGAAGCTGCTGACAATAGTGCACTGCCACCTTGCCAGCCACCCCCAGGTGGACTGAAGTGCCCCAGAAGTGGAGCCCAGGGCAGTGAGGCAAGCATCTTTCCTGTGCCAGTTTCAGTGCCCCCCAGATGTCTAGTATTTTCACTCAGTTTCCCCCTGGACAGTCCAAGAAAATACTGGGCTGCCCAGGTGAAAACTGGACACCTGGCAACCCTAAGCACATTTGCTACTTGTTTACTTCTTAATTTTCACACAAACACATAATATTGTCTTATGAGTCAGACCATTGGTCTATTGTGGTAAATATTGAGTGATTCCGCACACGTTGGATAATGCACTTCCAATCCTCTTTATAGATCATTTGGAATGGATTTTTTTGTGTGCGGAACAAAAAATCCACCTCAAAAGATTGATAAAGTGCATTGAAAGTGCATTATCCAACGTGTGCAGAATCAGCCAGTGTCTACTTACCGACAGCAGGTATCAGGTCAAGGTCGTTCACATAGTCTGCAAACTGAATATTTTGACTGGAGATGCTTGAATCTGAGACCTTCCGCATGCGAAGCAGAAGTTCTATCACTAAAGCCATCTAATATCTATATCTAAAATTATGAGCTCATTTTTAATGACCTTTGGATAAGCTTGAGTTGCTGAGAATCAACACATATCAGACCAAAATACTTTACATACATTCTAAGAGAAGAGTCTTCTGTAATTAGAAATGGTTTTGAGAAGCAAAGATTTTAAAAGAATGAGAAAATAGAAAAGAAAATAAACAATGTATGCGAAAAGACAACTGTAAAGTTGAAACAACAATTTTGGGGAAAATGCAGAATATATATATGAAGGTTTTGATAATGAACGGGGGAAAATAATTTAATATTAAAGAGTACCTCAGAGCAGGGAAATATAATGGTATACAGTGAAAAAGAAATCACAACATTTTAGTTTTAGAAGCTGAGGGGCCAATATTTCAGCAAAATAATTCAAAATAATTTCAAATCTTAAAACAAATGACATATTCTGGTGAAATAGGTGAATGCCAAAATAAAATTAGTACTAATGATCATTTAGCAAAGTGGTTATAATATATGGTCTTCAAGAATATAAGGCTTTTATTTCCAGACAAGTCTTAAAGAAGAGAATTAAATATAGAGAGTGTTTCCGATAATATGCTAGGGTCTATGACTCACATCTTCCTAGAAGTTGGCCCTGGCTTCTGGGCGGAACATTTTTACACATTTGCGGAATGAAGTAGGCTATTTAGATATGCAAACACCCTGAAGATGATTTGTTTGTTCTGTAAATCTCAGTTGTAATTCCCACCCCACTCTTCAATTTTTTCTGCTACCACACCCTATTGTATGTGTTTATTGATCATATTTTTTTATCAGTGAGTGCCCTAACTGTTGATTATATTGTATTCACTTGCACTGTGTAATCTGCCTTAGGTCTCAGGTGGGCTGTAAACCAACAAACCAATGCAAACAAACAAACAAACAAATGTTTTAATGATGTTTTGTTAGCTATCTTGGTGGCTTTCACAGGACAGAAAGGCTGCATACTCATTTTGTTAGTAGTAGTAGTAGTAGTAGTAGTAGTAGTAGTAGTAGTAGTAGTAATAATAACAACAACATTCGATTTATATACCGCCCTTCAGGATAACACCCACTCAGAGAGGTTTACAAAGTATGTCATTATTATCCCCACAACAAAACACCCTGTGAGGTGGGTGGGGCTGAGAGAGCTAGAAGCTGTGACTGATCCACGGTCACCCAGCTGGCTTCAAGTGGAGGAGTGAGGAATCAAACCCAGTTCTCCAGATTAGAGTCTTGCGCTCTTAACCACTACACCAAACTGGCTCTCAGTAGACAGAGATGTTGGTTGAGGTGTTGGAGACCTGTTGTTCCTGACTGCTGCATTTTATGTCTACTGCCTCAGATGTTTACATTTTGGCCTGCCATCTGCAGCTTTTTGCAGCCTTTTAAGTCCTGATAACCAACACCTTGTATTGCTGATTTTATGTATATTGTTTTATCCTGTTTTAAATGTGTATGATTTTACTGTGGTGACCCTCCCTGAGCATGTTCGAAGGAAGGGTGGGATATAAATATAATAAAATAAAATAATAACATACTACTACTACTACTACCACTACTACTACTACTGCTAATAACAATTTTGGGACCTTCTGAGTACTGCATCATATTATAATGCTACTAGATTACAGGATGGTTTTATGTCACTTACTCTCAGTTCTTCCCTCATAAATGCAATATGAAGATAACAGTGGACTACACTGCAGGTTTCCTGTAAACTATTCAGCCCCCTACTCCTACCAATATAGACCTAATCTTTTCAGTCACCCTTCCCCCATCTACAGTGTGGGGCCAATAATATTTAACAATATATTTCTCTGCTTCTAGTGTGAGAAGCTTATGCAGAACAATTTTTTTTCCACACTACCCCCCCCCACCAATATTTCCCCCCAAACCAGAAAGAAAGAAAGGAAGAAAAAATAGCATGTACTTTTTGTTTTGATAGGTGGGTGAGAGAGGACTGCCAAAACACATTGGGGTGTCCTATGAACTGTGGTCACTGTTGACACTTCAACAAGAGATTGTGAAGGATTAAGAAAATCACACAGGAAATTTGCCCAGCACCCACACATAGAAAAAAGTCTAGTTCTTTCTAAAGGCAATGGTTTTATTTGAGTTTTTACATTGATTCTTCCACAACTTTTGCCTGATAGATGGGAACAGTAGGTATTTTTGAAAACCAGCATGATTTTGCCTGGCTGTCGTGAAATAACGAGAAAGCGTTGGAGCGACACTTCCTTTCAGGGTGATGGAAGCACAGATAATGGTGGGCATTCCACTCTAGATTCCACAGGTTATTCTAGCTTGTCTCCATAAAAAGAAAGCGGGACGAATCCCCTCCCCATTGAATGAAAGTGAATGAAAAGTGAAGATTGATTTGTTGTTACCGACATCAAAAAATTCCACAGTACCCTTTTCATAATCCAGGGACACCCTGATCTTCCTGGGGTTATTATGCCTCAGGAGCAAAGGGGTCCAGTTAGGGGATGTAAAAGCCCAGTAGTTAAAAGGGACCCACGGGTGACTTGTTTTCCCCATAACCCAGATCCCCTCATTAGGAGAATGTCTGATTTCTCCTTTCCTCCTGACAGTCTCCCGCACAATGCCAAGCGCCCACATTTCCCCCTTCAAATCCACTTCTACTTCCCACCAATAACTTCCTGAAGTGAATGTCTCACAGCCCAGCACACCAGGCATAAGGTCAAATCTCTCATGGTTGTCAGGCAGGTCAGTCCGATATGTGCTTTCCCATTTCACACTCTTCAGATCCCAAGACAGAATAAGGCGGGGGTGAGCTGTGTCTGGATCCAGAATTACATTCACTAAAAAAGCAAAATAGAAAAAAAGAAGAAACTGTAGACTGGATGGAAAACATCAGTATCAGCTGCTAGGGAATGACTCACAAAATCTCCCTTTCCCAGACTTTACCACACTCTGGTCAAGCAGTCCAAAACGGAATGGCAAAGGCCACTTTATCAAACAGGACTCATAAAGAGCACAGCAGCAATGGGGCTTCCACATGGCATGTTTCCCCATAGTTTCCCTGCCCCAGTTTCCTGGAAGTTGCCATGAACCTGCTCCCCTGGACCAACAGGACTTTTGCAATTAAAAAAAAAATCTACACAAGAGTTTCGTTATATCAATACACCATTGTAACAATAAGTGCAGTGGGTCCTCTGATTTCCAGCTTTCATTTAAAAATCAGTAAGTCTCTAGCCCTTTACTTTGTGAAGATGTGCCTTTCCCCTTGTATCTTTGCAAGGGAAGGGGCTAGATACTTACTTTTTTTTTTTTTAAAAAAAAAAGAAAGCTGGGAATTCAGAGGACATGCTGCACCTATTATTACAATGGTATATTGATATAATTACATTCCTGTACTGATTTTTTTTAAAATAAAAAGCTCCTAGCAGCACCAGGGGTTGGGGTGGTCACATAGGGTCAGGGTGAAGAAAATCCAAATTCTTCTACATACACAGCAGCTATTAATCTTCCCAACCTCCAGGTAGTGGCTAAAGTTCTCCTAGAATAACAACTGATCTCCGGGTAACAGAGATTACTTCTCCTGGAGAAAACGGCTGCTTTGGAGGGCGGACTCTAGGCTCTGTCAGTTTCACCTCTCTACATGAGGACAGTTTAAAAGGACAGAGCAGTGGCAATTGCTCCTCAGAGGGTTCACCTCCCCTTTTGGGGAGGCAAAGATGAAATTAACAAACCCTTTGAGGAAGGATGTCTGCCAACTATGTCTTTTTAAACTACCCTCACTTAGAGAGGTGAAATTGACAGAGCCTTTGGTCAACTACGCTTCCTGGCTAACATTACGTCTCCTTACACATGAGCGTCCTCGTGTAAGATGTCTCGTGTAGACAGACTCTCAGATTAAGATTGGAAAACCATGGTTTGAAGAGGATTTACTGACCACGGTTAGGCTTAACTCTGGTTCTGCATTACGCATGAACACAATTATTCTGATTTATTCCCAGTTACCTCCGTTTCTGCAATGCAGGCTGGGATATCAGCCTGATCTCTACTGGAAAAAGAGCAAAGGCAACAAAACCATCATGTGTTGAGGCAAACCAGGATTTGAATAATTGTCTGTGAGCTGAATCCTAATTTCACAAACCAGCCATGGTGTTGGACGCTTCAGAGTATTTCCATGAATAGATGGGGTGATTTTTGTGAATTCACTCCTCCTGGTGAAGGCTTTTGATTCCCCTCTCAGGCTGTTCTTGGAAGTCCCCGTAGGAGCTGTATTTTGGGGGTTATTTTGGGCTGCAGAAAGAGTGGGGAGGTGAGGAACGTCCCCACTGTTGATGTTCCATGGGATTTAAGCTGTAGTTAAAATAAACTGTGGTTTCATGTTATGTCAGAACCAAGTCTCTGTCAGCTTGTGTGTGTAAAGTGCTATCAAATTGCATCCATCTCATAGGGTTTCAAGGCAAGAGATGAGCAGAGGTTGTTTACCATTGTCTGCCTCTGTGTAGCAACCACGGACCTTGTTAGTCCCCCATCCAAGTATTAACCTGGGCCAACTCTGCTTAGATTCTGAGATCTGATGAAATTGGACTAGCCTGGGCCATCCAGGTCAGGCCTCTATCAGCTTAGTTGGCGAGAATTGTCACTCCACACGTATATTACAGCTGTATCTATGAAAGTGAGAGAGAGCTCGGATCTCCTCTGGTGAAACACTGATCACATTATTATCCACTGTGCATTTCTCAACTTCCTGCTAGGCCAGCCCGATCCCTCGACTACCATTGGCTAAATATGCTAACTAGCCTGTTTTGGATAGCCCAAGTCTAGTATGGGAAATAAAAAATTAACTCTCAGTTTTCCAGACAAGGGAGAAGTTAAACCATCCTCCTGACACAGCCTGAGGGCGAAAGTAGATGTGATCTACTTTGGCATCCATGGGGATGCCACTGCAAAAACTGAGAGCCAGGGTGCTGCAGAGGTTAGAGTGATTGGGAGACCCAGATTCGAATCCCCACTCTGCTATGGAAGCTCGCTGGGAGACCTTGGGCCAGTCACACAGCCTACCTCCCAGGGTTGTTGTGAGGATAAAATGGAGGAGAAGAGAAGGATGTGACCTGCTTGGGGTCCCCACTGAGGAGAAATCCATGGTAAAAATAAATCAAACAGCCCCTCCTCATGGCTGTTTCAGCACATGAAAAGGTGCAGGTGGAGGGGGGGGGAGAAGAGTACTGTGCTGTAGGATCAGGCCCTAGCAATATTTTCAAATCACTTTAAAACAGCAGCGGTGTCCTTGTGGTACCCACAAGGATTCTGTCACATCTAGTTTAGCCCTGAATCAGCACTTAACCAAAGGAGCTGTTGTTCAGCTTCCACCCCCTAAACAGTTTCTCCTCTCCTTTAGTTCTTTGCAGATTGTTACCTTTCTTCGGTGCCTTTGGGGGCTGTTGAATGTCATCCCCAAGGCTTAGCGGAAAGATCCCTTCCTTTTCTGGGTAGCAATTAAGTTTTATCAGTGCTTGCTCCAGAGTCTCTGTTATGGAAAGAGGGATACATTTAGAGATATACAGCAAGGAGATTTCATGTGGAGAGAACTAAAAGAAGGGGATTTTCATAAAGATGGGATTCCTCAGTAATTCTGGCATTTAAATTAGGACCAAGTTGGAGGGATCCCTGCCTTGTGTTTAAATCAGGAGACATGAGTTGGCAGAGAAGTAAAAGGGCAGGAGGGTGTCTCAGGAATAAGAGGACCCTTTCCACAGGACTGGTGCATTTCACGGCAATTGATGTCACTTCACTTTCTTGGTCATGTAGTTAGATCAAGATGGGTAGCCACGTTAGCAGGGCCGGTGCCAGAGTTTCTGGCCCCTGAGGCTGGGGGCAGCTTCAGGGCTGTGGCCACCCCTATGCATGCACGTGCGCACCTGGACTGTGTGATGACATCACTGTGTGTGACATCATCACACAGCATGCGTCTGAGAGCCGGCCCCATTGGCATGGCAGGCAGGTGGGATGGAGTGTGGCTCCTGGCTCATCGGTTGGTGGAAGGAGAGAGATGATGAAGGTATGTGATCCTAGATGTTCCTTCTGTTGTCCTAATGGAGACCAGTGTGCTTTTGAGCACTATTGCCTCTTTTGCAGGTGGGGTGTGACTTTTGGTTATAAGCAGTGACAGAGTTCTTTGGGGTCTTCCCTAAGACTTTCTCTCCTTATCCCATTTAATTATTTTCTGCTGTGCACATGTGCTGTGCCTTGTCCATGTTATTCATAAGTAATTCCAGGTGGGTGTGCACTGCTGCTTTTGTGTAAGTATCCTCTGAATCTGCTGGCAAGGTTGAAGAAAGAAAAAAAGGGGAGATATCCTCCCAGCTGCACCAGGAAACATTGTCCCACTCTTGATGCAATTGAAGGAAGCCGCTTGAATCATAAGTAGAGATGGGCACAAACCGAAATACGAACCAAAATTAAGCACAAACTAGGCTGTTTTGTGGTTTGCGAACTACGGTTCATCAGATCCCATTTCTGACGAACCACCACGAACTTTTAGGCTGGTTCGTTTGGTTCATTTTTTGGTTTGTCACTGCAGACAGCCTGGTGCCAGTCAATCAGTTTCCTAGGTAACAGGGGATGGACTTCCTGCAGACCTTCTGCTGACCCGGAAGTGACGATTTTCTGACCTGGATGTGACATTTTCACGAACCAAACAAACTGGCTCGCGTACCAGGGGCAGGTTTGTGAAAGTTCATGGTTCATAGTTCGTGAAATTTGACGAACCATGAACCACATGGTTCAGGTTTTTTCCGGTTCGTGCCCATCTCTAATCCTAAGTAAGCTTGTCCTCCTTCCTCATAAACTGATAGGGCCTTGTGGGGAACAGGGAAAGAGACCACCTCCTCAGATGTCTCAAGGAAATCCAGTTCTTTTTTAAGCAGGGCTTTTTTTCTGGGAAAAGAGGTGGAACTCAGTGATGGAACTCAGGACTGCACAATGACATCACTTTGGGTCAGCTGGAACAAGGGGGGAGTTTTTTAAAGTTTAAATCGCCCTTAGTGAAAATGGTTACATGGCCGGTGGCCCCGCCCCCTGATCTCCAGACAGAGGGGAGTTTAGATTGCCCTCCATGCCGCTCCAGTGACCATTTTCAAGAGGTGCCGGAACTCCATTCCACCGTGTTCCCGCTGAAAAAAGCCCTGTTTTTTTTAGTAAGTAACATTCTCTGAAATCAACTCAGAAGCAGGATGCAATATTATCTGTGTAATTCCTGTCCCCAATACCTTCACATGTTTCCATTGCCTTCTTTAGAATACAATTGTTCTGAGAAAATTTTTTGAGTCTCTCCTCCAGCTCTGGAGAACATTTTATCAGCTGCCTCCCTTGCTCCTTTTCATAGCTACAGAAAAGATGGTTAAAGGACAGATGAAGAATATTGCATGTGGTGAGAAACTCAGCATTTAGTGGAGGGAAAAAAATCTGCTCACCAACAGGTACTTGGAGGCTGCAGTTTAACCCCAGGCAATGACAATTAAAAAGAGTGCCTGTTATAGAACTTAAAGAGATGTCCACCTGGATGGCTTTGGCTAACCCACAGGTACTCCCTCTGTGGCTCAGAGAGCCATATCTGCAGTTACCATCAACCAAAAGACCCACATTTGCTTCCATCAGTGGCATGAGGCTTACATCTCAGGGAACTGGCCACCAGCCACAAGCTCCCTCTAGCCAAGGGCCATGACCACATTCCTGAAACACAGGGCAAGAGCCACAACCGGGAACAGTGCTCAGAAGAGCCACAGGTCGCATGTCAAAGAGCCATGTGTGGTTCTTGACCCACTCAGTATCACTGAGCTAACCAATATTATGCTGGGTTAACTCATCAGTCACCTGAATCTGAATCAGTCGCCTGTTCACATCTGATGATACCAACAAAATTGAAGCTAAACAGCTGAGCTAAGAGGCCTCCATGCCTCCAAGACTGTAATGATGTTGCAGTTCTTAGATGTTAAAGATAGTTTCAGGTTTCTTCACTCTGGTTGGATCTACAGGTCAGTTTGTGCAAGAACCGGGGGTCTTCTCTCTCCCCCACCATAGCCATTTCCACGAACATGTGATACTGCCCTTTAACAAGTCAAATACTTGGTCTATCAAGGTCAGTATTGTGTTCTGGTAATAGCCATGCTCAGGGCTTTTTTTCTGGGAAAAGAGGTGGTGGAACTCAGTGGGTTGCCCTCGGAGAAAATGGTCACATGGCTGGTGGCCGCGCCCCCTGATCTCCAGACAGAGGGGAGTTTAGCTTGCCCTTCGTGCCGCTGTGCGGTGTGGAGGGCAATCTCAACTCCCCTCTGCCTGGAGATCAGGGGGCGGGGCCACCAGCCATGTGACCATTTTCAAGAGGTTCCGGAACTCCTTTCCACCGTGTTCCAGCTGAAAAAAAGCCCTGGCCATGCTGATTGGTGGGCTGCATGAGGAGGGGGAATTGAACAAAAATCATTCCCTCTTCCACTGGAAGAGCTCTGCTAATGAAAGAGGCATGCAGGCAAGGTGACTTTGTTCCTTCCCTTTCCTCACTGGAGCCCAACAAAAGCTGTGTCTACTACAGCTCACAGGTCTTGTGATACCAGAAATTGACTTCCGTAGTGCTAGAAATGGCTGCTGGTGAGAGGGGAAAGCAGAAGGGATCTGTGAATGTCAGTGCCTTCTGCTAACAGTTTGCTGGATTCAACCCACTGCCCCCCCACCAGAAGACCGTTTTAAAAGTCTGACTGTACCCATTAAAATTTGTGAACCTATTTTGTAAGATTTTTAAAAATTAGACTGAAGCCCTTACATGTCAGCAAAAGTACTAAAAGTACACAAAAAAAAGCCACAAACCTGCTTAAGGCACTTCTGGTCTCCTGAAAGAGAGAGACAGAAGTACATGTCAGTGACACAAGAGGAAACACGTACCAGGCACGTTCTGTTTGTGTATCTTTTCCTAATTGGGATTTCAATTGCCGTTTCCTCATCTGGGAGACTGATGCTCCCAAGGCCATGCCTTCTTGAATGTCTTGACTGACAGCATTTTTGGTAGACCCCTTCCCATGTGCAGGGGCCCACATGCAATAGTGGGTCCCACAGAACCAAAGTTCTCCCTCCCCAAGTCTGGAAAAATGACTGGAGTTGAAAGAGACCCTGAAAGAGGAGCAGGCTAGGAGTGGATGGTTTCCATGTCCCATTACTAACCTGTGTGGAGGGGTGCAATGAAAGTGCTAAATCAGGGGTCAGGTGATAATCCAAAGGATCGTTCTTTTGGCGACTCTCTTTATGAATTGTCTAAATGCATGTGTAGCTGTTAAACCGTTAAGTAAGTAATTTGCAATGTGCTAAGCAAATTGCATAGGCCCAGATGTGCTAACAAGTCATGCTGAAGAGACAGAGCCAAGCTACAAGTGAGGAATGACACTTAAACGGCAAGTGAACAGACTCACATGTATTCCTCCCTGTTCACTTGCGCTCCACTTGATCACATAGGGCCAAGCTACACATGACGAATGACACTTGAACGGCAAGTGGATTGAGTGGAGGGCAAGTGAACAGGGAGAAATACACTTTCCATTCAAGTGTCATTCGTCATGTGTAGCTTGGCCCACAGTGATCACTATGTGATCAAGGGAGCGCAAGTGAACAGGGAGGAATACATGTGAGTCTGTTCACTTGCCGTTTAAGTGTCATTCCTCACTGGTAGCTTGGCCCTCAGCAGCATTGCAAAACTTGGTGAAGCCTAAGCTCACCATTTGTGATTAATGGCCTGAAAAAAAGATGATGACTGTCCACGTGCAGAACTCTTGGTCTTTGTTAGAAATAACGTTTGGTTTATATCAGACCCAGCAGGGAATTTCTACTGTAAAGAATAGAGGCCAATAGGACTCAGCTGCACAAACTCAGAGCCAATAGAAGTGCAGAAGCTCAAAGAGAAAAAATGCCTCTAAAACCTCAGCTGCATACCTGATGGTACTCTCACTAACGCTGTAGGAGCAGATATGAAGTATGACTTTGGGTACCCATTTCTTCCTTGCCAATCTCAGTGTGTTCTTACCACTGAAGCTGAATAGCTGGCCACTAAGTAGACTCTCATAACTATATGAGTCATTGTGAATGAGGCAAAGTGACGGTGTTTATACGTACTTTACTTCATTATTTGCCACTGCTGATATATTGGGCTTAATAAACCAATTTGCTTTGTAAATCTAACCAGCTGTGCACATGCTTGTTTTGGTACAGCTGGGAATCCTGAAAGAACTTGATGCACAGGAATTACATTTAAGAGGGAATTGAGAAAGATACAGCACAGAAGATATATTTGTCTTTAAGTCTTACCTGCAGAAATTCTCTTGCCGGTTGCTCCCACTTCCCCTCAGCTATGGCAATCAGGCTACTAATACTGGAAATCTTTTCCGAAAGTCTGGTGATGTTTTCTTCCAGCCTAGTCTTGAACTTTTCCTCCAGATCTTCCAATTGGGCTAGCTGAAGGAGCTCTTTTTGTTCAAGAAAGTTATGCATTTGCATAAATGCAGACCTGGTTTTCTTCTTCTCCAGTTCTAATTGTGCCTGGATAAGACACACAGAAATTGGGAGCTATTAGAGGGTTGGCATGAGAGCCTAGACACATTACAGTGAATACACATTGTATGCATGTTAAGGAATTACTATGCTGCATTCAACAAGGGTGTGACTTATTGGTTTTATTAGCTTGGTGAATGCCCATTGGCTATTAAACAGATGTATGCACATGTATTCCTGTATGTACATAAATTCATGGTAACATATGCATAGGGTTGAGGATCAATCAGAAAAAAATGATTAGGGGCCTGTGATCTCAATATTAAAAGGAATTCAACACATTATTCTTGATTCTATCTTGTAGGAGCTGGAAAAGAGCAGTTGCTATGAAGGTCTGAGCAGCAATCTCTTTGAGTGGAATATGTACACTGTATAGATTTTAAATAATTTTTCATTTTGAGAAATTTGCAATTTAAGTTACAATAAATGCTAAATTATTTTAATTTACGTGAATATATATTAGTGATTACAAAAAGCCTGTGGGTTGCAAACTGTATCTTTATTATATATCTTTTTTGGGGGGGGGTCTGCCCCTGCTCGCACCACTTGCCAACCCTGTTGCTTGCTACGCTCACAATACTTAATAATAAATACCGAACGAGCAGTTCTGTCTCTTGCAAGAAGAGTTGCAGCAATACCTGATGAAGCAACAGCAAGAGCGATTGTCCTTTTTTTGTAGGCAAAATTACATTTATAAATTTTCAGCACTGGCTTTCTCCCTAATGGGGACCTAAAGCAGCTTACATCATTCTCCTCTCCTCCATTTTCATTTCATAGCCACGCTGTGAGGTAAGTGTGACTGAACATGCGTGAGTGGCCCATGTTAAGGAAGCTTCCATGCCAGAGGCAGTATTCAAACCTGGGTCTCTCTCTAATTAGACACTCAGCACACAGGTTCTGATAGGTCTGGGATGTTTGGCAACAGAGGGGACCTTTACCACTCTCCCTTTCTGTGCTGCCTGTCCTTCCTGGCGTCCTGAGAGTAAACCTTTGCTTCCTTCGCAAATAGCAGAGGATGTTCAGGAGTAATTGGGGCCAGGTTGTTCCAATTCCCTTAATTTTGGGCAGTGTAAATCCCATAATCATCTTGAAGTTGGGGGCCAACTTTAAAAAGTTTAGTTTTATTTCCTAATGAGTTATGGCTGCCACAATAAAATTACCTTTGCTTCCATTGCAAAAAGCACAGGGTGATGGGGGGTTCCGTAAATAATGTGGGGCAGGAAGTTCTGATACCCTTCATTTTTGGCACTGCAAACCTCATCACCGTCCTGAAAATGGTGTCCAGTTTTGAGATTCTTAACTTTATTCTCTGATTAGTTACACCTGCCACAAACAGTTAGATGGACAGGTGTGTCCTTTTGTTATTCTAGATAGATCTCTGAGCAATAACTGCAAATCCCTTCTGAATTTCTTTGTTACTAGACTGAAATTTTTCTGCCAAGTTGAAAAATAAACAAAAATATTCCATTTGTAATGTCTCCCCCGTCTTGTCTCTTCAAAAAAAATTATTTGGCATCAAGTTTCTTCATGAAAACCATTGCTCAATGATTCATGTGATGTTTGATTCAATTGGGAAGTGGGGTTCCCCCCTCCACTTCCCCACAGCATTGTGATGCTTCTGCACACGTCTTGAGTTTTTCCTGTCTTACCTGCAATTTTTCCCAAACCTGCTTTGTTATAATGTCTTGGGAAGGATCACAATAAAGCCAGGGGAATAGGAAAGTCTGCTTTTTTCTGCTATAGGGAACTGGAGCAGGGGAAATGAAAAGAAACCCGCCATGTGAGGTTACATTGTGTTGTATCTGTAGCAACTCGGGCTGACAGCTCCAAGTTGGGAAATTCCTGGAGATCTTGGCGGTGAAACCTGGAGAAACCTGGAGAAAGTGGGGTTTGGGGAGGGAAAGGACCTTGGCATGGCATAATTCCATAGAGTCCACCCCCCAAAGGAGCCATTTTCTCCAGGTGAACTGATCTCTGTGGCCTGGAGACCAGTTGTAATTCTGGGAGATCTCCAACCACTAGCTGGGGGCTGGCAACCCTAGTAGCAACTGGAAAACCGCACAAGCCTATCTCCATGTGGAAAATACTTTTTAAGATCTGAATTTACAGTGCAATCCTAAGAAGATTTCAATGGGCTTAGACTGGAGTAACTCTTTTTAGGATTGCTCTGTTAGTGTTGGCAAGGTGAAATTTCATTTTACTGTTCTTTCAGCGACATATAGGATAGCACATTCACACGGGCGAGCCATCACTTGATGCTACAAATATTAAATGTTTAACTTGCATGTTCTGACTAGGGCCATTTCCAGATGGCTTACCTGCCTCTGGAACGTTGTGCCATGTTGCGGGGAAAACGCAAAATATCGCGTTTTCTCGCGCGAGTTTTGCGCAACATCGCGCAAAACTCGTGCAAGAAAACGCAATATTTCGCTTTTCCCCTGCAACATGGCACGACGTTCCGGAGGCAGGTAAGCCATCTGGAAACGGCCTAGCTTATGGACACCACAGAAAAAACATAGGCTCATGCCTAACACCAAAAGTTCTTTTGCCTTGCTCACAGAAAGCATGGCAAGTTTTTCAATCAACAGCAAATTTCAGTACACATCATAACATGAAACACCTACCAGACATTCCCGAATTCCCTGCTCTTCAGCCAGTTTCTGAGCCACAAGATTTTTTCTCTCTTTCTCCAGAGATATCAGACGAGCCTTCATTTTTTCCTGCACAAACAGAAAAGACTTTGGACCTGGAAGCTCAGCACTTCTGATAATAGTCTGCAGTTTTCATAACAACAACAACAACAGCAACATTTGATTAATATAACGCCCTTCAGAACAACTTAATGCCCACTCAGAGCGGTTTACAAAGTATGCCATTATTATCCCCACAACAAATACCCTGTGAGGTGAGTGGGGCTGAGAGAGCTCCAGAGAACTGTGACCAGCCCAAGGTCACACAGCTGGCTTCAAGTGGAGGAGTGGGGAATCAAACCCGGCTCTCCAGAGTAGAGTCCACACTCTTAACCACTGCACCAAACTGGTATAGAAAACCATACATTATTTGTATTGTCGAAGGCTTTCACAGCCGGAGAACGATGGTTGTTGTAGATTTTCCGGGCTGTATAGCCGTGGTCTTGGCATTGTAGTTCCTGATGTTTCGCCAGCAGCTGTGACTGGCATCTTCAGAGGTGTAGCACGAAAAGACAGAGATCTCTCAGTGTCACAGTGTGGAAAAGATGTTGGCAGGTAATTTATATCTACTCAGGAAGGTAGGGTTGGGCTGAGTCATCCTGTAAGAGTTTCCTAGGGTGTGGAATGCTAATGGAGGGAGGCTTCACTGTATCCTGAGGAGGTTCTTTTGCATCTGGATTGGTGCTTGATATGCTAATCTTCTCTGCAGTGCTATTGTAGGATATAGAGTATTTTGTTAGCCTGGTGTTTTTCAGGACTGGAAACCATGCTCTATTCATTCTTAAAGTCTCTTCTTTCCTGTTGAAATCGTGCTTATGCTTATGAATTTCAATGGCTTCCCTGTGCAATCTGACGAAGTAGTTGGAAGTGTTCTCCAGTGTTTTAGTGTCCTGGAATAGGATACTGTGTCCTGTTTGAGTTAGGCTATGTTCAGCCACTGCTGATTTTTCAGGATGGCCAAGTCTGCAGTGTCTTTCATGTTCTTTTATTCTTGTCTGGATGCTACGCTGTGTGGTCCCGATGTAAACTTGTCCACAGCTGCAGGGTATGCAGTATACTCCTGCAGTAGAGACCCCCTCAGTACTGCTGCTTACCAGCCCCATGGTGCAGAGTGGTAAGCTGCAGTACTGCTGCCCAAGCTCTGCTCACGACCTGAGTTCGATCCCGGTGGAAGCCGGGTTCAGGTAGCCGGCTCAAGGTGGACTCAGCCTTCCATCCTTCTGAGGTCGGTAAAATGAGTACCCAGTTTCCTGGGGGTAAAGTGTAGATGACTGGGGAAGGCAATGGCAAACCACCCCGTAAGAAGTCTGCCAAGAAAACGTCGTGGTGCGATGTCCCCCCATGGGTCAGTAATGATTCGGTGCTTGCACAGGGGACTACCTTTATCTAACCCAGTCTTATTATAATGTTCATTGTATGTCTTATATTGTTTTGTTGCATCATTTTTAAGTTTTGTAATTGGCCTTAAAATAGCATGAAAGGTGGATTATAAATAAATACATAAATTCCTTTACCCTAACTGATGGTCAGTCCCTCCAATTTCATCTGTAGCCTCTGTCCATTTGCAGTAAATGAGAGGCAGAGCATACACAAGCACAGAAGTGTTATTATGACCTTTAGACTGAACACTCTGTAGATGTGTGGAGGATTGTTTTATCCAGCCATAACCTCCACCAGGACTGATTAGGGCTCAGCTCTAGCATCTAAGCCTGGTACATTTCCTTCACTGCAGAATACAGAGAGGATCTGGAAATCAAGAATTAGGGGAAGGGCTTCCAAAACAGAGAAGGCTTCCCCTGCCAAATATCTAGATGATTTCGTACCTTGTATTCAGAGACAGCCTCTTCCAGGAGAAGTACAACATGTGCTCTGTGCTCTGGGGACCTCTCACAGGCAACACAAACTAATTCTCCATCCTCTATGCAAAAGAGGTTGAGTTCCTTCTTATGTTTTATACAAAGAGGTTCTTTCGTTGGCTTTATGTGAAGGAGTTTGAGCTTTTCAACTATATTGGCCAACTGACAGTTTCGCCGGAAATCTCCTTTCTTGATTGGGAACCTACAAACAGGACACTCCAAGTCCCCATGTTTTTCCCATGTTTCACAGTAGTCAGTGATGCAGGCCCGACAGAAGTTGTGGCCACATTCCAGGGTCACGAGGTCAGTCAGATACTCCAAGCAAATGGGGCACCTGACTTCCTCTTCCATGTCTGTGGAGGGTGTGGTTGAGGCCATGGTGGATGGTGTCTCTGTGACTTTGCTGTTAGAAGATGCCGCTCGCGTGACCTGTAGGAAAGTAGCAGGACAAGAAACAAGAAATCCCTGTTCGGTAATAACTACTTCACAGTCTCTCCAGTGGGAATGGAACTCTTTCAAAGAAGTTTTAATGCACTGTATTCTTCATCACAGTGCTGGCTTTTTTTGGAATGCCCTTTCAATGGGTATCTGCCCAGTCACCTTCCTAACTTTCATTGGCAAGTAAAGACCTTCCTGTCACAGGAAGTTTTCTACTGTTTGATGGTTGCTTCAAGCTTTTAAAAAGATGAGAATGGTTGCCATTAACTATAACGTTATTTTAGAATGTTTTTCCTCAGTGGTGGCAGTGCATTATGCTACTTCAATTGATTTAACTAGCACTGTCCTATTTAATTTAATTGATAGATGGTTGCAGGGCTCATTTTGAGGGGGAACGCACAGGAACACAGTTCTGGCAGTTCCCCAAAGAGGCTCTCAGCCATTAGGTCCATTTTGGCCTGGACTGGGGCTGAAACGGCCCAGATCAGGCCTCTGACGGGTGGTGGATCACTCTCCCACTCAGCAGCGGTCCAATCCTGATCATTTTGGGCCCCTTTTCAGACCCTTTTTGCCATTTTGGGCTCAATTTCGGCCCTGAATGGCCAGGATTGGGTCCAAAACAGCCAGGATAGGTAATGTCAGGAGGTGTGGCATATGCAAATCAGTTATGCTAATGAATTATGCTAATGAGTGCCTCCAGCTCTTTTTCTACGAAATGACCCCTGGATGGTTGTGATTATAATGCCGTAAACTACAAGAGGTACTTGAAAAATAAAAAAGTTACTAAATGCTATAAATAAATCAACATGTTAAGATTCCAAAAATCATTTTGCTTGGAAAGTCTGTTTGTCTCTCACCATACTCTATGGAAACCACACGTTCACTTTCTCACCTATTTCAATATTTATCACCTGCTTTTCTTTCCTGCGGCAACCCAAGCAGCTTACAACGTTGTTCTCCCTTCCTCTGTTTTAGCCTCCAAACAACAACCCTGTGGTTCTGGTTAGGCTGAGAATTACTGGCTCAACATCACCAGCAAGTTTTTATGGGGGAGGATCTGAACCTGGGTCTTCCAGATCCTAGTCCTACACAGCAACAAGTTCGTAAAAATACAGTCTTATAACAGACCACAGCAATTATTAAAATATGATTAACAGAGTTATTGCACCGTCCAGGATCTTATCTCAATGGCTACATTGAAAAACATTGCCACTTTTCCAGTGCTGTGTACATTCTCTCTAGCGAGAATGGTAGCTTCTAAGTTAACTCCCTTATGATAATTACAAGACAGCAACACACTCTATCACCCCTGCACCACAAGTACATAATCAGTTGTCTAAAGGGATATTCTTATAACGACCCTCAAGAACTGTTGATGGAAAATGTTCCAATAGGCTAAAGGAAAAGCTCTCCTATAGAGATACTCAAGGTTTTCAAATAGCTTGCATATTTCGTAAGGACTGGAAAAATTAAAGTCCAAGTTTAAAGGTGGGTAAGGTCTAGGACTTTCCTTTAACTACAGCATAATGGAGATCTTTTCTCTCCTGCAAAACAAATCTGTTTTCTCTGCCAAGCACTGAAGTTTGGAGACATGCAAACACTTCCTCTTACACACTGATCAAGACTATGGCTCTTCTCTCCTGTTACGGACTGGGACCCGATACAAAATAAGATCTGCTGATAGTGAATGGGAGGGTGCTAAACGTCCCCCCCTGCTTTTTCCCTGGTTCAGAGCCTGTCCCTCTAATCTTCCTTTCCAAGCTCTCTGCCATTCAAACCCTCAAAACTCTGCAATCCTGAAGCTGCCTGAAGAAACGGCCATTGTCCGCAAGCCGTCAGAGTAACAAAGGAATGCCACATTTACCTGCTGAGATTCCCGAAATGAAATCAAGGAGGGACTCAGTGGGAGGGAGTTAACCTTTGCCCAGAGACTGTGAATTCACAGGCTTGCAGTAAAGAGCAGTCTTAGGTCCCCTGGCACCCCAGACTACCTGTCGGTCTTTCCTGTCACGAGAAGTCGAGCTAGAAAGTCCAGTTTCCTGGATCGAATTGCAGATTCATATGCATGTTAACAAACAAATTAGCTAGCAATAAACTTTTAACTGCTAGGCAGTGTTTCCCCACCTATAATAGATGTAAAGGTATGAATCACAAGATTGTTTGAATTATAAAGTGCCAATAACTGCAAACGGGTCCCATGCTAGCCAGGGTGGGGCTTTCAGCCTGCCTAGAGTAAATATTTGTTCACGTCCATGTAAAAGTATTGTAAATAATTATTGGATTACATCAATATTGAACAAGGTTGTTTCTCCCAAATAATCCAGCCCTTAAAAAGACTGCCCAGATTATTAATCAATCTAGGTAGCCAAGTTTAATGTTTTAGAAAAAGTGATGGTTTAGGAACAGAGACCTGGGTTCAAATCCTTACCATGCTATGAGGCTCACTTTCATACAGGTTATTTAATCCACTTTGGCTTCCAAAGGGAAAGAGCATTTTAAAAAAAAGATTTCATACACCTTGGGGATAAAATATTTCCCCTTTCTTTGTATGGGCAATTTTGCCATTTTTGACGACATACCTCTTTGGATTTTCTTCTGAATTCTGGATAAAGTCTCCCTTCAGATTTCAGAGCAGCATTTCAAGAGTTCTTTACCGAATTTTCTGCCTGCACAGTTAGTTAAGACTCAAGACTGCTAAGAAAGCAGAAAGTGGCAAGAAAAAACACAATGTAACAATTTGTTGCCCACTGTGGTACCTTTACTCTATCCTTTGTAGATAAAATCGCTCACATTGGTATACTCTTGAGTCCCTGAGCGTAATAATAATAATTGCATTTATATACTTGTCTTCTAGGCAGATTAGTGCCCCACAGAGTGATGAACAAAGTCAGTGTTATTATCATCCCCACAATACAGCTGGGGCTGTGTGGAATGGCTTACCCAAGGCCACCTACTAAGCTTGTGGCAGTAGTGGGATTCAAACCAGCAAAGTGCTGATTTGTAGCCCATCCTCTTAACTACTATGTTACAGCATCATAGTATCTTTTGGACCAGTCAGTTCCACCTGTAACAAAAATTAGGGTGGCCAACACTGGTGTAGGATTCCTGCAGATTTGGTAGGGGGTGCCAAGGGAGGGCAGAGCTCAGCAAGGATGTGATGTCGTGTCCTATGATGTCACTTCCAGATCAAAGATAAGGTGATGCCACATGATGGCACTTCCAAGTCAAAAGGTAAAGCCCTCAAACTCTCACCTTCCTATGAAGTCACCTTTCAAAATTTAAATTCCTTGAATCCTTACCTTACATCATTTCCAACTCCCTTGCCTTTCCCCCACTTTATATTACTTGTAGGCTTCCTATCCAGAGTAAGCCCCTTTCCTGTAAAATAACAAGAAATTGCTTTTTTATGCTCCAGCACTTTATTTAAACTCCAAGCTTTGTTAGGCACTCTAGCACAAGCATTAACATTGGTTTTTCTGTGGGATTTTCTCACTCTGCTTCCGTCCTGAAGCAATGTTTATCCTTGCTTCTTGCAGCAACTCCAGGTTCTTCTTTCGGAAATTATGGAATTTCTCATGATGTTCCAACTGCATCTGCAGCTCCGCTTTCACAAGGCTTTCACTCAACTGGTTTCTTTCTTGTCTCTCCAATTGTGTCATTAAACTGAAGACTCTCTCACAGTAGGAACTGGACACAAGGATGGAAAGTGCAAAAGAGACCAACGTCAACATTTGGCTGTCTGGCATTTCTTTGAAAACCTCACCCACCTCTGGTCTATCTCCTGTTCCTGTGAGAAGATCTCTTCTCAGCATTCTGAAAAAATAGAGGAATAATTGAACAGTTTGTCAAAGTTTATGTCCACAACGGCTAAAACAAAACTCTCTAATGAAGCCCATTCCACAGGATTGTCAAGCGAGAGGAGTGTCATAGCCTTGAAAACTGACCTGTCAAAATCATACAGTTTCTCAAAGTATTCAGTGCATTGCGTCAACATCTGGTCCACTTATGCTCTAAATTTCTGGATGTCAGATGGAGAGTGGTGGTCCATTCACAGGGAGGGTGGGTTAAAAATCGAATTAATAAATAATAAAATAAATAAATGGCTTGCATGGGCCAAAATCATGTGGGACAGGGGACTGTAATAAGGTGGGGTATTGGATGAGGCCAAACAAAAAAGCTGGCTGGATCCAATCTTAGAGTTATCAACTGCCTAGAGAGAAGAAAAGTCTTGTCCCTTTAATACAATTTTTTTTACCTCCATGTCCTTAAAAGCTTCAGCCACCTATTTTCACAGAATGTGACTCTATTAAAGGGGCAGAACTTTTTCTCAGGGCTATCTTGGAGAAGATGATATGTGTCCAAAACACTGTGAAGTTTCTTTCACTGAGGGATCACCCCTAACATGATGTAGGGAGCTCTGACTCTCAAGAGCTCATAAACCTGGAAATCTAGTTGGTTTTTAAAGAGCGATTGGACCCATTCTCCAAATGACACCTAAGTCTAGTTAAGATCTTTTTTTTCCAATGAAGGGTGAATTATTTACATGATTCCTTGATTAGGGGCTGCATTTGAACACACTCTGCTGATTAAAAAAATGCATCCAGTTACTGCCGCTTGGTGTTTGTTTCATCAGAGACTCTATTCTGGTAGAGGAAAAAGGGGGAAAGAAGTCAGGTCATGGCAACCCTAAACATCAGCGGTTTCATTAAAAAACCCCCACCCCTTTTCAGTCTAAATTCATCATTAAGAGGAGGATTTCCATAAGTAGGATTCTTACAGGTGGCATCCTCCAGATGTGTAAGACTGATAACTGCTCTTACATGTATTTTTTCTGTTGTGGCCTTCACCTTTTGGAGGAAGCTCCTACAGTGCTGCCATTTTGCAAATGTAAAATGGAACCGCTCTGAGGGCATTTTTATAAGGGCAATGGAGCTGTGATGTGACACAACAGTTTATGAAGATGCTTTTGTAAAGGGAATGGGACCGTGATCTATGCCACAACATATGGTATGTCTTACCTGTATATTGTAAGTAGTATCTTGCTTGGTTCCCTTGCCCAGTCTCAATATACAAGACTTGATCATTAAGATGGATGCTGCATTGGACAGAAGTACAATTCTCTGTTCCAAATTTCTCCCTGGTTCAAGTTGTTCAAGAGGGACCATGGCAGATCCTGTTATTGGTCCAAAATCACCTTTCCTAGTCTTAGAATGGCTTTAACTTCTCGGAGGTTTCAAACCATTCTAGAAGGCCCTCATTCTTGAGGGTCATATAACACACAAATACCAATTGATGTCCATTTCTGTATTTGTGGAGCTTCATTCTCAAAAGACCTTCCCATTATCTTTTGTTCTGCCCTTTGTATACAGAGCCCAGAAATACATTTCTTGGGAAAATCTTAAAAAAACATTGATTCTTCTCCTGTGATGGAAAAATTAACCTTCCTTCTTTCTGACCTGGATCTACACATCTCTTACAGCTAAGAAAATCAAGGCTCAAGGTATGCTTAGATTCCTTCATGTGTATAATGAATGTGCTTTTGTGTTTTAAGTAATTTTAATGTTTTTAACATCATAGTTTTATTGTTTGTGTATGTTTTGCTTATCTGTTTTACTTAGTTTTATTTGCTTGATTGTGATGGCCTTTGGCCACATGCCATAAATTCATTCTCTTACTGGATTATTCTGTACTTTTGTAATTCTATTTTCTACATTGTTTGACATGTCGGATTTATTTTTGTTTGCAGTTTCTAATTTTTGTAACTCTTGTCCTATTGAATTATCGGGCGTCTATGCAATCACATTGTTTTATTCTGTGTCTTGAGTCTAGATGGACAAAGGCAGGCTATAAACGAACGAACGAACGAACGAACGAACGAACGAACGAACGAACGAACGAACGAACGAACGAACGAACGAACGAACGAACGAACGAACGAACGAACGAACGAACAAACAAACAAACAAACAAACAAACAAACAAACAAACAAACAAACAAACAAACAAACAAACAAACATCTTCAGTGTTCCTTTTCAAGGCTTGCTGGACCACAAAACAGTCCCTAGGAAGTAAGCCACATTGAACTCAGTGGGACCTCCGTCCTGAGCAAAATCCACAATTAAAAGACAAAAAAGTACAACAGTAAATAGAGGGTTTATGTGTGGAAACAGGTTACTGAAGCTTTTAATGGCATGGCAGTAAATAATATCCTATAGCATTTGCTGCAGATCAAACATATTAAGTCTCTGTTAAAGAGAAAGGGCATCTTGCTTCAGGTTTGTTAGAAATCCTGATGTTTGGCTCCTCATGGCAGGATTCATCTGGGTTTGCAGGGGCACATAGACAACAAAGCCATCAGTTGTCCATTTTCAGTTGTTCTTCCCCATTTTAAATAAAAAGATTCCTGGCCCTGGTCGGAGAGTGACCATGTTTTACTACCCCATTAGTAGGCAAATGTCACCCGCCTTACGGTTAGAATAAAAGTTGGGGGCTCATGAGTAATTGTGTGGGGATCGATGGCTGGGAAACAAACCTGCTTCCTGTAAACAGAGTCTCCAAGCTTAGAAAGCTTTGACACACTATTCAGCTAACATTAGAGTAATTACCTGGTGCCTTGAGTCAGACTGAAGAGGTGGCTCCCACTGGCGTGCAAAACAGCCTCACCCTTGGCTGAGAACTGTGAATTTCTCAGAGCCAAGCTACAGGTGACGCCTTACACAGGTTGGACTCTCGTCAGCTTTCCTCAAGTTTTGATGGGAAATGTAGGCGTCCTGGTTTTACAGCTTGGCTCTCCATTACAGCTGCAAGACCAGGATGCCTACATTTCCCATCAAAACTTGAGGGAAGCTGACAAGTGTCCAACCTGTGTCAGGCATCAATTGTAGCTTGGCTCTCAGTCTTCATACATTGCTTGCACAGGCCCAGGGCTGTAATGTAGCATCGATTTCGACTTCCCTGAAAGCTGGCACCCCACAACATTCCTGCTCCTCCCCCTTGCTTCCTTTCTCCAGAGATAAGCTGGTGAGCTTATCTTCCTTCATTATCATATTGCTAGTAAACAAATCAGGCAAGTTCATGAGCCACAATTTTGCAACTGATAAGCAGCATTTCTTGGAACAGGTAATAAATGTATGACTCCAAAGTCTGCTTGTACAATATATTCCCAGCCACTGCCAATCCCTTGGAGACAGAGAACTTTTACCACCTGCTCTGGTCACTTCCCTGCCTCTGTGGATTAGTTTGCTGTTGGCAGGTAGATTTGTTGTTTTTTAAATGTATGTATTTGAGGCCTGTTGCTTTCTTTTACTGTAAGCTGCTTTGAGTCTACACTCAGCAGAGAAAAGTGGGGTAAAAGTATTCCAATAAATAAAAAATTAAATTAAAATAAGATCAGTCTGAAGAAGGGAGCTCTGATTCTTGAAAGTTCGTATCCTGAAAATCTCTAAGGTACCACTGGACTCAAGTTCTGCTATTCTTCTGCAGACCAACATAAAATGCAGGTTCAACTAGTTCACAAGGTCACAACCTTCAGTGATGGATATAACTCTGGGCCCTGCTCAGTGAACATCTGCAGGGCAAGTCTGGCATGCCAGAAGACCCACAGATCCAGAACAGATCGGATGTGACCAGAGGCATGAGCCAAAGGGCAATAGCCAAAACATGTAGCCACTGCCTTGGAAGAGCCATTTGCAGAACTACAGACAACCCAAGACATATTGCTGTATTGTCTGTTTATTTGCTTTATGTATATTGTATTTTGTTGTGGTAAGCCACTTTGGGTTTCTTCAATTAGAGAAGTAGGATATCAATATTCAAATTAAATAAATAACATCACAGACAGGAGCAAAAAAAAATCTTTAAGGACTGTCCTTGATCAATAACGATAACAAGAAGGGCCTGTGAAAAAAAATCATAGGGGAGATCTGAGGGAATTGTGTGGGGCTCCCTTTCACCACCATCCCTCGTGGTGATGACAAGCCTAGCAAGGAACTCACGCCCAGTGGCAGCTGCAGTTGCTTCCTTATGATGTTGCTCTTTCACCTCGGTTTCCAAAGACCCTCCCCTTTTCATCTTTCCCCCTCCCAAACACTGTTTCTTGTTTGTCTCCTGCCCAACCACACTTCCTTTTTCCTCAGCTGCTCCTTTTTGAGGGCTGGGTACGTAGGGGCTCGCAGTGGAGGTTTGTGGCCTAGCAGCAGCTCAGAGTCACGGTGTACTGTGTATGAGGCTGCTAGACCTTCAGGAGCTTGTTGCTGTGGCAGATGGCCCTGCCGTGACTCACAGCCATGGCGTCCAGGCTGGGGAGAGACTGGTTGACAGATCATACCCATAGAATGCTTGTAAATGGTTCCTCATCTTCTTGGAGAGGAGTGAGAAGTGGAGTGCCTCTAGGGTTGCCAGGTCCCTTGACCCCCTGGCAGAAAATTGGGAGCCTGGCACTCACCTTCCACCTCCCTGGGGTTTTTTTTCACGCACACAGTGCACACGCGCGCCTGGCTTGCATGATGACATCACTTCCCAGAAGTGATATCATCATGCGGGTCAAAGGGCGGCCTGGGAGTGCTTCCATGCTCACCAAGAGGCTGAATTGACCCACTGCAGGGTGCGTTTTGGCCTGAATTGGATCACTGTGGGAACGGGAGTGCACTGCATCACCTGGGGGCACCCTGGGGAGCACGCCCTCCACTGGCCAAGTAAGTGGGCATGGGTGGCACCCATGGCACCCCGAAGTGCCTCAGAGATGTGTTCTGGGCCCTGTGTTGTTCAACATCTTTATAAATGACTTGGGTGAAGGAAGCGAGGGAATGCTCATTAAATATGCAGATGATACAAAATTGGGAGGGGCTGCAAATAGAATAGAAGACTGATTCAAGATTCAAGGTGACTTTGACAGGCTGGAAAACTGGGCTAAAACTAACAAAATGAATTTCAACAGTGATAAATGCAAAGTTCTGCATTTAGGTAGAAAAAAATCAAAGGCATAATTACAGGATGGGGGAGATTGTCTTGGCAGTAGTATGTGTGAAAAGGATCTAGGGGTCTTAGTAGATCATACACCAAACATGAGGCAGCAATGTGATGCAGTAGCTTAAAAAGGCAAATGTGAGTTTAGGCTGTATAAACAGAAGTATAGTGTCCAGTTCACTCAAAGTGATGGTGTCACTTTGCTCTGCTCTGGTTAGACCTTACCTGCTTTAAATAACTAACTAAATAAAATGACAAGCAAATGCAACAGACAGAGATGCAGTAATGGGAAAGCCATATCTGCCTGTCATATTGCCCAAGAAGGCACAGGAATCCTGCCAAAATATAGGTAATCCAGGTGGCAATCCCAAGGACACATTCCTGGGAGTAAGACCATAGAATAACATAGGACTTACTTCTGAGTAGACCAGTTTAGGATTGTTTCCCCCAGTGGTGGTGTTGCTGCTGCTTCTTTTACATTTTGGGGTCATGAATTATTTCTAAGTACTGCAATGTAATGGCACTTTTAACCTTGTTTTATTGGCATTTTTTAAAATGTAGATTCTATTTACTTCCATCGCTCTTGCCCCAGAGATGGAGGATGCTGTGACTGAGAACCAGAAATTTTGCTTGGAAGCTTAAGATTGCAGTCCCTTGGGTAGAGATAGTGTTTCTGATTCAGCATTTTAGCCTGACTCCTTTCCCCAACCAAAAATAGGGGCGAACTCTCTCGCCTGAGAAGGAGGCTGAATGGAAAGAGAAAATCCAGTAATCTGTTTCAGCATCATAAAAGCCCACCTGGCCCTCTTCGTAGTCCAGAGATACCCGGATCTTCCTGATTGGATGTCTCAAGATCAAAGGGGTTGTCTTGGGGGAAGTAAAGGCACTAAGCTGATACGGTAGGAGTACAGATGTTTTTCCAGCAGCAAAGATCCCATCCTCAACTTTAATGCGGACCTCTTTTTTCCGTGCGACTGATTCCTTGGCGACTCCCACGGCCCATATTGCCCCCTCCTCTTCCTCCTTCACTTCCACCTCCCACCAGTGTTTGCCTGAAGTGAATTTCTCATAGCCCAGCACACAAGGCATAAACTCGAATCGTTCAGGACAGTCAGGCAGATGCTGGTATTTGTCCTCCCATCTCACACTCTTGAGATCATCAGACAGAAGAAGGGAGGGATGTGCTGTACTTCGGTCCAGAATCACCTTCACTGAAGGACAGAGAGAGAAGGAAAGAGACAGTTGGATGGCATCAGGAAAATATTGCTCCAAACAGCCATACCCCCAACATGGTTTTTGCTACTTTCTTCCTTGTGACCAGAGAAATTTAATATTTCTATCAGTTGTGACTGAGATATCTTTTTACTTTTATTGATTGCTAATTTTTAAACTCATGTCATAAATCTTACTATTATAGAACTGGGTGGCCCTAAATAAAGTCCAATTACCCACTCAAAAAAGGGCAACAGACCTTTGTCTTCACATGGGAGTTAACAGTGCCTGTTGACTTCAATGAGAAATGTGTTAATCTGCTTAGGATGGCCCTGGAAGTTATACCTTCACCTGTGCTCCAAAAAGCACGGACAGCTTAAATTAAGTTTCTCTACTTACACGTCTTCACCACAAAAGCAGTTGACTTAACTATTAATATCTACAATCAGCTGCTAGGAGAGCTTGTCTGTAGTTTTGGAGTGGGTTATCATCAGGGCTTTTTTTCAGCTGGAACGCGGTGGGTCGGAGTTCTGGAACCTCTTGAAAATGGTCACATGGCTGGTAGCCCCGCCCCCTGATCTCCAGACAGAGGGGAGTTTAGCTTGCCTCAATCTAAACTCCCCTCTGTCTGGAGATCAGGGGGCGGGGCCACCAGCCATGTGACCATTTTCTCCAAGGGCAACCCACTGAGTTCCACCACCTCTTTTCCCAGAAAAAAGCCCTGGTTATCATCATGCTGATAACACCTCTATATTCTAAATAAGCTTCCAGAAGTGACTGTCTCCA
Source organism: Eublepharis macularius (assembly GCF_028583425.1). NCBI lineage: Eukaryota > Metazoa > Chordata > Lepidosauria > Squamata > Eublepharidae > Eublepharis > Eublepharis macularius. The sequence goes on along the minus strand of NC_072793.1, from coordinate 161,227,396 downwards.
TTGTGGGCTGGTGCCTAGTCAAGCGGCTAAGAGGGAACAAACCCAATCCAGTTAAGGCAGAAGTGATGCTTCATGGACAAATTGGTTCTGGAGTTAGTGATATATCAGTCTTTTAAATTCTTAACCATTTGACAACCAATGTTTTGGAAAGCTTATCTTAAACTTAAGAATGCCATCATGCGCATAGATGAAAATTGAAAATTTGCCTAGGAAGTTCAGATCACAGCATCAGATCTGAAGACAGGAATCTATCTTGTACTGAGTCAGACTGTTGGTCTATCAACGTCAATATTGTCTATTATGGCTTGCAGCAATTCTCTAATAAAGAAATCTGCTCTGCATTATATTCTGAAGCAGGAAGACCTTCATGTTGAATCGAAGCAGCCTCTGGCACAGGCCAATGCAATGCATGTTCACTCTAATCATATAACATCAGAACACTGAAAGGGCCAGGGCTTTTTTTCAGTGGGAATGCGGTGGAATGGAGTTCCGGCACCTCTTGAAAATACTCGGCAATAGCATGTGAAAATAATATGATTTCAAATAATCCCGTGTGTTTCTCCCTCATTTCCCTCTTGAGAGTCCCGCCACCTCTTTTCCAAGAAAAAAAAGCCCTGGAAAGGGCCATACACTTGAACTAAAAAAGCTGCTCCTTTGACTATATATTAATTATAATATCAATCATTTCAACAAGTGCTTTAGAGAGTATGAGGAATATGACATGCATTATGGTAGCACTCCTTATATGAGTTCTGCGATGCAGACCAACGTTTTTATCCTCAAATAGCAGATTTGTAGAGGTGTGAGAATATTGTCTTGCCCATGGCTGCCTTCTGAGCTGGTAGATGATGTATGATTTGAGATAGGGCTTTACTTGACCACCACATAAATTCTCATTCGTTGGCCACCCTGTGATCAGCATCCCCTGTACTCTGGTTAACTCAGGGCCAAGCTACACATGACGAATGACACTTGAACGGCAAGTGGATTGAGTGGAGGGCAAGTGAACAGGGAGAAATACACTTGCCATTCAAGTGTCATTCGTCATGTGTAGCTTGGCCCTCAGTTACTGTGCTGGGTGAGTGGAGGAAAATAAAAGAATTAACTGACCCCTCCTCCCCCCACCATTTATTTTATTTTACTTCACTTATACCCTGCCTTTCTCCCCAGTGGGGACCTAAGGCAGTTTACATAATTTTCTTTCCCTCCATTTTATCTTCACAACAACCTTGTAAGGTAGGTTAGGTAGAGTGCATATGTAAATGGTCCAAGCTCAACCAGCTATCTTCCATGGCAGAGTGAGGATTTGAACCTGGGTCTCCCAGATCCTAGTCTGACACTCGAACCACTACATCACACTGGCACATTTTTTGCCTAATGTAACCTGATTAAATCCATGAACAAAAGATTGCCATTAAGTGCCCATCACTTCTCAAATGTTGTTCATCTTCCTTTGGTTCCTGGCAGAAAGTTACCTTTGTTCAACGCTTGCTTCAAAGATGCTGTTATGAGGAGGAAAGAATGACACAATTTATCAACAGTGTATCATTTTTATGTAACCCCTCTCCCCCGAAAAACTATGTCCCCCTGAAACCTTTTTATAAATCTGGAAATAAATTAGGACAAGATTAAATAAATGAATTGTTTCTAGGTTGCCAGTTACGGTATCCAAGATTAACACCCCTGCCACCCCATTCTCCCTCTGGTACCATTAAAATGTCTGTCCTTATTAAGTCCCCCCAAATTACCTTTGTATACAGGGCCTGTTATATGGAAGAAAGAGAGAGAAATTCATAGTCAGACTTCCCTCCATATAGTAATGCTTCATATTGTTTTTAAAAGGACCTCTCTCACATTCATTCCTCATCGAGATCCTAACTGCTATTCATTACTTTGCTCAGTGAATGTCTTAGCTGACAACTATATTTTCACTTGCACTGTTGTAATCCGCCTTGGATCTCAGTGAGAAACATGGACTAACAACAACAACAACATTGAATTAACTCATAGGTCTTTCATCAGATATTGTATTTCAGATGCGGTCCTCAAGAGTTATCAATGAGATTTCCTCTCAAACCTGCTCAAACACAATGGTTGTTGTGGATTTTCCGGGCTGTACAGCCGTGGTCTTGGCATTGTAGTTCCTAACGTTTTACCAGCAGCTGTGGCTGGCATCTTCAGAGGCGTAGCACCAAAAGACAGAGATCTCTCAGTGTCACAGTGTGGAGAAGTTGTTGGCAGGTAATTTATATCTACTCAGGAAAGTGGGTTTGGGCTGAGTCATCCTGTAAGAGTTTCCTAGGGTGTGGAATGCTAATGGAGGGAGGCTTCACTGTATCCTGAGGATGCTCTTTTGCATATGGATTGGTGCTTGATATGTTAATCTAATATGCTAATTTAATCTTCTCTGCAGATTAGATTAGCATATCAAGCACCAATCCATATGCAAAAGAACATCCTCAGGATACAGTGAAGACTCCCTCCATTAGCATTCCACACCCTGGGAAACTCTTACAGGATGACTCAGCCCAAACCCACTTTCCTGAGTAGATATAAATTACCTGCCAACAACTTCTCCACACTGTGACACTGAGAGATCTCTGTCTTTTGGTGCTACGCCTCTGAAGATGCCAGCCACAGCTGCTGGTAAAACGTAAGGAACTACAATGCCAAGACCACGGCAGTACAGCCCGGAAAATCCACAACAACCATCGTTCTCTGGCTGTGAAAGCCTTCGACAATATATCTGCTCAAACACACATCTTCAAAATTTCCCTTTTCCTCTAGTCCGAAAGAATTACCTTTATTCCATATCCTCAGAGACCCTGCTAGAAGAAGGGAAAATGAAAAAGGTAAAGTTAGACTGTGATAGCAGTGTCATTTCATTTATGCACCAAGTTCTTCATTAGGATCAGCATTCACCTTAGACAGTCAGTCAGATTTATTTACAGTTAAAAACCAGTACAGACTTGTAAAAAACATAAGTGAGTGTCATACACAAAATACACCACTTCATAAAAATAATTATATAAATATATAATTATATAAAAACTTGGCTATATACGTACAAAAGTGTGGGTTTTCAGGGTTAGAAATAAAAGCAGATGTTACTTTGCACATTCCCTGCGGATTCTACACGCCGCGGCTAAAAATCTGGCACTAGCCAACGTGATCTGGGGGTCAGCACCTAACAGGAGCTTATTCGTTTGCTCAGTGCGAGGGAGGCTTGAAAGCTTCTTCAGTGCAGGTTGGATGTTTTATACGTATTTCATGGTAGAATTTACAAGCAAGCATGATGTGCTCAATTGTTTCTACTTTCCCTGCCTTGCATGGACAAACTCGCTCAGCCTTTGGGACCTTCTTATAACGGCCTTCAAGTACTGCAGATGGGAATGTGTTACATCGGGGTAATGAGAAAGCCCTACGATGGGACGGGATCTCCAGGCTTGATAGATAAGAGGCTGGAGAAACCACATATCTTGTTTGGGGGGGGGGGGCTAGGAAATTGGAGACCCTCGCAAGACCCCTCTGTCTTTTGACATCCAGTATTCGCTGTTTGACCACAGCCCTTGCCTGGTCCAGGGCCATCATCTGTAGGGATTCAAATGAGAAGCCCAGCATTTTTAATTTCTGATGAGTGGTCCCGAGCCAGGCAGAACAGTACCTATCTTTAAGGATTAGGGAAGTAATATCCGATGGACATTGGCTGAGCTTAAGCCAAATATTGATTGAAGCCAGAGTTACCCTAGCCTCTATTCTCAGCAGTCCAGTTTCCAAACGTAAAGTTGCATTTGGGACACTACATGGAAATCCAAATATAGCTCTTAAGAACTTAGATTGAGTTTTCTCCAAAAGAGCTAGACTTGAGGGTACCGGGCCTAGTAATGTCCCATATATGAGCTGTGGCACTGTCTTCGAGAGAGCATTCACCTTAGATATAGACCAGCTATCTCCAGAGAGGAAATTATCTTGCGGGGTTCCATAGGATGCAATCTTATCTCCCATGTTATTCAACCTCTACATAAAGCCTTCAGGAGAAATATGCAGATGACACCCAGCTCTATATTTCACTAACCAAATCACTGTGGGATGCAGTAGGGATTTTGGGTTGATGCCTGACAGCTGTGGTCAAATAATTAAAAAAAATAAACTGAAACTGAACTCAGAAAGGTGGAAGTGATGCTGGTTGGAAAGGCAGAGATCTTGAAGAACATTGTACTCCCCACTTCTGTCTGATCCTGGCAGACTCAGTTATACAGGATCCAGTGCAACTGCTAGAAAAACAAGTGAAGACACCTGCAAAAAATGCTTTCTACAAACTCAGTATAGCCTGGAAGATGGTGCCCTACCTCAACATGGCCAATCTGACCATGTGGATCCATGCCATGGTAACACTGAGACCTGACTACTGTACTGTACTGTACATAGATCACCTAAGTTAGCTCAGAGACTTCAGTTGCTGCAGAATGCTGCAGCTCAGTTATTATTGGGAGCTAGAAGGGGCATGAATACCACTCTCATTTTGCAGTCACTCTTTTGGCTACCAATCAGTTACCAGGCTCAATTCAACATATTGACTACCACATGCAAAGCCTTCACAGCCTCTTTCCATCATATTTGTAAGGCAACCTCTCTTTCTATGTTCCACCATGGCAGCTTCACTCATCTGAACAGGGCCTTCTACAGATGCCACCTAGCACAGGGGCAAAATAAACAGCTGCCCGTACACTTGCATTCTCTTTGGTGGCCCCCAGCCTTATGGAATGGCCTACCTGAAGAGGTCAGGAAAGCTCCCCCTCTTCTGGCTTTCCACAAGCTACATAAAACTGAAGTATTCAAGAGGGCTTTTTACACAGGTGGGATGGCTGTAAGGAAGTGGCCTCAAAGAGGTACATCAGTAAAGAGATAAAGACTTTACTACTATATATTGCCTGTTGCTATAAGTATGATCCTACTGGGTAGTTTCTATGTTGTTTAATATGCCAGTTTTAGAATTGCTTAAACTCTGTTACAACATTTCTTCAACTCTATTGGATTTCTGCTGGTTTTAAATCTTTGTAAATGTGCACATATATACATAATTTATTAAATATTTTTGAAACTAACTGTACTGACTCATACTGAGTAATTGCATCTCAGGGAGAAAGGAGGAATATAAATGACATAAATAAACAAAACAAATAAATATTGTTTCCAAACACTGGCAGACAGTCTTCCTACTTGTTTCTCTCTTCAACCCTATTCACAATTTTCCTTCTCATTTACACCCAAAGATTTACCTTTACTCAGAGCTTTCTTCCGTGCCCCTGTTACAAGGAAGAAAAGGTGAAAAATTTATATCAGAATCTCAGACATACAGCTATATATGTCATCTATTTTTTTTAAAAAAAACCTTTGCACTAAATTCATGATTTATATTCAAATTACCCTGACCTGGATAGCCCAGGAGAGCCTGATCTTGTCAGATCTCAGAAGCTAAGCAGGGTTGGCCTTGGTTAGTAATTAGATGGGAGATCTCCAATGAAGACCAGGGTTGCAGAGGCAGGCAATGGCAAACAATTTTTGTTAGTCTCTTGCAATGAAACCCTACCAACAGTTGTCATACACCAGCAACCACCACCAAGTATTCAAATCAGTCCTATACTGAATACATTAATGTTGTACAGGTTGCCATATGTCGCCTCCACAAACAGCAGAAGATAAACTTCCGCATTCCCTTCCCAAGCACCAGCTCTCACCAACATTTCTTATTCAATAAAAAAAAATTACCTTTCTTCAGTGTCTGCTCCAGAGCCTCTGTTACATGAAGAGAAGGGCAGAAAATTTGTACAGATCATCATATACTTGTAAGACAGTGTGATATCACATTTTGTTTAAAACACCCTGACACATAAGACTCCTCATTCAGATCAGTATGTAAATGAAAACTAGGGCTTAGTTCAGACACTGGCCATTTCCACACGGCTTACCTTCTTCCGGAAAACAGTGTCTTCACACGCGAAATCGTGCTAGGAAGATGCTGATATCGCGCAAAATCGTGTGAGAAGACGCTGTCTTCCGTGATAACAGCATCTTCTCGTGCAATTTTGTACATGAATACGCTGTTTTCTGGAAGAAGGTAAGCCGTGTGGGAATGGCTATCATGTGAAAACATGGTTTACTTAAACTAACCATGATTAATGTGATTATCTGAACATGCGCATTCTACTAACTATGATAATTTCAGCTCTGATGAAGGACGCTCACTAATGTTGATGCTAGAATAAATTTTGTTAACTGGACTCCTGTTTTATTCTTTTACTAGCTATGGCTAGTTAGGGTCCATCAAACCAGGATCTGAAACCAGGGTTTTAAGGTTCATTAGCATGAATAAACTATAGATTCACATGATCTGTAAATACAGATATCCTGACCTAATAGCTTGTTTCTTGGCTCCACCCTTCCTGATTAGAACGAAGGCAACAAATCCTACATTTGCCGAGGTAAGCCCCGATTTGACTCTTTTGCAAAACTGAATCCTGGTTTCAATAGCTCACCATAGTAGGAATAAACCATGTTTTTTCATATTTTGAATGTAGCTAACTCCAAGTTGGGAAATTCCTGGAGATCTAGGGGGAAAACCTGGAGAAACCTGGAGAAAGTGGGGTTTGGGGAGGGAAAGGACCTTGGCATGGCATAATTCCATAGAGTCCACCCCCCAAAGTGGCCATTTTCTCCAGGTGAACTGACCTCTGTGTCCTGGAGACCGGTTGTAATTCTGGGAGATCTCCAGCTACTACCTGGAGGCTGGCAACCCTAAATGTAGCCTATGGTTACCTTCATTTAGTCTGGCCTGACATCCCTGAAAAGAGATTATTTCTTCATGCAGTGTTTATGATCCTGTCAACATTATTAGCAAATCGCCACACTCATATTCTTGTATTATTTTCTCATCTGTTTTAAGACCTAATTGGGGAGATTTTAAAAAGGTGCGTGCTGCACCAGCAGTCCATGGGTAAGTTTACAAAACTGCTCATGCAGATTCCCAGGCCCCCTTTACATTTTCCTCTCATTTTAAAACTGTTTTCGTTTTTCAGACTAATGGTTGGTGTCTATGACTTGTGAGTGGGTGGAAAAGCTTTAATTACTCATTTTTTTTGTTGCCGCCATAAATCTCATCATCAATCTTCTTTAAAGCAGAGCTTTTTCCAACAGGAACATGGTGGAATGGAGTTCTGGAACCTCTTGAAAATGGTCACATAGCCGGTGGCCCCACCCCCTGCTCTCCAGACAGAGGGGAGTTGAGATTGCCCTCTGCGCCGCCGGAGGGCAATCTCAACCAAAAATGTGACCATTTTTGCAGAGGGCAATCCACTGAGTTCCACCACTTCTTTTCCCAGAAAAAAGCCCTGCTTTAAAGTAATCATAAAAATAAAGCAACGTTAATAAGGAATCTTTTTTCTCTCGCTTTGTGACTCAAAGTCAAAAACAGTAAGTCTGCCAGAACTGACTGAATCCAGGAATCCCGGCCATGAGGACGATGAAGTAATTAAGCTGAATTTTTAAGACTTTGCTTGAATATATGAAGCTGTCTTATTTTGAATCAGACCCTTGGTCCATCAGAGGTCAGTATTGTCTACTCAGACTGGCACAGGCTCTCCAGGGCCTCAAGCAGAGGTCTTTCATAACAACTCCTACCTGATCCATTTAACTGGAAATGCCAGGAATTGAACCTCGGCCGTTCCACATGTCAGATAGATGCTCTGCCCTTAAGCCACAGTAGAGGAAAGACAAGGATGGGGATAGCATTTAATAGCAGGGAACACTCTCCTAGATCCCAATCCAATGCTTTTACTACTGCACTACAGTATATTAAATGCCATGTGGAACTACTAATCTGATTTTATCTTCAGGTTTACAGTTAATGAGTACCTTTTAGGCATTCGTGTGGAAAGACCCTCTAGTGCCTAAACTATGTATTATTGGAGTTCTGTCTCTTCAGCAGCTATTTCACCTCCTGGCCATTTCTCAGGAACCATCTCCATCAAAAATTTCTTTTAGCCTTCAGACACAGGAAAATTACCTTTATTTAGTACTTCCTCCAGAGATTCTGTTATATGGAAGAAAAGGGTGGAAAATTCATTCAGACCTTCATACATATAACTATGTGTCATTCTGTTATCCTAAAAACAAAGTCCAGAGGGGAATAAAAATGGCAATACTTTTTGAAATTACTTCATCCCTTTAAGAAGCAACTGCCTTTTTCTGCAACCAACCCCAAGTGAAAAACTGTCTCAGACCCAACTAACTTCCTGTTTGTTCAGTACCTGCAAATTTCCCCATAGCATCTTCTAGAACAGAATTTTTTTTAAAGCAAATTTGGAGTCTGTCTTCTAATCCAGGAATATATTCTACCACATGTTCCACGGGCTTTTTTTCATACCTAAAAAGGAAAATCATAATGTTTAAGGAATCATGAAAATATATTCTCCCTCAGCAATCTTTTAGCATGAAATGGGAGGTTGGTAGTTTCCTCAAAAGTAGACCCACTTTATTAGTAGGTGCTCCATTTGAAGACAGGCTGCACTCTAATCGATTAGGCTTTTAAGTGGGACAAATACTATTGTATAGACTTGTCCTCCTCAGCATTAAAATCAACTAAAGTAATAACAACAACAACATTTGATTTATAAACCGCTCTTCAGGACAACTTAACACCCACTCAGAGCGGTTTACAAAGTGAGTTGTTATTATATTCACAACAATCACCCTGTGAGTGGTGGAGCTGAGAGAGCTCTGAGAGAGCTGTGACTGACCCAAGGTCACCCAGCTGGCTTCAGTCGGAGAAGTGGGAACTCAAAACCCGGTTCTCCAGATTAGAGTCCTGCCACTCTTAACCACTACACTAGACTGGCTCTCAAAAGCATGTTGCCTGCAACTGAGGTTTGGGCTTTGTACATCAGCCCTCATGCTGCTCTTCCCATCAGCGGATTCGACTGTGTGTTTTCTGACCTCATTACCTGGAGAAAAATATGGCCGTTTAATAAAGGCTTAGTGTGTAGAAATAGTCAGGTGAAGCTTTTCGTGGTAAATTACATTACCTGGTAAATAAAATCCCATTAAGCCTCTATTAAAGGAGGAGGACATTTTTGTCCAGGTTACTCGCAACCCTAGAGGGATAAGGAGGATGAAACAGAAAGCATATGAGGAGAACTTGTGAAGACACAGAACAGATTTCCATTGTTAAGTAGCAGAGTACAAGTTTGGCAAGTTTGTGTGCTGAAACTTTGGAATTGCCCATTAAAAGGACCTCAGGAAAGAATTGGGACAGATTCTGATCTGAGACCCTGGCAGGGCTGGCGCATTCATGGAGGTGGGTACGGCAGCTGCCTCAAGCGTTGAGGCACTGGAGGGGGTGCCGAGGGCGGGGGGGCCCACCATGGAGCTGGCAGCAGTAGCGCTGGTGGCTGAGTAGGAGGGCTGGAAAGCTGCCTGCTGTGCCTGGCCCGCAGCTGCTGCACCGTGGGGGCGGCAACAGCCCTGAAGCGACCCCCGGCCTCAGGTGCCAGAAACTCTGGCCCTGGCCCTGGGCCCTGGAGACCTGTTGGAGTAGAAAGTGGCCTTGATAGCTTAAACATCTGACTTAGTACAAGGCAGCTTCCTATGTTCATACTTTTCATAAGGGAAGGCACTTAATTTCTGATAACACAGACACAATTGTGGCCAGACTGCTTGGCTAAAAGGTCACAGTCCCTTCCTCCAAATCTGAAGGATGTCAGATCCTAGTGCTATAATAGTTACATCCTTAGGATCTGATCCTATATGGGAAATAAAATTCCAGGATCCTCCACAGTGTCTCTAAGAAGAAAAGAATTTCTAAATGTTGCTTGCACTCATCTGGATTTATGATCCTTATTTGTCAAAGTGTATGTGTGTGTGTGTATAAATGAAGCAAGACATTCTTCCATAGGATGCAACACTAGAGCAAGAAAGAGCCACATACCTGCTCATGGTATTTTTGATATTCTGAAAGAGAGAAAGAGAGAAGTGGGTCTCAACCACACAGAGAAAACACAAACTGGGCTTCTTGTTCTAGCGGAGAGGATTCTCCTTCTTCCACATTTAGGAAAATTAATTGTTGATCCCAGGATCGTGGCTGTTTTCACACTACTAACCTGGGCCGTTTCCAGATTGCTTACCTGCACCCGGGACGTTGAGGCATGTTGCGGGGAAAACACGATATTTCGCATTTTCCCCGCAACATGCCACTACGTCCCGGGTGCAGGTAAGCAATCTGGAAATGGCCCTGCTTCCATAATGTTGCGAAACATTGCACAAAACCCACAGAAGATAGCGTCTTCTTGCAAGAGTTTTGCGCGATGTCACGCAAAACTTTCACGAGAAGATGCTATCTTCCATAATTTTTGCGCTATGTTTCACATCATTATGGAAGCAGGTTAGTAGTGTGAAAATGGCCCATTTTTTTCCCCTCCCAGAAACTCATAAGAGGTCTAAGGTCTCACCTGCAGGAATTCACTTTCTGGCTGCTGACACTTTTCTTCCATCTCTGTGGTAAGGTAACTGATATTCGTAATCTCCTGAGAAATTCTGGTGATATTATCTTTCAACTTCTTCTTGATCTCTGTTTCTAGATCTCCCAGTTGGGCCAACCAGAAGCCCTCTTTTTCTTCAAGGAAGTTATGCATTCGTTCAAAAGCAGACCTGATCTTTCCTTTCTCTGTTTCTATCTGGGCCTGAGAATATATACAAAGTGGGGAAGGGAGAGAAGTTGAATATGAAGCACCATGAAAAGAAGTTAAAAATAGCGAATTTTGTCCTTTTTTGTTTTCTTGAACAGAAGGCACTTGCCATAGGGTTCTTTAACCACAATCTATTTGGGAGGGAAGTAGTGGGCAACATAGTGATGGCACTTCCAGGTGAAGAACTGGAAGCGACGTCACCAGGCTACACAATGCTCTAGGAATTCCTCCAATCTCTATTGTAACATGGGCAACATTCCTAGAGTGTAACAGCAACATCACTGCATCTGAAACATCAGATCTCCCTGTTTTCTCCTGCTGTAGAGAGGTCGGTGCTGGAGAGAGCCTTTTCTTTCTGTTGGGGAGAATAGGAGCTTGCTTGCCATGGCAGAAAACCTGACAAACCTATATACCTATAGACCTGACAAACCTATATACACCATGTGAAGCTTCATTCATCCAGTGATGATTTTTTCATGTATGAACCAGCTTATAGATGCCACGGAAAAACACATACTCATGTCACATATCGAAATGTCTGTTGCCTCATTCATTAAGGACTTGAAGTCATGTGAGCATTAATAAGCAATACCTACCAGCGTCTTTTGACTTGCTATCTCTTCAGACAGTTTCTGAGGCACAAGAATTTCTTTCTGTTTTTCCAGAGACTTCAACTGGGCCCTGATTTTTCCCTGCACAAAAAAGGGAACAATTTTTGCTTCTGCAGGAGAATCTAGAATCAATCACTGATTTACTTTGATAACCATCCAATATGGAAGACATATCAATATGGTTTACACCTTCTCCCCTTGTGTCACAGTCCCAATCCAAATCAACAGTCCCTTCTCCAAATCTTTTTCCTCCTTGGTACAACTGTTCTGGAAGCTAAATTTGCAAAAGAAAACAGGACAATTTAAAATAAACACACAAGAAACCCATATGAGTCCGCACACATGCAGTGAATGAAGGGAAGGGCTTATGTGGGATGGGTATAGCAAGAGATTCAGGCAGAGTCCTGAAAAATACTTTGTTGATGTGGAAAGAGATTGCCTGAAATAGCTATATTTGTGCCAAGGGTGACCAGAGTTCATTTCTGGCTTCTGTTTTCAACAAATTCAGTAAGAATTGGAAGGAGTACCCTTCAGCAGGTGCAGAGTATGTATAAAGCAGCACTAGGTAAAGAAAGAACCTGTCAGATAAGCCTCCAGCATATCTGCCATGTGTTATGAGTTTCTTGCTAGAGCAATTAATAAGCCTCTGAGAACATGCAGAGCAAAACCTGTTTTGCTGAATGGTTGCTAGCTGCTTATCTTGCAGGTGTTTTGGTTACGACTTCCTGGCAGGCCTGGGAACTCGGCCTTGAAGTTACAGTAGAGACTGCACCAAACTTCTAACAGACTGAGTAGAGCTCATCCCTCCCTCCTCCCTTCTTCCCAGGCTTTGCGCGCCAAAATCCTAACAGACTTTCTTTCCCACTGAGGGGTGGGGGGCGGAGACTGTAACCTATAATTAACCTTGCTTTGCTACCTTGGGCTATTCCAGCCAATACTCCTGTCCTAGCATCTTGATAGTGGTATTTTTCTTTAATAAAAACAACTTTAACTCATACACCTGAGTGATGCAGTGAAATGTTGGGGGAAATACCTGGCAAGACCTGACTGAACCCTTATACTAGAGATTAGGGACAAGGCATCCTTATTCCAGAAAGATTTCTGGCATCTCTTTTTCATGAAATGAAATGCTGTCCAATATAGGGGGCCAAATTCCACCACCCCAAATTTCAACCTCTTGATTTCCTACCTTATATTCCTGGGCAGCCTCCTGTAAGAGAACCACAGAGTGTTGTTTGTGCTCTAGAGAGCGCTCACACATCAGGCACACTAATTGTTCATCATCTTTGCAGAATAGCTGGAGTTTTTCATGATGTTTCTCACATCGCTTCTCCTTTAGTGAAAGGAATTGGAGACCTTTGACTAAATTTGCCAGCTGCCAGTTTGGCCGGAAATTCTCTTTCTGGATGTGGGCTCTGCAGATGGGACATTTCAAGAGTCCATATTCTTCCACTTTCTCACAGAAGTCGGTGATGCAGACCAGACAGAAGTTGTGGCCACAGTCCACAGACACTGGGTCTGTCAGATACCCCAAGCAGATAGAGCACATGGCTTCTTCTCTCATATTGGCAGGTTGTGGGGCGACAGCCATGATGAGAAGGTGTTTTATGACTTCGTTGTTAGACAGTACAGCCGTTGTGATCTGTAAGAAGAAAGCAGGATAGGAAAGTAGATAACTGGGCAAGAATATCACAGTATGTATTCAGGCAGGAGACATTCTGTACCATTTCATTCATACAAACTGGAAGCCTGTCAGCCATGCATATTGGGAATGCAAAATCTAGGTTCTGGTTTGCATGATTGGAAGTTGTACCCACATGGAAGACCCACTGATTGTTCACTTCACACTAGATGGTGACCATGAGCATTGGGTGCACCACAAAGACCTGTATGCTTCTGATATGTGCAGCTGGTGAACTCCTGGGTCATCTGAACGGAGCAGAACATAAGGTCTGCAGAGGTATCCTTCTTATAGGACTGAATAATATCAACCAAAGTATTGGGGGGGGATTCATTTGCTCATTCTCCAGTGTGATATATATGGTCATCTGCCAACAATGAATAAAGGGCTACAAAACTCACAAATGACAATTTTCAGAAACCAATAGCAAAACAGTGCAGACTCCCAGGATACTTTTTTGGTGAACACCAGGGCCGTTTTTTTGGACAAACAGGTGTTAGTGGTGGCCAGGAGCATCTTTAAGCTTTTGAGCCAGCTCTGGCCATTCCTCGGCAGGGACACATGAAGCTGCCTATACTAATCAGACCATCGGTCTATCAGAGACAGTACGGTTTACTCAAACTGGCAGCAACACTCCAAAGTCTCAGGCAAAGATCTTTCACAGCACCCACTGCCATATCCTTCATTGGAGTTTCCGGGAATTGAACCTGGGACTTTTGGCAAAACAAGCAGATGCTCTACTAGTGAGCTACAACCCCTCCCTGATCTTGCCATTGTGGTGAATGCCGTGGTAACATCTAGATTGAATTACTGCAATGTCCTCTGGTACTGCCCTTGAAGCCTTTCCAGAACTTACAGGTGGTATAGAATGCGGCAGCCAGAACACCGACTGGAGTGGGTCATAGGGACCATATCACACCAGTCTTGTTCCATCTCTAGTGGCTCCCAGTTTTCTTCCAAACACAATTCAGGGTACTTGTATTTACCTTTAAAGCCCTATACAGCTTGGGGCCAGCCATACTGCTGCTGTAGCACAGGGGTTAAATGGTTTGGCTGCAAATCAGCACTCTAATATTTGAATCCCACTACTGCCAGGAGCTCAATAGGTGGCCTCGGTAAGCCACTCCTCTCAGCCCCAGCTCCCCAGCTGTATTATGGGGATAATAATAACACTAACTTGTTCACTGCTCAGAGTGAGGCACTAATCTGTCTAGAAGAGTGGTATATAAGCGCAGTTGTTGTTGTTGTTGTTGTTGTTGTTATTATTATACCTGAAGGACAATCTACTCCCATATGATCCTTTCCAACCACTCTGTTCATCCTTAAAAACCCTGATTCAGGTGCCCTGCCATCTGAAGCTAGATGGACAGCAACTCAAAAAAGGGCCTTCTTGGTTGTGACACCAAAACTTTGGAATTCCATCACTAGGGAGATTAATATGACTCATTATATTGTTGTTTTCTGCCAGCAGATGAAGATTTTTAAAAATTTTGTTTGGCTTTCCCTCACTAACTTTTATTAGCCCGCCTACATGTTTGAGGGCTTTTTGTTAATATTTTTATGTCTTTATTTATATTTCATTTAATTGTTTTATTTTTTTCTATATATGTATTTTAATTACTTCTTAATGTCTGATATGTTTTAATGTTTGTTGACTTGAGGACCTAGAATAGGGTGGAAAGGACAAAACAGAAATGTTTAAACATTTCTACCAAGCTTTGACAAAAGAACTTCAAAGGGAGACTTATATGAAACTCCTGGGTTAGAATCTATCAAGAGATTTGGTTACATTTCCCAAGGTGTCATCAAAGATCAGGCATTTCTCAGGCATTAACAGTGTCGATAAATGTTGCAAAATTCAAGAAACTGTTTCGTCACTAATTACTACTATTGGGAATGGTCTCTGTACTTTCTTGATTATGTTTTGGATTTTACATCATAATGTCACACCCATGGCCTTTTGATGCTGCTATTTACAACTTTTTTGCCATAATCACATACACACACAGGTCTGCCAAATGAGGATCCACTACACGCAGCGGAAACACAGAGGCTTCTTGTCCAGAAAAGTTTTATGTCACAATAAAAATGTGTTAGTTTTTAAGGTGCAACAAGGTTCCTGTTTGTTTGTGTTTCAGAGACAGATGTGGCTACTCCTCTGGAACTTCTTATACAATGCGTTCTTCATTTTGGTGATCGCTTTGTGGAACTTACTTCCTAAGAGATTTACCTGGACAGTTTCCTATATATCCTTCACCAGTGAGTAAAGAGTATTGGAGGGCACTTTGTACAATCTCTAGGCTTCAGGCATTCATGAACAAACAAAGATTCTTCAACTGTTACTTCCTCTGTTAGAGAACCAGCACGATGCAGAGATTAGAGTGTCAGAGCGGAACTACAAGTGACAAAAGGCACAGGTTGGACACTTGTCAGCTTCCCTCAAGTTTTGATGGGAAATGTAGGCATCCTAGTCTTGCAGCTTGGCTCTCTGACTGCAGTCCAATGGACTTTCAACTGTCACTTGTCCAACATTCCGCCAAGCTGCCTACATTTCCCATCAAAACTTGAGGGAAGCTGACAAGTGTCCAACCTGTGCCCTTTGTCACTTGTAGTTCCGCTCTCAGACTAGGATCTGGGATACCAGGTTCAAATCCTCACTCTGCCAGTGGGTGAAAGGGCCAGTAACAAATCCTTAGCCTATCCTACATCACTGGGTTGTTGTGAGGATAACATGGAAGAAAGAAGAATGATATAAGCTGCTTTAGGTCTCAGCTGGAGGGAAAAGTCGGGTATAAATGAAGTAAGTAAATAAATAAATCCAGTAGATAATAGTAAGGCATCACTCCTATTATTGTCTGAGGGAAGAGTTTGGGTGTTAAAAATCTCTCACCTATCTTGGTTCCCAGGAGCCTACATTTGTTAGACGAAAAGGGGCAATAGATATTGTTGAGATTCACATCAGGGAAAAAGTTCCACCATTAGCAGCATTGTTCAAGTTGTTGTATAAAATATTAAGCAGACTACAGGAGTGTTAGGGGAATAATTATATACTTCAGGGCAGGTGGATACAAAGGAAAGAAAGAAGGAATCAGATGTGGGCACAATTTCTAGTATTAAATAAATGTTTCTGCATTTGAGTGAAGGTCTGGTTGGGAGATGGAAAGAAAAGGATCAGAAATAATTTAATAGTCATATTTCTATGCAAATTCTTAATGATGGCTGCAAGGTCATAAAAGAAACACAATAAATTCGTGAATCACGAAGCTATCATGCCTACAGAGAGCAAAGGAAAAAATGAAGGTTATTAGCCAGAAGGTGGAAGACTCGGGAGTGATAGAAGATACCCGATCCAATCTGGAGCACTCACAGGTAGCTGAAGCCTGGAGGAATCAGAGGCAAAACGTATTGCTGGATCAATTTTGTGCTGCCTAAAGGGGAACAACTCTGCCACCCATGCAGAAGTCTCCACACACACCCTTCAAAATTGGAGAGCCTGGGGTGACCCAGAGCTAGGATGCGGAGGCTGGCATTGGCAGAACAAACCAACCTCTGTTGGGACAAAGCATGAAGCAGAAGCAGCTGTGTGGTTTTCAAACTGTGCTGTTTTTTCTGGCACCAGAAGTGGCCACCCCCATAACCCCTGGCACTCAGGGCTTTTGCAATCTTGTTTTAAAAAAATGTCATTCCCATAGTGTTATATCAGCCTACCATTATAACACTACATGTAGCAGATTCTCTGAATTCCCAGCCTTCATTTTAAAAAGTAAGTCTCTAGACCCTTCCGTTGAGGAGATAAAAGGAAAAAGGCATATCTCTGCAATGGAAGGGGCTAGATACTACTTTTTTTTCTTTCAAAAAATGAAAGCTGGGAATTCAGAGAAATGCATGTATTGTTACAATAGTAGGGAGATACAACAATATGAAACTGACATTAAAAAAAAGATCAAAATAAAATGAGGAAGGAGGGAAAGGAAGGGGGGGTTGATGATGATGAAATCCAATCATCAAAAAGTAGGCTGGAGATGGATGAGAGCAGAACAAACAAAGCAAATAAACAAAACCTAAAGAAAAATGATGCAGGAGGAAAAAAATTGAGTCAAAATCGGCTTCAAGAAAAAGGTAGGGGTAAAAGTGGTCTCAACTAGAGATGGGCACAAATAAAAAAATGAACTGTGCACTTTGTGGTTCGTTGCATTTCATAAACCACGAACTTTCACGAACCTGCCCCGGTTCGTGAACCAGTTCATTTGGTTTGTGAAAATGTCATTTCCAGGACAGTAAATCGTCACTTCTGGGTCAGCAGAAGGTCACTTCCTGGTCAGCAGAAAGTCTTCAGAAAGCCCATCCCCCATTGCCAAAGAAACTGATTGATTGGCGCCAGCTGTCTGCAGTGACAAACTGAAAAATGAACCAAAGGAACCAGCCTAAAGTTCATGGGGGTTTGTCAGAAATGGGCTCTGATGAACTGCCAGTTCACAAACCATGAACCAGCCCAGTTCGTGCTGAACTTTGGTTAGTATTTTGGTTTGTGCCCATCTCTATTCTCAACAGAACAGGAAACCTCCAAGGGTGGTGGGGGGGACCCGAAGGAAAAACCAAAGGCAAAAAATTGCATGTGAAAATCAGTGAATAAAAAATGAAGGATTATGGGGCCAGAACTGACAGAAAAAACCTGTACAGAAAACCCCTCAGTCTCCTCTTTTTAACATGCTCATAGGGTTTCTCACAAGGGTGGAACTAATGCTAATACTCCTCCTTCCCTGTGATGAAGTTGTGTTCCTTTCATCACATTTGCAGAGTGTACTTCTCATCCTTCAAAGCACCATCTATTGCAGAAACTCAGAGATAATTCCCTCTTCTCCTCCCTCAGTCAAACATAACCACAGAAGCATTGGATCCTGCCCAGTCCTCCTCCTTAGAAGAGCCCCCATCCCACGTGACTTTTGACCATGCAGGTCCCCCAGCATATCATTTTTTTGGTGGACAAAAAGTACCCCCCATTTGTTTCACCTACTGAAAAGCCAGCTGGATCCAACTCATAACAGGTTAAAACTGTTGTTGCTGTGGGGCAGAGGCAGAAGGGGATATTGGCGGGGGATTTGAGGTAAGAAGCTGAGGACTCCATGCCTACTTGGCTGCTGTTGAATCCCGTAGTCCTCAAATTCACTAGAATACTCAAAACCTGTTAGAATTACCTGGGTGGACTGTCCCGCCTAAACCAAGGAATGGCTCCTCAAAGCACCCAAGACCAGCTCTCCCTTGTCTTGGTGACTGAATTCCTTGTTGTCTTACATCACTGGATAGTCTCAGGGTTAGGGTGAAATGTAGATTCGAAGTCTCCTGACAATCGGCATCTCAGGACTCTGGTTATTGCTTCTCTTGGCTTCTTTAGAAGGAAAGAGTTGGTGAGATTCTCTTCCTTTACAGACAATACACACACCAAGTAATAACCTTATCTGCAACAATTTTTAACTGCTAAGCAGTACGCGCAGGAATAGATAATAAAATTCCAAAGTCTGTTTGAATTATAAAAAGTCTGGTCATTGCAAACAAGTTCTAGGCTAGGCTAGGGTGGGGATTTCTTCTGTGAAGAATAAACACTTGCTCATTTCCGTGTCTCAAAAATGAAGGTGCAAATCTTCCAGACCAAGCTATCGTGGAATGTAGTATTTTACGTCAAAACACGCAAGTTCTTATTGAGAGCAACTGGGTTCTTTATGTTATCTATGTAGGCAACCTAGTAGGCAATCCTGGAGTGTCTTAAAATGGGAATGAAGCTTTTACATCTTGGGGATACATCAACATAACACCGTCGTCTATTTTTATCCTCCCCTCCCCTCAAGGAACTCAAGGCACAATATACGGAACTTGTTTCCTCAATTTTATCCTTGCAGCAACCCTATGAATTGTGTGAGATTGCGAAAGAGTGACTAGCCCAGCAGGTTTCTGCTGCAGAGTGTGGGTTTGCCCCTGGTTCACCATGGTTCTAGGTCAACACATCAAGCTGGCTTTTAAGACACCACTCCAGTGAGAGCCGAGCCAGACTAGACTACACCAGTGTAGGGGACAGAATGGGGCAGTGCTGGAATCAGGGATGGAGTGGGACCTAGGTAGCATCCTAAATGCTTTCAGCCCAGTACCTGCCCTTGACACAGCATTGCAATGGAGGTGAACAAAGTAAAAGCAATGGCCTTCCATTGGCTCCTGAAACTCCCACCCAGTCCCGACCTCGTTTAGGGTTGGGAGTCTGACCTAGATTGAAGCCAGCTCTCCACTGGTACATAATCACTTCCCAGGATGCTAGATGATGATTCAGTGGGAATTTAGGATTGCCTATCTCCGGTTGGTCCTGAAGATCTCCCAGAACTACAACTGATCTCCAAACTACAGAGATCAGTTTTGGAGCATGGAGTCTGTGACATCACATCCCCATCGAGCTCCCTCCCTTTCCTGACCCCTGCCTTCCCTTGGCTCCTCCCACAAATCTCCAGTAATTTCCTATGCCAGAGTTGGCAACCCTGGGGTATTTAGGAAGATCCTTCAGGTTCCTCAAAGAGCTAATTCTAGCCATTTGTGAAGGAACACAACTAGTTTCTCAATGCAACTTGGGCCTAGAGGCCCAAGATTCAGATTGCCAACCTTTAGGTAGGGCCTAGGGTTCTGTAATTACAACTGATCTTCATACTATAGAGACCAGTTCCTCCAAAGGAAATGGCAGCTTTGGAAGGTGGACTCTATGGTATTACATTCCCACTGAGTTCCCCTCCACAAACTCCTCCCTTTCCAGGCACCACTGGTTATATCTCAGTGGGTTGTTCACACTGTGAACTCACAAGTAGGAACTTCCTTGATGGGAACTTTGCACAAATAGCCAAAAATTAGAACAAACATGGGTGTGGCATATTCCTAAGGCACAAAACACATATCGTGATTTTTAACATATCCCCCCTCATACATCCACAGGGTGAATAATACCCTGGGGCCATTTTAGGTTGGGAAAATGGTACAGGGAGGTAGGCTGAAGTCTCTTCTGCCTGAGTGTTGTGGTTCCAGTCTGAATCAGGGCCCCACATGCTTGGGAAGTAAGCTTTCTCACATCTAACATGTGACTGTCAAATTCAGGTCAGTGGACCCCAGATATGACATACTAAAAAGTTGTAATGTATAGTTTGGCCCTAACACTCCTCTGCTCAGAACCATAATAGGGTACTCCACCTCAGGATCCAAACACTACACTGGACCCTCCACTCCTCCAACTGGGCTTGCAAGGACACTACATGCCACAGATGAAAGCAAGGGAGGGCCCCCCATGCTCCAACTGCTAGAGATGGCTCCCATGCCAACCTCCCTGGAGAAATACTAGTGACTCTGTATTAAGAATCTTCCCTCCCTTACCAGTTGTTGATGGTGTCTCCCACCCAGGTGGCATGCGCATTGCAGAAGAGGGAGCCCCCTGAGAGAGGAGGCAGCATAATGTCACTGTGATGTTGGCATAGTGTCATGCTGATGCAACCTGCATGTAGGAGGGGTAAACGGAGAGCACAACTACATCTCTACCTGAGCACCAGCCATTGCTTCTCCTGGCCAAACTCTCATGCCCCCCTTCACTCTGGAGGATCAAGGTCCTTGGCCCCATAGAGCAGCATCAACAGAAACCACAGGCAAGGCCCAATTCTGCTCCTTACAAAGAATAGCTAAGAGTTGGCCCAATGACAATCCCGATTCCCTTCCATTTGGAAAGGCTGCACTTCACGTTCCAACTGCCTGGAGGAAAAAAATGTCCTGCCCCGTTTACAGAGGCTTAATGAATGAAAATAGGCAGTGGGTGGATGCTTTTCCAGGCACCAACAGTAAATCACGTCACCTGGGAAATGGCATCCCAGTAAGTCTCCGTTAAATGGACAGGGCATTCTTTCTCCAGACTGTTGGCAGCTCTATAAGGTCCATGATCCATTAGGTTGCCAACAGGCCAGGAGAGAAATATCCCTCTAGTGTCTGGAAATGGGCAGCTGAAACTTTTTATAGGAAGGAGGTAAATAACATCCCATTTAGCCTCTATTAAATGGAAAGGACTTTTTTTCTCCAGGCTGTTGGAAACCCTATTCAGCCTCTGTGGGCACCACAATGTTTACCAATTTGTTTTTTGGCACCCACTTCCTTTGGAGTTTGGGGAGAAAAAAACCAAAGGGTCTTGATCAGAATAAGAAAAAGAGGGAGCTCCCTACAAACTGACTGACTAGCAAAGTGCCAAACTCATTCATAGCAGGATCATTACAGCCATGTGCCCAAATTAGAGACTTAGTAGCCTCTCCCTGTGGCTGCATAGAGAGCAAACCTCCTTCCTTTGGAAGTGGAAGCCAAACAGCATTTCCTACTTAATAACCAACCCCACCTCCATGCAGTGGTGTACTGTGGTTTGTGAGTGCCCGCGGCAACTCCTGGTGGGAGGTGGAGCCGCTCGGCACCATGCGTGCATGCTTTGTGCGCACTCGGGGGCCCGTGCGATGATGCCACTTCTGGGAAGTGATGTCATCATGCAGAGCACAGCCACCTCCTGGGAGTGCTCCTGTTATTTGGGCCTGCTCGCCTCCCCACCTCTTACCAGGCAGCCCTCTGCCACAGCCATCCATGCCACCAGCTCGGTACACTCCTTGGCCAGCAGCTGCTTCAGGAAGGTCAGCTCAGCGCCCATTGGCAGGCAGCCAGGGCAGCGCGGGCGGCTTCCCCATGGACAAGGTGTAGGCTTTCCTTGGCCTCTTGGAATTTTGCACCCCTCAGAATTTTGTGCCCCTCCCCCCCCACCAACGCTATGCCACTGCTTCCATGTAGGTTTGCCAGACTAAGTTTGACAACTGGCAGGAGAGGGCTTGGGCAGGAACATGGGGTATGTGTTCTGATTGGCTCTGCCCCATGGGAATCATTTTGTGGTGCCATCCACTACCCTTTCTTGACAGTGCCAGTGCCCACAAGCTAAGACACTTGGAGATTTCTGCTCTAGGTGCTTCTGTTACTGTGCCTCAACCATCTCCATTTGGTGCAACTCACTCTTCGGAGCCACATTAAAACCGAGATAAGGGCCAATTCCGCATGGCTTACCTGAAGCCAGGACGTTGCGGAACATGCCAGCATGTTCCCCAACATCCCGCAATGTTCCGGCTTCAGGTAAGGCTGTGAAACTATCCAAATGTACTGAAAAGCAACAGGAGCTTCATAGGGAAAGGAAGTGATGAAAGATGTTGCCAGCTTTCTTGGTTTAGCAAGGCTCTTGTGCCATTCAAAGCTGCATTGGCAGATACTAGAATAACATACAGGGCTTTCCCTGTCATTGCCTGTTTGTGATGCAGTTTTTTAAACAGTTATTTGACCAGTGAAGCTGTACTTTTCATGGGCATGCAGCTTTTTGTCCTTCATCCAAATGGCCTGAAATTCTCAGAAATTATAACCCTTCATCCTTCTAATCAAATTTTATACAGAGAAGAGAAAGCAATTACATTATTCCAATGGCAGAGCAGGCACTTGGAAGCATGACTCTGGGGGCAATTTACACATTATTGAATGCGCAGATAGGGTCTGAGGTCTCCACTCTACCCTGTTTACAATACAGGTTCTTTGAATTCTGTTTTCTTTTTTTTCTTTTTTTTTAAAAAGTAATTTTCAGGTACGTAGCCATGTTGGTCTACAGTACAACAGTCACATCTTAGAAACCAACAGGGCATAAGCTTTCAAGTGGCAAAGCTCTTCAGATGCTGAAAAGTAAGTCTCTAGCCCTTTTCATTGTGGAGATATAAAGAAAAAGGCATATCTCCATGAGGAAAGGGGTTAGAGACTTTAAAAAAAACGAATACTGGAAGAACTTACTAGGGTAGCTAGCCCAAGGCTGACTACTGGTGGGAGATGCCCAGGGGGAGGCCCCACTGGCGATGTAATCACGTTGCCAGTGATGCGCTAAGGTCACGTGGTCACACAGGGAGTGACATCAGTGCATTAGGATGCTGCCCATCCCCCCTTATTTCCTTCCACAGCCCAGTTGAGTGGTAGTGGGAAGGACCTGCTGGGGGTGGGGCATCCCCCACCTCAACAGAGGGACTGGGAAGCCTAGAACCTGCTATGTGGAAGCCCTGTGGCTGCTGCACTGTTTTAGCAGCTACAATGGGGAAATTACACAAGCCCGTCCCTGTTTGGAAAACACTGCAAGTACATGTCAGTCTCCCCAGGAGGCCAAAGAGAGTCCTTCAGGAATGTTTCAGGTTGGGAAAACGATGCACATGAATCACAGTTGCCATCCAAAAGGAGAAAACGGAGATGACAGCTAACGTCTCCCTCTACTTTACCTTTTTGAGTTTGACATTTCTTACCAAGCCCCGCTAACATCTAAGATTGGAGTCAGGCTAAGGGAAAAAAATGCTCAAATCAATAAATCAAGTACAATGAACAAAGCATACGAAGGGGCCAAGCTGAGCTCCTCTAGCCAGTGCTACATATGAGTTAAAAAAACCCTCCATCTCCCACACCCCTTTTTTACACATAAATAAGTAGACAAGGGCATAATCCCTGAAAAATAAAACTGGAGTTCGGTTTCAAAATGTCTGATAGAAAAGAACTCATTTATATACAGATGAATGTGACAGTGAGATGCACGTGCTATTGTTTTGAGCAAACAGAGATGGTTGTGAGAATGAGTCTGGAGGAGGGCGGCATTACAGCAGCAGGCAATTTCTTCTCTCCTTTACAGGACGGGAACACACAATGCTTTGAATAGCTTTATCAAACACAGTCTTGAGGCCTTGCTGTGTAAGTGCCGAACATTCGACATATTCCACTGCGCCAATTGTTTTTGCCATGTCAAGGCCTTTTTGAGAGGTGACTGGAAACAGCTTCTTCTTCTTCAGTTGTTCGGTCGTGCATTTGTCAGTTCTGAGATCAAGTTTGGTCCCTACCAGTATGATGGGGATGTTGGGGCAATGGTGTCGCACTTCAGGATACCACTTTGCTCGCACATTTTCAAAGGATGCCGGACTCACAAGAGAAAAACAAATTAAGAATACATCGGTCTGTGGATAAGCTGCGACACGCATCCTGTTATGGGACTCTTGGCCACATAAATCCCACAACTGGAGGATGACTGGTGTCCCATTAACCATCACGCAAGCAGAATAGCTGTTTGAAGACATGGGCATGTATTCACTAGGAAAGTCATTGGTTGTGTAGCTGAAGAGGAGGCATGTTTTACCCACTGCACTGTCTCCTACAATAACACACTTGATCGCCTGCTTTGGGAATGCGGCTCCGGCATGCTGTTTAGGAGGACGGTGTCCTACGGTTCGTCTGGAATGCTGGGGACCTCCTGAGACTTCACTGACTTTCCCCTCCAAATTCATTTTGCAAAGTGTTTCCTCCAGAGAGTCTGAGAAGGGGAGGAAAGGGTGACAAATTGACTTCGAACGTTATTTTCAGGGCTTTTTTTCTGGGGAAAGAGGTGGTAGAACTCAGTGGGTTGCCCTCGGTGAAAATGGTCACATGGCTGGTGGCCCCACCCCCTGATCTCCAGACAGAGGGGAGTTGAGATTGCCCTCTGTCTGGAGATCAGGGGGCGGGGCCACCAGCCATGTGACCATTTTCAAGAGGCTCCATTCCACTGTGCTCCAGCTGAAAAAAAGCCCTGGTTAGTTGTAGGAAAATGTGTCACTTGGTGCATGAATGCTAAAAATGTCTCACATTCCTTGTTAAGATCTACAAGAAGAGCATTGCTGTATTAATTAAAGTCTTTTGTTTAGATTTGGAGTCTGTGTTAGAGGGCAATGAGGTGATAGGAAAGGAAATCAGGAGTGGGACTTAGACGCAGGAAGAGGCCAGGTGTGTTTTTTGCTACTTGAGAATAAGGCGTAGGCTTTGAGTGTGCATTAAAGTATACTGAGAATTGCCAAGGCAATGGATATTACATCCTTTCTTTTGTTCTGATGCTTATGGCCATTAGACCAGCCTAACACAGCAATGAATGCCCCTTACGAGAAAGGGCCTGCCTTTGAGGCAGGCCCTTTGAGCCAGTTTGGTGTAGTGGTTAAGAGCGCGGGACTCTAGTCTGGAGAACCGGGTTTGATTCCCCATTCCTCCACTTGAAGCCAGCTGGGTGACCTTGGGTCAGTCACAGCTTCTAGTTCTCTCAGCCCCATCCACCTCACAGGGTGTTTTGTTGTGGGGATAATAATGACATACTTTGTAAACTGCTCTGAGTGGGAAGTCATCCTGAAGGGCAGTATATAAATCAGATGTTGTTGTTGTTGTTATTATTTTCATCCAAAAGATAGATGAACGGGAGATGGAAGAGCGGGATATTTGGACACCTTAAGGAAGCTTGTAGGGTAAGAAGGTTCCTCTATAATAACCATCTGACGTTTCCTGAAATAATCTCAGAACTGGATCATCCTTAGAAATCTCTTTCTGTTTCCCTTTGCTGATCCACCCCCAGTACCTTTATAGTGCTCCATAGCCTTTTGTACAGCACCATTTCTTTCACAGTAAAAATTGATTTTCTCTTCCAACCCAGGGCTATTGGCCAATGTATGCTTCACTTCTTTATTTTCACACCTGAAATGAAATATGGTTATGGTGAAGGAAAAAGATACTATTGTTCCTACTACAAGCATAGATCCTGAAATTACTGGTGGGGCAATTAGTTGAGGTTGGAGCTTTACATGGGTAGATGTTCCTCCTTCCCATTGCCAAGCTGGAGCTGCTTCCTGTAAGTAACTAATGTTCCCAACAATTTCATTCTTAAAAGGACTATTTTTAATTCAGTAGTTGATTGTTTTTTTTTTAAAAAAAACTAAGGAACGCAATCAACAAGAGTAGAAGTTTATTTCTCACGAGGAAGGATTATGTCATTTTGGGTTCCTTTTGTGTCACTCAGTAGCATATCTTTACTACCAGTGTCTATGGCTTGGATCCTATGATCAAGTTCACTGTGCCTTAGGTAGTCTCTGCCATGGAGTGTACGTCTGTTTCCACTAAAACGTCTGTTTGTGCAAGAGCCCACTGAAAATGATTGCTGTTGTGCCAAGGAAGTTTTAGTGGGTGAGGGTGTATGCTCCATGACAGAGAGTATCTAGTGCACACGAAACTAATTCATAAAGTTGGACCCAGACTCAATTTTCTACTAGCAGATGGCAGTTTCATCAGCAGAACAAACCTTTCTTGCCTCCTCAAAGTCCACTGATCTCCTAGAAATGTTCCTTCTTGGGGGACTGAGGACGCTTAAAGATGGCATGAGGGGCAAACATTGATTTTAGAATTATTGTTTTCTTGTTTTTATTGATTTTAACTGTTGTTTACCACCCAGAGCCCCTGAGGATGGGCGGTTTATAAATCGAAATAATAAATAAATAATAAATAAAAACAGGGATCTGCAGCAGAAATGGGGAACTGATGGAAATTACAACTTTCATTTGTGGAAAATTTAGTCCAGCCCATAAGATTCAAGTCTTTGAGTTTTCCAGTCATGCAGGAATGTCTTTGGGTCAAGCTACAAGTGACGAATGACACTTTCCTGGCAAGTAGAACAGACTCACGTGTATTCCTCCCTGCTCACTTACCATTCTCTTGCTCTCCACTTGATCAAGTGGAGTGCAAGTGAATGGCAAGCGAACAGGGAGGAATACATGTGAGTCTGTTCACTTGCCAGGCAAGTGTCATTCGTCACTTTTAGCTTGACCCTTTGTTTCTCCAGTCTGTAAACTCCCGGGAGCATTTGAGGGGCAGGGACAGCTTTAACTGTAGATTTTTTGCGAATCCTAGTGCACTCCCCATGTCATGAATCATGATGTCACTTCCAGTTTTCACCAGAAGTGACATCACACAGTAGCGTAATTCTGGTGTGCACATACACACACACTGCATTTGCCACTATTTCTCTTGTTGGCTTTTCAGGTACTGGCAGGCAACAACTCAAGAACATTGCCATAGTGGGACACCTGGCAACCCTAGGCATGACTAAGTAGTGGCAGCGTCTGACTTTCACATTCTTCACAAGGGAAAGCTTTTCAATGTCTTAAAATAGGGGAACAATGGTGGTGGAAGTGTCAGGATAAGAGGCCCCTCTATCCCATCCTCTGTGCAGCAACCCCCATAATGGCATTGAAATTCAATTTTAAGATACTTTGTATTACTCCTCCCTGGCAAGAGATTGTAAAGCAAGATTTTGCTCCAATGAATGTGTGGCGTTGCATTACAGATTTTTTTTTAAAAAATTAAGAATAGCGTTCTCCCATACCAGGAGAAACAGGAAGGGGGAATGAGAAAGAGATACAGACCTGCTTAGAATACTTCTGATGTCCTGAAAGAAAGAAAAACAGGAGTGAGTCTTAGCTATGCAGATAGAATACACTCTGAGAAAGTTATTTTAATGGAGACTGATTTGCCTGGCAACTGATGGCAAGGCTGGGGGCGGGGACAGGAGATGTGGGTGTGACATTGGTGATGTTGCCAACGTTACTATGTCACTTCTGGGTAGAATCTGGAAGTGACTGAGGGCCAAGCTACACATGACGAATGACACTTGAACGGCAAGTGGATTGAGTGGAGGGCAAGTGAACAGGGAGAAATACACTTGCCATTCAAGTATCATTCGTCATGTGTAGCTTGGCCCTAAGAGTAGTTGTAGGAATTTCTGGAAACCCTATGGTAAAAAGGGACTCTTTGTCACTACCAGGATTTACCAAGTAGTTTTTTAAAAAAATTCTCCCACTACTGCTCGGTGCAACAGTGGGCAACAAAACTTACCAGCAGGAAGGCCACCTGTCATAGCAGGAGGGCTTGCAAGTCTAGCTCCGAGAGGCGCCCCATGCAATGTAGGCATTGATCTTTGTGTTAAGTCTCACCTGCAGGAATTCATTTGCCGGCTGTTGGCACTTTCCCTCCATTTCGGTGATTAGGTCACCAAGACGGGAAATTTCCTCAGACAATTGGGTGGCATTTTTTTCCAGCCTCTCTTCAACAGCTTTTTCCAGTTCTCCCAACTGGGCCAGCCTGATCTGCTCTTTTTCTTGAAGAAACTTGTGCATTCGGTGAAAGACAATTCTGATGTTCTGCTTCTCCGCTTCTAACTGTGTCTGGGGAAAACAATGAGCAGTTTGGAAAGAGGTACAAACCAAACACATGGATTTCTGGAAACCTATCATTCTAAGGAGGGATTTTTTTCAGGGGGAACGCGGGGGAATGGGGTTCCGGAACCTCTTGAAAATGGTGACATGGCTGGTGGCCCCGCCCCCCTGATCTCCAGACAGAGGGGAGTTGAGATTGCCCTCCAGCAGCGCAGAGGGCAATCTCAACTCCCCTCTGTCTGGAGATCAGGGGGCGGGGCCACCAGCCTGTCACCATTTTCTCCGAGGACAACCCACTGAGTTCCACCACCTCTTTTCCCAGAAAAAAAGCCCTGGTTCTAAGAGTGAAAGAAAGCTGCGCACAAATGCTTCTTTGTGTCCTGTAGGCATTGCAAAGAGGTGTGCAAAACAAAACAAGTGTATGTGTGGGGAACTGGAGGGCAGGATTGGTTACAAAACAGAACAAGCAGATGACATGATCATGTCATGGCAAAAAGGTAAGTGCAAGGTCCCATGCCGCCCATTGGGAGGCTAAGTGGACTTGGCAACCCTAGTTAGTAAACTTGTAGGACTCTTTAGCTGGATGTCACTATTAAAAGTTGCAAAAGTAGGCATTTTTCAGGAATGTAGAATATGTAACAGCAATCTTATAACTAAACTTTTAAAAATGAGATTGTACGTATGAGATGAGAGATTGTGGTGTAGGTGTGTGGGCGTGGGGGAGGGGGACCTGTTTTACAAGATTTTTTATGGGCCCAAAAACATAACACTTGGTCCCTATCGTTAAACCCCTACACCTTGCCTCAACTGAAGTTGTCACGGGCTGGGCCAGCCCAAGCAGGGTGGTTCAAGTCCAAACCTTAAGGCCAAAGTCAAAGGGGAGTTCCAAGAGCAAAAGCCAAGTCAAACCGGTGGTCAGAGCACAAGATAAAGCCAGGAGTGAGTCCAGAGTCCAAAAGCAAGGTCAGGCACAGTCCAAGGTCAGTCACCGATAATGTCAGGTCCAAAAGCAGGCACGGGCAAGGTTCACGAAACACGGAGTGGTTGCAAGCAGTAGACATGTTGCTTCCATGCCCAGCAGTTCCTCCAGACTGGCTCTTATAGCCAGGCGTGGTTTTCAGCCAGCTGCTGGGGCTCTATCCTGCCACTATTCATCATCACTCTCCAGCAGCTGGCGTTGGCTTAAGAGGTGAGCACTGCACCGTCTCTCCTGCAGTTCCAGTTTCTGGCGCTGCCTGCGGCATTCCTTGGGCATGGGTGAACCTGGGGGGGTGGAGGCTCTTGGCTGCGCTGCACCTGTAGAAGTCCCTGGCTGAGCTTCCTCTGTAGTATTGGAGCCAGAGGGTGCTGGTGCCTCAGCTGCTGGCTGTAAGCTCTGATCAGCCAGCAGCTGTTGCTCCTGATTGCTAGCTTCTGCAGAATCAGGGCTAGGGCTGGCTACACAGGGCTCCTCTTCTCCTGAGGAGTCCTGGCTGGCTACACGAGGCTCCTCTCCTCCAGAGGAGACCTCACTCTCAGACTGGGCCATGACAGAAGTAATAATCCAAATGGAGGGTAGAGTTCCCAGTTGCTTGCCAGTGGGGAGCAATCTCCCAGGGGGCTTGCTCCATTGCCCTCTGGCAAGCCCCCCCAGAGATCGCCCAGCACCAGCAGGCACCCTAGGAATGCATGCAGCACACACACTTCCTGTGGATGTGATGACATCATTTCCAGAAGTGACATCATCATGCAAGCGTGGGAAGCATGCACTTGGAAGGCACTAGGTAAATGCCAGTTTCCCCACCCCTGCTAGTAGGGTATAGGGACCCCATGGAGCCTTAAATGGGAAAAAAACAGTACTATGAATTGTGTCCAGAAATAGATGGGCAGACAGTGCATATCTTTCAGCACAGGTATGATGTGATCCCTATATCCAATGCCTGAAGGAAGCCTGGCTGCCAAATTAGGATCAATTGAAGTAGATCTGTATGTATTTCCCATTGTATGTATGTATATATGTACGTACGTATGTACCTACCTACCTACCTACATAGGAATGACTTGCTTTATTTATTTTATTTATACCCTGCCTTTGTCCACAATAAGGACCTAAGGTGGCTTACACCATTCTTCTCTCCTCCATCTTACCCTCTCAACAACCTTGTGAAGTACATTAGGCTGTGTGTCTGGCCTAAGGTCACCCATGGCAGAGTGGGTATTCAAAACTGATTTTCTTAGATCCTTTCTAACCCCTACACCACACTGGCTCTTAGAGCGGAACTACAAGTGACAAAAGGCACAGATTGGACACTTGTCAGCTTCCCTCAAGTTTTGATGGGAAATGTAGGCATCCTAGTCTTGCAGCTTGGCTCTCTGACTGCTGTCCAATGGACTTTTCAACTGTCACTTGTCCAACATTCCGCCAAGCTGCTTACATTTCCCATCAAAACTTGAGGGAAGCTGACAAGTGTCCAATCTGTGCCTTTCATCACTTGTAGCTTCACTCTTAGTTATCACTAACCACTGATAGGTTCCAATAAAAAGCATTTGAATTACAGTAACATTAAAGTTCGAATTGTGCATGAATTGAGTGTGGGACATCAAATGGTAATGGTTCCTCACAGACGTCTTTGGTGAAGTCATCAAATTATGAGTGAACCACCTCATAGATGCCACATAGATGTTGGAAGCCCCTGAGATCACTTTCCCTCTCTGATCAGAGAAGGGAAGGATTTACTAGTCAGCACCCCGCAACAACAACATACAAGTAGTAACAATAAACACTTACCACTTGTACCATGCTGTCTAGCTCATCATTCAGTTTCTGTTCCTCAATATTGTCTTTCCTTTCCTCTAAAAACTTCAGATGGGCCTTGATTTTTTCCTGCAGAATGAGAAAAGCGTGTTTCTCTGAAGAGAGGTGAACATAAGACATACCAATTAGTGACTTTTCTCCCCTACCCCCATGTACTAATACAGAAGAATATTTATTTTTGCCTTTAGGTAATTTAGTATGTTGCATTTCTCCCTAGTAGGGAATAATCCCTTTAACCACCTGTTATTAATGAGCTAACCAAATGTTGTACTCATGTAATTTAAAATAGACTAATAATGTTACTAATATGTACTAATGCATTACTAATATGTTATAATGTATTAATTTAACATATGAATTGTGTGTTAAACTTCTTGCCATACTCTGCCTATTAAACAGAGAAATATTTTATACATTTGGATTTTTATTAAAAGGAAAAGAAACCATACCTGATCTGACAGAGATGGAAAATGACTTGTCTTTCTATATTTTTGTGGAGAATTTAATAGCAGGACTTTGTTAGCAGGAAACCTCTGGATACCAGTGTATGTTATTTCACTAGAGTACCTTCATTCCTGGGGCAAGGGAACTTCGAGACTGTATTTACATGGATGCAAATGTGGGACTTGTTGTGGTAGTCAACAGTACTGAATGTTTAATCATTATTGATTAATAGGGCTCTGTCAATTTCACCTCCCCTTAGGGGGAGGCGAAGATGAAATTAACAAACCCTCTGAGGAGCCATCTCTGCCAGCTCTGTCTTTTTAAACTACCATCATGTAGAGAGATGAAATTGATAGAGCCTTTGGTTCTGTCTTTTTAAACTATGCTTCCCGGCTAACATTGCATCTCCCTACACTTGAGCATTCTCGTGTAAGCATGTCCTGTGTAGACAGACTCTGAGTTAGGCATGTACAGGATATGGGAAATTCCTGTTTGAGTTCCTTTGTTTGGTTTGGTGCTGTGCTTAAAAGTCTGAGTGTGAACATTTTTGTCTTTTCTTCAATAAATACTTTTAAAATTCTTAAATGCTGTTCCCTATTCCTCATAGATTCCCACTGCTCAACCACACTACCTAAAACAGGTGCCAAAGGAAGGGCATGGCCTGTTGGCAATTGGCTGATCATTCAGAGGTGCACAAGTGCAGTAGATAGTTCCTGCAGTAGCCAGGTGCTGGGTAGCTGGAGACTGGGCAGAAGGCAGAGCTCAGAGCAACCACTCTGCACAAGGGAGCTTTGGCACTCCCTGTGGGTAATTCCCGCAAAGCCCAAGTGGTGGCAGTGGGCACTAAAGAGAAGGAACAAAAGCCCCTCTGGAGGAGGCACCACATGGGTGGCATGTGCCAGGTGGAGACCTGGATTGCCACTGTCTAACCGCAGAGGGCAAAAAGGGGCAGTGCTCATACAAGCCAGTTGGGCTGTTCCTACGCAGCATGTCTAAAACTGAGCATGTCATTTCATCACTATATCTTGTGCAACTTTAGAAAGCAGTCAGCAAGACACTAGGATGGCAGCCATTTCTGTAGACTATTGGACATTACCTATTGTTATTGGTATTGTTGGGAATTGAATCTGGTATTGTATTACTTACCTTGATGAATATATCTTTGGATTTTGATTAATGTATGAATGTACGACACTAATGATTCTTTCCTACCTTGTATTCCTGGGCAGCGTCTTCCAAGAGATGCATTCTGTGGGCTCTGTGCTCCGGTGTTCTCTCACAGGCGACGCATACTAATTCTTCATCTTCCTTGCAGAACAGGTTCAGCTCCTTCTTATGTTTCACGCACAGAGTCTCTTTTGTTGATTCCAGGGAAAGGCATTGAATCTTTTCAATTATACTGGCCAACTGCCAGTTTGGCCGGAAATTCCCCTTCTGGATTGGTAGTCTACAGATGGGACATTCCAAGT
Source organism: Eublepharis macularius (assembly GCF_028583425.1). Classification (NCBI taxonomy): domain Eukaryota; kingdom Metazoa; phylum Chordata; class Lepidosauria; order Squamata; family Eublepharidae; genus Eublepharis; species Eublepharis macularius. The sequence continues at coordinate 161,194,563 of NC_072793.1, read as the reverse complement.
CATCCCGTTCTTCCCATATGTCATAGTAGTTAGTGACGCAGGCCTGACAGAAGTTGTGACCACAATCCAGGGTCACAGGGTCTGTCAGATAATCCAAGCAGATGGGGCACCTGGCTTCCTGTTCCATATCTATGAATGGTATGGCTGAGGCCATGGCGGATGATGGCGTTTCTGTAGCTCTGCTGTTAGAAGACGCAGCTTGGGTGACCTGTCGGAGAATACCAGGATAAGAAATGGGTGAGGGAAGGCAAAAATGCTTGTGGGGTTTCACAGCGTCTCAAGTTTTATTTATTTAATTTATTCAAAACATGCATGAAAAAGGCTATACCTTGGACGTGATCTTTTGCCCTGAGCCTTTGCAGGAAGATTGGCGATTCAGTGTGAACCATGGTGAATATAGCCCTGGCATCCCACAAAATGGGGAGCCCAGCTAAAATGGCCCACCCACGAAGGCTCATGGAACCTTCTGGATTCCAAAATGCACTGAGGAATTTTAGAATTCCAAACTCAGGCCCTGTTGAGGCCATGGTGGAAACATGGAATCTGAAGCTCCTTGAAGCTATAGACAAGATTGCATCTTGCCGAACCCTCCCTCCCTTGCAGCGGAAACCAGCCCCGTGGTTCACCACAGAGCTGGGTGACCTAAAGTGGACTGGAAGACATCTGGAAAGATGCTGGCAGAAAACTCGTGCTGAATCTGATACAGCATGCTACAGAGCCCATTGGAAGACCTATGAAGCAGTGGTGATAGCAGCAAAGAAACGTTACTTTTCTGCAACCATTGCATGAGCTAAATCATGTCCATCCCAAATGTTTAAGGTATCTCAACACCTTTTGACCTCTAAATTGGAATCTTCATTGGTTCAAGAACAGTCAATTAGCTGCAACATCTTTCCAATTTTTTTCTACTGATAAAACAGCTCAAATACAGTCTTATCTGAATGCCACCTATAATATAACTGAGCCAGAAGTAATGCTTAACACAACATCCAGACTGTTTCTGAATCATTTTAACCCAGTTACAACGATGGACATTGACAGAATTCTAGCATCTGTGAAGGACGGATCTCTGCTCATCCTGGCTACTAAAATCTTATAAAGACCACATAAGGAAGCCCTTGATGCCTGTCCTAAATCAGTCACTAACTCAAGGCACCTTCCCTCAGCCTCTTAAAGAGGCAGTCGTCCACCCACTACTTAAAAAACCATCCCTAGACAAAAATGGTGTAGCCAATGATCATTCAATCTCTAATGTACCCTTTCTGAGCAAAGTGGTTGAAAGCAATAGCTGACCAACTCTAGGCCTTTGTGGACAACTCTGGTGCTTTGGACCCCTTTCAGTCTGGTTTTAGGCGAGGCTATGGGATGGAAAGAGCTCTGGTGGCTCTAACTGATGATCTCCACCTGAATGTAGACATTTACTGCTGCTCCTCCTGGATCTATCTGCACCCTTTGACACAGCAGACCACGCCATCCTACTGAGGCATTTGGAGGCAGATATCAAGGAATGTGCTTTGGACAGGTTTAAATTTTTCCTCATGGGACAAACTATTCTGCAGTTACTCCATTGGCTTCCCATCAGCTACTGGGCTGAATTCAAGGTCATGACTATCACATTTAAAGCCCTTCATGGCCGAGGCCTCTCATATCTGTGCGACTGCCTCTCCCCCTATGTTCCACCAGCTGTTCTTATCTGGACAGCGTCTTCTGCAGATACCAACCTGCAGCTGGACAAAAGAGCTGCTTGCACACATACTTTCTCTGTGGTAACCCCTACCTTAGAGAATGGCCTGCCTGAGGAGATCAGGAAAGCTCCCATTCTCCTGGCTTTCTGAAAACTATACATGACTGAATTATTCAGGAGGGCTTTCTAACCAGATAATAGGACTGGGTCATAAGAAGTAGCTCAGAGTCATACCTCAGTAAGAACAAAGACATGTACCATTGTGTTTGGTACTGTCTGCTGATGTAGACATGCACCTTCTAGGGATTTTTCACAGTGCTAAACATGCCATGGAAATTAGTTATGCTTTGTTTCCAGAAAGATTTATCTCTGTGCTTGGTATTATGCTTGTTTTCAAAATTTATGCTACCATACCTAGGGAATTCCAAGTGCCTGCTGGTGTCAGGCCATCTCCCAGAGGTTTGCCTGCTTGCCTGCCAGTCGCTAGCAACTGGTAGGAAGTGCAATCCCATTAGAAGCAGCAGCCCTTCCAGCCACATCACCTCCATCTTGGATTCAACCTCAATTTGTTTTTCCTCAGACACTTGACCACCACATTCAGAGAGGGCCACCAGCTGGTGGCTTATTGAGTAAGGCATAGCTGGGTGTCATCAGCACATTGATGACAATCTACTCCAAAATGGTGGAAAATCTCACTAAGGGACCTTGCATGGACATTAAACAACATGTGAGAAAAGAGTACTGGGGCACCTCTAACAGAATTCAGCATCTCCCACCGCAACCACCGGCCTGAAAGAGAAGACAGAACCATCTCAACATTGCTCCACTTCTCCTTCCAGGTGCCTCAGAAATAGTGCATGGTCCACCGTATCAAAGGCTGTTGACAGGTCTAACAACACTAGTAGTGGTGTAGTTTGTCCATCTGAAGATGAAGATCATCCACAAGTGCCCATTAAACTGTCTATATCCTAAACCCAGGCCTGAAGGTAGATTGAAAAGGATCAAGGGAAGATGTCTCCTCCAAGTATTTCTGAAGTTGCTCTGCCACAACTCGTTCCATAACCTTTCCCCAAGACCTACTTATCTATCTAAAAATACCTTCTTAGGATAACTTCTTCTTTCAGCAGCTTTGGCTGGAGAAGCCTTACATCAAAAGAGGCGTTCACAACATTCTGAGGCAACCCCCACCCCCCTGCTGAATGTTACATGATGGAAACAAGTCTTCTTTGCAGAGGCTCTACAATGCACTGTGAAACTGTATGCCTACCTGTTTTCATTTTTAGCTGTGCTTCTGGCAAGCAGGACTCCCAAGTGAGATCCGATTGGCCACCTTTCTAAGTAACTTTTAGTAGCAGGAAAATACTTTCTGATGAAAGAAGATGTTTCCTGTGGTCTCAAACCTGCAAGCTGATGTGGGGATTCTTAAGTGCTAGATAGGAATCACTGCCATTGCTAGCCTTAGTGTGATTTCAGGCAGCACCACAGAAGTTGTGTTCACAAGCCACAGCCACTGGCTCTGTCAAACACTCTAGGCAGATAGGGTCCATGGCATCCTGATTTACATCTGTGGATGGGGTGACTGAGAGCGTGGTAGTTAGACTCTTGAGGCTCTATGATGTATTATCTATTATGGCATCACCATTGTTGAGCTTGATCCTGTGACATCTTTCCAAGGTCCTTTGTAATTAGCTTTCACCAGCAAATAATGTTTTTACTACATCAGAAGGCTTTCCCTACAAGCTGAAGGCTACAGACCGCTTAGAAAAACATTGCAATCCAATGATATATTAAACACAGCACAAGAGCAGAATAATATGCATTTCTTCCTATTGCTTCTAACTTTCTGCCATTTGTACGAGTGCCTCACCCACATACCTTTAGTCCCTCTTCTATGGCTGTTAGCCCCAGGGTGTGTAAATTTAACAGAGTATCCTTGTTGCCTGTTTTTTTTTTTAAATATATTGCTTCAATGAACCTGGAACAGGTTGCAGGTTTTGCACAATCCTGCTGAGACACTTGGTTGACCCTGCATAGCAGAAACCCCAACTGGCCCTGCAGACACTGACTGCAGATTCTGCATTGCAGAATGATGTGGAAAACTGGGCTACAAGCTTGTGGCGCTGAAAATTGCACTTCTATATCTAGAGATCTATGGTCTATGGATTAATGAGAGTTTTGTCCCATTCACGGGATCTCTGCCCATACCAAGCATCCAAATGAAATTTGGGTAAGATTACTTTTCCCTACATCATGATGGAAGCATAGAAAGTGAGGCCTTCATTGTGTCTGTAATACCTTCCTATGTGGGAAACATTCCCAAGCAGGCTCTCAGACAGAAACAGACAGAGGCAAATCTGGCAGCGGCCAAAGGCTCTCTCTCAAATCCAACAGGACTGAACTGAAGCAAGAGAACGGATGGAATCCCTAGAATGAAAGTGAATCAAACCAGAGAATCATGTCAAAACAGAAAATTCCACCCAAACTGAACTGAAGCAAGGGACACTATTGTAACTTAGCCCAACTGAACCAATGCCACTCATAGAAACCAGGTAGAAAAGGAGAGCTGCTTCATGGACTGGCCACTCACTCCCCTCTCCCTGCCTCAGTCTCCCTCCGTCCTGCCTCTACCTCCCTCCCTCCTCCCTCCTCCCTCTCTCCTCTTGGGAAAAAAGCAGAAGCCCAAGAAGGAGCCAGCCAGAGGCTGATGCCACATTTCCTAGATTTATCCTGATTTATCCAGAGGCCTGGATCCAGATTCCCTGATTGGATCCTATATTCTCTGATTTGATTTGGAAAAGCCAGATTTAGTTGCATCTGCAATAATCCGGTAGTTGTGAATTTCCTGCATTGTGCAGGGGGTTGGACTAGATGACCCTGGAGGTCCCTTCCATCCCTATGATTTTATGATTCTATACTTAATTTATTCCATCTTTCTCCCCAGTGGGGACCCAAAGTGAACTACATTGTTCTCCTCTCCTCTTTTTATCCCTACAACAACCGCACAAGGTTATGCAGCAAGCTTACACGACAGGGTTCGGATTTGCAGGGTTGACAACCAGAGATACCCGTTATATTATATGAAAAAAGTGTTGTAGTATAACATTAATAAAAATTACAAGAAACAGGGGAAAGAGGCTAGGATTCGGCATTGTTAGCAATATGTAGAAAATGTGGTCATTAAAATAATAAAGGCTGAAAACTGAATTTTGGACCTAGGTTTCTGGAATGGCTCCTAGTTCTAAAGAAAATTTGTCTAAGTCTGGCCAGAGAGAGAGAGAGCGAGAGCGAGAGAGAGCGAGAGTGAGAGAGAGACACACACACACACACACACACACACACACACACACACATATATAAATAAAAATACATAATACATATATATATATATATTCTGAAAAGTTTGGATGCAAAAATGTTCTTGGAGAAAGGTTCATTGATAACCTTTATTTTCTCTTGTTGCACATGGCTTGCTTAAAACTGTTTGCTCTGAGCTCCTTCTGTACTCGCAGGGACCTATTTAATCTGATTTGCTTGGGTTGATGTGTAGAAGTTATGGTCCACCTTTTAAGTTTTTGGAAGAAAACAGGCCAGGTTCTGAGATAGCTGAATTATAAATGCCATTATGCTGAGACTATGCTCCATTATGCTGTGGGAGCATTTCAGAGCATTAATTCCCCTCTGTACACCACCTGACTTCTTGATTGGGCTACAAGCAATGCCTGGGGAGGGGGTGCTTGAAATATGGTCTAGCAAGAAGCAACACATCATCTTCCAGATGCCTGCTGTAGGAAAGGTGATCCAAGAGGTCTGAAGTGTTGCAGAATGAAACTTTTTTTATTTTCTGTATTCTGCAGTTTCACTTCATCGATTTCCCCTTCAGCTTATTTGTGTGTTTTGTAGACTGAAACCTTCATAATACATGGTGTTGTTGAGGTCTTTACCTGTTGGGTTGTTTTCTTGTGAATGGACAGATGGATGGGCAGACTGACAGTGCATTTTTACCCTGCTGTTCCTGCAAATGAGCCAAGGCTGGCATGCTTTGATTTATTCATTTTATTTTTATTTAAATAGCTTTATTTTGCTTGTCTACAACACGGGGTACTGAGTTGCTGATTGACAGTGGTTTTCAATTGGCTAAAACCAAACAAATTGAAACTGAACACAGACAAGACAGATGTGATGCTGGTTGGAAGAGCAGAGATCTTGAACGACATTGCGCTTCTGACCTTTGATGGGGCTCAGTTGACCCTGGCTGAATCAGTTAAGTGCCTAGGGGTTATAGTAGACACTGCAGCTAGAGAAGCAAGTAAATACAGTGGCAAAAAAGGCCTCACAACTCAGGCCCCCTACCTCAACAGGTCCAATCTGGCCACCTAGATTCATGGCACAGTAACATCAAGACTAGACTCTACATAGGTCACTCCTCAAAGTTAACTTGGGAGACTTCAGTTGGTGCAGAACGCTGTAGCTTGTTTACTCTCAGGAGCTAGATGGAGCATGCATATCTTTCCCATTCTGCAGTCACTCCAGTAACTTCTCATTAATTACCAGGCTCACAATTCAAGGTATCAGAGTCAAAGCCCTTCATGGCTTTGATCTCTTATATCTGTGCGACCGCCTCTCCCTACATGTTCTACCATGTCAGCTTCGCTCACCTGGTCACGGCCTTCTGCAGATACCACCCTGCAGCTGGGCAAAATCACCAGCTGCCCACACATGTGCTTTCTCTGGGGCAGCCACATTCTGGAATGGCCTGCCTTAGGTGGTGAGGCAAGTTCCCAATCTCCTGTCTTTCCACAAACTATGCAAAACTGGATTATTCAGGAGGGCTTTCTATCCAGATTATAGGAGAAATAGCTCAGTGACAGCCTTGGTAGGGACAGGGACTAAACGTGATGCTATTGGGTATTGTCTGCTAATGTTGATATGCACCTACTAGAGAGTTTCCATGCTGCTAATTATGCCATGGAAATTAAATATGCTTTGTTTCAGATAGATTTAATCTTCATGCTCAGCTTTATGCTTGTTTTAAAAAAATTTCTGCACCATTCCCTATTCTATCTGTTTCCCAGAATGATCTGTTCTTCATCATTGTACTCAGTGAATGTCCTAGCTGTCAATTATATTGTATTTTCACTTGCAGTGTGTAATCCATCTTGAATTTCAGTGAGAAGGGTGGACTATCAATCAATCAATCAATCAATCAATCAATCAATCAATCAATCAATCAATCAATCAATCAATCAATCAATCAATCAATCAATCAATCAATCAATCAATAATAATAATTTTGGTCTTTGATTCTGAGAGACTCTGCCTTCTGCCTGGTTTCCTCTCATGAGTCACTTTACCAACTGATGGAGAAAGGCAGAAGGTAGAATCTTTTTAGGTATATAACAAATGCATGTAGACTTGATTATAGAGGAGTATTATTGGATGACCTAGAACAACCAATTAGTACACTTAAAATCTACAGGTTTCAAAGACTGAGGTTGCTCATATTACACCTCATACACAAATGTCCAATGAACCTAGAAAAATGGGTAATTGTAGCAGTAGGCAGGGAGGAGTTAATGGTCATTCATCTGTAGGAGATGAGGTGAGTATATTTGGGGTACAGCACTCACAGTATTTCAAAGGGTAAGGTTAGGCTGAGGGGGACACTGGCCAAAGGTCACCAGAGAACTGACAGGAGGATTGGAACCCTGAACTCTTCTTTCCTAGCCCAACATTTTAAGTAAAACTCTATGATATATATATAAACAAAAGAAATCAACTATTCATCATGAACTTCAAAATTATACAAAGGACAGAAAATATTTAAAAAGAAACAAAAGAGCTATCTCTGTTCAATCAATTAAACACACAATAAAAACTCTTGATGAATTTTCATGTAGTTGTCCAGCTCCAGCAACTGATGAAACAGCCACCAGGGTTGAATAATACCAGTTATCTAGATTTTTAAATGTCTGTAAACGGTTTATTCATTAACGTTATATACTAGGCTTGCTTCCCATCAGCACATCTCAAGCACTAAGTAAAGATTTCAATTTCCCTGACTGTTTGGCCAATATTCCAGCAGCTGTCAATACATTCAATTCTCTGCAGTTATTTGGCACTGTTGTTGGCATATTCCCAACTAGAGCTAATCCAAAAAGGAAATCAATAACTTATATAATTACTAACATAATGTAATTTACCTTAATGCTGACCATTACCAAATAAAAAGGATATTTATGAAAACAACCAGAAACACTGTCTCTGCTTACATTTTCAGTGAAATTCTAAGCAGAGTTACTCCAGTTTTAGACTTGGGCTTAGATTGGAGTAACTCTGTTTAGGATTTCACTGTTTGATACTGATAGAAGATGACTTCTCTTTGCCCTCAGTATTGCTTCACTTCTGTTGCAATTTTTTTTGCCACAATCTCTTTGGCATTTCCCCTGGTTGTGTTTTGGGTTCTCTTATGTACATCCTGGATAAATTTTCTGAACCATCAGAAAAATTATTCAGATTTTCTGATGTAGGAATGTCAGAAAATATGGGAGGTAGGTAACTGCTCTTCTGCAACTGGAATGAGCTTCATTTTCATACTTTCGCCTTAATGTGAATCTTTTGGTGAGAAGTAAGGTGTGCGCTCTGCCTGAAGCTTTTGCCACATTCCAAGCATATATACAGTTTCTCCCCTGTGTGAATCATGCGATGTAAAGTTAATGCACTTTTCCAACTGAAGCTCTTTCCACACTCCAAGCATGTATATGGTTTTTCTCCAGTGTGAACCCTCTGGTGAGAAGTAAGTTTTCCACTCTGACAGAAGCTCTTTCCACACTCCAAACATTTATATGGTTTCTCCCCAGTGTGAATCCTTCGATGAGAAGTAAGGTTTCCACTTTGTTTGAAGCTCTTTCCACATTCCAAGCATTTATATGGTTTCTCCCCCGTATGAATCCTTTGATGTGAAGTTAGACTGTCATTCCGACTGAAGCTTTTCCCACAGTGCAAGCAGGTATATGGTTTCTTACTGGTGTGAATTCTTTGGTGAGATATAAACTGTATGTTCAGACTGAAGCTTTTGCCACATTCCAAGCATTCATATAGTTTCTCTCCAGTGTGAATCCTTTGATGAGAAGTAAGGTTTCCACTTTGGTTGAAGCTCTTTCCACACTCCAGGCATTTATATGGCTTCTCCCCTGCGTGAATCGTTTGATGTGAAGTAAGACTGTCACTCCGACTGAAGCTCTTACCACACTGCAAGCATTTATATGGTTTCTTACCAGTGTGAACCCTTTGGTGAGATGTAAGCTTTATGCTCTGACTGAAGCTTTTCCCACATTCCAAGCATTCATACAGTTTCTTGTCCGTGTGAATCCTTTGGTGGGAAATAAGACTTTTGCTTTGACGAAAGCTCTTTCTACACTCCAAGCATTCATATGGTTTTTCCCCAGTGTGAATCATCTGATGAGAAGTAAGCTTTGTACTCCGACTGAAACTCTTTCCACAATCAAAGCATTTATATGGCTTCTCTCCTGTGTGAATCCTTTGATGTAATATTAGTGTGTCACTTCGACTAAAACTCTTCCCACATTCCAAGCATGTATATGGTTTCTCACCTGTATGTATCCTTTGGTGAGATATAAGGTGTGTACTCTGATAGAAATTCTTTCCACATTCCAGGCATTTATAGGGCTTCTCCCCTGTTTGAATTCTCTGTTGTCTGTAAAGATTAGATTTGTAGCTTGGGCTTTTCTCACTTGGAGTGTTATGATTCCTTTGTTCTCCTTCCTCAGTTTTGTGCTCCAGAATTTCATTGAAATCGCTGCCCTGAAAGGCAAATGATTCCTTCCTCTGCTTCTGGTTTGCTTCCCTCTTCCTCCTCTGCTGCCTCTTTGGTCCCTCTTGATTCCTAGTTGCTTTTTCCATCTTCAAATCCTCACATCTTTCCACTTCCTCCAAACTTGATGCCCCCTGAGCTCCTGCTGGAATACAGAGAGAAACCCAATAAAAGACCCAGGAACCAACATGACACCACAACAGCAGACATTAGTTAATGATTGATAGGCCTGGTGAAATTCTCTATCCTCTAACTTCCACCCAAGACTTTTTCTGAGAGGGAAAGGTGAGCAGACCGGAGGGTGAAGTGGTAGGAATTGCTGCCTGTAGTTGCTTTTCAGGTCTCAGAAAAAAAAAATCAGCCAGTTGGCTAAGCACTGTGCTTATTTTCTGAAGCAAAAGCTTTCAGGTTTCCCTTATTTTACCAGACAGAAGTGCTTTCTGTGTAGGAAAAGCTTGAACATAGAAGCTGCTGCATCCAAGCCAACCAGCCCATCTTCCATACTTATGTGGAGGCTCCCTTCCCAAGAAACTCCTAACTCTCTTTCCTCCTTTTTCTGTCCTGTGGTAGCAGCTCACAGGGTCTCATACTACCACACAGGTGGTAAAGGTGTGTCTGAGGGTCAGGGAAGACTGAAGACTAGGGATGTGTGATCTGGCTCCAGGAACAAGTAAAAAAAGCTGGATGTATGCCAATCAGGCTTCGCAGGTTCCCAAGTCAAAGCGGGATCCAATCTAGGGGACCAAACTCTGCTGGTTCAGATTATCCAGCTGCAGCAGGTAGCCACCGCCGACAGCCACTGCAATGAGCAAGAGGGCAGCAGCGTGAACGGAGCTGCAACAGGGTGGAGTGAGGCTGGCAGGGTGAGGGAGGCTGAGACAAGCAGGCCGAAGGGATTCTCATTCCATCCTGCTACTCTTCTCCACCCAAGCTCCATAAAAGCCCTTCAAGCTGCCGTTGGCAGCCACCTTTTAAACTCCACAGCTCAAGGGATTCGTTGTTTCCACTTGGGATTCTCAGGTTCGACACTGATTCCCTTGCTGCAGTTTGGTTCTTTTGTGCTTTGCTGGTTTAGCTTGCAAGGGAGTCAGTGTCAAATCAGAGAATCCCAAGCAAGGGGAGAGGACAAGCCATGGAGTTTTAAAGCCTTGGAAATGTTTTCTCCATAGGAAACAATTGAGAGTGGTTGGGGGCAGCTTGTTCAGGGCCCACAGAACTGGATTCCAGGGTCCAATCTTCCTGACATTTGGGGAGGGGGGGGTCTTTAGGGGACAGTCAGGAGTAAATGGAGTTAGCTTTAAAAATGCCCACCCCAGCCTTCTAGAACATTTTTCTGCACAGAGAATAATGGCCCGTTAAATCCAGAATTCGCTAATCCGGATCAGAGAATTTGACCTGGACTTCAGGGATACCAAGTGATGCAGATCACTTGGGGAGATTTTTTTGTGCACACCACTACTAAAGACCATGACTCTGGCAACCATGCAGGCAAACTTGCAGTTCTCTAATAAAACAGGCTAGACTTGAAGACATGAGCCAATGCTGAACCAATGATTTTCAGGCACTGCATAAAGGGACATTGGCGAGCAGCATATACACTTTATTATTATTAAAAGATTTTAATTTCATCCTTTCTCTAAGGAGGCATACATCATTCTGCCCTCCTTCACTTTATCCTCACAAGTACAAAGTAGGTTAGGCTGAGATTGTCTGACCCATGGCAGAGCTTCATGGCAGAGTTAGAAGTTGGGCTCCCCAGTCTTAGTCTAGCACCCTAACCACTTCCTCAGACTGGTATACTTTGCTGCCTAGTAGAATTTCATCCTGACACTGGTAATGAAATTTCACCACAGCATGTTCAATGTGACAACTTTTCTCTCAATGAAGAAGTCATCCCAGGTTATGCCTTATCTGTTTTTCCAGTATCACCATACAGAAAACTCACTCTCAGCCACGTCTGTCAGGAAACAAATGCTTTTTTGAGATCCTCTCAGGAAAAACTCTAGTGTCTCTTCTGACACAAGGCCTTCTTGCGAAGAACTCTCTCTCATGGAGGTTTCTTCTTTGAGAGACAAAAAGATGGACTCATTTTTCCAGAATGAAAAGACATCTACGGAAGGAGGAAAAACTTTGATATTGAATTAAATAAGATAGAGCATAAAAACACAGCCAGCATTGAAGGGAACATAGATTTAAGTCAGGCTTTACTTCCAGACCTGATGGATTGATATAAAGCCAGAGAAGTCCACCAGGAAAACTCAAAGACAGACTGGTCAATATATTTTACAATAATAATAACAACATTTGATTTATATACTGCTCTTCAGGACAACTTAATGCCCACTCAGAGCGGTTTGCAAAGTATGCTATTATTATCCTCACAACAATCACCCTGTGAGGTGGATGGGGCTGAGAAAGCTCTGAGAGAGCTGTGACTTACCCAAGGTCACCCAGCTGGCTTCAAGCGGAGGAGTGGGGAATCAAACCCGGCTCTCCAGATTAGAGTCCCACGCTCTTAACCACTACACCAAACTGGCTCTTTTTTGGGAGGAATAACAGCAAAAGTACAATTCTCATACGCTGAAGAGTCCATCCAGACATCTACGGACATACCTGTTGAGCTCCTCATTTCCTCAGAGTCCTGGACAAATGTTTCACCAGCTTCCTCCAGCCAAGAGATGAGGTCTGGTTTGCAGGTCCAAGAACCTTCTTGGAGGGAAAGTAATACAAACTGACTAGTCATGTTTTTAATACTATGTCTGAACTGTACACTGATTAGATTAACAATCATTCCTTCTTCATGGAACTTAAAGAAGTGAAATATGGGGATGAGTGATAACAATGTCCTTCTATTGTCTACACTGGACAAACATGTGAGTGAATGAGATAATCAATTAGCATAAACCAGATATAAAGGATGACAACATTCAGAAACCGCAGGGCAACGCAGACCTGTATCTCATTGGTTTACCGCCCTCCCTCAAGAAAAACCTTCAAAGGAAATATAGTGTGAAAGTGCCAAATTAGAACTTACCAAAAAATTAAATACTACTTGGCAGGAGACTTGGATTTCCTCAGTCACTACAATCTCTAATCGCTCTACAGGATTCAGTTTTTTTATAAATCATAATTGGCTGTTCTTAATATGTTTTATTAGACTTGCAACAATATCAGTTAATTTTCACCTACACTGTTTGCTTATCTGTTCTCCCTCACCTCCATTATACATAACTGCTAATTTTCTTAATTTATGACAGGACTCACACCTACCCTTTCAACATCAGCGCTTCTCTTTTGCCCTTACACTGAGATTTAGTCCTGAAAGATTCATAGTGTAATTCACACCAAGCCTTGGCCTCCACCATGGTCACATGGTGACCATCTGATTAAGTGGGGTTTGGCTCATGAAAGCTTATTCTGAAATAAACGTTGTTCATCTTTAAAGTGCCACTGGACTGCTGATTTGTTTTGATAAGGAGCAAACAGGCATCTTTACTAGAGAAGTCTCAGGGCATGATCAAGGACCACCCATATTCCAGCCAGCTACTTGCTTTGCTTACCCAGAGAGGCCACGTTCCCATAGTTCTCCATCATGACTTCCTTGTAAAGAGCTCTTTGGCCAGGATCCAGCAGGGCCCACTCCTCCTCCGTGAAGTACACAGCCACTTCCTCGAAGGACACATAGCCCTGGAAGGAGGAGGAATCATTTACCATTAACAGCTCTGTGGGTTGACTCTCCTGTATGATGCAATGCGTCACATGAAAAAGAAGTGGGGTTCACAGCCTACCTTGCTTTGACATCGGGAACCAGCTGAAAGGCTCCTGTGACAAAGAGAGGGGAACCCAACCTGTTCCTTGCTCATCACCCCAACCACAGCCGTATGCAGAACGGCCAATTTTACTCCTGTGTGGAGTGGCGATCTGGAACTGGTCAGTAATGTCCTTGCACTGCCTGTGAGTGAGAGAAGAGATCAAATTTCTCTTTTACATTTCCAATTCTTACTCCAGCTCTGCCATCTGAATGCTGTTTAATCTGTTCCAGTATGATTTTAGGAATATGTTCTAGATCTGCTGTTTGTACAAGCACAAGTACCAGTTCACAAAAAGTCTTGCTGCCCACCTAGCTATGCCTGAAAGAACAAGGCTCCATCCTCATCCAACTTAACAAAATTGGTCCCTTGGAAGCAAGTTCTCTGCCTGGATCCCACCTCCCCCAACCCGCCTCCCAACTCAATTCTATGTTAGTACCAGGGTTACACCAGGGCAGGGTCAACGTATCTCTAGGTACCGGTGTATTTTTTGTGTAATTACACAATCATGGAGCTTAGTTAGTATCTTAAATTCTCACCGATCACTGCTGCAGTGCAAACCTTGAAAATGAATAAATCTTGTATAATAATGAAAGGATTTGTCAGTCCATCTGTGGTATGCATACCTTATCGGAAAATGAAACGAAGACTCTAAAAATTGGCCAACAGAAATCAAGATGATTGTGGGAGCTGCAATGCCACACATGAAGGGAACAGGAACAGCCTGGCCTGGGTCATCTTGAGAACCACCTCCCTCCAACCTCTAAGGTTGACTGTTTGTGGCAAGATAACCTCTCCAGGAAATAAAGCTGGAGATCTCAAGACGGACCAGTCTTGAGACCAGTTTGTGGTGGGAGCTGCAGTGCCCAAAGTGGAAAGGAATCAGAACATCCTGGCCCAAGTTAGCTTTACGGTAGCCCTCTGCTATTTGCAGCAGAAGCCAAGATTTACTCACAGGAAGCCAGGAAGGCACAAGCAGCACAGACAAGGAAGGTGGAAAATATCCCCCCAGTGACAAAACAAAAGGGGTTTAGCAACTTCCTATCAGAGCTAGAGTGGTGCAGCAGATGGGAGTGTCTGATTAGAATGTGAGACCCAGGTTTGAATCCCCAGCCTGCCAATGAAGCTTGCTGGCTAACTTTAGGACAGTCACAAATGTGTCTTGCAGGACTGTTGTGAAGATAAACAGGAGCAGTGAAGATCAATGTGAGCATCTTTGTGTCAACGTTAGGGGAAAAGGCAGCACAGACAGGGAGGGTGGAACATATCTGCTCCTTTACAAAACAAAGGGGGTTTACTTTAAAGGGGTATCAGAGCCTAGTGGTTAAAATGGTTGATTAGGATCTAGGAGATGCAGCTTGCTTGGGCCAGCCATACTGTCTCATAGGGCTGTTGCTGTGAAGATAAAAATGCTGTGAAGATAAAATGTTGCTGTGAAGATAAAGTGGACCTCCACTGGGGGAAGAGGCAAGGTATGACATTGATTATAAAACTAATTTTGGCTACAGCTCAGCAAAAAAAAGATTATCACTCTTACTGTTAAATATTGCAAGCAGAGCAAGATATGGGGTTGGCAACTGGAGCAAGCAGGGACAGACCAGACAAATGCCTACTGGAAAACAACAACAACAACAAAAGTGGTGCAAATGGGCTTCCCAGATGGGCAAACTCCTGGTGGTTTGCCAGGTGGCATGCTTCCTGGTATTCACTCGTCACCAGCAGGCAATCTGGGCAAACATGTGGGCACAACCTTCTGGAAGTGATGTCATCATGCTATCTGCAGGAATGTTCCTGTGCTTTGTGCAGGGCTGATTTTAAAGTGTGGGAGTACTCTGGTGACCAGCACAATGATGACATCACTTCTGGAAGTGACATCATTGTGCCCAGCTAGAAGTGCATGTATGCAAAGGAAAAGAACCCTGGTAAGTACTGCCCACCCTGCTCCTGCCAATCGCTAGGAACACCCGACAACCCAAGGTGCAGACCAGATAAACTGATGCGGGAGAAGAGGTTAAGGAATTTTTTAAAAAGTGGTGCAATGGAAAACGTAGTTTTATTCAAATATTACTGTGCCTTTGTGTTTTGCTGATGCTTCTTCAGGTGGGTTGGGTCTGTATACGAGGTATTTTTCACAGCTGCAATTTACTTGAATAAAACCACTTTTCTACTGTACCATCTTTTTTGTTCCTTACTTGGTAGATAAAAGGAAACAGTGCTCAAATGATAAACTAGACCTACATAATAACCAAATCAACAGAAGGTGGGTGCATGCTTGTTGTATGAAGGGAAGACAGATCAGCCAACAGCTACTCCCATCATTAATATTTCTAATTCTCAGCATGTCCAAACCTGTGGATACTTAAATCTGGTGACTAGAGCCATGAACAGGCAAGCCAGATCTTTCTACAACCTTGAAAAATGGCCCCGGTTTGCACAGAAATCTGAAATCTAAAAAAATCTAAAAAAGGGTGGCTCACATCATTCAGTTCTTCATTTTATCCTCACAACAATCCTGTGAGGTAGTTTAGGCAGAGAGAGTGTGACTGGCCCAAGGTCAGCCAGTGAGCTTAAATGGCAGACCAAAGAAAAAGACTCAGGGACTCACAGTAACCTGCACTGTATTCCACTCACATATATCTATTTAGCAAATAAAGGCTTGGACTGAATTTTAAAAAAATGATATTCTGTGATTTGGGGGAAAGGGAGACTCAAAACACTCCACCAGCACAATTCTAGTAACCTTCTCATAGCTAGTGTTGCCAGCCTCCAGGTAGTGGCTGGAGATCTCCTGGAATTACAACTGGTCTCCAGGCCACAGAGATCAGTTCACCTGGGGGAAACGGCTACTTTTGGGGGTGAACTCTATGGAATTATGCCATGCCAAGGTTCTTCCCCTCCCCCAAACCCCACTTTCTCCAGGTTTCACCCCCCAGATCTCCAGGAATTTCTCAACTTGGAGCTGGCAACCCTATTCCTAACCCACCCTGTTTAGGAGAGTCTCCAACAACCGCTTTGTAAAGGGAGACTTTTAAAGGGGCGGGGAAGAGAATTAGGAGGAAATAAAGCAGCAACGTAACTTACGCCACTCGGCAGCTTTGGCAACTCTGAAACGTTGTTGACAGACAGCCCAACGCCGAGCAAAACTGCCAGCAGGGTAGGCTGCTCGAAAACCACAAAGCGGCGTTCCTGCGCGCATTTACCCGCGAGTAAGCCTGACAGCGCCAAGTCAGGACGGAAGGGGCCGGCGGGCTCCGGGCACTCCCACTTAGCAGGAAGGCGCCGCAGACGAGCGGCTGTTTCCTGCCCTCCCAAGGACCGCCTCGGCGGCTGCTGCCCCCATCTGCCGCCCTTCCTCGCTTGGATCCGGCGAGGCTTCTCGCCTTTGGTGCCGGGGTCCAGTAAAGCGGCTGCAGCAGCTGCTTGGGCCTCAGCGAGTGAGTGAGGAGCCGCAGAACCGGCCAGCCGTGCGGAGCTCCGCCGCTGCTCTTCCGGGGCGAGGCTTCTTTCTCGTGAAGGCGGGAGCAGCTGCCTTTGGGGCGCATCAAAGCGTTCGTGGGAATCTTCGTTGCAAAGTCGTTTCCGTGCAGATCTCAGCTTTGAGAAAGACGTTGCGCGTTTCGTCTCCAGCATTTAGAGACATCAAGAAACGTAAAGGGAGAACTTAGAGGAATGTGAGTCGTCGCTCATAATTTGAGGTCCCCCCCATTGCCTCCACATTGGGAGGGGGTAAAGCAAGCAAGACCATTCTTGAAAACTCCTTATACCTCGCAGGAGGGTATTATGTCGACTTTTGCAATATTATATTTCAAGGAAAATAGAAACTTTATTTTTTAGAAACCTTTGAGCCAAACATCAGAGTAATTTTGGAGACTCCTTCAGAAGTAGAATGTTTGAGAAGACGTTTAAACATGGCCTTCTCTCAATTAACAATACATTCCTTATGGGCAAGAACATGGATCTTGAAGAGGGAGGAACTCAAATTTTAAAAATCCCCTCTAATATATGGAAGCAACTGGCAACACTTGATCACAATCGTTACTGTTCAAAATATACCCAGAGTATATATTGGGCACCTCAGTGAGATATAAATAGAAAATCAATTTTTTGTAACCATTCTGCACTTATTCTGTGTTTTGTACCATCAAAGGTGGGTTGATTAATGCAATCGACAGATCTGGCAATGCAAGAAAAAAATGATTTGCAAAAAAAGGGGGAAATCAGAAGCTTATAGTACCACCCTAAACAGTGTCACAGCCATCTAAGCCCATTAACTTTAATAGATTTAAAAAGGTGTAACTCTACTTAGAATGCAGTAATACTAAAGAGACCTACAGAAATGGGGGGGGGGGGAAGTGTTCATAGCCATAGTAATGGACAATGGCTTAAATTCTTTAAAAGGATAATAACAACATAATAATAGTATTTCATTTATATACCACCCTTCAGGACAACTTAATGCCACACTCAGAGCAGTTTACAAAGTGTGTTATTATTATCCTCACAACAACAATCACCCTGTAAGGTGGATGGGACTGAAAGAGCTCTGGAAGAGCTGTGACTGACCCAGGGTCATCCAACTGACTTCAAGCGGAGGAGTGAGGAATCAAACCTGGTTTTCCAGGTTAGAATCCTGCTGTTCTTAACCACTGCTCCAAACCAGCTTTCTCCAGTTTGGGGTGAGTGAATTCCAGCCATGAGTTCCTGTTTCTGATCAGAAGGATTTGAGCCCAATTCCATCTTAAAGACCAATAAGATATTTCATGTATAGCTTTTGAGAGTCAAAGCTCCTTTCTTTGGATACCAATCCGAAGAGAAGAGCTCAGGGCCAGCCTCCTCTCTAGGAAGTGATTTTAGCCAACAGAGGACCCCCACCAGACGCAATCTGCTCTTATTCAGAGTGACGGTCTGGGGGCCAACCTCTTTTCCAGGAAGTGACTGCTGCCAAGAGAGGCTCAGAGAGGGCCTGAGTGAGAAGTTAAGAGAGCTTGGTTTTGCTGTAGCTCCTGCCGCTTGTTTCTTCAGCAGAGGCTTTTTAGCAATCAAGGAGTCACTTGCAGTAAAAAGAAGAGCTTCTAAAAGGCTTTCCTCATTCTCCTTTTCCCAGTTCAAAAATAACCAGCCTACATACTCCAAAACCCACCAAGTTTACAGTGAGCTGTATACATTTCTCCCAGAATGCAAATTAAGTAGTTGCTTTGCTCCACCCAACAGCTTACATTCCCAAAGCTCTACATCTAATTGAAACCAAAGCATTAAATTCTGAAACTGGACATGGCCAGTCATCTAAAGCTTTCCAAAAATCACACCTGCAAGAATTCAGCTGGTGGCTGCTGGCACTTTGCCGTCATTTCTGTGATCTCTTTACTGAGATGGGAAATGTTCTCTGAGAGTTGGGTATGTATCCTCACATACTGGAAAAGATGCAAAAGAAGACAACCCAAATCAAGAAAGGGCTGGAGTGCCTTCCTTATGCCAAAAGGCAAAAGATTTGCATGTTTATAAGTTAATAGAAAATAAGAGGGTTGCAGTATAATGCATGGGGTGGAAAAGAAGGTTGAGAGAAATTTGTAATGCTACAACTCGTAAAAACTAATATGCATTATCTCAGTTATTGAGGATTTAAAGAGTCGTAACATTCAATTACAATATGTAAGGGGCATCGAAATATTTACCAGAAATATCTCACTTCTCTTTCTTTCAGCCATCTTGTGACCAACAAGATTTTCTTTCTCTTGCTCCAGAGATTTCTGGTGGATCTTGATTTTTTTCCTGCAGAAAGAGAACATATTTTGGCTTGGGCAGGAGTCCACCCTGTCTGATGCATGCTGAAAATGTAGGCGATGGCATTGTATTGGGGTACAGGATCCCCAATAAAGCCTTGCAGGATTCAGAAGCCACAGAAATGTATTTCCACTGGCAATCCGAGACAAGGTACCTACAAACATAGACGCAGTAGCCCATGAGAACCTCACCGCTGGAACATCCTCCGCCTCAACACTCGCCTGGCACCTGCTTTACTTTCTTTTAGCCCCAGGCCAAAACACATATTTTTAACCAGGATTTTAATTAAGGGTTTTTATCTTACTGGTTTTGTAATATTCTGCCTTTGGTAATAGTAATAGTAATAGTAATAGTAATAGTAATAGTAATAGTAATAGTAATAGTAATAGTAATAGTAATAGTAATAGTAATAGTAATAGTAATAAGCCCTGACCTGGATTTCCCAGGTGAGCCTGATCTTGTCAGATCTCAGAAGCTAAGCAGGGTCAGCCTTGGTTAGTAAATGGGAGACCTCCAACAAAGACCAGGGTTGCAGAGGCAGGCAATGGCAAACCACCTCTATTAGTCTCTTCCTATGAAAACCCCACCAGGGTTTGCCATAAGTCAGTTATGACTTCAGGGCACCAGACAGACACACAACAACAACATTCTAGTTATATACTGCCCTTCAGGACAACTTAATCCCCAATCAGAGCGGTTTACAAAGTGTGTTGTTGTTATCCTCACGACAATCACCCTGTGAGGCGGGTGGCTCTGGAAGAGTGACCCAAGGGTCACCCAGCTGGCTTCAAGCGGAAGAGTGAGGAATCAAACCCAGTTCTCCAGATTAGAGTCCCTTAACTACTACACCAGTTTTTATGCAGCTTGTTTTCTCATGGCTTTTTAAAATCGGCTTGTTTTTATTGTAATGTTTTTATCTGTAAGACACCTCCAGGAGGATTCTGAAGAGGTGGCACAGGAATATTCTGTATGAACAAATGGATTTGTTCTCAATATCTGCTGTTTGCTCATTTTTTAAAAATGTTCGTTAATTTGTGAACTGAACGAGCCACAAAACAATATAAATGAATGAGCAAATTTCAAATATTTTAAGGGGTTTTGTGACTGGCCCAGAAATGCTACACCCACATCTTCTATCCATATTCCTCGAGGAAGCACAAAGCCAGCACACGAAGGCAACAACAGCCCCATTTGCGTCCAGTCAGGCTGAGGGATGCACTCCAGCACTAGTGTTAGCTTCTTTCTAGGCTGAACAAGTTCTCAAAAGGGATCTTGATTGTCTTATACAGGTACGGTTATAGGAATTTTATCCATTCTCATGGTCTTCTTAACCAAAGCTCGTTTCCTATTAACACGAGAGACATTTCCGGCCATTCATCAGTGTAACCAATACAAAGCAATTCCCTTAATACAATTGGCCTGGTTTAGCGTACTGATTTTATGTGGCACGTAGGTTTGGAGCAGTAAATGTTAACCAATCATGAAAGATGGAAGAAGAAAGGCAGCAACAAGCATTGGAGGATGGAAAATCCTTGAACCAGAAAGGGCTTGGGCCCTCTAGTTTGAAATCACACCTAGAAAAAGAAGCAGATAAGATGAGGGAGAGAAATCTAGAAGACCTTCCTCTCTCACCTAAATCTGCGTAAGATACTGCCTTTCTTTTATCCTCTGAATTTGGAAATCCACCTCTCTAATGGACCAACCTGATTCCAAATGTCCCGTATGTCCAAACTGAGCGATCACGGTATCAAATTTGGACTTTCACCAACTTGCTGGTTTGAGGGTCTTCCAAATGGCACGTTGAAAGCAAAATGTATGGGGAAACGTGAGAATCTGATGTATGTCCTAATTACAAAGTTTGGGTCCAGTTGTCCCAGAAAACTGATCTGGACCAAAGCTGCTGCTTCAATTTCTTCCAATAACCACAAGAAACCCTTTTTTGAGAAACACCTGGAAAACATTAAAACGATCCTGTTTCAAGTGCGTGCCTTTTCCCAGCAAGAATATTAATAATCTATTAACCAGTAATATGAGGATCTAATGAATAATAACAACAACAACAATATAATAATATAGACTGCCCATCATGACAACAAAACACCCACTCAGAGTGGTTTACAAAGTATGCTGTATTATCCCCACAACAATCAACAGTCCTTTACATCTAAAAAGCATGTAAAGGATTTAACAAGTATGTAAAAAGCGTATTTGAGCTATACCATCCCAAGAAGATAGTTTAGGTGGTAGCTGATATGTTGGTCTGCAGTGGAACAGCAGGATTTTCAGACCACTGGCTCAAACCAATAAAAGCTTTTGAGAGTGCTGTAACTTTTTTGGTCACAAGATGGCACAGTATGCAAACATATAAAAATTGTTTTGCTCGCCTTCGGATTTTCCAGAATGCTAGACATCAAAGAGAAAATGTTTTAACTCTCTAAAAGTGGGAATTCCCTCTCAAAGCATACTGCTACTTTTGAAGGCTTAAAAACCATCACATAGCTTCCTTAGTATTGTCAGAATTTTGTTAGTGGGTCGGAACCAGGCCTTTTTGGCCCATGTTAGAAATAAAGAACCAGCTAGAGTTTGGGAAAAAAGAAATCTTCCAAAAGCTCTGTCCCTGCAGAATAAAGTCGCAGTTCCTGGGAAGGTCTCACCCCTGCACAGGAAACAGTTAAGACCATAAAAGTTAATTGTTTGAGACCTCTTTAAGGGTCCTCTGGCCTTCTACATATAAATCACCAAAAGGGTAAACAACAAACAGCTTATCTTTAGGAAAACAAGGTGTCTAAAATCCTCAGCCAGTGAAGTGTGAACATTCCTGTGTAATTTACAATGTAGTCAAATACATATCAAAGATGCAGTCTATCACAGAGGTAAAGGATGTGTAGACTTGTGTTTACATGAAGGACTTTCGACGGAACTGTCTTTCAAGAACAAAGACAATGTGATTGATTAACACGTTAATGAGGCAAGTCTTTGATATTTCCCTATAAAAGAGGGATGGAACAAGAACTCGGTACCCTTCACTTGCCAACACGCAAAGGCTAGTGCTAGCCTTTGCGGCTGTGCAATGGGGGGGGTCCCAGAGCTCTGGAATGGGGGGAGGGTAAGTTTTCTTTTCTGTAGTTACCTTATAATGTTGTTGTATTGTGCATGCTAACTTGTATTCTGTATCTATCTTTATAGTGCTTTGGTAGTCAGTAGGCTGGGCCCAAGTCTGGTGCCTTGCCCAACTGTTTTTTTTTAAATTATTATTATGTCTTTACAAATAAAGACCTTCCAGTCTCGCATAAGACCTTCTCACTGCTGACACATTATTCCCAGCAGAGACATCAGTTTAGTACTAGGGAAAGATCAAGTGAGGTTGCACTCTTTACATGCCTATGGTAAGAGGCAAACCCAAGCAGCTGGTGGACTAGTCCCCGGTTGCAGAGCAACAATTTCCACAACACTTAGCATGCCACTTAATTTGACAAACTGATTCCTTTCATGAGCAAATTATAACATCTTTCTCCAATTGCTAATTTTCTTTAAACTACTATTGGGATTGCTCCTTAACATATTTTCCCTACCTCACTCATCTATTTTAGCAGAATTGTTTATTCCAACAATAAAGCAAAGCACTTCCAACACCCAAGCCTCTTTCTTTTGCTTTTGAATAGCTTCCAGCAGTGGTTGCTCGACTTTTGCCAAAAGGATCATAGCTTTCCCAGTCTGTTATTTTCACAGAAGGGGAACAAATACCAAAGTCTGGATTGTTTGACCCAAAATAATATGACCAAGGAGACGCATATGCCACCAAGGAACTTACATTCCTACCCAGGGCTTTTTTCCTGGGAAAAGAGGTGGTGGAACTCAGTGGGCTGCCCTCGGAGAAAATGGTCACATGGCTGGTGGCCCCGCCCCCTGATCCCCAGACAGAGGGGAGTTGAGATTGCCCTTTGCACTGCCCTCTGTCTGGTGATCAGGGGGCGGGGCCACCAGCCATGTGACCATTTTCAAGAGGTTACAGAACTCCGTTCCACTGCGTTCCAGCTGAAAAAAAGCCCTGTTCCTACCCATATAAATACAGCAGTCAATTTGCAGCAGGTTTGGTCATTATTGCCAAAGTGTTTTTCCCGGCTCTTGTCAGAAAAGACACAGTGTCAAAGGACACAAAGAGAAAATGTCAGTTGAGCCTAATGGCCTATACATTTAGAAGGCACTGAAATACTGCCTTAAAGTTCATGCCTATGTTGGCCTTGTATTAAACTCAGTCTAATAGCAAGTTGGAAGCTTTCTGAAACACTTTAAAAAAGCAAGCAAGCACCTTCTGCAAAAACATGGGTGGGGACGCTGCTGCAGCCCTAAGACATCTTTCAATGTTCTGAAAATACCTGGGAATGAACCTATAGAGAACCTTAAAACGTAACCCCAAAAACCTCTCCTGAACCCTTCCACTGTGGTGGTTCCCTGCTGTGTACACTTGAGAAGCCTCTTCTATAGGAACCACATTATGAGTTTTGTGCTCCTTGGATTTCCCACACATAAAGCAGATAGTGGCCTGACTGTCCTTGCAGAAGAATTTCAGGGGCTCCTTATGTGTCTCACACATACCTTTCTTGATGATTTCTATTATTTTTGCCAGTTTCTGGTTTGGGCTGAAGTTCTTTTGCAGAATATTTTTTCTGCATTGAGGACAGGAAACTTCTGTATCCGACTTCTCCCAGAAATCGGTGATGCGGGTTTGGCAGAAATTGTGCCCACACTTCAGAAATACTGGGTAATTAAAATATTCCAGGCAGATGGTGCAAGTCATTTCATCACAGAGCCTCTTGATGGAAGCCCTGGCTTCCATGGCTGTTTTCCCCTCCCTGAAATGTAAAAATAACAGTTCAGCTTTCACTTTTGACTTAAAAAAATAATTGGATGTTTCCTGGAAATAAGCTCAGATGGGCGAGGCTCCTTGCTGAGATGAACTCAACGGCATGTCAAGAACTAAAATTAGCTGACAGAGCCACTTTAATTAGGGATGCCAGGTCTTGGGCTTTGGCTATCAGGATCAGGGTTTTGGGGACTTTTCTGGGCTCCAGGTTGAATTCCCAGGGACCTCAGTCAGCTTCTTCTAAGATTTTTGTGCATGCTTGCTTGTGATAACTACTGTACATGTAAATGGGAATTGGGAGGCAATAATCTAGCATTAACCAAGTGTAGGCATGCAGTTAATTCTCATGGTGTGCCAAAAAGTCCCTCTCTTTAAAATGACAGGATTGGGGTGGCTACAAACTTGTCAATCTGCAACTTCTTTTCCCTCGGTACAACCCACAGGCTGGTGAGATCAGGTTACCTATTATGTATTGGGTTAAAATAGGGCTTAGCAAAAGCCTCTGAAAGTACTGAGTGTTATGCACTGTATTGACAAAGGCTTTCACGGCCGGAGAACGATGGTTGTTGTGGGTTTTCCGGGCTGTATTGCCGTGGTCTTGCCATTGTAGTTCCTGACGTTTCGCCAGCAGCTGTGGCTGGCATCTTCAGAGGTGTAGCACCAAAAGACAGAGATCTCTCAGTGTCACAGTGTGGAAAAGATGTTGGCAGGTCATTTATATCTACTCAGGATGGGTGGGGTTGAGCTGAGTTATCCTGTAAGAGTTTCCCAGGGTGTGGAATGCTAATGGCGGGAGGCTTCACTGTATCCTGAGGAGGTTCTTTTGCATATGGATTGGGGCTTGATGTGCTAATCTTCTCTGCAGGGCTATTGTCGAGTATAGAGTGTTTTGTTAGCCTGGTGTTTTTCAGAACTGGAAACCATGCTCTGTTCATTCTTAAGGTTTCTTCTTTCCTGTTGAAGTTTTGCTTATGCTTGTGAATTTCAATGGCTTCCCTGTGCAGTCTGACAAAGTAGTTGGAAGTGTTGTCCAGTATTTTGGTGTCCTGGAATAAGATACTGGGCCCTGTTGCCGGGTTAAAAACTCCCCCCCCCCTCTGCTCTAAGTGTGTGTGTGTGTGTGTGTGTGTGAAAACATCCCCTCCCTGAGGGGAGGCAGCTTGTCGCCGTCTCTCTGTGCCCGCCGGGCCCAGGCCCGGCCGCCGCCGCCGCCATCCACCTTCCCACATAGCTGGGAATAGCAGCGCACCCCACTTTGGCCTCCCCGATCCCCAATCCCTGATCCATGGATCGGAAATGGGAGATGATCGGTGTGGCTCAGTGATTTGGGGTTGTCGCCGGCGCTGATCCACGATCAGCTTGATCAGTAATTTTTTTTTTTGGATCATGCCCACCTCTACTCAGGACTACCCCTTGCCCTGCCACAACCTGGGAGGAAGACTCCTCGGAAGAAGAGGGAGACTCCTCAAGGGCTGAGAAGTCCCCTGTGGCCTCCACTATACCTGTGGCTCCCTGCACTCCAGAGCAAAGAGAATATCCCTTGCCTTGTCTACCACAACTGCCTCCCATCTGAGAGAGAGCAGACCAGGAATCCTCTGAGGTAAACCATCCACTCCCAGTGGTCCTGGAGCCTCCCCAGGATCACAGATGCGAAGAAAGCCAAAAACAAGGGGGTGAAGCCTGAACCAGGTGAAGGAGCACCTGGCAGCTTGAGCCATCTTGCACTCCAGCCAAAGGAGAGTATCAACAGCACATATTATTACTCTTTCAATGTTATTTTCACTTAATAATTCTTTTTCTAGCAACTTATTGAAGTTGAAGACTAATAAGGCGGTCTCTATTCAAAGGCAAAGCAGCTCCTTGCCTCTTGCAAGAAGGATTTCCATGAAAGACAGTAAATTTCAGCTCAGGGCAGCTCCTCCCTCCCGAGAGAAGTAAATATCTAGTTACTGTTTGAAATAAAAACCGAAACTGAAGTAATAATTCTTGCACTTCAGGGAGAGGCAGAAATGGCAGCTGAAGGACCCGTCCGGGAACTCTGTGCTGAAGCTACTTGTCCCATCTGCTTACAATATTTCAAAAATCCTGTAATTCTAGCCTGTGGGCACAGTTTTTGCGAAGACTGCCTCACACGATGCTGGAGTGAATCTCGTAGAGATGTTTGCTGCCCAAATTGCAGAGCCACTTTTCATCAAAAGATCTTCAGCCCAAACAGGAGACTTGCCAATGTTGTAGAACAGGTAAAGAAACTTGAGGAAGTAACAATTGAAGAAGGAAAGCAGGGAATATGCGAGAAGCACCAGGAACCCTTGAAGCTCTTTTGCCGAGATGATGAAACTTCCATCTGTGTGGTGTGCGACAGGTCTAAGGAGCACCGAGAACATTTTGTAGTTCCTACGGATGAGGTTTTTCAGGAGTACAAGGTAGGGAATCAACACATTGCAAGCAGAATAATTTTGGTTCTGTATCTGCCATGTGTATATTTTCTCCTTACACAAGATGTGCAGAAATATTAAGAAATATCACCTCCCCAGTTTGCAGAAGTTTCCTACTTTAAAAAAAAATCCCTTTTCTGCGCTGCTTTTGGACTTCCAAGGGGCAGATTGTTGGCTGCTGGGAAATGGGCTGCTGAACTAGATGCAATATAGTGATCCAGCACTGCTCTCCTATGTCCTTAAAAACCAATATGGTTCACCATCCATAATGTAATTTAAATACCTTGAGTTATGATGAGGTAGCAAAATTTTGATAGCGTGTAGTCAGTGTGGCTATGAAGAGATGGGCTGTTCATCATTCATGACAATGACATATTGCCAAATGAAGATGATGCGTGCAAACCTCCATATCTGTTTGAACAGGATTCAGGTCCGGGCTCAGAAATAATACTTGTGTGCCCAACAGTTTGAGACTGAAAAGGAAAGTGACAGAGCTTCAGAGCAAGCTAAAGAAAACGATGTTATCGGTTAAAATGACCCGTTTATTGAGGAGAGCAAAGGTTAGAGGGCTAAATGGTCAGAGCAATACTACAGTACGCTTCTTTAAAAAATACCACCAGCCAGTTAATGCCAGTAACTGATTCTGGCACCCACTTGGTATTATTCCCACAGAGCAAATACATATCTCTGAGAATAGGAATGATGGAGCAAGAAGCAAAGAGAGCAGAAAGGAGACAGATGGGTATAAATATTACCTGTCTGCCCTGCAGAATCATCTAATTCCTAGAAGAAGAAGCATCTCTTTCAGTAGATGCAGAGGATTTAGCCGTGTTAGTCTGTGGTAGCAAAATCAAAAAGAATCCAGTAGCACCTTTAAGACTAATTGGTTAGTCTTAAAGGTGCTACTGGACTCTTTCATTAGAGACACCTATGTGACAATCACGGCAGTTCTACATTCTCTGTCTGTGCACTCAAAACAGTTTCTGCCTGTTGGAGCTGTCATGTGTACCCTACAGTTCCTCCTTGTCAGCTCTGGTTGTGCCACTGAGGCACTACTCTTTTGCAGATAAATGCATCTTTGATAGATGGGTAAATCATTTATGACTAGTAGTGAAATGATGAACTTGAGTACTCAGGTTCAGAGTTGTAAAACCATAAACACCGGTGAATTCCCATAATTACCTCTGAATTATAGTCACAGTCAGCTTGTATCGGAGCATAATTCATGGAGATCCCTTTTCAAAGGAAAGCCCAGTCATGCTTCTCATCATTAGGCAGCCAATGACTACCTACATTGTTCCATCTTAGGCCGTATTTTTTAACTCTCCATATTCACATTCCTTTGAAATGGAGTGCGTGAAGAAGGTGATTTCATTTGTTTTATTTAAGAAGGCACGTGTGTAGTCCTATTCCAGAGAGAATTTGGTGGAGAGTGAATTGTTTCATTAGATTTGACAGCGAGTGCGATGTTTCTCCATGTTCTAAAAATAGCGTGACACTCACGGAATGCTGGCGGCTTCTTTGTGCCATTTCTGTTGATTCTGTTTTCATGATGATTCTGTTTTTGTGGTGCCATGAAAATGGAAGTATCACTTCCTACATCTAGGTGATGTCAGAAATAGCCGAAAGATACCACCAGCATTCCAAGAGTGTCGCACTGTTTTTAGAACATGGGGAAACAGTCCTAGTCTTGTGTGTTTTCATTCATGGGCGTTTAAAATCTGAATGTTTTTAAACTCGTAATTGGTGTATGTTAATCTGTTCTAATGTTGTCAATTGAACTATTATTAACATCCTCACAACTTGGTTGTGGCAATGTTCCTTATCTTCTTGCTTCCAAGGAGGTGGGATAGCAACGTTTTAAGCAAATAAGATAATTAAAAAATAACCAAAGGCCAGACCTTTGTTGGTATGTTAATAGGTGACAGGTTGACATCAGACAAAAAATTCAGTGTTGTCCTTTCACACATGAAGGGTACCATAGAATCATAGAGTTGGAAGGGGCCATACAGACCATCTAGTCCAACCCCCTGCCCAGTGCAGGATCAGCCTAAAGCATCTCTGACAAGTATTCTACCCATAATAAGGGCAGACTACCCTTATTAAGGGTAGTTAGGCTTAGGCTGCCTACAGTGACAGGCAGCCCCTTGACTCCACTGGCTCTCCCCTATTCTTGCAGTGGGAGAAAACAAGAGGGGGGAATGACATCACAGACATGGCAATATTATTTCCACTTGCCAAGTCTATGGTTTCTGCAATCTCTATGGTTTTTACCATAGTGAGTCATGGGGTCAGTGACTCTCTCCCTCCCTGAGCTCGACCCCCCAAAAGCTCCTGTGGTTGCCAGCACAGGGTTGGCAACCCTATGGGTAGCTGAGTAACTTGACCAATTAAAAAAGGAAGATGGGTGCAGTTTCCATACTTCTGAGATAGGGTTGCCAGCTCCAAGTTGGGAAATTCCTGGAGATGTGGGGGGTGAAACCTGGAGAAACCTGGAGAAAGAGGGGTTTGGGGAGGGAAAGGACCTTGGCATGGCATAATTCCATAGAGTCCATCCCCCAAAGTAGCCATTTTCTCCAGGTGAACTGATCTCTGTGGCCTGGAGACCAGTTGCAATTCTGGGGGATTTCCAGCCACTACCTGGAGGCTGGTAACCCTATTCTGAGATGTTGACCCCCCACCCTGCCCCGCCCCACGTTCAGGTGGGTTTGCACTTTGGGAGAGAGGAACAAAGGGAGTGGTGTGCAAAGATGTGAGTGTGAACCAGTAGTATCTGGTGTGTTCACTAATTGAGGGTAGTAGGCCCATTGCCTCTAGCAGATGTGAACTTGTCTGAGGAGAGGAAGAGGCAGTCTTATTGGTTCTACAAGATGCTCAAGATAGGTGGGAATGAATTTTTAGTCTCTTAGACACACTCAAAATGGCTGTCTCAGAGTAAATGCTGGCATTGGAAAGCTAGTGGAGGAAAGGGCCAAAGCAGGATGTACAACAAGATATCCTAGGAGCCAATGCTGTTTAAAATCCCAGCAATTAGCTGTTGGAGGATGTGGGAGGCAGAAGAGGAGCCAGGCCTACTCCTTTGCTTGCTCTATTGAACAGCCTCTCCAGGCCCGGGGAGTGGCCGTGCAGCCTGCAGATACAGGTCAAGCAATTCAAACAGGCTGGCTTTGAAAAGCCTGTCCTTAACTCCTTCACAGACCACTCTTCCTTCCAAGGATGTGACCCAATAGAGCTTTGACAATTGTCACCTGAAAATCTGGCACTGCAGTTGGCATTGAAAGCAAGAAAAAAATGTCACAAATTGAAGATTTAGAAAATATGGACAATAGGGAAAACACTGGACTCTATTGATTCATTTGGATTCTCTGTCATGACTGAATAAATGATGGTAATTTTGAAAAATGTATTTATTCCTGGGGCATCTTTTTATTCTGGCTTGCCACTAAAGGGCAAAACTGTGCATCATTCTTCGCTCCATTTTATCCTCCCAGCAATCATGTGAGGTGGGCTGGGCTAAGAGAGAGTGGCTAGCCCAAGGTCTCCCAGCAAACTTTATAGCGGAGTGAGGATTAGCCCAGGTTCTTACAGGTAACGTTGAGGCCACCTTTCTTCAGTGCTACAGTTCCTAAGAAACGTGCAGGAACCTTGTGTCTTTGTTTGCGTGTGTACAGGTCTGTTTCCATGAGGTTTAGGAAGGCTCGCCCACACACCTACACACTCACCATACTTGGACCGGTTGACCTCCTCCTAGAGCAAATGGCTTTTCTCTTTCTACAGGAAATCATTGAGGCCCAGCGGAAATCTGTGGAGAAATACAGAAACGGTCTTGTGGACTACAGACTGGCTGAAGAGCTGGGAAGCCAGGAATGTCTGGTAAGGGCTTACTGACATATATTTTGAAATGAACATTGTGACCAGCGGATTCCTTATTTCCTTCAGGCAGCAGACATTTTGGAGTGGGAGATCAGGTTGTTCTGTGTTGTCTGTGGAGTGGTTCACATGTGCAAGAAAGGAACCTGATTTCCAAAACATCAAATCATGGCTTCCGTGAAGCTGAGCTAAAGCGAAGAGCTGTTGTAGTGTAGTGGTTGAATGGTTGGGCTGCGGATCAGCACTCTGTTGGTTTGAAGTCCACTACTGCCATGAGGTCAGCAGGTGGCCTTGGGTAAGCTACTTCTCATTGCTCCTGCTTCCCAGATGTATTGCGGAAATAACAATATAACAATGGCTTTGTTCACTGCTGTGACTGTGGCACTAATTGTCCAGAAGGGTGTATATAAGCACACTGTTATTGTTACTGGTATCATATGTGACAGCTTACCCCTGATTTTTCAGAACAAGGAAGTCTCTCTCCCAAGAAGAACAGAAAGTGAGAACTGTAGCACTGCAGATTAATTTACATATATACTAATGATCCATTAGAGATTTGAATCCATAATGCACATCAGAATCCACATTTAGAAATTGCCTATCATCTTAGATAAAATGTAACATGTTCTGACTCATTGTGGATTTCTTATGTGTGAACTACTCACAAGGTGGTATTCCAAAAGGAGTTTTCATGGAAATAAGATCAAAGACCCAGACCCAGAAACTCTCAAAATATCAAAAAGGCTATTGGCTTCAAATGCCCAGGCTACTGTTGTTGCTACATGCTGCAAATTAAATTAAGATTATAAGTACATTGTCAGTATTGATAGATCAAGATGGGTAGCCATGTTAGTCTGTCTGTAGCAGTAGAAAAGAACAAGAGTCCAGTAGCACCTATAAGACTAATAAAATTTGCGGTAGGTTATGAACTTTTGTGAGTCACAGCCCACTTTTTCAGATACCTTGCTCTATTCTATTGTCAGTGTTGTAGTGGACATTTATCAGTTTGTGGGTCAGATATTTTGTGGGTTAGAAATCCTCCTTAAGTGGTGGTATAGCAGGAAGCCCATTGTGCCTTTGACTTTCTGCAGGGCATGCACATCAGTTTAAGAACTGCCTTCTCCCATATGAACCTATCCATCCACTCTGGTCATCTTAGGAAGATATGCTTTGGTTGCCCCCACCATCTGAGGCTAGATGGGTTGCAATCCAAGAAAGTAACAAGTCCAATAGCACCTTTAACCAACTTTATTGAGGCATAATCTTTCGAGGACCACAGCTCTCTTTGTCAGATGCAAGAGAACTGTCATTCTCAAAAGTTTATGCCTCAATAAAGTTGGTTAGTCTTAAAGTTGCTACTGGATTTTTTACTATTTTGCAACTATACACTAACACGGTTAACTCCTCTGGATCTAATCCAAGAAAGGGCCAAAACTTTGGAACTCCCTGCCCAGGGACATTTGTCTGTCTCTGTCTATCATTGTTTTCTGCAACTGGGGCCAAATCCACACGTCTCAAGTCTTTTTTCCCGCCCATTATTCGCTTCTCAGACGGCTGTTCACATACTCTTACCTCAATCCCGCCATTCTCTCGCGTCTTTTGCGTTGCACCTCAGACGAATTTGTCATGCGTTCAAACACTTCTCTTGCGCGGTTCTCACCATGGATGTGGACAAATAGAAGTGTTTCACAAAGAGACTGCCCCCTTTAAACCACTCCACTTCCGTGTTTGCAGCCTTTCCAGAACACCATCCCTCTTTGCTGTGCGATTATCAAGCTTTTCCACTCTCTCCGCAGCATGCCTGCCTGCCCACCCTTTCCTTTTTTTTTTTTTTTATAAAAGGGGATTTTCCCAGCATTGTTGCACAATCCTGGCCATAAATCTTAATCGGGCTGCTTCAAAATCCCCACAAAGACATCAAGGGGTGGCGTCATTTCCATTTCCGTGCCATTTTTAGGATGCCAAACAGTCGGAAATATCGGTGGCTGTTAAAATTATTTTTTTAAAACTGTTGAAATTACCGTTATAATGGAAATCCGTCATTCTAACATTACATTCAAGCGTCAAATAATTAGTCTGCCCATTTGGAGAGTTTGGATCTCCCCCACCTTAAATATCAGTTCAAATTAGCCCGCTAGAATAATGGTCCAATGGATTTCAAAGAAGAAGGCATAGAATAACATTAACCAATCACAGGCATCATAGGGGTGTGGCCTCGCCATAGCAATTTAGCAAAAAAACACTATAGCGGAAATCTGATGAAAAAATGGGAGGGAAAATGAACGTGATGTCGTCATTGGTGACGTCGGATCTAAACCCGCCCCCATATTGCGCAATTCTACCAGGGATGTGGACGAAGTATAGCGCGAGGCAGCGGCAGTAAGAGAAGGGATGTGAACACAGACTGGGACATTGCGGGATAGAATCCAGCGCGATTAATGCACATGAAAAGCGGAAGGTAGGGAAGTGTGGATTCGGCCTGGGAGAATACTTTGTTTTCTTAGGCATACTCCCAGTAACTATTATTGGCCCTCCTCCCTTATGGTGCTGTTATGTGTGTCTGTTTCTGTGTTTGATTTAATTGTTTATATTATATATACTTTATTTTAATTTGATACTTTTATAGTTTTATACTCATATACTTATATATACTTTATTTTAATTGCTAGTGTTGAAATGTTTTAATGTTTTGATGTTTGCCACTTGGGGACCTTATTTTTGACACAGAAATGTTTTAAATAAACAAACATGCTGCTGTCATCCATGATACCGGTATGTTTGTTCCAGTATCATTTATCATTTATTTATTTAAACATTTATACCATGCTGTTTCCCCCAAGCAGCTTACAGTTTTGTCCTCCTTTCTGCCGGTATTACTTCATGTAAATGTTTATGTTATATAGAATGGTCTAAAATGTTTATTTTACTCTTTATACATTTTTCTTCACATTTTTTCCTTCTTTTCAAACAATGTATAATGATTGTACTTATTTTAGTTTAAGCATTTAAATCTCAAACAATTAGCACTGTAATTCATTTTAACCTATGTAGAGTAAAACACAAATGAGTTGATATTTAAGCAGTGTGCACATCCCCCTCTGATGGTGTACAGCTAAGAATCCTGTGCAATATTAATTCTCTAGTTAGTTTTCTAACTTAGTTTAGCTTAGTTTTCTAACAGGACAGTTAGAAAAGGATTACCTGATAAATACCTCTGTTGTTGCAGCTGATGGCCTTTGACTGCACCTCAGCTCTGCCTCCATTTCTGTGTTTCCCCACCAGAAACAGTTAGAATTGGAGAAGTGGAAGATGAAGCGGGCCTTTCACGAAATGAAGACATTTCTGGAGGGAAAAGAGTATGTCTGCCTAGGTGAGCTGGAAGGTTTGGAGAGAGAGCTAGAGAACAAGCACCAAGAAAATGTCACCCAGCTCTCTGAGGAAATTTCACATCTCAGTAACGTTATGGGAGAGATGGAAGAAAAGTGCCAGCAACCAGCAAGTGAATTCCTAAGGGTGAGACTTAAGACAGAGATTCCTTCCAGTTTGGCTGGGGAAATGAAGACCTAGGAATGACAGTTGGTTTTTCCAGCTGTGGAAGAAGGAAAGAAATCCCCACAAGAACAATAAACAGCCTACTATCTAAGACTCATTTCTCTCTTGCTCTCTTTCAGGACATCAGAAGAACTTTGATGAGGTATGCAGATCTTTTTCACCTCCTCCCCGCACATGAGTTTTATCTGCTTTGGGCATACTTTGGTCCTAACATGATTGTACTTATTTTGCAATCATAATCCACATGCAGTCACACATGTGGTTATACCCCAAATTCATATCAAATTACAGTATTTGTCTCTGCACTCTGTATATGCTCAGTGAGTGTTAATGTGTCTTTGGCACGTTTACAGGTACATAAAGGAAAGCACAGGTGAAATGAGGCACTGCCCAAGCACAGAACCATCAAGCTGCATTAGATACATAGATGACCCTAACCAGGACAGAACAAAGGCATCTAGGGTCCCACTTATGCTACAGAGCTTGAGAGGTCAAAAGGGACAGAACTCATCTTCCTTTGGGG
This sequence comes from Eublepharis macularius, assembly GCF_028583425.1. Classification (NCBI taxonomy): domain Eukaryota; kingdom Metazoa; phylum Chordata; class Lepidosauria; order Squamata; family Eublepharidae; genus Eublepharis; species Eublepharis macularius. The sequence continues at coordinate 161,160,214 of NC_072793.1, read as the reverse complement.
GAAGGAAAACATAGAATCATAAAATCATAGGGTTGGAAGGTACCTCTGGGGTCATCTAGTCCACCCCCTGCACAATGCAGGAAATTCACAACTACCTCCCCCCCTCCCCAGTGATCCCAGATGACAAAACACCATTAGGATCCCTAGCCAAACTGGCCTGGGCCTGGGGAAAAATTGCTTCCTGACCCCAAAGTGGCAATCAGCATTACCCTGGGCTTGTAAGAAGGAGCCACATAAGGCTGTCAGTTTCACACATGATCAGTGGAGCCAGCCTGTCTGGCTTTACGAACTGCTGACGACTCGCACAAACCAAGTTAAAAAAAGTCGTGGAGTTTGTGGAAAACGCGGTCCCACGAACCGTGTTTTCACGAACCACGAATCGGCCTGGTTCGTACGTCTTTTTGCTTTGTATTGTGATTCGTGCCCACCTCTACTCAGTAGGGTCTGTTTCATCTCAAAACAAGCGCTTCCATTTATGAGGACCGCAAACATGGGAAGATCCTTATGTAGGATTAGTCCATTGGTTTACTGAGTCAAGCACTGCTTGCTTCAACAGGCAGCAATTCTCCAGGATTTCATGCAAAAGCCTTTCCTCAAAAAGTTTTAAAGTGGAGAAACCAGAAACTGAACCTGCATGGCAATATTCTAACTGTAAATTCTGGCAAAGAGCAAAGGGCTCTTCCCTGGTGCCCCAGGTGCACATCCTATTACTTCTCTTTGCCCTTTTCTATCTCACTGTAGAAGCAGCCAAACAATTAATATGAAGTTGCCTTTCAGCGGAAGATAGAATCTACTTTTGAGATGAGCCCAAGCTGTCATTTAGACCTGCAAGCTTGCAGTGGTCCCTGTCTCTTACCTGTTCTTTAAATGTAACCATTTTCCTTTCCAGCTATGAGAAGAGACAAATGTGGCCTGAAGTGGAACTCCCTCCAGGGCTGGAATGGAGACTCAACATGCACGGTCTAAAATATGCTGCTATAAAAGAGGCTATGGAGAACGGCAAAGGTAAGGGGGCCGGTCAAGAAGGGAATGAATTCAGATATCTGATAACGATCCACTTCTGGGTCGGTTTCTGGGAATATTAGATCTTTACTGAGTTTTCCCACAAGTTTCCTTGATAGTCTGAAGAAACATCTGCAGAAAACATCCCCCCTTCCCATAAGTAGGTCTTCAGCAGAGACTGCACAGAGGACATTTGCTATTTTACATAAATAGACAAACCAGACATGGAAGGATGTGTGAGAGACAGCCTTCCTAATTTCCCCCAATCCTGTCCCTCTGAGGACGGCATATACATATATGCAAGCTGAGAACACACCAACCAATATAGGCTGTTGTCTAAAATTTATGCCACACTGTATGCCTTCAAAGTCCCTCAAGATGGCCTTCTTTTCTTCTTGTTCCTGAAGGAATCCACAAATAAGGTTATTAAGATGGGTTCTCCTTTCTTCCCCTCCTCATCTAGCAGATACACTGGTAGACTCTGCAGAGAGATGCTTATTTGTAAGCTATTTCCATGCTGGTTTTTTTTTTTTGGCATGTATTTCATTACTGATGCATTGTAGCAATCATTTGCAAGTGGATTTTTGTGTGCAGACAAGACAATCCAATTGTGCATGATTGCTACAATGGAATAAGTGTGCAACTATCATCAATGTGTGAATGCAGCCCGAGTGTCTGCTTTGAATATGAAGACAGCAGCCTGGGAATTTCTTGTGGAAGATGGAACCTTCAAGCCAACCTTCAACCTCCTTCCATCTCCCAGAAGCACCGTGATGGGTCACCTCCAGCAAGAACACAATAGCAATCTCTCCCCTGCATCCTTCTGAAAGCTGTGCACGATAAAAATCCAACCTAGAGAAACTGCTTCCTTCCTTTGCATGCTGAAGTGTTTCTTTTGATGACCTTGTGAACAAGAACAGGAAGGCATATCAGTTGTCTTTGCTATCTGAACTATAAAAAATGCCCGTGCCAACTTTCTACCCGCTCTCCTTGTCCACCCCAATGAGCAGCAAGGCTTGAAGTGTACCAAATGAAAGAGATCTTCCCTTTCCTGCCCCCAAGTCCCTCTTCTGCTGTAATCTGATTACCTTTTATTTCTGACTGCAACAGATTGATCTTTTAAAAATGCATGAAATCTAAATGTTGGACTTGGTTAATGACGAGTTTCAAGTATGAGGGCAGCATTTTTTTTCTTTAAATGTGCATTGGTGTAATGGTTTGATTAAATGTGTCCCCCTTTCTTCCCCATAACAGAGTCTTTGGAACAAGCAATGAAGAAAGGTAATTTCCTGGGATGGAAATAAAACAACCATTTTGATGCTTTTAAAGTTAAAATAGGGTCCAGGAAAGGAGCTTTCTGCCAGACACGAAAGACCATTTTTTTTTATTCATTATAGTCCTAAATTAAATAATGAAGACCACAAGGAATACAGACAGAGAGGCGTTTTAAAAAATGTAGCAATGTTGCTAAATGTATTGTCGAAGGCTTTCACGGCCGGAGAACGATGGTTGTTGTGGGTTTTCCGGGCTGTATTGCCGTGGTCTTGGCATTGTAGTTCCTGACGTTTCGCCAGCAGCTGTGGCTGGCATCTTCAGAGGTGTAGCACCAAAAGACAGAGATCTTTTGGTGACACTGAGAGATCTCTGTCTTTTGGTGCTACACCTCTGAAGATGCCAGCCACAGCTGCTGGCGAAACGTCAGGAACTACAATGCCAAGACCACGGCAATACAGCCCGGAAAACCCACAACAACCAATGTTGCTAAATGTTTGACAGTCTGACTAAATTTGTTTCTCTTTTCTTCACATAACAGAGTTTTTGGAGGAAGCATCAAACAAAGGTAATTTCCTGGCACTGAATGAGAAGGCAGAAGTTGATAGATGATAGTGCTTTAGACAAAATCAAGGAAGGGGCCACTTTGCCAGGTCTTAGAAACAGTATCTGAGGAACATCCACTGATTTTATATATGCAGTTGCCTTATACTGAATCAAATCAGTCTGTGTTTTGGCTTCCCACGTCATCATCGTAGTAGTAATGCACTTATATACCACTCTTCTAGACAGATTAACGCCCCACTCAGAATGGTAAATAAAGTCACAATACAGCTGGAGAGCTGGCACTGAGAGGAGTGGCTTACCCAAGGCCACCTGCAGAGTTCATGGCAGTCATGGGAGTCGAACCAGCAGAGTGTTGATTTGCAGTCCAACCACTTATGCTACAGCAGTTCATTAAATGAACATCTCCCATCAGAGCTTCAAAGGGAGGAGATGAACATACAGATACATATGAAGAGGCATGAAACGTTACCTAATATTGTTCAATAGGGCTTGATAGGTACAGCTTGACACCCCTGGCCTGGACTTTTGAGCCAAGGTCCAGCCATGAGCACTTGAATAAATGAAGGTGCCTTATACTGAATCAGACAACTGGTCTATCACGCGTACTCAGACTGGCAGCAGCTTTCTGCGGTCTCACGTAAAGGTATTTTGCATTAACTATGACCTGATATGTTTAACTAGAGTTGCTTGGGATTAAATCTGGGATGTTGTGCGTGAAAAGCAGAAGCTGTAGAACCGAGAGCCAAAACAGGCGAGATGCTTGATGCATGGAGGACATGCATGTAGTGAGAAAGAACCTCTGCCAGGAAGAAGAAGGAGAGAATCCCTCTTCTCCCTGGACATGCATGTAGTGAGAAAGAACCTCTGCCACGAAGAAGAAGGAGAGAATCCCTTTTCTCCCTGGCAGAGGTTCTTTCTCTAGGCATCTCGTCTAGTCCGCTCAGCTCCTTCTTGCTGCTGCCAGTGCACTCCCCTTGCTCTCCTAAAAGCACTCCACAGCCTGAGGGAGCTGAGCATGCTGGGGGCAGTGAGAGGGACAAGGAGCCAATCACTGCTGCCAGCTCCCTCTGACTGCCACCAATGCAATTGGCTCCCTCTTGCTGCCGCCAGCATGCTCAGCTCTCTCTGGCCGCAGAGTGCTTTTAGAGGAGAAGAGAAACTCTGCCGGGGAGAAGAGGGATTCTCTCTCTCTTCTCCCTGGCAGAGGTTCTTTCTCACTATACTTCCCGTGCAACCTTGTGGGAAACTAATGCATGTCCTCCACACGTCAAGCGTCTCATCTGTTTTGGCTCTGAGCCATGGCCCACCCAAATTTAAATGAACTGCTGATCGTAATGAGGATTTTGTATGAAAGGTTTTGTTTTGTTTTTAATGAAATCAAGCGCTGCTCTCCCCCTTTTTAAAAATCTTACTTTAACATTTTCACTCCTTTATCCCCATAACAGGCTCTCCAGAGGAAGCCCAGAACAAAGGTAACAATTTACACAACCAAAATAGAACTTTGGATGGGGCTAGAGAATCTACAGTGGAGCTTCCTTCGTGTATTCGACCAGTTCGCATTAAGCAGAATCCCTGTTTACTTATTTGTTTTAAACATTTGTATGCTGCCTCTTCAGAGACCTGGGTGTTTTTCAGACAGGGACAGGCTTGTATAGTTTCGGTGTTGCTGCTGCAGGTGCTGAGGCAGCTTACTGGCAATGGAGCTTCCTCATGTCAGGCTTCCCCATAGTTTTCCTGTCCCAAGTGCCCATCTTCCTTGCCCTGGGGAAGGTTGGCCAAGTCTCCTGCTACAGCAGCTAGGGTTTCCGATCCCCAGGTGGGCCTAGAGATCTTCCAAAATTACAACTGATCTCCAGACTACTCAGATCAGTTCTCCCCTCCCATTGGCTACTTTAGAAGGTAAAAACTCTGGCATTGTATCACATTGAGGTCCCGGCCTTCCCCGAGCCCTGCCCTCCCCAGGCCGTGGCCCTTTTTGGGGGGTCAGCAAACACCTTTGGAAAGATGTCACAACTAACTGACTGTTCCTGAGCCAGTAAAGGTTCAGATTTAAAAGTCAGAAAATGTTGAAATACCTGAAACAATTCGGAAGCAGCTGACGCAATGGTCGAACGAAGAGCAATCTTGCCAAAGTCTTCAAGGAGCTTCACATTCCAAGCTCCCTCTGCAGCCTCAACAGAGCCTGTGTTGGGAATTCTAAAATCCCCCAGAGCGTTTTGGAATTCAGAAGGAGCCACAAGCCTTTGTGGGCAGACCATTTTAATGGGGCCCCCTTTTTGGAAGCTATTGGGACCATATTCACCCTTTTCTAGGTTATGGTCAGACCACAGTCCAGGTAGAAACTCCAGTCTCAAAAGCAGAAAGCCCCTAGTGCATGAGTGGAAGAGACATATAGGCAAGTTTTCTTGGCAAAGATGTATTGTCGAAGGCTTTCACGGCCGGAGAACGATGGTTGTTGGGGGTTTTCCGGGCTGTATTGCCGTGGTCTTGGCATTGTAGTTCCTGACGTTTCGCCAGCAGCTGTGGCTGGCATCTTCAGAGGTGTAGCACCAAAAGATAGAGATCTCTCAGTGTCACAGTGTGGAAAAGATGTAGGTCATTTGTATCTACTCAGGAGGGGTGGGGTTGAGCTGAGTCATTCTGTAAGAGTTTCCCAGGGTGTGGAATGCTAATGGCGGGAGGCTTCACTGCATCCTGAGGAGGTTCTTTTGCATATGGATTGGTGCTTGATGTGCTAATCTTCTCTGCAGGGCTATTGTCGGGGATAGAATGTTTTGTTAGCCTGGTGTTTTTCAGAACTGGAAACCATGCTCTGTTCATTCTTAAGGTTTCTTCTTTCCTGTTGAAGTTTTGCTTATGCTTGTGAATTTCAATGGCTTCCCTGTGCAGTCTGACAAAGTAGTTGGAAGTGTTGTCCAGTATTTTGGTGTCCTGGAATAAGATACTGTGCCCTGTTTGAGTTAGGCTATGTTCAGCCACTGCTGATTTTTCAGGTTGTCCAAGTCTGCAGTGTCTTTCATGTTCTTTTATTCTTGTCTGGATGCTACGCTTTGTGGTCCCAAAGTAAACTTGTCCACAGCTGCAGGGTATACGGTATACTCCTGCAGAGGTGAGGGGGTCTCTGCTGTCTTTTGCTGATCGTAGCATCTGTTGTATTTTTCGGGTGGGTCTGAATACTGCTTGAAGGTTATGCTTTTTCATAAGCTTTCCCATCTGATCAGTAATTCCTTTGATATATGGCAAAAACACTTTTCCTGTGGGAGACTGTTTTTCTTTGGTTGTTTGATTCATCCTGGGTTTGATTGCTCTTCGGATTTCATTTCTGGAGTAGCCATTTGCCTGAAGTGCGTGGTTTAGATGATTAATTTCCTCATTGAGAAAGCGCGGCTCACATATCCGTCTTGCACGATCCACTAATGTTTTCATTATGCCTCTTTTCTGTCGGGGGTGGTGATTGGAGTTTTTGTGTAAGTACCGATCAGTGTGAGTTGGTTTCCTGTAGACCTTGTGACCTAACTGAAAGTTTGCTTTGCGGATGACCAAGGTATCCAGGAATGAGAGTTTTCCCTCACTTTCTTTCTCCATTGTGAATTGTATGTTCAGGTGGATGTTGTTGAGATGATTCAAAAACTCCATCAATTCTTCCTCCCCATGGCTCCAAATGATGAATGTATCATCCACAAACCGAATGTATCATCCACAAACCGGAACCATACACTGGGTTTGTGGGGTGGGCAAACTTTTTATGGGGTGGTTTGCCATTGCCTTCCCCAGTCATCTACACTTTACCCCAGGAAACTGGGTACTCATTTTACCCACCTCGGAAGGATTGAACCAGCTACCTGAACCCGGCTTCTGTCAGGAGTGAACTCAGGTCGTGAGCAGAGCTTGGGCTGCAGTATTGCAGCTTACCATTCTGCACCACAGTGCTCTGAGAGCCAAGCTACAAGTGACGCCTGACCCAGGTTGGACACTTGTCAGCTTCCCTCAAGTTTTGATGGGAAATGTAGGCGTCCTGGTTTTACAGCTTGGCTCTCCATTACAGCTGCAAGACCAGGACGCCTACATTTCCCATCAAAACTTGAGGGAAGCTGACAAGTGTCCAACCTGTGTCAGGCGTCACTTGTAGCTTGGCTCTTAGATTCAGATAAAACCTGGAGAAAGGAAAGATTTTCATGAATTGCTTTTCTCAGCTTTTGATACTGATAATTGCTCACTATCCAGCTTCTTTTATTCCCTTCTCTCTCTTTCCTGCAGTAAACATTACTCTGGATCCAAACACAGCACATCCTCGCCTCATTCTGTCTTCAGATCTAAAGAGTGTGAGAAGGGAAAACATCATGCAGTACCGGCCTAACAATCCAGAAAGATTTGATTGGGAGTTTTGTGTGCTTGGCCGTGAGAGATTCACTTCAGGGAGACACTGGTGGGATGTGGAAGTAGAAAAGCAGGCTGTATGGGCCTTAGGGGTTGCCAGAGAGTCTGTCAGGAGAAAGGGACGTGTTGCTTTTAGTCCTGATGAGGGGATCTGGGCTATAGGGAAGCCGTTTGGGGAACAATTCTCGCCTTATCTACTCTTGGCTTTTTCTTCCCCTGCATTTACCCCTTGTATCTTAAAACGTGAGCCTCGGAAGATCCAGGTGTTCCTGGACTACGAACAAGATTGTGTGAAATTTTTTGATGATTCCAGCCGCCTGATTTTCATTTTCCATTCAGCCTCATTCTCAGGGGAGAAGATCTGCCCCTATTTCTGTTTGGGGAAGTGGGGAGTCAGACTGGCCTGCTAAACACGGAAGAGAATTCCTCCCCCTTTCCTTGTTCAGATGCTCTAGAACTTTCACTGCAAAAGTGCTGAATCCACACACCCGCGGAGCATCCCAGAGTTGCGCTAAATGTTCGCTAAACACCCGGAAGTGTAGCATCTTTCTAGTGCAATTCTAGCGAATTGCGCTAGAAAGACGCTACACTTCCGGGTGTTTAGCGAACATTTAGCGCAACGGCGGGACGCTCTGCGGGTGTGTGGATTCAGCCAGCATGAGAGCTAGGAAAGGGGCTGAGGTTTTTATGGTTTTCAGGCAACACCTCCAGTTCTGGAAAATCTTGTTTAGCCTAGCAAGAGGGGCAGGGCCCAGACAGTATTTCTCTGGGGCCTGTACAAGCTTGTTTAACATGCTGTCCTGGATGATTCTGGTCAAGCCTGGTCTATATACAGGTCTGTACATAAGAAGACCTAAGGGTCTAGTTATGCTTTTCTGTATCAGATCATTAATCTCCTGGTAAGAGGTTGACCCTCACAACTAGGGCTACCAAGTCCCCTGGTGGGGGTGGGGGATTCCTCACCCCCTGTCCTCTGCTGCCACTTACTTGCCCCAGGGAATGGGCGTGGGAGGCAAAAAACAGAGGCAGGCAGGCTCCCACATCGATAGGGCTCACTTGCCTAATTAATTATCTTGATTTCAAAACACTACTATAAATTGGTTTCAATATTTTCAATTATGTAGATTTATTGAGACAAAACAGCTGGCAAATTAATTCAAGTTTGACAAAATTTGAAGATATTGCATAGAATAAGAGAATACAGAAGGGACTTATCTCAGCCATAATGGCTGCTTGGTGCCAGTTTCAGATAAATTGAAATGTAATTTTGCAAAGAAATGAGAACAGGTGATAGGTAATTACTGAGAAAGAACGGCAAATTATTTTCTCTCCTTTTGGTGCAAAAACGATGAGTGTGATGGAGATAATTGGTATTTATGTCAACATAAATAAGATATACCACATAAACCAGTATGTATGTTGGAGATGTGTTAAAAAGAAGGCAGATCTTATACATATGTTTTAGCATTGTCCAATGGTTAAAACATTTTGGTCTAAGATTCTCATAGAAATTTATCACATTTATAGGGATTATTATCTCTTTAGATCCCAACGTAGTATTATTGGGACTAGTTAATGCATTAGGATAATACTTGACATGTTTACAGCTGCAAAATTGCTACTAGCAAAAAACTGGAAAACTAGTAAACATCTTACAATTAAATTTTGGATTCCAAAAGTCTGGGCTATTGCAAAATTATCAAAATTGTCAGAACTTATTCAATAACGAGACGGTCCTATTAAAAAACTTTATTTTTCTGATAGCTAGAAATCTTTTTTTTAATGTTGATGTAATAAATTAAATATACCTTTAGCTTTGTATAATTGTGCCTAAATTTTACAGTAGATAGAATAATGCAAATTAGAAAATTAAGACTTGAGTGTGAATTAACTGTTACATCAATACGCTTTAAAATGTATATACTTATGACTTATAATCAAACTTGCTAGTATTAAATTGTAATTGTTTTTCTTTTTGTTGAGAAGAATTGGTTCAAAATGAAAAAAAGTGCTCTGGTAATGAAATTTGGCAATGCCCTGTAAATTCTTTAAAAATTTCAGTATTGTCTTAAAATATATAAAATCTGTGTTAATTCATTCTTGACTGTAGGAGTGGGGACTAAGCACACAATCTTGGACCCTACTTTCAACACACCTCATTTCTCAATATCATCATCAAGATATCTAATTCTCAACCTGATCAAATCTGAGGGTACTTAAATATGAAGATTGGAGCCGTGAACGGGCAAGACAGATAGTTCTACATACCTGAAAAATGCCCCAGATTTGCAGAAAAATCCAACATCTGAAATAAACACACACACACACTCTACAATTGGGGATTTAAACACCCCAGAATAATGGAAGCAGTGCCTGTAGGTTTAAGAATCTTATGCCCACAGTAGCCATTGCTAGGCAACCACATAGTACTGCCAGTAGGGCTGTCAGATCTCCTTGGCAACCAGTGGGAGATTTGGAGGGTGTGTGTGCAATGTTTACCTTGGTAATCTTCTTGCACATGACTCTGTACCCCACTGTCATGATGCCACTTTCAGAAGTGACATAATCACATGAGGAGGTGGAAGCAAGCATGTGCTTTGCACTAGGACCAAATCCTTAAGAAACGGCCCCAAACTGGCCCTGTTGTGAAGCATGCACATGTTCTTGCCCCTTACACTACGATGGAAGTGACATCAACTTGGAAGCATGGAGGTGAGTGCACCCATTTGTCTGGACTGCCCGCCAGTGGCAGGCAACTACCAGGTGACTCGCTTCCTCCTGCCGATCCTCAGCAATTGGCAGGCAAAGGAGCAAACTGTGGGGAGTTTGCCCCCCACTGGCAGGCTCCTAGCAATCCTGCTTCCCAGTATTTGTTTCTGTCAGAAAAAGGCAGAGGAGGTGGGGACAGGGCTTTTCCAGGGCTGTTTTTGGCCTTTGGGGGAGGAGGTAGGAGCAAACTAAGAGTGAAAAATGGCCCTAAAAATGGGCCCCATCCCCCCCAAAGAGGGGTGAGTGGAAGAGGCAGTCTGCCCCCCCCACCTCCCCCTAATTGGCCAGGTGTCATCTCTCTCACCTGGGATGGGACTTGGGTAGGCTAGGCACCACCTCTCTTGCCTCAGTCTGGGCCAGGTGCCACCTCCTGTGCCTCAGGCAGGACTGGGTTAGGTGCCTCACCTCCCTTGGGGCTTGGGCACAGCCTCTCCTACACTATGCAGAGCTCAGGCAGGCCGTACACAACCTTTCTGCTTACAGTGCCATCCTGTCTGGGCGGGGGGGTGGTGTTGAGGGAAGCATCGTGATGCACATAAGGGCCAATCCACCCCTGGAAGATGAATCATGGCCAGGCCTGGCAGCAATGAGCACATTTGTTCTACTTTCCTCCTGGCTCCCATCCTAACAGATGAAATCCTCCAAACTAATGAAGGAACGGTCATGGCAACGGAAAGGATAAAAAGGGCCACTGGACATGAGCAGCCTGATTGGTTGTTCCCATAAAGGACTTGTGCCAACATTCCGACATGCACAGAGTGCTGATAAGACTTTAGCTTTCTCATGCCTATTTTGCACCCTGTGTCACTGCTATTAATGCACGAGAGAGAAAACAGCAGAGATGCTGAAAAGATGCATTGGCCGTTGGAGGTTTTATATTTGAAGCTACCTTATACTGGTCTGTCTAGCTCAGTATTCTCTGATTAGCAGCAGCTCTCCAAGTCTCAGGCAAGAAAATCTTTGCCAACACCTGTTACCTCAGACTTCTTACCACCCTCCCTTGACCCCAAGCGTTTATTAAAATTTAATGTCAAGGCTATGGTTTGTTTACTGGGGCTGCAGTCCTATGCACACTTACTTGAGAAAAAGCACCGTGTACACACACAAACACAAACACACACACGAAGCTGCTTTATATTGAGTCAGACCATAGATCCATCAAGGTCAGTGTTGTCAACTCAGACTGGCAGCTGCTCTCCAGAGCCACAGGTGGAGATCTTTCACATTATACCTGATCCTTTTTTTAAATTGGTGATGCTGGGGATTGAACTTGAGACCTTCTGCATGCCAAGCAAATACTCTACTAGTGAATCATAGGCCCTCTCCACCTTGTCTGAGCAGATATGTCTAGAATTGTGGAGTAACTCGTTATGCATAGAAAACATTGAGATATAAGCCACCGCAGAGAAAGTTAACATAGCAGGTGGAGAACTAGGGACAGCTCATTCCCGGTCAGGAAACTCCCAGGGTCGTATCTGGATTGACCCTTTGGATGATCTTGGTGAACTGACTACACACAATTTACACACAATATGTGTGTATCGCCAAAAGTGGATGTACACAAACTAAGTAAAATATAGTTTAGCTCTCACATGAACTCCCCCCCCCCACACACACTCAGGGCCAAACTACAAGTGACGAATGACACAGGTTGCACACTTGTCAGCTTCTCTCAAGTTTTGATGGGAAATGTAGGCAGCTTGGCAGAATGTTGGACAAGTGACAGTTGAAAAGTCCATTGGACAGCAGTCAGAGAGCCAAGCTGCAAGACCAGGACACCTACATTTCCCATCAAAACTTGAGGGAAGCTGACAAGTGTCCAACTAGTATCAGGCGTCACTTGTAGTTTGGCCCTCAGAGACAAAGTTACTTGGAGGGCAATTCTGAGCAGAATTACACCCTTTTAAGTCCTTTGAAAGGTGTAACTGTTTAGGTTTACATGCTGTTCACAAATTTCAGCGAACACATACAATTTGTGTAGTAGCCAGACTGACAGACTAAGATCTGAGCGACCCAGATTGAAATTCCTACTCTGCCATGAATCTCACCAGGTGACCTTGGGCCAGGAACACATTCTCAACCTCGGCCGTTTCCACACGGCTTACCTGCTTGCGTTATGTCCTAGCAGATCATGCAAAAAATGCGGAAGATTGCGTTTTTTCACGCGAGATTTGCACGACGTCACGTGACATCACGCAAATCTCGCACGAAAAAACGCGATCTTCCGTGGTTTTTGCGCGATCTGCCGGGACATAACGCAAGCAGGTAAGCCATGTGGAAACGGCCCTCATCTACCTCACAGGTAAGCCATGTGGGAACGGCCCTCATCTACCTCACAGTGTTGTTGTGCACAGTGTTGTTGTGCAGATAAAATGAGGAGAGCAGAATTTTGTAAGCCATATTGGGCCCCTGTTGGAGTGAAAGGAGGTATACAAATGAAGCAAAATAAATAAACAAAATTATACATGCATTGAGTAATTCTCATACATTGTGACTGAAACCTTACACTTATCTAGGTAGTGATCCCTGGTTTCAAATGTAAAGTGAACGCACCTTGGCTTTCTTACAGATATACCTCCGGGCAGGTTCCACATGTGTTCATTGTAAGATATGAACAGGGCTTCTAAATAACATTTTTGGCAGTGTGCCTCTTTAACTTGACGTCTTTTACCTTGCTCTTGAGTTCAGCTCAGATCCTCCCGCTTTCTCCTCCTGGCTGAGGCAGCTCCAAGACAGGAAACTGGCCAACAGCCCACCCTTGTTTTCAGGGAAAACGAAAGCAGGGGATGCCTGTTACTGTTTCCCGCTGGCGGCCATGGCAGCAGCTGGGGATCTCGTCCAGGAGTTCTGCGAGGAAACGACCTGCCCCATCTGCCTGGAGTACTTCAAAGACCCGGTGATGGTGGTCGAGTGCGGGCACAATTTCTGCCGAGCCTGCATCACTCAGTACTGGGGGGACCCCGAGCGAGCTCCTTCCTGTCCTCAGTGCAGAGAGACTTCTCCGCGCAGGAACATTAGGCCAAATCGGCAGCTGGCCACTGTCGTCGAACTTGTTAAGAAACTCGAGGAGGGGAAAGGAGCGAAGCAGAAGAGGGGAGTGTGCGAAACTCACGAGGAGCCGCTGAAGCTCTTCTGCAAGGACGACGAAGCCCTCATCTGCTTGGTGTGCGACCGAGCCAAGGAGCACCGGCAGCATAATGTCGTTCCGGTGGCAGAGGCTTTCCAAGAATACCAGGTAGCAAATGGCCACCGTGGAAAGGGGTGGGAAATGGGGAAAGCAAGATTCGGGTCCAGTACCACCTTAAAGACCAACTAGATTGCCAGGGTATGAGGTTTCGAGAACTACAGCTCTCTTGGTTTTGTTGCTCCCTCCCATAGGTTCTGATTTCACAACAGTGCCTGGCCTGCCGCCTCAAAAGAATTCTTCTGCAAGCTGGACCACACATCTCAGAACTGAGGCCTTTCTGGTTGGCCACTGTGAGAAACGGGGGCCTGGGTTGCCAGCCTCCAGGTGGTGGCTGGAGATCTCCAGGAATTACAACTGATCTGCTGACAGATATCAGTTCCCCTAGAGAAAATGGTTGCTTTGGAGGATGGACTCTATGGCATTAAACCCTGCTTAACTGCCTCCCCTCCCTAAACCCCACCTTCTCCAGTCTCCAACCCCCAAATCTCCAGGAATTTCCCAACCAGGAGCTGGCAACCTAGAATTCCAGCAGATCTTTCTTATATCCTTTTCATCAATAAGGTTACCTAACTAGATGAGATGCCTTAACTAAAATAATTCCCAAGAGGGTAATGGAATGAGGCAATTGTGACAAGAGAGATTTTTTTAGGCGAAAGAGGGCAGTATTGGACACAACGGTGAAAGGAGAGTGAAAGAGGCCGTTAAAATCAAAATGGACAATATGGCCAGATTCCTAGCAACAAGGTATTGAGATATTGGGGCTGGATTGGAACTGACATGCAGTGAGCTTTCAGTTGCTTGAAAAGGTATTCTGTATATTGGGAGAGCAGATTGTCTCGGTTGGTTGGTTTGTTTACTGATTTCATATATAGGCCTCTACCTTTTCTGCCAAACCGTCAACCATTTTTAATTATTTTGAATGGGCTCTTTGGATGCAGGATACTTACATGCAAGAAATGTAAGGCACATCACTGACTCTTCCACCAGAGGAATCAACAGTGCTTTGCCAGCTCAGAGGTTGAAAGGCTGCCATTGAAAATCAGAAACATTGCTCTAAATCAGATCTTTAACAACTTAAAATTGATAAGGAAAACACTGGAATGCACCAATTTGGTCCCTCTCTACATGTTCAGCCTCCTTACGGGAGGGGGCATTTTTTGTTGGGACATTTGTGTATGGATAGGGGCAGGCTGAAGCATTTTCTCCTCTCAAGCTATAGTCACAATCTGAATTGGGGCTCTGTACACTTCAGAATTCAGTTCAGTTCCCACAAGGAAGTCACAGCTGTCATTTGACAGCAAGTCCATCATGGTGGTAACAAATGTAAAATCTCATTCAGACCTTGGTAAAAGGCATCATAATGTGGCTAGTGTGGAAACAGCTTTTCTTTTTTTAAAAAAATCGGCTACAGCTCTTATAGACTGTGTACCTACACTTGTAAGAACATTTTCTCTGTAAGCATCTCTTTTCCCATGAAGTGTGACCCTTAAGAAATTTCTGTCAGATTTCTGTACTTCTCCGTACTCCCACAGTCTACATTTGAATATGTATCAGTTATGCTGATCTCCTCCCAAACAATAGCTGTTTGTGTTTGTGTAGGAAAGAATCAAGGCACAGTGGAAATCTCTGAAGAAAGAGAGAGACCATCTTGTGAACTGGAAACTAGTCAATGAGCAGAAAATCCTTAAATGTCTGGTAGGTGTTTCTTATTGTGTTTGGTAGACTCCTTGATTGCTCAGGCAACAGATATCTCAGAGAATGACAGAAGGTTGAGGTGTTTTGTGGTGTCTAGGAATAGGTTCAGATGTACACATAAATGACCGGATTATTGAAACATCAAGGAATGATTTTGTGAGTTTCTCCGTCAGCAGGGGGCGCCGCGTCCGTCGGGTCCGTTGTGGCGGGGGTGCGGTCAGCGCAGCCGGCGGGTCCGGGGGGGTTTCCCCGCTGCTACCTAGGCCGGGCAGGCGGCCTGTCTGCTGGCTCCAGGGGTCTCAGCTTCCCTTTTGATTGGCCTCAGATGGCCCCAGGGCTGTTAAACCGTGTCTGGCAACAGGTAAGCACAGCCTCTGGGCCCAGGGATGGTCCTTCCCTCAGGACAGCCTCCCTGTTTCTCCTCTCTGGCCAGGGAGCCTCTGACCCCTTTTATCCCCTCCCTCGCTAGGGGCAGCCCCGCCCCGCTCCCCAATTGCCAGCGCCCCAGGTGAGGCTCATTATCTGTCCCAATGCCGGCAGCAACACCTGCCTCCAACCTTTCCGGGGTGGGAAGCCTGGTGCTCCTTCCTCCCGCCTCCCAGCTGCCATTGGGCGCCCTTCCCCCGTCTCCCTGGTGGGCGGGCGGGCCGGCCTATCGCCTGCCGACGCCGGGGCCGGTTCCCACCCCCTCGCTGCCTCGCGGCCCCGGGCGAGGCTCGGCCTCGCAAGCGCGGGCCTCGCGGCTGCGCCGCCTCGCCTCTGCCGTCGTCGCCGCCACCGCATTGGGGCCGTCTGCCCTGGCGGCGTCCGCTCCGGCGGCCGCCCAGCCTGCCGGTTTGCTTCCCCCAGGGCGCTTCCTCCCGCCCGGGTTGCTGCCGCCGCCGCCTCCGCCGCGGCGCCGCGACAGCGCTTCGCCCGGCCGCCGGGCCGGCTGCCGCGGCCGCGCCCGTCCGCCGCCGCGCCTGCCCCGGCTAGGTGAGTTGTGGGGCCCCTGGAGCCGGGGGGGGCGGCGGCGAGGAGGGAGGGGAGGCTCATCCCCGGACACGCCCTCCCCCTTTCGCTCCCAGATGCAGGTGGGTCTTCCTCGTGCATTCTTGACAGGAAGTCGGCGTTCCGGTGCAGGTGCCCTGGTCGGTGTCTCGTCACAAAACTGAAAGGTAAGAGCGACATATACCATCTAAGTATGCGGGCATTGTGGTCCTTCATCCGCGCCATCCACAAGAGGGGGGCATGGTCCGTAACCAGGGTGAAGGGGTTATTGGTGAGGTAATACTGGAGGGCCCCCACCGCCCACTTGACGGCCAAGGCCTCCTTCTCCACCGTGGCATACTGCCGCTCGGCCTTCTGCAACTTGCGACTTAGGAAGAGGACTGGCCGCTCCACCCCGTCGATTTCCTGAGAGAGCACGGCTCCGAGCCCCGTGTCTGAGGCATCAGTGTGGACGACGAAAGGCTCATTGAAGTTGGGATTGTGGAGGACCGGGGCGTTGGACAGGGCCCCCCAGAGCGCCCGGAAGGCCTCATCGGCCGTTGCCGTCCAGGGGAGCTTGGTAGGCAGTCCTTTCCGGAGATCTGTCAGGGGGCTGGCCCGGGATGCGAAGTTCGGGATGAACTTGCTGTAATATCCGACCAATCCCAGGAAGCGTCGGAGCTGCTTCTTGGTGGTCGGACGGGGACAGTCCTCCAGCGTGGCCACCTTCTCGGGGACCGGTCTCAGCACGCCACGGCCAACTATGAATCCCAGGTATTTGACCTCCTGGAAGCCCACCCGGCTCTTCTGCGGGTTTGCCCGTAGGCCGGCAGCGTCCAGGGCTTGCAGAACCCGGCGAAGGTGTTGCATGTGGGAGGGCCAGTCGGGGCTGAAGACGAGAATATCGTCGATGTAGGCGGCGGTAAACCCCTGGCACTGGGCTAATGCCGTGTCCACCAGCCGCTGGAAGGTGGCGGCCGCCCCATGTAGCCCGAAGGGCATCATGCGAAATTGGAACAGCCCCTGGGGCGTGGCGAAGGCTGTCTTCTCCTTGTCACCTTCCACCATGGGCACTTGCCAATAGCCCTTCGTCAGATCCAGGGCTGTCAGATATCGGGCGGTGCCCAGTTGGTCGATGAGGGTTTCCGCCCGCGGCATGGGGTAGGCATCAAACTGCGCGATGCGGTTGACCTCCCGGAAGTCAATGCAGAAGCGGACGGATCCGTCGGGCTTCGGCACTAGCACCACAGGGCTCCTCCATGGGCTGCGGGAGGGCTCGATAACCCCGAGCTGGAGCATGTCAGCTACCTCGCGGTCTACTTCATCCCACTGCTTCCGGGGCAAGGGCCGCCAGGGTGCCCGGACCACCCGCCCCGGCGGGGTAGGTATGGCGTGGGTCACAGTCGTGGTGCATCCCGGGATCCGCGAGAAGCTGTGGGGGAAGTCCCTCAGCAATTGTTCCACCTGCTCACGCTGTTCCGGGAGGAGCGCCGGGTCTAGCGTGGGGGCCTCCGGGGGGCCCCCCCGGGGGGTCCAGGGCAGGTTTCCATCGGCGGGCTCCAGGGGGTCGGCGGCGAGTTGACACGCCTGCGGCTCCCGCTCCCGCCACGCCTTGATGTCATTGACGTGCAGCCTCTTGGCTTGTCGCCGCGAGGGGCCCCACTGGACCAGATACGTCAGAGGGCCCAGCACCCGAGTGATTGTAAAGGGGCCCCTCCAGGGGTCCCCGACTTGTTGCGGGCCAAAGACTCGCCGGTTGACCAGGACCTTGTCGCCTTCCTGGAAGGTGCGTAGCCGGGCTCCCTTGTCATAGCGTTCTTTTTGGGCCTCCTGGGCCTCAGCCAGATTGCGTTGAGCCGTCTCCCGGGCGAGCTGGAGGCGTTCCTTCAACTCCCGCACGTAGTCCGGAGCCGCTGTTGCGGGGTCGTCTCGGGGGGTCGCCCATTGCTCTTCGACCACCCCCAAGATGCCTCGTGGCCGCCGGCCGTACAACAGCTCGAAGGGGGCGTAGCCGGTGGATGCCTGAGGGGTTTCCCGCAGGGCGAAGAGGAGGGGATCGACCAGAAGGTCCCATTGGTTTGGCTTGTCCCGTGCCAGCTTCCGCAACATGGCTTTGATGGTCTGGTTGAGGCGCTCCACCAGGCCGTCGGTCTGCGGGTGATAGATGGACGTAAAGATCTGGCGGATGCCTAGGGTTGAGCAGAGCTGTCGTGTCAAGGAGGCCGTGAAGGGTGTCCCACAGTCGGTGAGGATTTCCCGGGGCAACCCCACGTGGGCGAAGAACCGCATCAGTGCTCTAGCGACGCCGGCCGCCTGCATGGACCGCAGGGGAATCGCCTCGGGATAGCGGGTGGCGTAGTCGACCAAGACCAGTAGGAACCGGCAGCCGCGGGCCGTACGTGGCAGTGGTCCCACGAAGTCCATGGCCAGGCGGTCGAAGGGGGTCTGTACGAGCGGCAGGGGCATCAGTGGGGCTTTGGGGGCCGATCGGGTGGAGGCTCGCTGGCACACTGGGCAGGAGCGGCAGAAGGCCTTGACGTCAGCAGCCACGGACGGCCAGAAGAAGTGGGCCAGGACCCGGGCCAACGTATTATTGGCCCCCTGATGGCCGGCCCAGGCGTGGTCGTGGGCGTAGGAGAGGACGGAGGCCCGGAAGGCCTGCGGGACCAGCAACTGCCGGGTCTCAACCCCCCGACTGGCAGTCAGCCTGTACCAGAGGCCCATTTCCTTGACAATTCGGGGGTAGCGGCCAGCCCTCCGCCCGTCCCGGATGCACCCCTCACTTACCGCCACGGCGTCCCGGAGGGACTCGAGGGTAACATCAGTCGCCTGGGCCTCCCGGAAGGCGGGATCAGCACCCCAGGAGGGTGGCGAGGGATCGTCAGGCGATGCCGAGGTCCCGGCACGGGGCTCGGGGTCAGTGGTGGCGGGGAGGGCCTCCGCTGGCGAGGTCTGCAACCGCACCTCCAGGCCTGGCGCATCTCGGCCCAGCAGCACCGGGTAGGGGAGCGCGGGCACTCGGGCGAGCTCCAACTCCCACTCCTGTCCTTGGTATCGCACCGGAACTCTCACCACCGGGTACTCTTCTGCGTGTCCGTGGAGGCACGCGACGGACGTGCGCCGCACGACGGGCAGGCCCTCGGGCAAGAGCCTGGTCCGTATCATTGAGACGGAACTGCCGCTATCTAGGAGTGCCGACAGCCGCCGGCCCGCAATTTCGACGATGACCAGTAGGGGCGGGGGCCGGACCGCGCGGGTGGCCAGTGGTAGGGCTTCCTCCCACCCTGCATCGCACTCCATTAGGGGGCAGTCCCTCATCAGGTGGCCCCGCTGTCCGCAGCGAAAGCAGGGCCCTCGGTCGGCAGTGCTGGCAGGGGCCGGGCCGCTGGGGGCCTTCACGTTGGGTGGTGGTGGTCGCGGCCAGCGGGGCGGGATTCCGCTGCTGCTAGGTTTGGCCCCGGTGGGGGGAAGGGCAGCGGAATCAGCCCCCAGGGGTCCACGGGGCCCTACCCGGGCCCTCCCTGGGGGTCAGCCGTCGCGCCCCGGTGTAGCTCCGTCCTTGTTGGGCTCCCTTGGCTCTGCCGCCATGAAGTTTTCCAGCAGGGCCGTGGCCTCCTTGAGATCGGCCGGCTTGCTACAGGCCACCCAGTATCGTGCCTTGGCTGGCAGAACGTTCAGGAGCTGCTCCAGGACGACCTGATCCGTGATGGCCTTTTCGCCCGGCGTCTCTGGCTTGAGCCATCGGTAGGCCAGGTCCCGGAGGGTGGTTACGAACCCCCGCGGCCGATCACCCTTGTTATAGCTCAGGGCCCGGAACCTCTGGCGGTACGTGTCGGGGGTGATGGCGTAGCGGTCCAGAATGGCCTCTTTCAGCCTCGCGTAGTCGGCCGCCTCCTCCTTTGGGAGGGCCTTGAGCGCGGCCTGCGCTTCCCCGGTCAGGTAGGGTCCGAGAATGAAGGCCCACTGGGCGGGCGGCCACTGGGCAGCCTCCGCGGTGCGCTCAAAGGTTTCCAGGAACGCGTCCACATCATCCTCTGGTCCCAGCTTGGTGAGTTGGAACGGGGCGGCCCTGTGGGGGCCCCCCGGGCCAGCCGGGGCTCCGGTGCCGCCTTGGGCGTCCCTTAAGGTGCGGCAGACATCCCGGAGGAGGGCTGCCTGGGCGTCGCGCTGTTGGGCCACGATGTCTTGCAGAATCCGCCCCTGCTGCTCCGTCTGCTGCGAGGTTATGTCGCGCAACAGGCGCCCCTGTTGCTCGGCCATCCACTGCCCGAACTGGGCAAAGTCAAACAAGCCGCTGGGGTTGGCAGGCGCTGCCCCTCCGCCTCCTCCTCCCTGGTCCATAGCTGTCGTGGGTGTAGGCGGTGTGGTGGTGGGTCCTGGAAACGTTGGCGGACGGAGGAAAGACCGGCTGCTGGCCCACCCCGCAGGCGTGGGTAGGTAGGGGAGGCGCTTCACTAGCGGTCGAAGGCCTGCATTCTCCACCACGTTGTGAGTTTCTCCGTCAGCAGGGGGCGCCGCGTCCGTCGGGTCCGTTGTGGCGGGGGTGCGGTCAGCGCAGCCGGCGGGTCCGGGGGGGTTTCCCCGCTGCTACCTAGGCCGGGCAGGCGGCCTGTCTGCTGGCTCCAGGGGTCTCAGCTTCCCTTTTGATTGGCCTCAGATGGCCCCAGGGCTGTTAAACCGTGTCTGGCAACAGGTAAGCACAGCCTCTGGGCCCAGGGATGGTCCTTCCCTCAGGACAGCCTCCCTGTTTCTCCTCTCTGGCCAGGGAGCCTCTGACCCCTTTTATCCCCTCCCTCGCTAGGGGCAGCCCCGCCCCGCTCCCCAATTGCCAGCGCCCCAGGTGAGGCTCATTATCTGTCCCAATGCTGGCAGCAACACCTGCCTCCAACCTTTCCGGGGTGGGAAGCCTGGTGCTCCTTCCTCCCGCCTCCCAGCTGCCATTGGGTGCCCTTCCCCCGTCTCCCTGGTGGGCGGGCGGGCCGGCCTATCGCCTGCCGACGCCGGGGCCGGTTCCCACCCCCTCGCTGCCTCGCGGCCCCGGGCGAGGCTCGGCCTCGCAAGCGCGGGCCTCGCGGCTGCGCCGCCTCGCCTCTGCCGTCGTCGCCGCCACCGCATTGGCGCCGTCTGCCCTGGCGGCGTCCGCTCCGGCGGCCGCCCAGCCTGCCGGTTTGCTTCCCCCAGGGCGCTTCCTCCCGCCCGGGTTGCTGCCGCCGCCGCCTCCTCCGCGGCGCCGCGACAGCGCTTCGCCCGGCCGCCGGGCCGGCTGCCGCGGCCGCGCCCGTCCGCCGCCGCGCCTGCCCCGGCTAGGTGAGTTGTGGGGCCCCTGGAGCCGGGGGGGGCGGCGGCGAGGAGGGAGGGGAGGCTCATCCCCGGACAGATTTCTGTCATGAACATAGATCCAGAGGTGTTCGCTGTGTTAGTCTGTAGTTGCAAAATAGTAAAGAGGCCAGAAGCACCTTTAAGACTAACCAACTTTATTGTAGCGTAAGTTTTCCAGAACCACAGTTCTCAATGAAGAGAACCGTGGCTCTCGAAAGCTTATGCTACAATAAAGTTGGTTAGTCTTTTTTTTTTGTAATATTTTTTTAATTTTTCAATATCTAACACACAAAACTACTACATACATACATAACCTACAAAACAGTAACTACAAAAGACTACAATAGCACACGGGATGGGAAGGAAGGAAAAAAAAGGGGGGGGAGGAAAAGGGGAAGGTAATCTACAAACACTAAACACTACGTTTCATGTTTTCCCTTCATACTGCCATTATTCGAAAGTTAAAGCTTTATGTTATATTGATGGAGTGGTTGACCTTATTAAATGCAAATTACAGTTTAATTTCAAATTAAATTTTTCTTCCCCTCCTGGGTCCCGGACGCAATTCTCTCTGAGCAGCTACAGCCGCAGTGCTCATTTCCTCCCCCTCCCCCTCAGACTTCTCTTTTTCATCTTCCTTGGTGCACTGGAATTCTGGATTTCTGTCCTCAAAATCCCTTAGTTGATCTTCTGATAATATCTTAAAGGCTTGATCTTTGTGACTGAACCATATTCCTTCCGGGAATAACCATTTGTACTTTATTCCACGTTCTCTCAGAAGAGCTGCGAACTTTTTATACTTAATACGTCTTTTCCGAACTAGAAATGGGACGTCTTTCAATATCTTAACTTTATTACCCAAAAAGTCCAAATCTGCATTGTATGAATTATATAGGATAGTGTCCCGGATCCTCTTAGATGAAAAATCGATGATGATCTCGCGGCAACTGACGCTTCATTGCATATTTTGAGGTAGCCCGACGGGCTTCCAAAATGGCGCTTTTTACTTCTTCTTTAGTTGCCCTCGCGGGTGTCGCCAGTAGTTCTGAGACAAGACCCCGTAAATCCTCGTTTTCCTCCTCTTTCACATTCTGGAGGCGCAAAATTGTCTGTGTTCGTTCCACTTGTAGCCCGATCAACTGATTCTCCACCAGTTTAAGCTCTTTATTCGTAGCCTTCACGAGTGACGCACTTTCCCGAGCAGACTTCTCTGCCCCCCCCCCGCTGCTTCCTTGATGGTTTTGACTTCGCTCTCAATTAAGCCCACTCTTTGATCTGTTTCATTCAGCTTGTCAACAAAGGGTTTTATAGCTTCACCAACCGCCCTCCGTACTACTTCCTCCAGCGATTCTCCCTTTAGGGCAGCCGAAACTGACTTGCCAAGGGCAGGACTTTGTTTTTTTTGTTGCCATTTTAGGGGGGGGGGCCGCCAACCGAATTTTGAAACTCAGCAAAGGGGAAGAATAAGCCTTCTTAGCTTCAGATCCCACCTCTCCTTCACGTACGCTTGTAATAACAGAAGGAATTCGCTTACTTGTAGGCTCTCGCCTAGTTCTGCTCTTTGCCGTTCTCCATGGCCCGGCAGCACTCGAGGCGCCGCGCACGTCCGCCGGCCTCCGTAGGGACAAACGGGCAATTAACCCCCCGCATTGATTCCGGGGGGCTCTTCCCGCAGCGTCCCGGACCCAGCCTCCCTCACTGGGAGTTTTGGGGGCTAATCTTCGCAGATCAGCCGCCCGGACAGGGTGCTCGGGCGCTTCCTCTCGAGCCAGCGAAGAGGAGCGTCCGACATGGCTGAGAAAACGAAACCGAATCATAAAGTTGGTTAGTCTTAAAGGTGCTACTGGACTCTTTACTGTCATGAACAAAAACTCATGATCATTCAGGACTTTGAAGGCTCTTTCCTAACAAGAAAAGCGAGCCAGAAATGTGAAGCATTATAGATTTGCATCCACTGCATGCACTGAAAACTACAAATGTCATATTGTGTGGTATGAAGTACATAAGCTGTCATGTGCTGAATAACCAAAGAGGAAACAAGTGATATACTTGCGTATGTGAACCATCCCTAAATATATATTATAAATAAAGCTGCATGGATATGATAATCTAACTCCAAGGGCTTTGCATTGTTGCCATGCAGTACAAATTATATTAAGATTACAAATAAATTGTTCCTACACTAAGCTCTACTTTGGATGCTTACCCAGGGAGAGGTCCTTCTTATCCTGTGGTATAATACTGACCTTCTCCTTTCACCTCACAAAATCATGTACCAATGTTGTTCTCCTGCTTTTCTAAGGGGAAGAGTTGGGCAAACATATGGGCCTCAATATGAAGTGCTTGTAATGTACATGACTTCAACTGTTGGCTTTACTTTCTCATTTTGAACTTAGTTTTTTTCAGTTTTGTTAAGATAGATGGTCTACCAAATTGATTTATTGTTATGGTCACAAGCTACTTAACAACTTACCTTGATCCTGTCCCGTCTTTGGCCCTTCTCTGGTCTCTTGTGCTTTCCCCCCCTCAGTCACAGTTAGGGGCGGAGAAGCAGAAAATCAAGTCCATCTTCCGCCAAATGCAAAAATTTCTTGAAGAAAAAGAACACGTTCGACTGGCGCAGCTTGAACATCTAGAGAAGGAAACCAAGAAATGGCAGGAAGAAAATGTCATCCAGATCTCTGAGGACATTTTCAATCTCAACCATCTGATCAGTGAAATGGAGGAGAAATGTCAGCTCTCTACAAGAGAATTCCTGCAGGTAAGCACTTAATTAGCGTACTCCAAATTTTCTCCGAAACTTGCTCACAATTAAAATTGATTACATTCTTTTTAACTTACTGAGATCTATAGTTCCGTCATGATTTTTCTCTTCATAATCAATGAAACGCCACATAATAGTGCATAATCTGTTGGGACCTGACAGAACATTGTCTGTTGGTAGAGATTGTCATGGGGGTTGTGGATTGTTCTAGAAGATGTTAGTCCGTTGCTCTCATCCCCTTCTTTTAGCTGCTAATGGCTTCCATAGATTTCCAAGGATAACTTCCCACCTGGAATTGCAACCCCCTCCCCAACTACCTGGACAGCCCAGAGGTGTTTTAGTGATTCTGTGTCCCTGAGCAAAAGTCCAGGATGGGTTCCCAGCATCATTGCCACCCTTCCACTGGGGTCCCTGCTTGGATGATAGAATCATAGAGTTGGAAGGGGCCATACAGACCATCTAGTCCAACCCCCTGCCCAGTGCAGGACCAAGCAAGGTGTCCCTGGATGGGATAGGCATGAGTGGTGGCAGTGGGAGCCTGCTCATTTTCTTCTTTTCCTCCTCCATCAAGGGGGTGGGGTGTGGGTAATTGGGACTCCACAGCACAGAGGCCAGGGCAGCTGCCCCAGTTTCCCATTGGCTAAGACCGCCCCTGAGACAGCAGAATTAACCCTCTTCAGAGGAGACCTATTAATATAAACCTCTGAGGTTGCTTGGGATAAACACAACTTGGGAATGGTAACTTTTTTCAAATGTTAAAGGGCCACAAGAATCCCAGCTTTCCCCATGTTTTGTTCTTTCTGAGACAGACTTTTCTCTTTCTTTTTTTTCCAGGACATTAGAAGTACCTTGAGCAGGTGTGTAGCTCTTTTTTCACCTCTCTTTGGGTTTCCCCTTATTTAGAAGGCTGTTAGTCTCAATTTTAAATTTTAAAGCTCTTTATCTCTGTATAAGAACAGTAAAGGGATAGTTAACTGTGGGATCGGGAACTTGCAGTTACAGTCCCTGGCAGGCAGGGCAGTCGGATGCTTTCTACCAAAGGCCTTGCTTCCAAATAATGATACTCTATTCTATTTAGTTTCATTCTGGAAGCAGAAAAAAGTAGTCTCTATGGGAGGCTTTAGAGCCCCGTGGTGCAGAGTGGTAAGCGGCAGTACTGCAGCCCAAGCTCTGCTCACGACCTGAGTTCGATCCTGGTGGAAGCCGGGTTCAGGTAGCCGGCTCAAGGTGGACTCAGCCTTCCATCCTTCCGAGGTACATGAGTACACAGTTTCCTGGGGGTAAAGTATGACTGGGGAAGGCAATGGCAAACCACCCCATAAAAAAAGGTCTGCCAAGAAAACGTCGTGATGCGACGTCCCCCCATAGGTCAGTAATGACTCGGTGCTTGCACCTTTACCTATGGGAGGTTTTATTATTTTCTTCCTCTTTAGAAGTGAAATTATATGGAATAGAAGGTCTGCGTTCAGAGGAGCTGAGAGATGAGAAGAGGGAGTCTTAAGTCTCTTTGCAGGCCTTCCAGGGGCATCCGGTGGGCCACTGTGTGAACAAGATCCAGAGGAGTTAGCCGTGTTAGTCTGTTGCTGAAAAATTGTAAAGAGTCCAGTAGCGCCTTCAAGACTAACAAATTTTATCATAGCATAAGCTTTTGAGAAACACAGCTCTCTTTATCAGATGCAGCATCAGACGAAGAGAGCTGTGTTTCTCGAAAGCTCATGCTACGATAAAATTTGTTAGTCTTGAAGGCGCTACTGGACTCTTTACTATTGTGTGAACAAGGTGATAGACTAGATGGACCTTTGATCTGATCCAGCATGGCTCATCTTCTGTTCTAGCCTGCTTGCAGAAAAGTGTTCCAAGCCTTATATGGTAGATGATAGCACAGAACCCCAAGAGCTTCTACTTATTTACTTATTTATTTATCTATAGGCTGTCAGGGCTTGCCGCGGCTGCCGCTGGGCGTGGCACTGGGCGGTCTGCTCCTGACGTCACAGGGGGGCCAGGGACTCTGCAGGACCCTGCTCTGTGGAAGGAGGGGCGGTATACCTCACCCAGACTCCCTCTCAGTCCACTCGCTGGCCTGCTCAACCTGGCCTGCTTACCCTCTGCGTCCTCCTTCATCTCCTCCTTCCAGAACTCTCCTCCAAGCCTCCACCCTTGCATTCTACTGCTCTCACTCCACATCATCACTCCTCACTCACACCCACCACCCCAGAGCTCTTCCCAGCCACCCTTTATATGGTTTCCTCTCTCTGCCCCGCCCTCCTTCTAGGCTTGTTCCTTCTCCTGACCGGGCCCAGCTGTGCGTCCCTCCAGGTGTTTCCATCCAACCACTAATCCCTCCTGGGCTCCTTTGCTTTGCTGGTAGGGTGGGGTTGAGTGCAAGCCATCCCCAGCTGAGGGCTCCTTGGCCTTGCTCACGAGGAGCTGCCCCAGCCAGCCTCTGTGCTATTGAGCTTGCCTGGCCTTGCTCACGAGGAGCTGCCCCAGCCAGCCTCCGTGCTATTGGGCTTGCCTGGCCTTGCTCATGAGGTGCTGCCTTAGCCAGCTTCTGCGCTGCCAGCTCAGCAATGCTGGGCGGGGCTACCCATCTCCTCCCCCAGAATGCCTGTGGCAGCCCCCCCTGGAGAGGCTTGGCTTCTAGCAACTCCTGAGCCAGGCTGCTGTCTTCTAGCCATGGTGTGGCTCTGGGCTGTAGAGGCTGCTTCCTCTCCCTGCCAGGTAAGGGCTCTGCTTGGGTTGCTGCTGCTGCTGCTGCTGGTCCCACATTCCCCCTGCTGTGGCCCTTTCCCTCTGGCCTGCTTAGCCCCCTTTCTTCCCCCTGGAAGGTGGGACTGGCTGGTCTCTCCTTGCCCCCTCCACCCCTCTGAGGTTCTGGCCTTTTACCCCTTCCCCCTGGAGTAGGTAGGTTCTGGCCCTGGTTGCCGGCTTGGGGGGTGGGGTTGCTGCCACCCTTTTGTCCCCTGCTGTTCCCTCTTGTCAAGTCTGGGGGCTGGGGCTCAGACCCCGGACACCCCCCCCCTCTTAGCCTGGATGTTGGCTTGGAGGGGCCCGGCTCGAAGAGGCGGGACATGAAATCCGCATCCAGGTGGTTGGCCCCCCGGCGGTACACTACGGAGAATTGGAATGGCAGAAGGGAAAGGTACCACCGCAGGATGCGGGGGTTGTGCTCCTTCATCCTGTGCATCCACTGGAGTGGCGCGTGATCCGTCATTAGCGTGAACGGGTTGTTGGCTAGGTAATACCGTAGTGCTCCTATGGCCCATTTGATGGCGAGGGCTTCCCGTTCTACGGTGGCATACTTCTGCTCCGCGGGCTGGAGCTTGCGGCTTATGAACAGGATGGGTACCTTTATTCCTTCTTGCTCCTGCATTAGGACTGCCCCAAGGCCTGAGGCTGACGCATCGGTTGCCAATATGAAAGGCCGCTCAAAGTCCGGGTTCCACAGCTTTGTTGTGTCGGATAGGGCGGTGCGCAGGTCAGTGAAGGCAGCCACCTGTTCCGGGGTCCAGCTGAGACGATTGGGGCTGCCCTTCTTCAGACAGTCAGTCAGGGGGGCTGAGCGGGCCGCAAAATGTGGGATGAAGCGCCCATAATACCCCATGAGCCCCAGAAACCGCCTGAGCTGCCGCTTGGTTTGTGGTTGGGGCACGTCTGCGATGGAGGCCACCTTTTCAGGTGGTGGCCGGACCTGCCCTCCCCCTATCACAAAGCCCAGGTACCTGAGTTCCTGGAACCCCAAGTGGCTTTTCTTGGGATTGGCCTTCAGACCCGCTTTCTGTAGTGCCTTGAGGACCCTTTCCAGGTGCCGTAGGTGGGTGGGCCAGTCAGGGCTGAAGATGACGATGTCATCGATATAGGCCATCGCGAAGTCCCGACAGTCCCCCAGGACTTGGTCCACCAACCGCTGGAAGGTAGCTGCCGCCCCGTGGAGGCCGAAGGGCATGCGGCGGAACTGGAAGAGGCCCCGGGGGGTGGCAAAGGCGGTTTTCTCCCTATCCTCAGGGCGCACTGGTACCTGCCAATACCCCTTCGTCAGGTCGAGGGCCGACAGGTACCGGGCTGGCCCCAACTGCCCGACCAGGACGTCCGCCCTGGGCATGGGGTAGGCATCGAACTTGGCCACTTTGTTCAGTTCCCGGTAGTCGATGCAGAAGCGGGTCGTCCCATCCGGCTTTGGCACCAACACTATAGGGCTGCGCCACTCACTCTGGGAGGGTTCAATGACCCCCATGCGCAGCATCTCCTCCGTCTCCTGGTTCACTGCCTCCCACTGCTTCCGGGGAATGGGGCGCCAGGTCGACCGGGCAGACTGCCCCGGCTGGGTTGGGATGGCATGGTGCACTAATTTTGTAACCCCGGGGCGTCTTGAAAAGACCCCGGGCACTCGCTTCCACAGGTCCTGCAGCTGGGCCTTTTGGGCAGGGTCGAGCTGAGGGTCCACCTGTGGTTCCTCGAACTCTGGGGCCTCGGCAGTCCATGGCAGCTCACTGTCAGGAAGCTCCAGGGGGTCCTCAGCCAGCCGGCACTCCTGGCTGTCCCGCTCATACCACCTCTTCAGCAGGTTCACGTGGAGCGTCTTCCTCTGACGTCGACGAGGCCCACACTGGACCTCATAGGTTGTGGGCCCTAATACTTTTGTCACCACATAGGGGCCTCGCCAGGGGTCCCCCTCCTCCCTGGGGAAAACTGTGCGGTGGACGAGGACCTTCTCCCCTAGCTGGAAGGTTCTCTGTCGCGTACCCCGGTCGTACGCAGCCTTCTGTTGTGTCTGGGCGTGGGCCAGCTGTCGGCCTGCTTCCGCTTGAAACTGCTGCACCCGCTCGCGGAGTTGGCTCACATACTCCTGGACTGGAGGAGCTGGGGGGCTGGCTTGGGGACCCCATTGCTCCACCAGGCGGGAGAGCATTCCCCGTGGCTTCCGCCCGTACAGCAGTTCAAATGGGCTAAAGCCAGTGGAGGCCTGGGGGGTCTCTCGGAGGGCAAACATCAGGGGATCGATATACAGGTCCCACTGGTGAGGTTTGTCATGCGTCATCTTTTTCAGGGCCTCCTTAACCGTCTGATTCAGGCGCTCTGCCAATCCATCTGTTTGGGGGTGGTAGGCAGAGGTGAACACCTGCCGGATCCCCAAGTTCTGACAGAGCTGACGCATGGCCTTTGCTCGGAAGGGCCCTCCCCGGTCCGTCAAGATTTCGCTGGGCAGCCCCACCATCACGAACAGCTTGGACAGCGCCCGGACCACCCCCGGGGTCTGCATAGTTTTTAAAGGAATGACCTCTGGGAAACGTGTGGCATAGTCCACGATCACCAGGGCAAAACGGTATCCCCGGGGTGTGCGCGGCAGTGGGCCGATGAAGTCCATCGCTATCCGCTGGAAGGGCACCCCCATCACTGGCAGCGGGGAAAGAGGGGCCTTTGGCGGGCGTCTCGCTGCCACCCTCTGGCAGGTGGGGCAGGAGCGGCAGTGTGCCTTCACGTCTGCGTTCACTGAGGGCCAGAAGAAACGCTCGAGGATCTTCCTCAGGGTCTTGTGGTGCCCCAGATGCCCGGCCCATGCATGCTCATGGGCCGTGCGGAGGACTTCGGCCCGGTAGGCTGCTGGCACCAATAGCTGGCGGACCTCCCCCTGGCCATTTGGGGCGCGAGCTATGCGAACCCAAACCCCTCCTTGCTTCTCGATGCGAGGGAGCCGTTGGGCCCTCCGCTCATCCCGCACCTGCTCCTCCTCCCGAGCTGCTGTCTCTCGTAAGTGCTGCAAGGACTCATCTGCCCCTTGGGCATCGCGGAATGGGCGGTCTGCCGGGGGTCCAGCTGGGTCTTCAGCCCGTGGTTCTGCCCCTGGTCTGACAGAGGGACCCTCATCTGGGTCGGTGGCCTCCTCCACTTGCAGAACTGGGGTGACTCGTGGGCCTGCCAACCCCCCTGCTGCCTCTCTGAGCAGCCTGTAGAACTCCGGGGCATCTCTTCCCAGAAGCATTGGGTGGGGTAAGTGGGCTACCTTGACGACCTCTATGCGACGGATCGCCCCCAGGTATTCCACCGTCACCCAGACCGCAGGATACGGCAGGGTGCGGCCCATCACATCCGTCACCAGGATCCAGCGGTGCACTGGGGTGGCAGCTGGGACGAGTTGGGTGTGGATCGCCGAGACTGCACTCCCTGAGTCCAACAGGGCCTGCAGGCTCTGCCGGCCTATTCTCACGGTGGCGCACAGACTCTGTACCCTCTTGCCAGCTGGCGGGTTAATTTCCCAAGCCAACGCACATACCACGGGCGAGGAGGCTGTGGGGGCGCAGGCTTGCATCCGCTGCTCTACGGCTTGCATTAGCTCTGCCTGAGCTGTTTGGAAGGCCGCCTCCAGCTTCCCCCGTATCCTGTCCAAGCGTTCCTCCAGCCACAGTCTGAGGTCTGCTGGGGCTGCGGCGTCGGGATACATCCCTTCGACTGGCGCCTGCGTCGGAACGACTTTCCCCGTACGGGCCACCAACTTGTCAGGGCTTGCCGCGGCTGCCGCTGGGCGTGGCACTGGCGGTCTGCTCCTGACGTCACAGGGGGGCCAGGGACTCTGCAGGACCCTGCTCTGTGGAAGGAGGGGCGGTATACCTCACCCAGACTCCCTCTCAGTCCACTCGCTGGCCTGCTCAACCTGGCCTGCTTACCCTCTGCGTCCTCCTTCATCTCCTCCTTCCAGAACTCTCCTCCAAGCCTCCACCCTTGCATTCTACTGCTCTCACTCCACATCATCACTCCTCACTCACACCCACCACCCCAGAGCTCTTCCCAGCCACCCTTTATATGGTTTCCTCTCTCTGCCCCGCCCTCCTTCTAGGCTTGTTCCTTCTCCTGACCGGGCCCAGCTGTGCGTCCCTCCAGGTGTTTCCCTCCAACCACTAATCCCTCCTGGGCTCCTTTGCTTTGCTGGTAGGGTGGGGTTGAGTGCAAGCCATCCCCAGCTGAGGGCTCCTTGGCCTTGCTCACGAGGAGCTGCCCCAGCCAGCCTCTGTGCTATTGAGCTTGCCTGGCCTTGCTCACGAGGAGCTGCCCCAGCCAGCCTCCGTGCTATTGGGCTTGCCTGGCCTTGCTCATGAGGTGCTGCCTTAGTCAGCTTCTGCGCTGCCAGCTCAGCAATGCTGGGCGGGGCTACCCATCTCCTCCCCCAGAATGCCTGTGGCAGCCCCCCCTGGAGAGGCTTGGCTTCTAGCAACTCCTGAGCCAGGCTGCTGTCTTCTAGCCATGGTGTGGCTCTGGGCTGTAGAGGCTGCTTCCTCTCCCTGCCAGGTAAGGGCTCTGCTTGGGTTGCTGCTGCTGCTGCTGCTGGTCCCACATTCCCCCTGCTGTGGCCCTTTCCCTCTGGCCTGCTTAGCCCCCTTTCTTCCCCCTGGAAGGTGGGACTGGCTGGTCTCTCCTTGCCCCCTCCACCCCTCTGAGGTTCTGGCCTTTTACCCCTTCCCCCTGGAGTAGGTAGGTTCTGGCCCTGGTTGCCGGCTTGGGGGGTGGGGTTGCTGCCACCCTTTTGTCCCCTGCTGTTCCCTCTTGTCAAGTCTGGGGGCTGGGGCTCAGACCCCGGACATAGGCTACATTTCAACCATGAAAAGTTGCTCTTTGTTCTTGAGTAACTGCTCAGCCTGCCCATCCAGCGCTTCAGTGCATTTCTTAAGTTCACAGAAGCCGTGTTCCATATCTATTCCTCCAACTCGACCATCTTCCCTTACAGGTGTGAGAAGAAGCTAGAGAGGACTGCAGTGGAATTCTCTCCCGGGTTGGAAGAGAGACTCCGAATTTGCTGTCAGAAAAATTCTGCTCTAGAAGAATCGATAAAACTCTGTAAAGGTACTAGGAACGGCTCTGGGAGGGTCTTGGATATGGATCTCCAAGGATGATCCGTTTCTGGGTTGGCTTCAGGGAAAGCCAACTCCTTGATACAGAAAAACTGACCTTTCCCATGAGGTTCTTTTGAGAGCCTGAAGAAACGTCTGACAAAACGTCCCCTCTTCCATGGCAGATCTTCCAAAGAGGAAGAGGCTGCATCAAAGGGAGTCTGCCCTTGCTCCTCATATGTGGATTAGCAGGGCGTGAAAGACTGAGAGACTGAGATAACCTCTCTCTCCTCATCCCGTACAATATGGTCGGTTGCTAAGGAAGGAAGGGCAGCTTGCAACTGGTCCACTCATCAGAGGTGTAGTCAGGGCTGGATCGAAGGGGAGGCAGGGGGGTAGTCTGCCCCAGCACCACCAAAGACGGGGGCGCCGGGTGCGGCTGCCAGCTGCCAGGAGTGCACCAGCGGGAGCACCTGCGCCATTTGCCTGCCCAGCAGGACAGGGAGCGCGTGGCAAGCTGGCTGCCCCCTCAGCTGGGCAGGTGAATCACACGGAGAGCTGGGAGGCAGCCTAACATGCCTGCCCGGCTGAGGGGGTGGCTGGCTTGCCACGCACTCCCTGTCCTGCTGGGCAAGCAAGTGGCCCAGCTGGGAGGCTGCCCAGACCATTCGCCTGCCCCGCAGGACAGGGAGTGCGCAGCAAGCTGGCCACCCCCTCAGCTGGGCATGCGAGTGGCGCAGGCGGCCTTCCAGCCACTGGAGCTGCCGCCGCTCCGTGGGCGGCATGCCCACCCTGCGTGATGATGTCACAAAGTGACGTCATCATGCAGCTCCGGGAGTGGGCGCACACACAAGGGCAGCCAGACTTGGGTTGTCCCAGGTGCTGGGAACCTTAAATCCGGCCCTGGGTGTAGCTCTTGGTCTGTTCCATCTCCCCAAAAAGTCTTGCGGGGGGAGGGCTGGCGTTTCTTGTGGTATATGCTTTCATATAATAGAGCTCATTGATCAGGTGCACGAAAGTGACCTTGATTAGCACATAGGGAGAGAGAGAAAGTGTGATGCTGACAGAAAAACAGTCTATTCAGTGACATTTCTGTGCAAATCTCAGACACACAGAAAATAACAGCAACCATTCACAGCAGCAGAAGCAGATAATTTCAGAATGCTATCTTTATCACAGGAAAGCTATGGCGCTTTCAGTTATTGCTATTTCTGTTGTAGAGAAAGGTCACTGTGCTCATCTGACATGCGTTATTAGCATAAAAACATCATAGTGGAACTCCTGAATTCTGTGGCATTTTGATCTGTTGGTTAGAACTTTCTGTAAACAAACGCAGACATACGAACACACATAAATATACACAAGTGGATTCCTAGAAAGATTTGCGGGAGAGGGAAAAATCCCATTCATTCCATCCTGCAGCTCCCCTTCCTGTGCCCGCTGTGTTTTCCCCTGGCTCCAGTTGCCCCTCCCCCCCCACTATCCTTTCTATAGCTACTTTCCTCCCTCCCAGCCTTGGCAGTTCCCACTTCCTTCTACGTAAATTACATTTCTTTCTTCTTTCCCCCTTTCCCACCTCATCATCCGTCTCCACTTCTTCCCCCTCCTCTTCTGTCATTGGCTGCGATCGTTTCTCTGCACACCTCAGCCCATTCCCCCCTGAACCCTCTGCTATCTCCCCACCTTGTCCTTATTCCTCCTGGTGGCGAATTGTTGTCAAGCACCATTTTGGGCTTCACAAACCTGTATCCTAATCTTGTGTAGCTCTTGCAAATTTTTTGATCCATGTAATGGAAGGGGCATTCTTGGCTATTTGATATATAGAAAGAAAATCCCACTGCCCTTTATTTCTAAGCTATATCTTTAAAACATTAATTCATACAAAATGATTTTAATTAAAATGCTGAAGCCAATCATGACATCTGTATTTTCACATCAGACAACACATTGCTTTACATATATGTTGGCCTGACTCACCTTGCCACCTTTTTTTCCTCCATCACAGAGTCTCTGGAGGAAGCAATGGACAAAGGTAACTGTAAGAAGCCAAAAAAGATGGGTAAATTTTGATGGGTGGTGGAAGAGCTACAGCAACCTTTTGCCCAAATGTTTCATTAGGTTGCATTAAGCAGATAGACCCCCACGGCTGAAGAATGAAAATGGTTTAATGTTTGACTTTCCCACATTAAAGTCTCAGGCAGTAATTGCACTACGTGTGGTAGAAAGGATAGTTAGGATGATCCAAGATGGGCTCTGTGTGTGAGTGTGTGTTTGTGGAGCTGGTGTATTTTAGTAGCCAGGAGTATAGCTCAAACTGCATGTCTCCCATCAACACACTAGGTTGAGCTAAGCATGACAGTATTTTTTGAACCTCTCTTTCACTTACTCATACTTTCATACAATATGATTGGTCAAATGACCGTAAATAAAGAAATTACCATACTATATGAGATCAGCACTGACGAACTGTACAGGGATCCCATATTCGCTCTCGTTTTAGTTTGTTGTAATTGCTAGATGAAATATATGTATTATTTTTAAAGTTGATTTGCATTGTCTTTTTAACTGTTCGCTGCCTTGAGATCCCTAATTTGGCAGAAAGGTAGGATATTAATGTTTTAAATGATAATAAAATAAATAACCTTTGTTGCAGTTGGAAATTTCTTTAGCCCTTGGTCACTTATTTGAATCCTGCTGCACACTTTGTATGAAGGCAATGAGGGAAGGAGTTTCTTTCAATTGTAGGGGGGACATGGCTTAATGGTAGATGATAATATAAAGTTCAGTTCTTAGTCTCTCTGCTTAAGGGATTTTAGGTGTTAGGTGCTAGGAAAATTTCTACCTACCTGTTTGACTAGACAGTACTGAGTACATGGTTGGACTTGATAAAAGGTAGCTTCAGATGTTCCTATATATGTAACTGGAAAGCTCTTTTAATAGTTGAAAGTGTGTATACTTTTTTGAAATTAGAGTACTATCTTTTGAGGGGAAGGGTAGAATATATAAGGATATTTTCTGGTCTGATTCTATGATTCAATTTAATGTATATCTCAACTAGGAATTTAAGCGTTTCTAAATATCCAGGTCCCAAGTTTCTTCTTTAGCTAGTTTTTCCTTTCTGTGCTTAACTTGCTTCTGCTTGAGGGAGGGACTTTTTGTCCTCTGTGGTGGGCTGGATCCAGGTGAAGCCTGGAGCAGGGGAGGGTTTTCTGTGAAACTCTGTCCAGCTGCTGATGCTGATCCTTCTGCTGACACCATCCTTCCTTCTTTTCCCCCTCTGTCCTGCAGTGCACGTGACTCTGGATCCAGACACGGCCCATCCTCAACTCATTCTGTCTGCGGCTCTGAAGAGTGTGAGTTTGGGAGACAGAAAACAGGACCTGCTTGACAAGCCTGAAAGATTCGACATTATGCCCTGCGTATTGGGTTGTGAGAGTTTTACTTCAGGAAGACACTGGTGGGAGGTGGAGGTGAAGATAGAGGGAGAATTGAAAGGAAAGTCAGGGTGGACATTGTGGGATGTGGGGGTTGCTAGAGAGTCAGTCAGGAAGAAGGGACTTTTCACGTACAGACCTGATGAGGGGGTCTGGGCTGTGGGAAAGGCGTTCAATAACCCGTTCGCATCTTGCCAGCTCTTGGCTTTTACTTCCACTTCATTTACCCCTTTGACTCTGAAGCAGGAACCCAGGAAGATCCGGGTGTTGCTGCACTATGAAGAAGGCCGTGTGGAATTTTTTGATGCTGACACGGATGATGTCATTTTTTCTTTCCCTTCTGCCTCATTCTCTGGGGAGAAGATCCGTCCCTTTTTCTGGGTGGGGGGGTTTGGAGTCCATTTGAATTGTTCAGGCTAGAAGCAACACCCCCTCCTCAAATTTCTGCCACTTTGGAAGGAGGTAGTAGTATTTTACAGCTGTTAGGAACCCAGGCAGGGGCCTGTGGTCTTACTGGCTTTTATGCAGCCCTTTAGCCTGTCTGCAGGACTCCCATCTAGTAAAGAAATGGAGGCAAAACCTAAACAGCATCTATCAGGGTCCTGTTAAAGCTTCTAAGATGAATCCTCTACGTATTATCCTTTCTCATGCATACAATTCCATGAGTTGTAAAAAAAAAAGAAAGATTTAGTATATTTTGAAAAGTCCTGAATAGACTTACTGGTAACCCTGGGCTTGTCCTGTTGTCCCTGTAAAATACACCTTTTAAAAGTACAAAAACCTTGCCCCCCAAATGGTGCAGTACATAGGATAATAGAATCACAGAGCTGGAAGGGACCTCCAGGGTCATCTAGTCCAACCCCCCTACACAATGCAGGAAATTCACAACTACCTCCCCCCACACCCCCAGTGAGCCCTGCTCCATGCCTAGGAGATGGCAAAAACCCTCCAGGATCCCTGGCCAAACTAGCCTGGAGAAAATTGCTTCCTGACCCCAAAGTGGCAATCTGCATTACCCTGGGCATATAAGAAAGAGCCACAAGAACTAAGCACTGATGTCACCCTTCCTGCCCTCCCTCTCATGATCTGCCCAGGTTCACAGAATCAGTATTGCTGTCAGATGCCCATTTAGCTTCTGCTTAAAAACTTCCAACCTCCCTGTTGACAATGCATCATGTCAAAATGTAACACTGCAAGGAAGCTTTTAACCTGTGTAACCTGTGTTAGTGCTGTTGTTGTATCTCTTTGGATCCTGGTAACATTCTAGGGCAGAAATTTCTTATGTTTCTAGAAATTGATGCATAGCTCTCATGGCAGGGGTTGCCTGCCAGAGTAGAAGATGCCTGTTGGAACCAACAGAGGGAATGAAACCCCTACAAAGCAAAGAGATAATGCTATCCAGGGCCCTGCCATTTCATAGGAGAAGACAGGGTTACAGTTTTCCTCTCTGTCTGCTGCTTTCCTTCATAAAGCAGCAGGGGTAGTAAAATTGCAAAAGAAAAAATTTGTTTAAAATAAACATGGAAGAAAAACAGCAAAATGTAACTGAGTTCCCAGACTGCCAAAGTGCAGGCTTCAATTCCTGTTCAGTCATGAAGCTCACCTCGAGCTGGTCAATATCTCTTCACTTAACCTACCTCACAAGGTTGTTGTAAAGAACAATGATGTTGGGAGAAAGGCAGGATACATCTAGTATGGCATAATAGTTGTTGTTGTGAGGATAAAACAGAGCAGGGGAGAACCATGTATGCTGCCTTGAGTTCCCTGGAGAAGGTATGGGATGAAAATATGTACTAAATAAAGAGTATGTAATATGTAATCTATCTGTTTGGTATGATGTTGACTGGCTGTTGGTTTTATTTTATTCCCTCCCCAAAGGGAAACGAAACCCTTCAGACTTAAAAAAACAAAAATCAAGGTAATGGGAATGCCATAAATTGCCAATTATGTAACAGTTGTCAGAATTCTACATTGTGGGAATATATGCATTATTTGTGGGCTCTAAGAGGTTTATGTGATATTTACAGACCCATATTTTGCACCATTCTGTATCTTTATACTGTGCTTTCTCATTTTATTACCATTTACTGAATTTGGAAATTCTGGCAAGTTAATAGATCCAGAGGAGTTAGCCGTGTTAGTCTGTAGTAGCAAAATCAAAAAGAGTCCAGTAGCACCTTTAAGACTAACCAATTTTATTTTATTGTAGCATAAGCTTTCGAGAATCAAGTTCTCTTCATCAGATGCCTGATCCGATTGGATCAGGCATCTGATGAAGAGAACTTGATTCTCGAAAGCTTATGCTACAATAAAATAAAATTGGTTAGTCTTAAAGGTGCTACTGGACTCTTTTTGATCTGGCAAGTTAAGTTTCTGATGAATGTGTTG
Organism: Eublepharis macularius; assembly: GCF_028583425.1. Lineage (NCBI taxonomy): Eukaryota > Metazoa > Chordata > Lepidosauria > Squamata > Eublepharidae > Eublepharis > Eublepharis macularius. The sequence goes on along the minus strand of NC_072793.1, from coordinate 161,122,651 downwards.
CCTAGCCCTAAATGTCAAAAACATAGACCTGGTAAAGTTACAGAAAATGATCCCCAAAATAATCAAGTAGTTCAAACATTTTCTCTGCCTAAAAAAATAAAAAAGCATGTCAGGTTACTTGGTTTAAAACAGAAAAAAAAAGAAAGACATGACTGAGGTTTATAAAATTATTAATGACATGGAGAAAGTTGCTATAGAAAGCAAAACATCAAAGAATCTTGTGGTACCTTAATGGCTAAGCATGTATTGTGCCACAGGTTTTCATGAACTAATCTATTCGTCTTTAGAGTGCCACATTGATTCACGTTTGTTTTTCCTGGTGTTTTAGGACCTTCTCAGTGCCTCCTAAACAGAGTTATTCTGGTCTGTGCTCACTGACTGGAGTAACTCTGCTTAGGGTTGCACTGTGTATGTCTGCTTACATCTATAAGCATCCAGGCTTGGGAAAATGTATCGGTCCATCCAGTCAAGAGCTTTTTACCCTGATCCTGTGCATCTCAGATACAAACCCACTGAACTCAATGGAGGTTACTCCCTGCTAAGTATGCAGAGGATTGCTGTACGCAGGGCTTTTTTTCAGCTGGAACACAGCGGAACGGAGTTCCAAAACCTCTTTAAAATGGTCACATGGCTGCACGGAGGGCAATCTAAACTCCCCTCTGTCTGGAGATCAGGGGGCAGGACCACTAGCCACGTGACCATTTTCTCTGGGGGCAACCCACTGAGTTCAACCACCTCTTTTCCCAGAAAAAAAGCCCTGGCTATATGGATGTGGGGGGCTGAAAGCTGAAGAATTCTTGGGCAATGTGTGCACAAAAAATAGGTTTTTTTAAAGGTATTGATATCTTCCTAAAAGAGAAATCAGGAACGATTTTCCAGATATAAGAAAATGGTCTGCGTCTGGTTCTAAAGGAACCCCTGCCCTGCGCCCCCAAAACAGCCATGTAATACCTTCTGTTAGATCAACAAAAATGGTAAGGCTCAAGCTTCCAAACTCTTCAGCATGCTATTTATTTTTTTAAAAAAGCTTGTGGAGAGAGCTGTTCAGACCTTGACCAAAGGTTTCTAGATCCTGGTGTGACACCGCCGCCCCTTTTAATATTTAACCTGATGAAGAGTTCTGGAGAGGTCGAAAGTTTGCATGCTATCTTGTGTTACTTTTTACCCAGGCCAACTAAAACATTACATGCATTTGCCCTGATAAAGTAGGCTGGTGGGACTTAGAGCCAAACTACAAGTGACGTCTTACACAGGTTGGACACTAGTCGGCTTCCCTCAAGTTTTGATGGGAAATGTAGGCGTCCTGGTCTTGCAGCTGTAATGGAGAGCCAAGCTGTAAAACCAGGACGCCTACATTTCCCATCAAAACTTGAGGGAAGCTGACAAGTGTCCAACCTGTGTAAGGCGTCACTTGTAGTTTGGCTCTTAGGGAATCTTCTGTGTTGGGAAGGGAAGCAGCAAAGTTCTCAGCAAGATTTGGGTCCATTAGCACTCAACTAGATTTCCAGGGTATGAGCGTTCCAGACTCAAAGCAGCGATTCGGTTTTCCTGGAGGAAGCGAGTGATTGGCTAAAACGAGAAGCTGATTGGTTAAGCGCCGAAGAACGACTGCTGCAGCCGGAGGGCGGTGAACTATTTGCTTGTACAGGAGTTTTCTGGAGGAGTGTCCAGCTTCGTTTTTGGCAATTACCAGGAACACTATTAAGGCAGGCGTAATGGTTAACTATATGGGTTTTCCAGAATTTGGGGGGGGGGGATAGGGGACGGATTTTCACCTTCTCTGCTTTAGTATTTTACTTTATGTAACAGGGACACGGGGAGAGGAAGTGACTGCACTCCTCCTCTTTGTATTGGGGGAGAGGAGGAGAGAGGCAACCAATGTAAGGACAGGATCATAGACTCTAGACTCCCTTTTGCTGCCTCCTAGCACTGGAAGCCAGAGGTTTGCTGCTGCTGAATTTGGAGGCTCCCTTCATTAACCATAACTAGTAGCCATTGATGGACTTCTCTTCCATGAATCTAACATTCTTTTAAAGTTATCTATGGCCATTGCTACCTCTCCTGGCAGTGAACCCCACAGTTTAATTACTTGTTGGATAATGTAGTATTTCCTTTTGTCTGTTCTGAAACTATTTTCCAAACATTGTATTGGTTCCCCCTGAGTTCTAGTATTATGAGAGAAGGAAGAAAAACTCCCTCTCTCCATCTTCTGCACCTAGGGTTGCCAGGTTCCCCTGCCGCTCCTGGGAGCACTGCCTGACGTGCTCCTCTGCTTTGCAGTGGGCTGATTTCAGCCCCAAATGGGCCCAATTTGGCCTGCTGCAGAGCACGGGAGCACTGCCAGGAGGGTCCTGGCGAGCTCTTGTGCTTCACAGTGGGCCAATTTAGGTCCCAAACAGGCCCGATTTGGCCCGTTTGGGGCACAAATAGCCTCACTGGTGGTGCGTGGGAGTGTGCCGTGCTGCCGGGAGCGCACACGCCCGGGAGGCGCATTCCCCTGCCTTTACCCCTGCCAGCCTGACCTGAACATACAATTCACAATGGAGAAAGAAAGTGAGGGAAAACTCTCATTCCTGGATACCTTGGTCATCCGCAAAGCAAACTTTCAGTTAGGTCACAAGGTCTACAGGAAACCAACTCACACTGATCGGTACTTACACAAAAACTCCAATCACCACCCCCGACAGAAAAGAGGCATAATGAAAACATTAGTGGATTGTGCAAGACGGATATGTGAGCCGCGCTTTCTCAATGAGGAAATTAATCATCTAAACCACGCACTTCAGGCAAATGGCTACTCCAGAAATGAAATCCGAAGAGCAATCAAACCCAGGATGAATCAAACAACCAAGGAAAAACAGTCACCTACAGGAAAAGTGTTTTTGCCATATATCAAAGGAATTACTGATCAGATGGGAAAGCTTATGAAAAAGCATAACCTTCAAGCAGTATTCAGACTCACCCAAAAAATACAACAGATGCTATGATCAGCAAAAGACAGCAGAGACCCCCTCACCTCTGCAGGAGTATACCGTATACCCTGCAGCTGTGGACAAGTTTACATCGGGACCACAAAGCGTAGCATCCAGACAGGAATAAAAGAACATGAAAGACACTGCAGACTTGGACAGCCTGAAAAATCAGCAGTGGCTGAACATAGCCTAACTCAAACAGGGCACAGTATCTTATTCCAGGACACCAAAATACTGGACAACACTTCCAACTACTTTGTCAGACTGCACAGGGAAGCCATTGAAATTCACAAGCATAAGCAAAACTTCAACAGGAAAGAAGAAACCTTAAGAATGAACAGAGCATGGGCTCCAGTTCTGAAAAACACAAGGCCAACAAAACACTCCACACCCGACAATAGCCCTGCAGAGAAGATTAGCACATCAAGCACCAATCCATATGCAAAAGAACCTCCTCAGGATACAGTGAAGCCTCCCGCCATTAGCATTCCACACCCTGGGAAACTCTTACAGAATGACTCAGCTCAACCCCACCCCTCCTGAGTAGATACAAATGACCTACATCTTTTCCACACTGTGACACTGAGAGATCTCTGTCTTTTGGTGCTACACCTCTGAAGATGCCAGCCACAGCTGCTGGCGAAACGTCAGGAACTACAATGCCAAGACCACGGCCCGGAAAACCCCCAACAACCATGTTTTAATACTGTTATCTGCCCTGAGCCTGCTTGCGGGGAGGGCGGAATATAAATATGATAAAATAAAATAAATAAAATAAGGTGGCTGGTGCCCACAAATAGGACCTTCTCTGGGATGATGCCTTAACTCTAATATTCCTGTCTTAACATTAAATACTTTAGATGAATTACAACAGCCCTAGATCAGACTATAAAACCAGCTCACTTCTAAAATGTCAGGAGATATCTTTAGAGCCCATGAGTATTGTATTAACTTCTTTCTATCTTAATGTTTTCCCTCTCCAGACACCATGCTCACTGGATTTCAAGCAAAGAAAGGTAAATGTTCAGGCTCTCTGGAAAAGGTTTTACAGGCCCGACTTAGGGGAAATTTATTTATTTATTTATTTATTTATTTTCTTCAATGTATAGTCCACCCTCCCCACACGTGGGCTCAGGGCAGATCACAACAGACTTAAAAATACATCACACAACTAATCAACATCACCATTAAAAGCATAAATAATATATCATTCAATTTAAAACATTCAATTTAAAATTATACCAATATTTATTTATTTAGTTCATTTTTGTCTTGCCCTTCCTCTGCAGTGGTCAGGGTGGTACATATTGGCCTCCTTTCCATTTCTCTCTCATAAGTTCTCTATAGGAGAAGTTACACTGAGACTGGCCCAAGGTCACCCAATTAGCTTTCATGACAGAGTGGGCAAACTTCAGATCTTAATCCAACTTTCTAAGCATCACACTAAGCTGGTTTTCAATAGATTAACTCTTGGTGAATTCATTCTAAACATTCATTTCTCAAATGTTTGGGTTTATGAAATCAGCAAAATTTCAAATACTGTTGTAATCACAACAAGGGTTGGTATTTATTTGGCTGACTAGAAAGAAAAAGGTCGGTAACAATTCCCCAAGAAAATTTGGGGGGTGGGGGAATGCACGTTACAAAGTGAATTGGGGGAGCTTGTTCCTTGGCTCTTGCTTCCCTCATCTGCATTGCAAGAATGGGCCAGTCTGGAGGTTGTATATAAGTATTTGAGGTTAGGTTTAGTTGTACATCAGTAATAGTAGTCCAGTACACATGACATCGCCATGCATTCACTGAATGTTCAGCGAGGGAGAGCAGAACCAAGCATGCCCCCCCCCATGTCAGTGCAATTGCCTTGTCTGCTGGGGAGGGCCACATGTTACCCCCTTCCCCATGATCAGCAGTGCTGGTTTTAGAATGTCGCTGATCATAGGGAGAGAGAGATCACATGGCCCCTTCCTTTCCACTGTCAGTCCTGCAGACAGCCAGGTGATCATGAGGAAGCAGAGGGGAAAGTCTGGGACTGGAGCCTTTCTCAAGCAGTTTCCACACACTGTTAAAGAGACGGTTCACTTAGAGCCAAGCTACAAGTGACGCCTTACACAGGTTGGACACTTGTCAGCTTTCTTCAAGTTTTGATGGGAAATGTAGGCGTCCTGGTTTTACAGCTTGGCTCTCCATTACAGCTGCAAGACCAGGATGCCTACATTTCCCATCAAAACTTGAGGGAAGCTGACAAGTGTCCAACCTGTGTCAGGCATGTAGCTTGGCTCTTAGAACCAAGCTACAAGTGACAAATTACACTTGCCTGGCAAGTGAACAGACTCAGGTGTATTCCTCCCTATTGCCATTCACTTGTGCTCCACATGCCAAGCTGAACTCTGGCTTTTTTTCCCACTCACTCCATATATCTGTTTTCAAAGTGGAAGCAGGCAGTTTGGCTTCTGTTTGTTCAGTGCCTTTTCTGAGAAGGGGATTTCCCACTCTTTCCTGTGCTGGCTAAAAAATGCCGAAAAAAGAAAGCTAAACTACTGCCTGCTTCTGCTTTGAAATCGGAGAGACATATGGAGTGAGTGAAAAAACCTGCCAAAGTTCAGTAAGTGAGCCTTCTCTTTAACAGCGTGTGGAAACGTCCTCAATAAACCTTTTATATAAATCAATGATCATGGGAAGCCAGCAAGAGTCATTGATAAGAGGTTCTTGAATCAGAGGAACCATGGCGGGGGGGGGCAGGGGGGATTTAATGTCAGGACCTGAAATACAAGTTAATTATTTGTGTGTCTGAAAGGAGAAACCACAAGCATTATAAGGAGGTAATAGAAAGGAGAGTGGAGGAGGAAAGGAGGAAGGTGGTAGAGAGTGCCCTCAAGTCATAGCTGACTGATGGCAACCCCTGGTGAAGTTTTCATGGCAAGAAACTAACAGAGGTGGTTTGCCATTGCCTGCCTCTGCAACCCTGGTGTTGGTTGGAGGTGTCTCATCCAATTACTAACCAAGGCGGCCCTGCTTAGCTTCTGAGATCCGACGAGATCAGGCTCACCTTGGCTAGAAAGGAAACTCTTGAAAATACCAAGGACCCAAACCTGCTAAACACTGAAATGCTGCTAGTCAGCAGAATCTACCTGGAACCATCCAAAGATACATATTCCAGGCTTTGATGTCTGCCATGCCTCCTCACAGTCCAAAGACAGAAAGCAGCTACAGGTTATGGAACTTAACTCAGCCAGTACATGGACTACTCCACATGTAACTGTCTATCTGTGTGGTTCTTCCAGTACGGGGCCAATTCTGCATGGATTGCCTGAAGCCGGGACGTTGCGGAACATGCTGGAAAAAATGTGGAAGATTGCGTTTTCTCGCACGAGTTTTGCGCGATGTTGTGCAAAACTCTCACGAGAAAATGTGATCTTCCGCGTTTTTTCCGGCATGTTCCACAACATTCCGGCTTCAGGTAAGCCGTGCGGAATCGGCCTGGTTCTCCCATGGGAAAGTGACTTGGGGGTAGGGGGAGGCAGGTGTTACTGGAACTGCTCTATTAATAGGATGGGGGAGTTAGCTTAGCAGTCCAGAACTAAAACAGCGCGGATCTAGCCAGCTATACCAAGGTCCATTTTCAGAAATCCCCGTGACAAAGAGGCAGACTACAGATGTTCAGTCAATAACGTGTATTTTCTAATAATGTGACATATGCCTGAAATTACACACACATCCAAGATTACATACAAGATCTAAGAAATACAGAGTATGAACATTAGAGACCTGAGCAGGAACCCCACGATGACAGAGGGCATACTCACAAGCAGTAGGCATGTCAGAGATATGGACGTGACATGATCCAGCGCCCGCACTGGAATCACGGAGAGACAGCAAGGAAGTGGGATGGGGCTGGCGCGCGCGCACCCTCAGGTTTGAGGGGCTAGCTTATATACTTTCAAAGCACCCAGGGGCTGGCGCCCCTGTCAGTGGTTCTCACGACTTAAATCAAAGAAATTGAGCCCATCGGGACTGCCTTGATTGGACCATGTTTGAAGTCTGATTAATTTATAAATGACACTTTTGGGGAGAGGGGAGGGGAGGAGGAAGGGGAACCGGGCCGTTTGCTCGTTCCCAGCGCCCATCCTGGTGCCTTCAAGTCCGGAGTGCAAAGGTTGCTTTGATGTGCGCTTGTTGATTGCCCTGGCTGACTGATGATCAATCTCCATTCAGGATAGGTGTTAAGAAATGCGGAGGAGAGTGGGATTCTCTTGCAGCGTACGTGATCTGCTCGCTCCTTCGCAATGGCTTCCCAAAGCAGGCTGTTCCCCTCGGCTTCTTGGCTGTTGGCTAGGGCTTACCAGCAGATTGTCTGGCAGTGAGGACAATCAGCCCATGGGAGGCTCCCGGCAGGAGCTGGCCAGGGAGCGCCTGGCCACCCTCGCAGAAGGTTTCCTCTGGCTGGCATCTGGCTGCTGGCAGCGTAGCTGGAGCCCAGAGTGAGGCAAGCTCTCATGGCAAGCAAGGGAGCAGCGTTTAAGACACAGTCCATGGTTGGCAACAGGGCAGCATCACACAGGAGAGTCCAGATATAAGCTTGAGCAGGGCAGTGCCATGTAAGAGTTCTGAGAGCAATTGTCCAGGAACTGTCAGTCTGTTGCAGCATCAGATATGAAACTGACACGTGTATTAGAGGAACACAGGCACTGCAGTCTTTTAGTGTAGAACTCAGATCCAGTTCGTGGCTGGCCTCTGGAGGGAGGGGCGGGGCTGCTCGGTGACAATTCCCCCCCTCGGGGACCACCCAACCCAGGAGGGTCGGTCCCCGAACATGTCTTCACCGTTGAGCAAGAGTGGCACCTCTGGTGGTTGAGCATCCAGGGGGTGGGGGAGGGAAGGGGGAGGAAGGGGAGGTGTCATTTGCAAGTTTGGTATGGAGAACCACACAGCCAGATTACAAAATTTAGATCAGCCAATGGGCTGCACATCTCTGTGTCCACCTCAGGAAAACTACCCATATAGGTATGCATAAACACATGTACATAAACACATACACACATATTTCCAAGATGCACCCGTTAGCACAAGCAGGAATACACAGTTTCATAATATGCAAGATAACTCATATGCACATACTTAAGGGCAGAGACATTTCACAGAATGATCAGCGGTTATAAAAACACAAGGCAATTCATTCAGGTAAAAGCGGGAAGCAGATCATACATGGTTTGAAACAATTCATATCTCATTTCCGGGTGAGGGGTACATAGCAACTCATAAGTCCGGACACAGGTGTAGAGCAATTCATGAATGCATAGTAATTCATGGGTACAGAGCAATTCATAAAAGAGCAATTCGTAAACACAAAACAATTCATTCATAGACCTATCCACTCATAGAGGGTGGAAGTAATCATACAAGACTAGACGTCGCATCACAATTCATGAACAGACATCATTCCCATGTGGCTAGACTCAGAGATGGCTTACAGCGGTACAGATGCATACATAAGAACCATGGTTATTTCATATATGGCCAAAATCAAAAGCAAAGCAGAGACATGAGTACTGGTGGTATGGCCATAGGCTGAGCTGAGGACATTTTATACCGAGATAAAATATGCATAGACTCAAAACATAATGTGGTTCATAGTACAAATAAACATAAGGATAATGACAATAATACCTTAAAAGCACTATAGTTGAGGAAAACAGATTTGAGAGAACAATTCATACGACATACAACTTGGGGAACTAAATTCATAGGACTACACTTCCTAGAAGGCAAGTTGTTGGAATAAGTCCATAGGGACCGGGGGAGGTAAAAGATCACAGATGGTGCAGTCCACAGCACAGCTATGAGACTGGGTTGCATATATACAAGAGACAAGCAAACTTAGTCCATGTGTCTGTGCACTCCCCTAGACGTCTGCGTTGAACTGCAGCGCTGGAGCGTGGGCTGGTAGACAAGGCGTCAGGCACACAGTTTCTAGTCCTCATGGAGGTGGAGCCACAGGTGGCCGTCTGGAGGCAGATCGTGGGTCGAGAGGTAGAGAGGAACGCTCCCCCCCCTAGTCCACAAGAGGTCCTCAGGGCGGTGTCCGGCAGGCAAAGTGTCCATGGGACCGGTTCAGTCCGTACGCATAAATGTACACACAACTATCATGGTTCATAACAACAAGGGCAATAAAACAAGCAAGGGATGGACGGAGAGCACCAAGACCTGGAAGACCAACATAACAACAATTGGGTGCATGGTCAGATTGGATATTCCCATAGCGGTGGGGCTCCAGCAGAGGAGGGCTGAACCTTAATATTCAGTATTACATTAATAATTAAAGGTAGTAACAGACTTCCTGTTTGGGATCCATGGAGGTCTAACGCAGCTCCACTTGCGGAGCTGACCGGACTGCCGTTTTAACCGGCCGGCGGGGTGAAAATAGCCCGCGGCCGACTGCTCTCAGGCGGGGAGCAGGCAAAGAACGCTCAAGACCCTAGGGTGAGCTAGATCTCGGACGAGGGGGGGCTCTACACAACGAGTCTCCCCCCGATCCTTGAGGTCCCACCTTGCGACGGGTCGGCTATAATCTCTGCGGCAGTTTTGGGGCCAATTCGGCTGGCATAAGACCTACATACCCAAGCATCGATTGGGGGAAGAAGCTGAGAGGAGAACTTAAAATCGAAACAGCGATTACAACCCGAGAAAAGTGAAGAGAAGGTAAAGATCATTATCTTCTGAGACGGGACAGATTGATAAAAACAGAGAGGAAAAAAAGTAGATTTTTAAACTGCAACAGACTAGTGAAAAGGAGGGGAAGACTCGGCAGGAATCGAATTTAAAAAGAGACTAAGTTTAAAGAAGTTATTAAAGAAATGGGACTATTGTTTTGAATACCTGTGGCTTTGGAGCTGTGAGAAAAAGACACCATCGCGAGATCTGCTGTGGGAAGACGGGAGACAGGAAGTGCGTAATAACAATAGAGTGGCTGGAGAGAAGCGGCCCTTGCTGGAGGGCAGGAAGTAGGGAATCGCCATTTTTGAAAGGGGAAGGGTCGCGGCTTCAGCGGAAGAGGAAGTAGGCCATCTTGGATTACAAAATCATAGAGAAACCATAGAGAAAAGACGCCCGACATTTTGGACTCTTTAAAATTTAATTTCTATAAGAAGACCGGGACATTTAAAATAGAAAAACGTTAAATTTTACGCCACGGAGTTAAGGAAGAGAGCGGATTCGTGGGAGCGAGCTAAAGCAAGCCCCACGATGTCAAAAAAAGAGTGGCAATCGGCAATAGAAAACCTGGATAAAAACCTGGACAAAAAACTTTTAGATATGATTAAAGAACTTAAGGACACGAAATTGGAGCTGATAAAAGAGGTTAAAGAGGTTACACAGACAGTAAAATCGGAGCTGTCAGAAGTGAAAAAAGGTATGGAAACAATACGAAGTGAATTACAAGGAACGCAGCAGAGAGTTAAAACAGTAGAAGACGCGATGGAGAATTTAGCAGACACGCAACAAACAGAGATGAGATTGGTGAAGGGGAGAATGTCAGTTGCAGAAACTAAACATATGGAGAAGCAGCTACGTTTTCGTGGCTTGCCAGAAGTGGAAGGAAAGTCAGCGCAAGAACAGATGACTGAGGTGTTGGCTGAGTACCTGGGGAAGGAGGAGGAGGAAGTTGTGGCTATCCTAGATGTGGCATACCGTGTGAATTCGAGAATAGCAACCCAGAGGAAACTACCAAGAGATGTGATTGTGCAGTTTACAACACGAAATATGAAAGAGAGGATTGTGACAAAACAGTTTCAAGATCCATTGGAGATTGATGGCAAGACGATTATTATAATGAAGGAACTGCCCAGATCAGTGTTACTGGACCGGAAAAAATATAAAGTGCTAATTCAGATTTTGAAGGACATGAAAATCAGGTACAGATGGGAGTTACCGGAAGGAGTGTCCTTTGAGTTTGGAGGGGCCAAAAAACGCATCAGATCTGAGCGAGAGATGGAGCGATTTATTAAGGACAATGAAAAAGACTTACCAACAAGATCATGAGTATGGAGTGTAAAGTATTATCTTGGAATGTAAATGGACTAAACTCACTGAATAAGAGGAAAAATACTTTTCACTGGCTACTAAAACAAAAATGTGACATTGTTTGTTTGCAAGAGACCCATATCAGAAAGCAGGATGTAAAATATTTAAAATCTGGAAAATTGGGCAAAGAATATGTAGCGGCCTCCAACAAGAAAAAAAGAGGAGTGGTGTTGTACATAAAAGAGGAGCTACAGCCAAAATTTGTTATGAGAGATGTGGAAGCTAGATTTGTAGCAGTGGAATGTATTTGGAATTTAAAGAGAGTGTTGGTAGTCGGACTTTATGCACCTAACGGTGCAAAAGAAAGCTTCTTTGAGGATTTAAGGAAGCATTTAGACGATCTTGTATACGACCAGATAATTCTTGCTGGAGACTTCAATGGAGTGACAGACTTGGAACTAGACAAAAAGACTACAACGGCACAAAAGAAAAGAGGACTATTACCAAAGCTTTTTTTTGAGTTGATTCAACAAGAGACTCTTGAAGATGTATGGAGGAGAGAATATCCTAAAAGCAGACAGTTTACTTTTTATTCTGCAAGGCATTCTACATTATCAAGAATTGATATGATCTGGGCCTCAAAAGACTTAGCATTATGGACTAAGGAGGTAGAAATAATGCCTATGGTAGGCTCAGATCACAACCCAATTATGTGGAAATTTGGAAAAAAGAGAAAAAGGAAAGCATGGAGAATAAATGAGGACTTGTTACAGGAAAGAGAGAATATGGAAATACTGAGAAGAGAGACAAAGTTTTTTATACAATACAACGTGAATAAAGAAGTACCAACCAATAAAGTTTGGGATGCTTACAAGGCGGTTGTAAGGGGCATACTAATGGACTTAAATGGTAGAGCAAGAAAGAAGAAAGAGGAGAAAAGACAAGAGATTGAGGAGAAAATAAAAGCCAAAGAAATACAGCTAAAAAAGAGACCAGGGAAAAAGAAGGTATACCAGGAAATTAAAATACTTCAAGAACAGCTAACAGCAATGAGCAATAAAGAATTGGAGTGGAATCTCAAAAGACTGAATCAAAAAGCGTTTGAGGGTGCTAATAAACCTGGGAAGCACCTGGCATGGCAATTGAAGAAGAAAAGGGAAAAGAAGATAATAAATAAAATTTGCGAAGATAACAAAACGTATTTGGAGCAGGCTACCATTAGTAGAGCCTTTTATAAATTTTACGCTAAGCTGTATAATAAAAAAGAAGTAAACAAAGAATCAATAGCGTCATATTTGGAGAAAACCAAACTTCCAGAAATCTCGGAAGCTTGGAGAAATAAGTTGAATAGTGAAGTAACTGACGAGGAAATAAGTAAGGCAATACAATCTGCAAATCTAGGAAAGGCGCCAGGGCCAGATGGACTTACGGCTAAATTCTATAAGACAATGGCTAATGAACTGGCACCATTCCTAAAAGAGGTGATGAATGGGGTTTTAAGGGATCAAAGGATTCCAGAAACTTGGAGTGAAGCGAATATATCATTGATCCCAAAAGAGGGCCAAGACCTGACTAATGTGAAAAATTATAGACCTATATCGCTACTCAACAATGACTATAAAATTTTTGCGAAGATATTGGCGGAGAGATTGAAGGGGTGGCTCTCGGAAGTCATAGAGGAGGAACAAGCAGGCTTTTTGCCAGACAGACAAATAAGAGACAACTTAAGGACAGTGATCAATGCTATTGAATATTATGACAAGCGTTGTGACAAAGAGGTTGGTTTCTTCTTTGTTGACGCTGAAAAAGCGTTTGACAATTTAAACTGGGACTTTATGTTTGCCACTATGGAAAAGCTACAATTGGGAGAAAGGTTCATCAGAGCAATTAAGGAAATTTATAGAGACCAGACTGCAGCAATTGTGGTGAATGATGAATTGACCAAGAAATTGACGATAAGTAAAGGAACAAGACAAGGTTGCCCGTTATCTCCATTGTTGTTCATTTTAGTATTGGAGATTCTGATGATACAAATACGTCAAGATGATGAAATTCGTGGAATAAAAATAAAGGACTATTCATACAAGGTCAGAGCATTTGCGGATGACATAATGTTAATTGTAGAGGACCCATTGGAGAACATGCCAAGAGTGATAGATAAGATCAAGGAGTTTGGAGACTTGGCAGGTTTCTTCATCAACAAAAAGAAGTCAAAGATATTATGCAAAAATATGACTAAGCAGAAACAACAATTGTTAATGGAAACAACGGATTGTGAAGTAACAAGTAAAGTGAAATATTTGGGAGTCGAATTAACTGCAAAGAACATAGATCTATTCAAAAACAATTATGAAAAACTATGGACTCAGATAGAGAGAGACTTGATTAAATGGAATAGATTGAATTTGTCATGGTTGGGCAGGATTGCAGCAGTTAAGATGAATGTGTTACCAAGAGTAATGTTTTTGCTACAGACAATACCAATCATCAGAGACTCCAAACAATTTGAAAAATGGCAGAGGAAAATATCAGATTTTGTTTGGGCAGGCAAGAAGCCTCGAGTGAAAGTGAAAGTTTTACAAGATGCAAAGGAAAGAGGCGGAATGCAGCTGCCCAATCTGAGACTTTATCATGATGCAATCTGCCTAGTTTGGTTGAAAGAATGGATGACATTAAAGAACAAGAAACTATTAGCCCTAGAGGGATATAAAAAAATATTTGGATGGCACGCATATTTATGGCATGACAAAGTAAAGGTCAACTCGATGTTCCTGCATCACTTTGTTCGGAGAAGTTTATACATAATCTGGAAGAAGTACAGAATTTATCTACAAGAAGGAACCCCTTTGTGGGTGGTTCCATATGAGGTGATAGACCCGAGAGCTGTTGATAATGAACAACGTTTAACGTATAAAGAAATAACTAAAACTGAAGCATCCAAACTTAGAATAAAGACACAAGAGGAACTATCACCTAACTACGATTGGTTCCAGTATAGACAGATCAGAGACTTATATAATTCGGACTCTGTAAAGGGAGGTATACGAATAGAGAATTCGGAACTAGAGCAGACCCTTCTTAAAGAAGATAAGAAAAGAATATCCAAGGTATACCAAGTACTGTTGAAGTGGTATACCGAGGATGAGATAGTTAAAACACAAATGGTGAAATGGGCTATAAACTTTAATAAAGAAATAACAATGGAGGCATGGGAATACTTGTGGAAAACTACAATGAAGACAACGACATGTATTAATATCAAAGAGAACATTTATAAAATGATCTATCGTTGGTACATGACACCAAAGAAGATTGCGCTAGGGAATTTGAATACTTCTAATAAATGCTGGAAATGTAAGAAGCATGAGGGCTCCCTCTATCATATGTGGTGGTCGTGTGAGGTAGCCAGGCAGTACTGGGGTGAAATAATAAGAGAAATGAGTGAAATTTTACAATTTCAAATTAATAAGAACCCAGAACTCCTGCTACTGAACTTGGGAATGGAGGGAATTCCAGCCCAACACAGGACGTTGATATTTTATATGACAGCAGCAGCTAGACTTTTGTATGCGCAAAAATGGAAAGTACAAGAAGTGCCAACTATTGAAGATTGGACTTACAAATTGCTGTATATGGCTGAAATGGACAAGATGACAAGAAAATTGAGAGATCTGGACTCAGGGCAGTTCAACACAGACTGGGAGAAGCTGAAACAATACCTGGAGAAGAAATGGGAGGTGGGAGGAAAACTGTGGCAGTTTGAGAACTACTGAAGTATTGAAGTAGAGGGGGGAGACTTTACCGGGGGGAGAAGAGATAAATGTGAATTAATAAGCAGTCAGATTAATAGATTGACATATATATAGATATATATAGGTTAACAAACAGAACATAGAGAAAATAATTAATTATAAGGACTAAATATAAGGAGCGATTAACTAACAATATTTTCTTTTTTTTCTGACAAGTTTTGTACCAAACTGAATGTCTGAAGATATAGATGGGTCAAATTGATTGACTACGTGAGGAGAGATATATAGAACTATTATAAAAAGATAGAATGAGTAATATATATAGAGAATAAGTCAAATTGTTTGATATAAACGAATGTATGATCTATATGGTTTATGATATATAGAAATACCTGAAATTGAAAAATTGGGATAAATTGTTTATCTAAGATGGAAACAAAGGCTTACAGTTTGGGCATATAATGTTAAAAATAGTTAAGGATGTACTGCTTAGAATAATGGAAAATATATATTTGTTTTAGATAGAGGAAGCTAATAAAAGTAAGGGAAAGGGGACAAAGGGTTGGAAAGCTGTTGGAAGTCAACAAAAAGGGGGGGGGGAAAGGGAGGGGGTTAGAGATGAAAAAATTGGGGAAAATTGAATGTAAATGTGGAAATAATGGATTCTAACCCAATAAAAATTTTTCAAAAAAAAAAAATAATTAAAGGTAGTAACCAATAAGCAGTAATCAATTATAGCGGGTTAATAAGCAATGATTGACCAGTAGGAATCAGCAGGCATAGTATACACCATCAGTAGGCCATAGTCACATGCAATCAATAATAATGGGTAGATGCAAGCATACAGTATTCACAGAGGCACAGTTTACAGTATAGCTGTCAAACTGGGTTACGCATATATATACAGAAACAAGCTCATTCAGCCTATGAATACATGAAACAAGAACACACTTCCACTCCGCTGTCACTTCGCAGTGCAGGATCAAGGAGGAGCTCTAGGCACACAGCTTCTGGTCAATTGGCTGGGTCTTCACTTGGTGGAGCTTGGAGGTGGATGGAGTCATTTCCATTCCCTGTAGTCTGAGCATGCAGTAGCTAGGCTGGTAGGGGTGAGGCGCCCTAATAAAAGAGACCTCCCCCCCTAGTGCCCAAGGGGGCTATACATCAGAGCGGCTTAAGGTAGGAGCTGCTGGGTGGGCAGACAGCCTCATTGAGCATCATCACAGGCATCTTACATTCATATAAGTCATGCATGCTTTTATACACATAGTACTAGTAAGCCATAACAATATGTATACACATACAGGGTGAAATGCAGTGAGGTAACACAGGCATTAAGGCAGCATAATCAATGCGAGAGTCCAATGGAAATCCAATAGTGTCAGTGAAAAGCAAACAATCAGAATGAAAGGCAGTGCTCCACAAAAACATACAAGCATAGAATAAATGAGGGCATTATGTCAAAATAGCACATATAAAAAGCAACTGATAAAAATAAAGCATATCAAAATTAATTCAACCAGTATAGTGGCTTCCCCTGCCTGAGAGTTGACAGGTGAGAGGCATAACAATGAAGGTGACAAGAGAAATACACAAAGATTTCTAGGCAACCCTTAAAGCAATGTAACAGCAAAGCATTGACCATGAACATGGATGCAAATAGTTAAAGCAAAGAAAATGCAACAATATGATGCACAAAGACCAAAAGCACTAAGTGAATGGGATACTATGAATTAACCCTAGGCATTAAAGGCATAGGAATCAGATATGGTTGGTGAAGGGCAAGGAATCCAATCAAATGGCAGTGCCCTATGTAAACATACAAGCATCATCATAACTAGTGAGTCAGAATAGAACAAACGAAAAGGTAAATAACACCGATTCAATAATGTAAGGGAAAACCAAAGATAAAATCATGAACTTACTGCAAAAAGCAGGTCAAAATTAAGAAGGCAAATAACAATTCAATAATGTAAGGAAAAACCAAAGATAAAAATTAGCTTAACACCCAATGAACTTAATGTAAAAAGCAGATCAAAATCAATTTGAACAGTAAGCATAGATCGATGAACTCAGTTCAGGAATACATTCAATCAAATAAGTAACCGAATGAGGGGCAAAAGAAATGCAACTAGGTACACAAGGTAGGAAGGAAAGTGTTTACACCCCCCCTTGTATCAAAAAGGGCATTGGACAGAATAGGCGGCAATGTCCCCAAAAAGCATTAAGGAGGCCGTCAAAAACAAAAATGGAATGACGCACATGTCCTTTAGCAAAAAGAGAAAAAAAAATGAGGGGTCCCCTTGGAAGAGAGGGCTGCCCTTCCATGGAGCTGGTGCTGGCCTTTGAATCAAATCAGCCAGAAAAACGGAGGCAGCCTCTGGCCAGCGAAGGAGTCTCAAATTCTGCTCCTTTGGCTGCTCCGTAGGTAGGTTTCCAAAAGGGGTTGCTGGAGGGTCTCATGTCTGCTTCCTCAAAAATCACAAGAACACTAACAGCATTTGGAAAAGGAAAACATAGCAAAAAAAGGGGAAGGGGGAGGGGAAGAACTTCTTGCTGCTGAGCAGGTCAGCATCAAGGTAAATTGTACAGTAGTAAAGAGGACACTGGCTGCCGGGTGTTTCAAAGCATTAATTCTCTATATCTTTATTCCAAACAGTTCTCAGAAATATCTCTAAACCTCTTTGCACATACCAAATGATCCTACCTCTACATATTACTTCCTATTAGACCAACTGAAATATACAGCTTGCCTTCATCTTTCCTTCTGCCTTAATAATTATTCTTTACACACACCATCTAGCTCCTACTTAACATCCAATATTAACATTTCACCCAACAATCCAGTCCATTTATTAGACATATAACAAAAGGGGATACATATATATATATATGCCAGTACTGAGTTGGCTTAAGCAAACAAAAGAATGGGGTGGGTGCAGCTGTCAGCTATTCAAAGGCACCACCCTTCCTGCAAGGTAGGCTATTGGTTAATTCAACCGGGCATATGGCAGTTTATTAAAGAAAGATCCGTCCTACGGGAAAAATTTTGTCTTGCAGCATGTAATCAACAATAATGCAATGATGATGTAATAATTTTGGGTTTATGCCTTTAACCAAGATTGTCTGGGCTTCTGAAAACAATGGATTGGGTTGTGGGAGAGGCTATTTCTCCCCCCCTTGTTTTCAGAAGGCCAGTGACTTCCATAAAGTGGGGTACAACAAAGTGCCTCTGAAAGCAGAGGTTCATAAACATATTGAGAGAGAGAGAGAGAGAGAGAGACAGAGAGAGAGAGACAGAGAGAGAGAGAGAGAGAAAATCTCACAATTAAAAAAGGGATGGGGTTGTGGGGACCCGAATTTACATTCCATCCTGGAGACTTTCTACTACTCTTGGGTCCTTTCTATTCCAAGTTCTAAGAGGAAACCAATGAACACTTTTATTTAGGCTGATCTCAGCCTGGGGGCATTACTACATTCATGACTGCTCCTGGCACTGGAGGTTCCGCCTTTTCACTAAACTTTGGGCTTAAGTATTTTAAAATGGGGAGACAGATGCACAAATGTTTCTGAATCAGTCCAAGTACTATTAAACCACAGATGCACCACACAATCTTTTCTTCAGAGTTGCTGGTTCGGGAAAGCTGAGACCAAGCTAGCTGACCTCAGTGATTTTTAACGCCGTTTTGGGTCTCCTAAGGGGGCTGCATTTGCGCTCCCATTTGACTGGTTTGCAGGGCCCAGTCACGGTGGGTTCTGCATAGCTCGGCTGGGGTTGTTCTATGGGAGCCAAGACAATTGCTTGGGGAATGGCTTTTTTTTTTTAAAGCTCTGCACATGCTCAGAGGCTGGGCCAAATTTCTAGTTCCGTGGTAGGGAAGCACAGTCTCTTCTGCTGCTCTCAGCATTAGACTGGAGGGGCTTCAAAAGTCCTATCCTATCCTCTGGAGTATTATTACACATAGTACTATACACCAGGAGTTTTATTACACATCATGCCAGTGAGTGTTTTTTTTTCTTCAAACTGGCCATTTACAAAGCTTTCTATTTCTTGAGGGAGTCTCTAAGTTTTCTGTCAGTTCCTTCTTCCCTTATTAAGAATTTCTATCTCTTCTCCTTTCAGGTTTGGGTACATTTAGCTTCCCGGACCATGGAGACCCAGGTCGGGTGGTTGAGACAAATAGGCGCAGAGAGGGTTAACACAGGCCTCCCGCTTTAAGGTGGGATGGCAGATTTTGACTCTCTTAAGGAGGTCTGCGGATGACAGATTATGCCTCTCTTAAGGAGGTCTTGAGGAGGACAGAAGTGAGCCACGTCTCCTAAGTTCTGCCCATAAAAATCTCTTAGGGTCCTGGTCAAAAGACTCTGTTCTACTTCTGCTGAGTTTCTGGCTCTCTTTTGGCAGTATTTGGCCAAGGCATCAAGAGGCAAGCAGGTCAGGAGGGAGCGTCTCGGCAAGTCACTGGAATGAGTAGAGGCGATCAACTCTCTAAGCAAACCAAGTTGACTCCCCAGAGCTCTCATCCTAACACAATCTGAGCAGCCAGAAATTCAGCTACCTGTCTTCCCTTAATTGTCATTTTTGGGAAGATACTATATCATGGATGGCCTTTGCGGTGGCACGGGCCATTTCTCGTTTGGAGGCTAGATTTCCTTTCTCCAAAACTAAATCACTTTTCTCTAACTTAAACTATCGTCCTTTTTACTCAATATCCACAACTAGGGATGTGCGTTTCGGCATTCAGAATGCCGAAAGAATGCCGAAACAAAAGTGTTTCGGCTTCTTTCGGGGAATGCCGAAACGTTTCGGGGAATGCCGAAACGTTTCGGGTAGCCGAAAGAAAAAGCCGAAACGTTTCGGGATTCTTTCGGCTTTCTTTCGGCTTTTCAATGGGAAAATGCCTCCGTCTTCCCGGACGTCTGTGGGAGGCATTTTCCCACCGAATAAGCCCAAAATTGGTGGGGACCTTCCTCTAACCCTTCTCTAACAACCACCCAAGTTTCAGACAGATTGGACTTTGGGGGGCCATGTTATGGCCCCCCAAAGCAGGTCCCCCCATCCTCCCATAAGAAAGCGAAGGAGCAGCATATTGTTAGCATGCTGCTGCTAATCTTCTTCATTATTTCCTATGGGGAAAAAATGAAGAAGCAGGCTTCCTTTGCCAGGGGTGGCATTTTGCATGCAAAATGCCCCCTCACCCTCAGGGGCCCTTCTCCCACCCCTCCTCCCACCCCCCACCAAGGCTCAGCCTGCTCCCACTTGGGGGGGCCATTTCATGGCCTCCCCAAGTAGGTGCTCTAATCTCTACCACTGACAGCTGGGGGAGGCTTGTGTTGCCAGGGGTGGCATTTTGCATGCAAAATGCCCCCAAGCCCTCAGGGGCCCTTCTCCCACCCTTCCCCCCACCCCCCACCCAGGCTCAGACTGCTCCCACTTGGGGGGGGCATTTCATGGCCTCCCCAAGTAGGTGCTCTTTTCTCTACCACTGACAGCTGGGGAAGGCTTGTCTTGCCAGGGGTGGCATTTTGCATGCAAAATGCCCCCCAGCCCTCTGGGGCCCTTCTCTCACCCTTCCTCCCACCCCCCACCAAGGCTCAGACTGCTCCTACTTGGGGGGGCATTTCATGGCCTCCCCAAGTAGGTCCTCTCAGCCCCTAAAGCCCACCCCTTACAGCCCCACACAAACCCAATTCCCCCCCAGCTGCCACACACAGACCCAAATCCCCACATTAGCCCCTCACAGACCCAAATCCACCCCCACCTGCCCCACACCCATAACCCCAGGAACAGGCTGGCAAAGGCCAGCCCTCTCCCTTTGTTCCCTATGCTGGGAACTTCTAAACTCTCTTTCCCTGGGCAATTCTGCACAGCCCAGGGGTGCCACAATGGTGGGCACACTTCTGAGTGCCAGCTGGTCCCTGTGAAAGAGCACCTGAACCACAGACACCCTCCCTCAAATTCCCCCACCACCTACAGAGATGGCTGGCCAGCCAGCCCCATTGTTCCCTATGATGGGAACCAACTGCACAACAAAGAATAAAACAAGAACAACACAAAATAAAGTTTTAAATTTTTTTTTCTCCCTTCCAAGGTACAAGTAGGCAAAGCATTATGACACATTACACCAGCAGTCCCCCACACAGAAAAATAACACAACTCACTTAACATCAGAGAATCACAAAGCATGATTCCTGTCAAAAACACTTTATTTCTTGAACAGCTTTAGGTTACACAGCAGGGGGGAACACCAAAGGGCATTGCAGCACTATCTTACACAAAAATAACACAACTCACTTAACATCAGAGAATCACAAAAACACAATTCCTGTCAAAAGCACTTTATTTCTGTAACTGCTTTAAGTTACACAGTAGGAGGGCACAACAGGGCATGATAGCAATGTACTACAAAAAATGATACAACCCACTTCACCGTTTTTGACAGCAATTGTGTTTGTGTGATTCTCTGATGTGAAGTGAGTTGTGTTATTTTTGTGTAGTACACTGCTTTCCTGCTCTGTGGTGCCTTCCTACTGTGTAACCTAAAGCAGTTACAGAAATAAAGTGCTTTTGACAGCAATTTTTTGGGGTGATTCTTTAATGTGAAGTGAGTTGTGTTATTTTTGTGTAAGATACTGCTTCCATGCCCTTTGGTGTTCCCCCCTGCTGTGTAGCCTAAAGCTGTTCAAGAAATAAAGTGTTTTTGACAGGAATTGTGCTTTTGTGATTCTCTGATATTAAGTGAGTTGTGTTATTTTTGTGTAAGATAGTGCTGCCATGCCCTTTGGTGTTCCCCCCTGCTGTGTAACCTAAAGCTGTTCAAGAAATAAAGTGTTTTTGACAGGAATCGTGTTTTGTGATTCTCTGATGTTAAGTGAGTTTTGTTTTAATTTTTCTGTGTGGGGGACTGCTGGTGTAATGTGTCATATAATGCTTTGCCTACTTGTACTTTGGAAGGGAGAAAAAAAAATTTAAAACTTTATTTTGTGTTGTTCTTGTTTTATTCTTTGTTGTGCAGTTGGTTCCCATCATAGGGAACAATGGGGCTGGCTGGCCAGCCATCTCTGTAGGTGGTGGGGGAATTTGAGGGAGGGTGTCTGTGGTTCAGGTGCTCTTTCACAGGGACCAGCTGGCACTCAGAAGTGTGCCCACCATTGTGGCACCCCTGGGCTGTGCAGAATTGCCCAGGGAAAGAGAGTTTAGAAGTTCCCAGCATAGGGAACAAAGGGAGAGGGCTGGCCTTTGCCAGCCTGTTCCTGGGGTTATGGGTGTGGGGCAGGTGGGGGTGGATTTGGGTCTGTGAGGGGCTAATGTGGGGATTTGGGTCTGTGTGTGGCAGCTGGGGGGGAATTGGGTTTGTGTGGGGCTGTAAGGGGTGGACTTTAGGGGCTGAGAGGACCTACTTGGGGAGGCCATGAAATGCCCCCCCCAAGTGGGAGCAGGCTGAGCCTTGGTGGGGGTGGGAGGAAGGGTGGGAGAAGGGCCCCAGAGGGCTGGGGGGCATTTTGCATGCAAAATGCCACCCCTGGCAAGACAAGCCTTCCCCAGCTGTCAGTGGTAGAGAAAAGAGCACCTACTTGGGGAGGCCATGAAATGCCCCCCCCCAAGTGGGAGCAGTCTGAGCCTTGGTGGGGGGTGGGAGGAGGGGTGGGAGAAGGGCCCCAGAGGGTTGGGGGGCATTTTGCATGCAAAATGCCACCCCTGGCAACACAAGCCTCCCCCAGCTGTCAGTGGTAGAGATTAGAGCACCTACTTGGGGAGGCCATGAAATGGCCCCCCCAAGTGGGAGCAGGCTGAGCCTTGGTGGGGGGTGGGAGGAGGGGTGGGAGAAGGGCCCCTGAGGGTAAGGGGGCATTTTGCATGCAAAATGCCACCCCTGGCAAAGGAAGCCTGCCTCTTCATTTTTTCCCCATAGGAAATAATGAAGAAAGATTAGCAGCAGCATGCTAACAATATGCTGCTCCTTCGCTTTCTTATGGGAGGATGGGGGGACCTGCTTTGGGGGGCCATTACATGGCCCCCCAAAGTCCAATCTGTCTGAAACTTGGGTGGTTGTTAGAGAAGGGTTAGAGGAAGGTCCCCACCAATTTTGGGCTTATTCGGTGGGAAAATGCCTCCTCCAGGCGTCCTGGAAGACGGAGGCATTTTCCCTTAGAAAAAAGCCGAAATAATGCCGAAATAATGCCGAAAGAATCCCGAAAGCCGAAAGCCGAAAGAGATTCTTGTTTCGGCTTTCGGCTTTAACGATAGAGAATCTTCTTTCGGCTTTCTACTTTCGGCTATAGCCGAAAATTTTTGGCTTGCACACCCCTATCCACAACACATTTATCCTATCTCAGGTGTCATTTTAACATTCCAAATCAGAGTTTTACCAGAAAAATCAGTCCTAGACAACACAACAAATAAGCCTTTTGCCTGCATCCACTAGGTCTGAGTTCCCTTGCTGGGGGACCTAGCGAAAGAGGGGGCCAGGATGAATTCTTAGCAGAAGGACTGTTTCACCTATCCGCAATCAAATTCAACCTACAAATTCAACCACTAACACACCGAGCAACTTCCCCGGCCCCTGAACTAGTCAGAAGTTGAGAGTGGAGGGAGTAAATTGGACCATAACTCAAGTATGGTGTATGTCTCGCACACAGAACCCAGCCACATCTGCTCCTGCTGTTTCCCGGTACCAAGGGTTAACACCAGGTTACAGACTGTCCTGCGCTGTCTGCCAGACCACCACCCAGCCTGGAAATGCCCACAAAAAACAATCCTCCTGAAGATGCTCAGAGTCCCTTGAGAAGCAAGGGGCCCTTCTTACACACAATTTGCACACCCACACATAAACAGGGGGAACAGATTGCAGCTGCTATCCCTGCCGGGTGGCAAGAAGTCACTTCCTACCATTCCTCATGCACACAAATACAAGCTTCCTTACACAAAATTCTTTCTTTCTTTCTTTTACCTTTTGCACTAGATATTATAAAATCTAGGGTGTCTGAGTTTCTTCAAGGAATTCTACAATCCATTAGATGTTCAGCTCTAGAGGGGAAACTGTTTTCTGTCCAAGCTCAGCAGCGGAGTGGGGGGGGGGGGTGTCTGCTGGCTGGCAAGGGATGCTTACTTTGAGGGCTGATCTGGGGAGGTTAGCATTTCTCCCGGCTTGGAAGAGCCTGTCTTCCTCCTCCGAATTGGGTTTCTCCTTTCCACAAAAATCCTGGAAAGCATCTCTAGCTATTTGGACAGGATTCCCAAGGGTGTTTTCCTTTCTTTACCACCCACTTCTCCAAGTGGGGTACTCTGGTGTTAGTACGGTACATTTTTATTATTATTATTTTATTTTTATTTTTATTTTGCACACTGATGCAATGCCCATGGGGGGGTCCTTTAAGCCAGTCCTCTCCAGGGGCTTTTACAAGTCCTCAAGGATTCTTAAAGGGGCATACACAGGATTACACCGTCCTCTCCAGGGACTTATTTTTTTCGGAGCTCCTCTCCTCTTAGTCCTCAAGGACTTTTAAAAGGGTTTCCAAAGGGGGTGAGGGTTTCCTTGCTTTCAACTCCTATTCTCGTGTAGGCTCGGTTACAAGCCACGAGACCAGGAAAAAGGCGCTCCCAGGTTCTCTAAACCCAAGAACTCAAAAGATCCCCAGGCCTACTGCCCAGAGACAGACTGTTAAAGCTGTCTCCAAGCCAAGACCAAAAGACCAAAGCGCGCACGGGGCGGCTGCTTGCCGCAAACAAAAGGGCTCAAGGACTGTTTCTGTGAGTCCCCAAGCAAAAAAAAACGCTCAGGAGTAAACTTTCTTTACTCCCAAGCAAGAAGTGCCCGAGAGTCTTACTTAAAACTCAAGCACAGTGCTTCAGGAACCTAGCTGTAGATTCCCAAAGCAAGTTAAACAAACGAACTATCAACCTCTTCACGTTTCCTCCGGAGAGGAGGTTGAAGTCTAAGTGCTGGGGGGGAGCGGGGATTTGGACGGGCTGAGGAGGGAAGGGGGACGGGAGAGAGTTTTATATGTGTTGCTTATGAAAACTGGAGCCTACTTCTGTAATCCCACCCACATAGACGCGTTTAGGTGGCCCGGGAAGTGGCCAGGGAACTTCACCAGCACAGAGTTTCTTGCCCACAGTTAAAATAAGGCAATCTGTCCGTAACTGGCTGAAGGAGGAAAAGGGGACAAGCCAACCCACGCATATAGATGCTCGCTAGAGCCAAACGCATTCACACATTTAATTCCCTAAGCTAGGTTGCTCTCTTTGCACGGAGTTCCGAAAAGTTTTCCTCTACGTCAGTTTGCCGAAAACAAATGTGTCGACTCATCTGGATTCAGACAAACCGGGCTGCCCACGCATTCTCCACCATTAATCTGTTACTGGAACTGCTCTATTAATAGGATGGGGGAGTTAGCTTAGCAGTCCAGAACTAAAACAGCGCGGATCTAGCCAGCTATACCAAGGTCCATTTTCAGAAATCCCCGTGACAAAGAGGCAGACTACAGATGTTCAGTCAATAACGTGTATTTTCTAATAATGTGACATATGCCTGAAATTACACACACATCCAAGATTACATACAAGATCTAAGAAATACAGAGTATGAACATTAGAGACCTGAGCAGGAACCCCACGATGACAAAGGGCATACTCACAAGCAGTAGGCATGTCAGAGATATGGACGTGACATGATCCAGCGCCCGCACTGGAATCACGGAGAGACAGCAAGGAAGTGGGATGGGGCTGGCGCGCGCGCACCCTCAGGTTTGAGGGGCTAGCTTATATACTTTCAAAGCACCCAGGGGCTGGCGCCCCTGTCAGTGGTTCTCACGACTTAAATCAAAGAAATTGAGCCCATCGGGACTGCCTTGATTGGACCATGTTTGAAGTCTGATTAATTTATAAATGACACTTTTGGGGAGAGGGGAGGGGAGGAGGAAGGGGAACCGGGCCGTTTGCTCGTTCCCAGCGCCCATCCTGGTGCCTTCAAGTCCGGAGTGCAAAGGTTGCTTTGATGTGCGCTTGTTGATTGCCCTGGCTGACTGATGATCAATCTCCATTCAGGATAGGTGTTAAGAAATGCGGAGGAGAGTGGGATTCTCTTGCAGCGTACGTGATCTGCTCGCTCCTTCGCAATGGCTTCCCAAAGCAGGCTGTTCCCCTCGGCTTCTTGGCTGTTGGCTAGGGCTTACCAGCAGATTGTCTGGCAGTGAGGACAATCAGCCCATGGGAGGCTCCCGGCAGGAGCTGGCCAGGGAGCGCCTGGCCACCCTCGCAGAAGGTTTCCTCTGGCTGGCATCTGGCTGCTGGCAGCGTAGCTGGAGCCCAGAGTGAGGCAAGCTCTCATGGCAAGCAAGGGAGCAGCGTTTAAGACACAGTCCATGGTTGGCAACAGGGCAGCATCACACAGGAGAGTCCAGATATAAGCTTGAGCAGGGCAGTGCCACGTAAGAGTTTTGAGAGCAATTGTCCAAGAACTGTCAGTCTGTTGCAGCATCAGATATGAAACTGACACGTGTATTAGAGGAACACAGGCACTGCAGTCTTTTAGTGTAGAACTCAGACCCAGTTCGTGGCTGGCCTCTGGAGGGAGGGGCGGGGCTGCTCGGTGACACAGGAGCCCTTCCTTTCCTAGCAATGCTGTTCTGAGACCGTTTGGGCTCTCCTTTTTTAAAAGAAGCTGCAAGGAACATGAGTTGGGGCCGGGAACCTGGATCATTTTTTAAAAAAAACTATAACATTTGTGGCCCTCATGTATCCTTCTCATGCCTGCTGTAGAGCTGCACAAATATTGGAACAGGTTGTAGCAGATTCTGTGTTTCTGTGGTAGATTCAAAACTTCAATATGCTGATCCATTATTCTATGTTGCAGAAAATTTGACTGAAAGTGAAGAACGGAGAATTCCCACGCTAGTTCTATCATCACTTTGCCAAACAGGGCAGAATTTTTATGGCAGCAGTTACGGATACTCTGCCCAGTATCCCAACCAATTTTATTGTTGGTCCTCTGTTATGGGAGTGGAGAGAATAAACTCAGGAAGCTATTCGTGGGTGGTAGAGAATGAGGAGGAAAGGTTCTGGGCTGTGGGGGTAGCCAAGGAGTCTTGTCGGGGGACTGATGTCTCTTGTTTTCTCTTTGAGAAAGAGATGTGGGTTGTGGGGAAGTCTAATAACGTCTGGTACGCATTCACCTCTTCTGGAAGAGATCAAGTACCATGTCCCTGGTCCAGCAATTACAGGCAGGCTCAACAAATTGGCTATTTTAATGCAACGGCCATCTGTGTGTCCCTGAACTATGAACAAGGCTCAGTAACAATTTCTGATAACAACAACAACACTGTCATCTATGCCTTTCAGAATGCCTCATTCTGTGGGCAGCAAATCTCCTCCTGGTTGTGTGTGGCAAAGTGAGATGAGGTCGCCATTCGGAGTATAACTAAATGTGACAGCAGCATGACCCAACCCTTTCTGCTGAATACCGATAAACTGGAGGGTGGGTATTTAATGCATAGCATAGTTATGCAGGAAAGGGGATAACTGAGGTGCCTAACTGTGTTGGTCTGCAGTAGAACAGCAGGACTGGAATCCTTCCCCCATCTGTGTGTTTCTCCCTGAAAATGTTTATCCCCAGATGGTTTTTCTCCCATTCTGGGAGGAATCACTTCTAGGTTGAAAAAGTCTTAGGAGAAGAAATAGGGGGGAGTATGGGTGGGGAAGGGTTCATCTCTCCTGCCTACTATTCCATTCTATAAATCAATGACCTTCCTTGCAAGGCCTGAGAGTCAGAGGCAGCTCTCATCATGTGTGGGCTACAACTAATGCTGAGATGGTGTAACCATCGGAGTTAGGTGGATCTGCTGCAGCTCCAGCCACACAACCAGATGTGAAAGTGACTAGAGAAGAAGTGACATGGCACTGTGACCTCCTCCTCTCCCCAGGCAGAGAGACCCCATCAGCCCTCTATCACACATGCCTTGCCCATCTGTATAACAGTCATGATGGAAGTGAGAGCTGGTGATGCCAGAGGGCTGAGAAGTCAACTTCTGCCTAGCAGCCAGACCTAACAGGCATAGTTGGAAGACAGTTGGGGTGACAGGAGTGAAGCAGGCAGCCACAGAAATCACAAACCGATGGACAGAGTTGTGCTGGATGGCCAAGGCAAAGATGAGCCCAGCCGGAAGCAACTGTAGCCAAGACACACCCAGCAAAGGAAGAATTGGGCTCAGAAGACGTGGCACCTGAGGACTCTCATCTTTTGAGGCTGGATCTCTTTGCTGCCAGAGTTCCATGGGAGCCTGTGGACACAGCACCTGCACAGCTTTGGATTTCTGGCCATTTTGCGTGGCTTTAAGCAGGGAGATCTTGGCTTCATTTTCAAGGCCCGATTTTCCTGCAAACTTGGGGAGGGTGTTCCCCAAGTATGCAGGAACCCCTTCCCTCATCTTTTTTTTTGCCATTATAGGGAGGTATGGCTATTAGGCAACAGTGAGTCATTTTCCCAGTCCTATAATTAAAAAATGCAGAACCAGTAAGACCCTCGATGCCCCACTGATGTGATGAACGACTAGAATATGCATAGTTTGCCAGGTTCAAAAGCAGGTGTTGTGGAAATTGTTGCTCTGCAACCAGGGACTAGTCCACCAGCTGCTTGGGTTTGCCTCTTACCATAGGCATGTAAAGAGTGCAACCTCACTTGATCCTTCCCTAGTACTAAACTGATGTCTCTGCTAAGAATAATATGCCAGCAGCAGGAAGGTCTTTAAGCCAAACTGGAAGTTTTTATTCATACAGGCAAAACAAAACAAAAAACAGTTGGGCAAGGCACCAGATATGGGCCCAGCTCACTGACCACTAGAGCATTATAGAGATAGATACAGAATACAAGTTAGCATGCAAGATACAACAACATTATAAGATAACTACAGAAAAGAAAACTTACCCTCCCCCCATTCCAGAGCTCTGGGACCCCCCCCCCATCGCACAGCCACAAAGACTAGCACTAGCCTTTGCGTGTTGGCAAGTGAAGGGTCCCGAGTTCTTGTTCCATCCCTCTTTTATAGGGAAATATCAAAGACTTGCCTCATTAACATCTTAATCAATCACATTGTCTTTGTTCTTGAAAGACAGTTCCGTCGAAAGTCCTTCATGTAAACACAGGTCTACACATCCTTTACCTCTGTGATAGACTGCATCTTTGATATGTATTTGACTACATTGTAAATTACACAGGAATGTTCACACTTCACTGGCTGAGGATTTTAGACACCTTGTTTTCGTAAAGATAAGCTGTTTGTTGTTTACCCTTTTGGTGATTTATATGTAGAAGGCCAGAGGACCCTTAAAGGATTTTAGACACCTTGTTTTCGTAAAGATAAGCTGTTTGTTGTTTACCCTTTTGGTGATTTATATGTAGAAGGCCAGAGGACCCTTAAAGAGGTCTCAAACAATTAACTTTTATGGCCTTATCTGTTTCCTGTGCAGAGGGTGAGACCTTCCCAGGAAATGCAACTTTATTCTGCAGTGAGGGAGGGAGAGTCTTCGGAAGATTTCTTTCTTTCTTATTCTTTTTTTTTCAAACTATAGCTGGCTCCCTATTTCTAACATGAGCCAGAAAAGGCCTGGTTCCGACCCACCAACAAATTCTGACAACAGCAGGAACCCTACGTTTCACTGCCATCTCACAGAAGATAGAGCTCTCAACATCTACCTTAACTGGAAAATCACCTTTTTCTCTAGGATGAAGCAAATGGAGGGCATGTTCAGGGCGGGACATGCTGAATCCAACATTCTTGTATTTTACATTGCCCTCTTATTTTGTGTTTGTATTCTACTTCATATTTCTTTTGCTGTATGTCATTCTTATTTGGAGTCTGCCTTCTTTATTTGGTTATGCAGCTGCTTAAAGCTAGAATATTTTTTCTAACCACTGATCACTGTTTATGAAATGGTAACTGCTTTTAAAAGGGGCTGAAATCTTTGGACTATGTTCAAGGTATCTTAATTGAAGAATTGTTGGAATTTTAATTCATAAAAATCTACATTTACATACAAATAAAACAATTATTCTAGAAATCTTACTTGATTAATTTTTTGAGTTTAAATTGATAACTCGCACATGTATTTGCAGATGAACAAAACATTCTGGGAGAACACACTTTGTTTTTCGATATCCTATGCCTGCTGCAGCCTATAGAGGGAAGAAGTTAACAACAGCTTCCAAAGTTATCTACATACAGCAAATTACATGCCTGTATTGTGATTTCTATACATGGGATTAATACAAAACTCTACATAGAAGTGACCCCCATGAAGGAATTTTAGTGTATTAAAAACTGGCCTGAAATTCCTTTGCGGAGGGCAGGGAACATTTCTGTTAGACTCCCTCCAGCATCGAGTGATACAAGCTTGGCAAAAAATGTGACCACAATCACATTGGAAGCTTGAAGTTATCACAGGACTCCCCTAAAACAAAGGGAATTTTAGGGGCCCAAATGAACTCAGAGTAAAGTTCCCCAGGGCCTGCATGATGACATCACTGGAGTATATTCTAAAAGTAAATGCGGGTCCACTCCTGCTGCCAGGAAGGTAAGTGGACCTGGCAAATCTATTTCTTTTCCCCATCAATGGCTTCCTATGTGTTTGCTTTTCTCTGCCTCTGTGTCTCATATCTCAGCGACTCCTTTCTCTTGGTCCCTTCCAGGACTCAGTACACTCACAAAACCACCTGCCCCCCATGGGAATCAGATGAGGGTAGAACACTACTGTAAAACAAGGGAATAATAATTCAAGGATTAAGATTTTCATTATTGCATTTACAAACTGCCACGGATTCATGCATGTATTTACTTTCCTTCTTTGATCTATCCTCTTTGGGCAGCTCAGTCCTAAGCCGTGTGGCAGCGTTGCTGCTTGCGCATTGACGTAAATGTTGTTCTGCTCCGTCACTCCCTATGGACTTTTGCAGGAGACTTCCACCGGTGTCCATGGCCACTGCCAAGAGTGTCCACCACTCCCCTGGCAACCCCACTCACACCAGCCAACGGCCACACCACTCCCCTTACAGGCAGGTGAGGGGCAAGTGGTGGCACAGCCAGTGGGGATGCCATGATCCCCGCTGCCCACCAACAGCCCCCCCCCGGGTCAGGGAGCAGACATCCCTGGTGGGGAGGGGGGTAGAAGTGACAGTGAAGATCCGGATCAAACACCGACCGTCTCTCCTGTCCAGCTCCCATTTCTGATGAGGGCCAGGCAGGGGCCACAGCTCAGTGCACCTGCAAATCCCCCCCAACACCGCTACCGTGAGAAACAGTTTTCTCCTCCCTGAAAAAAGGAACTAGAAAGCCTGCAGCACTTGGGAGCAGGCCCTAGGATCCAGAGAGGCACGTGGGGGGGGGGGGGAGGGTTCTTCAATGAGTGACAGGAATGCCCATTGGAAACCACGCAAGAGGCCAGAAGGGAGTGCAAAGCACCCACAGACTTGCAGCGATACCATTTGAACACATTACTGCATCACAACGATGCAAGAACACAGGTTGGACCTCAAGAGCCACGTCCCGGGCCAGGGGTGATGCCCCCCAGTGGACTGACAGCCTGCAGGAGCAGAGAAACTGCTCCAGGGGGTGCCATTTATCCCCTCCCCATGCCAGATTTCCCAAATACATCCCTGCTTCTGCAAACAGTGAAATGGAGGGTGGTCCATCCTCCCAGAGGAGCCCTGGAGATCCCAAGATGTTGCTCCACATCCCCCACCTCCCAGCAGTAATTTCCGCCTTCTCCTCTGCCTATCAGACATCAGCAGCTCAATCTGTCAGAGAATGAACGTCCTCAGTGGAGCCTCCTCCCTGCCCTGCCAGACATTCATGGGCCACACTTCAATTCCCACCCCGCTGCCTGAACTTACTTTGAGGGGAGGGAAGTGGGCAGGGAAGCTGGACAGGGTGCCACTTGACACCTGCTCCTCCTGGCAGCAGAGCTCACCCCATTGACCCCAGCCCCAAGCCAGGAAAAAATTGTGGGGATGTGTGAGAAGTCCCGATGGGGAGATGGTGGTGGCAGCAGCTACTGTCAATGTCAAGGAAGTGAGCGAACAGACAGCAGTTTCTAGTTTTTCAACTCATATTTTATTAAACTGGAAAAGGTGTAGAGGTGTCTTCTGGAAGTATTTCCTGCCAATGTGGCCGAGCTGCCGGCTGCCTTGGTAAACTGCTCCCTGGGCAGGACCTGAATGGCATTCGCCGAGGCTTATGGGGGGCTCAGACAGCCATGCTCCTTGGTCTCCTGGACGAGTGGTGATCTGCATGCAAGGAAAACAGACACGTATTGCATGTGACCCAGACCAGTGCAAGGCTGAGGCCAAGCTGAATCTGCAATATTTGGGAAGGTTTCCATTGGTTGAGTGCTGTGGTGGCATCTCCACAGGTGCAGCTTGCAACCACATGATGCATGACACTCTGGCGAGATAGCGCTCTGCCTTGGGATGATCTTATCCCATGAGAGAGAAAGTCAAGTGGCTGAGCATCTTCCAGCAACAGGGTATTACGAACATCTAGTCAACCCGACTACTGGCTGCACTTCCTCCTCTGCCGGGAGGGGCCCCAGCTAAGGGTATCTGATCAGAGCACCCACATGGGTAGCCGACCCCTATTGGCTGTGTCATGAGTAGTTTTCTGGGCAACTGCCTCTATGGCAGGCAGGGGCTTCCTCCACTGCCCCGTCGCCCCGCCAAGCCTCACCTGAAGAGGCTGGCAGTCAGGCGAGTTCAGGTGACGGGGGCAGCTAGCACAAATCAGCGAGCTGGGTTAGCCATCGCCCCAGCTCCTTCTTACCTGTCAATGCTCCCTCGTTCCTTACTGAGCTGGAACTCCAGAGTCAGATAACCTGCAAGGGGACCTGGGTGGTTATTGTTAGTTAGTCAGACGTTCTAGACTTTGCCCTTCTTCCCTTGAGCGAGTGCAAAGTTCTCCCAGTTTTCACGCTACGTCCCCCCAGTGCACTCATGGCCCACCACCTTGAGTACCCACTCTCCCACCTCTTGCACAAAGTCCCTGCAGAAGGAGGCTGTTGGCCAGACCCTCTGGCCGCCACCCACTTACCTGAGTTTATGAGTGGCGCAGCCGAGGTTTTGTAGAGTGTGTGGCCAGATGACTGGGCACGGGCAGGGGGGCTTTCCCACCCTGGAAGCACACATGGATTGGTCCAACCAGTTGTCACCATCCAATGCTCCATTTGGGCCATGGGGGCAGGGCTTTGCACTGGGAAAGTGGGCCGAGTTTTCCCATTCAAAGAGCGCCTATGGGCTATGCCCGCTTTTTTCATGGCGTAACTTTCTAACACTTCAGGGTGCACTTCCAGGCCTGGGGAAGCTTAAGAAGCTGACTAACTTGCGGCCTGCCCCCCACTCCACCCTCTCCAGTGCTGGTGCTAGTGCAGGGACTTGTGCCTCACATGTTCGTACAGCTGCCCAGCATGGCCACGAGTGGTGGCCTGCCCACAGTAGCACACCTCCCCGCCCATTGGTGGAAGGGAAGGTTACGCCCATGTAAGTGCAAGTTGTACCCACTAAACCTTAGTCTTCTTCCTATGCACTTTCCACCACCCCTCCACTTAGGATTGGTCTTGAGTCAATAAAATCTACTATTCCTTATTAGAGATATCTTTCTTTCCAACTCCTTTGGGGCCAGGGCCAGGGCAAGCCAGTTTATACACAGTTCCAAATGATTACTAGACTCTTGGGATGCTCACTTATGGGGACATCTACATGTGCTGTCCTCAGGTTTTGAGTAACAATATATGATAAGCAATGCTGCATGTTAGCATACTACTTTTGGGGAAAATTCAGAAATCCCTCTGATCTTTAGTATGACTTGTGAAATCCAGAGCTGGTACAGGCCTGGTGGGGAGGAGTTGTTTAGGTTGGTTTTTGTTTTCACCCAGCACTCTCCTGCATCATTGGTGTATATATGATTCCTAGTCCTCAGGATTATTGTAAAGGAACACACCTGGAAAATTCATCTGATGAGCAAAATCCAGAGCTGGGCCATAGGGTTGCCAGTCTCCAGGCTATGGCAGGAGATCTCCCAGAATTACATCTGATCTCCAGACTACAGAGATCAGTTCCCTTAGAGAAAATGGCTGCTTTGGAGGATTGACCCCATGACATTACACCCCTTCCCCAAACTCTGCCCTCTGCAGTCTCTATCTCCCAAAGCTCCAGGAATTTACCAACCTGGAGCTGGCAACCGTAGGGGGTTGGTGGTTTAGCAGAGGCATTTTTGTTTTCTCCAAGCACTGTTTTGCATTGTTTGTGTGTGTGTAAATTTAAATCCTGGGGTTTAAAATAACTAAAATAAAACATTTCAATCTTGGTTGTTGGGGGTTTCAATCTTGGTTGTAAATGATTTGTCAGAGTGACTCACCAGGGAAGATCATTCCGTAGATAGAAATTGAACATCTGAATGGAGTTTCAACTGCACTTGGCACATGACAGCAGATGCGCTGAGCTATTGAGATTTTTGGAGCTAACTTGCAACCAAATACCAATGACATTTAAATCAATTGCTGGGAGAGCAGGGCAGGGTTAATCAAATTTGCCTAAATCCTTTTCCCCTTCTGCTTGGGACTGAGTTAAACTTTCTCTTTCACGTGTGCTTTGGGGGGGGGAACTTTCTCCCCTTGTCTCTTACTAACTGTTCAGGCTCATTGCAGTTTTAGCCATGCTGCTGCTGCTGCTGTGTCAGCACTGCAGACAAGAGGAAACACCCACTCACAGTGTCTGATTACCAAGAAACGAAACTAAGGCTAGTTGTGTTGTTCAGGGAGACAGCAGACATGGCAGATGAGAATCCAGTCCAAGGGCTCTGTGAGGAAACAACTTGTTCCATTTGCCTGGAATACTTCAAAGATCCAGTGATCATAGATTGTGGTCACATTTTTTGCCAAGCTTGTATCACTCGATGCTGGAGGGAGTATAACAGAAATGTTCCCTGCCCTCAATGTAGAAAAACTGTTCAGCAAAGGAATTTCAGGCCGGTCCGGCAACTGGTGACGATTGTAGAGATAGCCAAGAAATTCAGCCTTCAGATGGCCAAAGAGGCAGAAGCCTGGGGGACAGTTTGCGAGCAGCACCAGGAACCTCTGAAACTCTTCTGTCGAGACGATGAAGTCCCCATCTGTGTGGTGTGTGACAAATCAAAGGAGCACCATGAACACAAAGTCATTCCTAAAGAGGAGGCTGTTGAAGAGTATAAGGTAGGAAACCACAGCAGGAAGAGAGGAGGATTCATTTTGGTTCCTTCTTGGAGAGTAGTTTATAGATTCATTGCTGTAAATTATTCTACGTATCACAAAAGCAATGCTGGATTCATAGCACAGTAATAAAAAATTTGGCGGCAGATTGCTCACAAAAATATTTCATTAACATCAGTTCATCCTAAAACAGCTATTGGTTTTCTTAGAGCAGTGTTTAAAATTCAGAACTCCATTTGTCCAGAGACATGAATTTCTGCTAACGTTGCCTTCAGTGTCTATAGCTATTTACAGGTCCAACTCTTGTAAACAGTGAAATCTTCAAGAAATAGTCAGAGCTCTCCCACTGCTTCATATTGCATTTGTTTGTTTACAATGTTTGTATCCATCCTTTCTGCAGCATCCAAGGCTTACAAAATATGAACATAGTCGCATATGAACATAGCACAATAAAAACATAATTAAACACATGAATTAAAAGATATCAAGTCAACACTGCAACTATAGTTATTTCCTCTTAAGGCATGTTGAAATAATTCTGCTTTGCATCTTTTATGGGAGGAAAAGAGTACAGGAGCTTTCATACTATATTTGGCAGGCTGTTCCAAAGTATGAGCAAAGCCACTGAAAATCAGCATGCATAAGATGTAGCTGAGTGGACTTCCTGAACCGAGGGCCCCATCAGAAGTGAGGCACTTGATGACCTTAGTTGTTAAATGGATTCAGAAGGGGATTGTTGGGGAAAAGATTCAAACCAGTGCTTGCAGTGGAATGTGTCAGGCAGGCAAGCCTGCCTGCCATATCTGTGAATGCATTTCTACTGGGGGGATGGGTAGTAGGGCAGCTTTCCTCCTTCACTTTATTGTGGCTACGCTTTGCTTGGGCCGAGTGGTGTTATCATTGCTGCTGGAGTGGCACAGGAACAGACCTTGGGAATTTCAGCTCCGTATCTCTTTCAAGACTTTCGTAAAACTTCAACTGACTCTTGTTTGGGCTGGGGGAGGGGACTGGAGGTATGACCTCTCAGGGAAGATTTGGCTTTGGCATTCCAGGCAATTACTCTGCACTACTAGGGAGTATTATCTAATAAAGACCTTTAACTCATACATCCGTCTTGGATGGAAGTGGAGAGTCTGAGAGAATCCCCTAGCCAGGCCTGACAGAATGGGCCTCATACCATCCAACTACTTTGGAAAAGTTATCCTGGAATTAAAGCTATCCAGTTTGAGCAGGATGAAGGGACCACAGGGTATACCTGGACTAACTTGAAGCAAAGCCATCTTAGTTTTCTCCCACTTGCATTGCTGTCAATTTCTTTACCAATGTGAGCATATGGCTAAATAGTATACTGTATACTTTTATGGTCCAAACTGCAAAATACTGCAGTCCTAGAGGAAAATGGGATTGTGGGATTCTATTGTGCTTTTACATGGGATGGTGGTGTACAGAGAGACAGGAAGAATGAAAGCGCCCCCTTCCTCCAAGATCCCTTCTGGTCTTGGACCATTAAGCAAATACTACCTTCTCCAGTTTTCTGAAAGAGTTGGAGGATCTCACACACCCCAGCACCTGTTGCCCACTGCTGCTCAGAGAGCCAGGGAGAGATATTGGGGGCAAAATTGGGGGCATGATCAGCTTCCCTGGCATGATGACATTGCTTCTGGCATGACCCAGAACTGATATCATAATACTGGGTGACACTGCAGCATTTACCCAAAGCTCTATGGCTAAACCATAGAGTTCTGGGTGGATGCTACAGTGTCACCATGGCATGATATCACTTCTGGGTCATGCTACATGTGATGCCATTGTGCTGGGGGTGCTGATCACTGTCTCAATGGAAGTCCCTACCTCCTCCATCTTTTGCCAGTTGCCAGGCTAGGTCTGGCAAAGCTAATATAGCCATTACTAACCCAGTTATTTTTACAGGGTAAGCTTCAGACTTTGTTAACAATTCTGAAGAAAGAAAGAGGAAACATGTTGTCTTCGCAACAAAGTGGGGAGACTGAAGGCCGGGATCTCTTGGTAGGTACTTTAAAAAAGTAAAGGTGGTCCCCTGTGCCAGCACTGAGTCATTACTGATCCATGTGGGACGTTGCATCACAACATTTTCTTGGCAAACTTGTTACGGGGTGATGTATTGTCGAAGGCTTTCACGGCTGGAGAACGATGGTTGTTGGGGGTTTTCCGGGCTGTATTGCCGTGGTCTTGGCATTGTAGTTCCTGACGTTTCGCCAGCAGCTGTGGCTGGCATCTTCAGAGGTGTAGCACAAAAAGACAGAGATCTCTCATGACACTGAGAGATCTCTGTCTTTTGGTGCTACACCTCTGAAGATGCCAGCCACAGCTGCTGGCGAAACATCAGGAACTACAATGCCAAGACCACGGCAATACAGCCCGGAAAACCCCCAACAACCATTGTTACGGGGTGGTTTGCCGTTGCCTTCCCCAGTCATCTACACTTTACCCCCAGGATTACATCAGTTATATCTATATTGCCACTGGAGGGGACCACAACCAGGGGAGGTTTTAACAACAGAGCAGCTGGGGCAGTATAGCCAGGTCCCCTTACCTTGAAACCAGGGGCCAGGAGAAGGTTGCTTCTCGTGTTTGTGTGCGCATGTGCATGTGTGTGTTCATGAAGCATGTATGTGCTCTATGAGGCTTCTGATGATGTTACTTCAAACTGGAAGCAATGGGGTCTCAGCATGGCTGATCCTTTAGAATCAGCCAAAACGTAGGCTGTTTCCACACTACTCACTTTCATCCAGAATGCTGCGGAACGTCACGAAAAATCCGTGGAAGATAGCGTTCCGTGATCTGTGTTTTTTCCCAATATTCCGCAGCGTTCTGGATGAAGGTGAGTAGTGTGGAAACAGCCATAGTGTTTTCACTATGTTTGAGGCTGATTCCTGAAGAATTTATACAGTCTGTGCCTCTCAATATTACTGTATATAATCATGTGTCTAATTTGGTAGTTTTATATTTGCATTCACACACATGTCTATCAATATAGGATACACTTCTTCTGATGAAGTGGGCTGTAATTCACAAAAACTTCATGCCACAATAAATCATTAGTTAAATAAATCAATAAGTAGTCTATTTCAGTTTACCTTTGTACTTGTACCTAGCACAAAAGCAGTGGCAAATTGAGGTTGTGCTGGGGTTTCATTTTGCTGAATTTTAAAAAAAGGTTACGCCATTTGTCATGTAACACGAAGCTTAATCCCAACTGTGGTCAAAGTAGCATTTACAATGGGATTACCAATTAAATAATAATAACAACAACCTACTGCCTGAATAGTGTTTAAAATGCAATTAACTGCTGTTCCACATGAACATACTATTACCATGCATATAAGGGGGAAGGAAGCATCCTTTTCCTGCTTTGATAAATCATGAAGAAATACTAAGCCTACCCCTTCTGTTCATAATATGAACAGATTTTAATAATCTTACAGGTGCTACTGGACTCTTGCTCTTTTCTACTGGATCCAAAGTCTCTTGTCACTGGTTAGGGAAGCATCTTCCTCCCTCCTCCACCCACTTACTTTCTTATTGCAGAAGCAGACAGAAAAAGAGAGACAGAAAATTACGGCTGAGTTTAAACAACTTCACAAGTTTCTGGAAGAAGAAGAGCATGGCCGGCTAGCTGAACTAAAAGCTCTGGATGAGCAGGTTAAAGACTGGAGGAATGCCCACATTGCCAGACTTCGTAAGGACATTTCTGCTGTAGACCTCCTTATCAAGGAAATGGAGGCAAAACAGAAGCAGCCAGCAAGTGAATTCCTGCAGGTGGGTGTTACCTGGAACAGTCCAGGTTGTTCTCAAAGCAAGGATTCCCTCCACCCAGAGCATTTGGCAACTGGATCCTTCAAACCCTACAAGAGTATCAAGGATCATGATTGTCAAAGCTACAATTCTTAAAACTTGGTTGCTTGGTAATATTTTAGAGAAAAGGTCTTTGGGAAGTGAAGAATCCCTGGCATTCCCTATGCAGACTGGAGTGCCATGAGACCCTCTGTAGTATAAAGGTTGCGCTGATGATCCATGTTGTTAGTATAAATGAACTCTACTGTACAGGGGGGGACTGGGAATGCAAAACAGCCCAAGAAAAGGGCCATGCCGCCTCCCTGCCAGGGTCCCCAAGGGACGGAGAACTGCGGGGGTTGCAGGGGCTATGGGTGAACTTGCCCAGGGTCTCTCCCATTACATTCAGGGGGGCATTCCCAAGAAAGATAAGGAGTCTCTCATCTTGCACAAAGGAGCTCCAGTAGGGATGAGGAGTGTCTTGTCTTGTGTGGGGCCACCATGGATGAGGTGAGGCCAAAATGCAGAAGGAGGATAATTTCCTGCTATACTTAGAAACTGCCTTCCTCTTCCCTTCAGTAGACTTTTCTCTATATATACAAACATAGGGAGGCTTGTAACGGGGGAGGGCTAATTCATTTGCTTTCTGGCATGCTACAGAACACATTGCAGCTAGTACTTATAAAATTTCCCTTATAATGTCTCCCTAGGGAGCTCCTTTGACAACAACAGGGTCTTTTCTATAGATATAATCCCCAAAGAGTAGCAGTGTTAGTCCATCACAGTAAAATAGACAGATGTCTCTTCATGACACCTCAAAAAGAATTTCAGCATAAGCTTTCATGAGCTAAATCTCTCTTCATCAGATGCTCGGCATATCCCTTTTATTTTAGTTTTTGATAGACACATATAGAAAAAATACCTGGATTTTTTTTTATCTCGTGCTGACGTTTCCTTGAATAAAAGTACTGTGTAAATTTGCCAGTGGTTAATGAAATTTCAGGTGCTTTCAGAGATAAATTTGCTTAGTTTCCGGGCTAGGTTTTCTTGAGAAAGAAAAGTGGGTTTTAGTAGTGGCCTAATATTTACAGAACTGGACATTGACATTCAGTTCATTTCTTTATTTAAATACATTTATATCACGTCAGTCTTAGCCAGTAGGTTCCTGTAGCAGTTAATAAATTTCATACATAAAATAACAATTAGTTTCCCCCAAACATTTAAACATTAGAACCATAAAAGTAAAAATAGAAGACAGCAGTAAATAAAACAAGGGCCGATTCCAGACGGCCCTCCCCATCCCGAAACGTTGCACGTCGTCGTGTGGAAAACGCGATATTTCGCGTTTTCCGTGCGACGACATGTGACGTTTCGGGATGGGGAGGGCCGTCTGGAATCGGCCCTGTTCAGAGATATTAAATATGAAAAAACAAATGAAAGCATATATTTAATTAAAAAAAGAAAGGCAAGCTCCCAGTCTCCCGAGTGATGTGAAAAAGTGGAGCTTCACTAAGGTGAATGGATCAATGCTGATCTACAGTATCTGGACAATGTCACTAGAGTATATTCCCACCAAGTACAACGAAGGGGTGCATGTGAGGGGACTGAAGGGAATGTTGCATAATTCATTCTTCTGTTTCTCTCTGTTCCCTGTAGGACATCAGAAGCATCTTGCAAAGGTATGTGGCTTTACTAACCTGGAAAAGGAGGCTTGTATGTGATTGACTTTCCTCTCCAAGGCCAGGCAGGGAAACTTTGAGTTTTTTAAACCTAGTGTTCCAGAAAATGTAGCCAATACCATAGATATTATCGATTTATTTACAACATTTATATTGCGACTTTTTTCCCTCAGCAGGGCCACCAAGACAACCAATAGCTTTAAAAAACATAATAAAAACACATTTTTAAAATCATTAAAACCAAACAAAAACATATCAATAAAAAATTAAAACCAAGCTAAATTATATACACAATTAAATTATATACACAATTAAATTATATACATATACATATACATATACATATACATATACATATACATATACATATACATATACATATACATATACATATACATATACATATACATATACATATACACAGACCTTTTTTTCAGCTGGAACACGGTGGAACAGAGTTCCAGAACCTTTTGAAAATGGTCACATGGCTGGTGGTCCCGCCCCCTGATCTCCAGACAGAGAGGAGTTTAGATTGCCCTCCGCGCTGCTCAGCGGGGTGGGGCCACCAGTCATGTGACCATTTTCTCCTAGGGCAACCTACTGAGTTCCACCACCTCTTTTCTCAGAAAAAAAGCCCTGCATATACATATACGTATACGTACACGTACATGTACACATATACAACAACTAAAACATAAGGCAGGAAGAGGGGAATCACTAAGAGGAACACCAGATGAAGCAAAAACGTCTTCACTCACTAAGACTTCGAATTCTGTGAGTTTTGGTATTTTGCCAAATGGACAAATTCAACATCAGGTGTCAAGCGGCAGCAATGTCTACCCCAGCAGGAAGCCAGACTGCCAAAAGGTGCACTTTTCAGTCCTCAAGATGCCTGACCTCATTCGACATCATCAGGGCTGTATTTCCCAAAGGTTATCCTCACAATTCCTCAGAGTTAAGCTACACAATAAGTTTGTTTACAAGTTGATCCGAGGAACACATACGCACCAAGAATGTTTCAATAAAAGCCACAGAAGTTGATTTTGCTGACATAGGCTGGTGTAGGTGGGGAAAGGAGCTCCTGTTCCCCACCCCTGCCTTTTTCTTGAGCTTAAAGAACATCTTTGGGGAAGATACATAACTTTGGAACTGCATGTGGAATCATCAGAGCACTCACAGGCTCAAGAAAAAGGTGGCAGGAGCAAGAGCCCCATCGTCAACCCATGCTGCCCCTTGTTAGCAAAAATCAGCTTCAAGCCCTTTAAATGTAACATTCTTGGGGCTGACAGGAGACTCTGGTCCAAGTAATGACCCTGGAGATAAACTCATAAACGTATCATGTAGCTCAGACACTGTGGAAAGAGGTAGGATATAATAGAGCCAAGCTACAAGTGACGCCTTACACAGATTGGACACTTGTCAGCTTCCCTCAAGTTTTGATGGGAAATGTAGGCGTCCTGGTTTTACAGCTTGGCTCTCCATTACAGATGCAAGACCAGGATGCCTACATTTCCCATCAAAACTTGAGGGAAGCTGACAAGTGTCCAACCAGTGTCAGGCGTCACTTGTAGCTTAGCTCTGATGAATGGTGGGAGGGAGAGAAAGAGATCTTCTGCTTGCCTGTTGACAGGCAGGCTGGCTAACTACACACTGGGCTAGCTATGCTGCAGTTGCAGCAGATGCTGCAAAATCATTGCTCGGGGTGGGGGGAGAACATAATAGTGAAAGTGAAGGGATGCAAATGAACCTTGGTCTTGAAATGAAAATGAATACAAATAATTGCATTTCTCTACTGGTGCATGAAGTGCTGAAATAGAAGCATCCCAAGTGCCAGGGATTCTGGGAAATGTTGTTTTCTAGGACATCTGAATAGTTTATATAAACATCAGATGCCCTGTAAACTCCATGGCCAAGGACTCATGATGAGCCTAGTATGCTGTGGAGGAACAGAGACTTTGATCTATTGTGGTCATCACATTAGTGGATATGTTGTGAGGAGCAGGTTGGGGAGAAGGAGAAATGGGGCAAGATTCAAGGATTTGTGGGGGAAGGAAGGAATAATAATAATAACAACATTCGATTTATATACCGCCCTTCAGGACAACTTAATGCCCACTCAGAGCGGTTTACAAAGTGTTATTATTACCCCACAACACTAAACCCTGTGAGGTAGGTGGGGCTGAGAGAGCTCCAGAGAACTGTGACTATGCCCAAGGAGGCATATAATGAAGACTGGTTACAGGGGATGTGTTTGGATCCCATGACATACTCCATAATGGTGCATATTTGGGAACACTGGATAAAAAAAAAACTTAAAAAAAATGTATTAACACAGTCTAATCCAAACTGAGTCAAGGGGAATATATTGTCGAAGGCTTTCACAGCCAGAGAACAATGGTTGTTGTGGATTTTCCGGGCTGTATAGCCGTGGTCTTGGCATTGTAGTTCCTGACGTTTCGCCAGCAGCTGTGGCTGGCATCTTCAGAGGTGTAGCAGCAAAAGACAGAGATCTCTCAGTGTCACAGTGTGGAAAAGATGTTGGCAGGTCATTTATATCTACTCAGGAGGGGTGGAATTGGGCTGAGTCATCCTGTAAGAGGCCAAGTCCACGGCTATACAGCCTGGAAAATCCACAACAACCATGAATCAAGGGGAGTTAATTGGACTAGGGAGAGCTCTAGATCTCATTGACCTGTGGGTATTTCATACATGCTGAGCAATAGAAGCTGAAGCCAGTAAATTTATTTCACATTGAATCCAAAATTTCACTTTTCATTTGATTTCTGCCTCCGTTCCATTTCCTTATCTAACCAGCCTAGCCCAAGCGGTAGGTTCTCTTCTGTTCCAGTGTTTTTCCATTGTATCCTCTACCCAGCTAGCAGACTAACAAATGGACAGATAACAAATACCTTCAGTTGCTTCTCCCTAGGTGCAACGAGCAGAAGTTTGTGAATGTAGAAGTTTTCCCTCTTGAATTAAAGGAACAAATTAAAAAATTCTCTGAAATAAATAATTTTCTGGGCACCGTGATGAAGAAGTTCAAAGGTAAGAAAAAACTAATGTGTGAACTTATTAAAGTGGTTTTATTATGTACAGTCTCTGTATTACAGTATTATATTATATTATATTATATTATATTATATTATATTATATTATATTATATTATATTATATTATATTATATTATATTATATTATATTATATTATATTATATTATATTATATTACAGTCTCTGTAACATGCATCTGACGAAGAGAACTTGATTCTCAAAAGCTTATGCTACAATAAAATTGGTTAGCCTTAAAGGTGCTACTGGACTCTTTTTGATTTTATTATTTAACGGATCTAATCCAATCAATATGTTGCAGTTGAGATGTTCGTTCACACTTAGGATTGCCAGGGTCAGTTTACCTATAAATGTACTAATAAAAACAGTTGTTGTAAAACGTATGGTTCCTCTCCTTCACTCCTCCTCTTGTTTGCTCACTTCTTGTATCTATAGTAGATCAAATATGGGATTCTGTTTGCTTCTAGAATTTGTTGTGTGTGTGTGTGAGAGAGCGAGAGACGGGGGGGGGGCAGGATAAAAGTACCAGGACAGGAACAGTATCGGGACAGAGGATGTTCCTCTAAAGTGACCTGCATGACATCAGCAAGGGTCTGCACTTTTGTGTGGTTGTGCCAACTCTATAGAACAGGTTCTTTCAGGAGATGACGGGGACACTGTCCTTAGAAATATTCATGAGGGCACCGTGAGGCTGTTATATTCAGCAGAGCTTTTAATAGAGTATAGGTTGCACTTCATTTGTTGTGTTTTAGTGGGCTGGGATGATTGTGGCTTTTATTGTTTGACATTTTAATTTTCTTTTATAAGCTGCCCTGAGCCAAAGGGAAGAGTTAGATATGAATATTTTAATACATAAATACATTTGTGTTGGTGC
This sequence comes from Eublepharis macularius, assembly GCF_028583425.1. Classification (NCBI taxonomy): domain Eukaryota; kingdom Metazoa; phylum Chordata; class Lepidosauria; order Squamata; family Eublepharidae; genus Eublepharis; species Eublepharis macularius. Next base: position 161,078,252 of record NC_072793.1, on the reverse strand, counting down.
CTGTACTGTTGCCACAGCTTTGAAAGCCTCTGTATCTGTATAGTCAGGACTATGTGCTGTCAATCCTGGATTTCCTCCCACCTCAAATATTCTGGTTAAATAGTATTATAAAATGGGTACTGTTCTAAGCATTCCAAAATGCCTGAAGTTATCCTTAAAATCCACGAGGCAGTATTAACTTTTCTGTCTTAATTCTTTCCTTCTCCAGAATCTGTGTTTACTGGACCTCAGACAAATATTGTGAAGGAAGAGGCCTTGTCCTTCCAGCTGTTGAAACAAGGTGTCATAAATCTGTTAACATGTAGTTGCCTTGTTAGTGGTCCTAAATGTAGTATTCCACATTGTGAATCCCATTGACCTACAACTAGGACTGATGAAGGCGGGACTAATGGGGCACACCTCCCTGACATTGGCCATACTCCATACATTTCTACTCCCCAGGAAATTGGGGCAGTTACTCCTTGTCAACCCTATGGAGCAAGCCCTGCCCCACCATTGTTGTCACAAAATGCATCTTAAGGCAGCTTTTTGGCCTGATATAGGGTTCTAGTCAGGTTCTCACCTGGATTTCTACCACAAGAGGACTCAGGGCCAAACTACAGGTGATGAATGACACAGGTTGGACACTTGTCAGCTTCCCTCAAGTTTAGATGGAAAATGTAGGCAGCTTGGCGGAATGTTGGACAAGTGACAGTTGAAAAGTCCATTGGACAGCAGTCAGAGAGCCAAGACCAGGATGCCTACATTTCCCATCAAAACTTGAGGAAAGCTGACAAGTGTGCAACCTGTGTCATTTGTCACTTGTAGCTTGGCCCTCAGCTTAGCTTGGCTTGCTGCCTTCTGTTGGTGACCCAAAACTCCAACCGGTAGGTACAGTCACAGAGATTCACAAAGGTTCAATAGTCATTACAAAAAGTGCAAAATTTATGTAAAAGTGCAAAGTGCAATAAGTCAATTTATGTACAATAATTCATAAATATTTGCAAAGTTCAAACACCATGAATTTATACAGAAGATGTTCCGGATCCACAATCCATATTCAACAATAATACAACAATTTAAATGCTCACATGAGTGACATTTCAACAAAGTGCAAGAAGGAGTACAGGCAAGCGTAGCAAAGGTGAACCTAGATGACTCAGGTAAGTGACCACCAGTCCCGTATGGGGTGTAAAAGCCAAGGGGCCAAAGCCGACGGGTAGATGCGGGGCAAGATTTCCAATTCCCGTTTCGCGTCTTCTTCCTGGGCAATTATCTGGTGGGACATTGGTCACCAGCATGCTTGTTGCTCCATGTACTCACTGCACTCCCAAGGATACGGATAGGATATTTATGAATTATTGTACATAAATTGACTTATTGCACTTTGCACTTTTACATAAATTTTGCACTTTTTGTAATGACTATTGAACCTTTGTGAATCTCTGTGACTGTACCTACCGGTTGGAGTTTTGGGTTGCTATAGGTTTGCCAGTGTATTTCCCGTGTGTTCTTGTATAGCCTTCTGTTGGTGTGCATGTGGATTCCAAGCAAGTGCTCAGATCCTTTGTTAAGCTGAGTCCAGCAGGGAGAGAGAGAGACACTTGAAGTCACCAGCACTGAATGGGGGCCAAACTAGAAGTGACAAATTACACTTGAATGGCAAGTGAACAGACTCACGTGTATTCCTCCCTGTTTACTTGCACTCCACTTGCGCTCCACTCGATCACGTCTTTCACTTGCCATTCAAGTGTAATTCGTCACTTCTAGCTTGGCTCTAAGCTTTTCTGTCCGTCCCAAGAGTTGTGGCAAAACCTCTCCCACTGCTGAGAGGGGAAAGAAATTTTCCAATACTATACTAGAGGTTCTCATAAAACCTCCTCCTGTTTCCCTCACAGCTGCATAACTCTTGAAAATAGGCTGATTAAGATTTTGTCTCTGGCACCTTTGAACTGTTCATACACTGATCTCTCTCTCTCTCTCTCTCTTGCAGAACTACCGACTGACAATAAAAGAGCAATTCCCACACTTGTTCAGTCTATGAATTGCAAAACAAGGCAGGTTTCTAACACGATATCCAATCAATATTTTTACCAGTATCACAACAAATGTTCTTGTTGGGCCTATGTTATGGGAGTGGAGAAAGTAAACTCAGGAAGGTGGTCTTGGGTGGTAAATGTGAAGTATAAAAAGTTCTGGGCTGTAGGGGTAGCCCTAGAGTTATGTCGGGGGTATGATGTATCCAATTTGTGTCCTGAGAAAGAGATCTGGGCAGTGGGGAAGTCAGCTGATAACACTTGGTATGCATTCACCTCTTCTGGAAAAGATCAGGTACTATGTCCCTTGTCCAGCAATTGGAACCATGCTCTCCGCCTTCACCATTGTAATGAAACAACCATCCGTGTGTCCCTGGACTATGAAGCAGGCTCAGTAGAATTTTCTTACTATGACCACTTTAATTACTGCCGAACTCTCTACATTTTTCAGAATGCCTCATTCTATAATCAGCCAATCTCCTCCTGGTTCATAAAGGGAAAGTAAAATGAGGTTCAGGATCAAATCCAGGATCAAATCCAGGATCCCTGAAATCTGGGAAAGATTCTCTGATCTGGTTCAGCAAGATTAGAAAATCCCAGATTTATCCAGCCATTATAGCCTATGGGGAAAACTATCCAGGGGTTGGGAGGAGGTATTTTTCAAGCAAACTCTGCCAAATTTGCAGGAAACCTACTCCTGACTGAAAGAAAGACTTTCCACACACACCAAAGTTTCAGGAAAATTGGACCACAGGTCTCCTGAAGAACCACTTCCAACTATTCTCCATTGTTTCCTATGCAGAAATGCAAATGCTTGGAAATGGAGAACATTTCCAAGCATTTGCAGGCAGAAACACACAACCTGCCTTAACACATTCTCAAATGCAAGCTCAACCCAGAGAAATCCCAACAGAACCAAATGAAAGTCCTCCCAAAACTCAAGGGCACCCTGAACAAGGAGCCACTTTCCATTGTTTCCTATGGCGGGAAAATTTCCAGGTTGGCCCTCAGGCAGCAACACACACGGGCATGCAACCACTGGCCAAAGGCACACTGCCAAATGTAAGAAGAAACCCAACAGAACCAAACTGAAACAAGAGAATAAATGGAATTCCCCCAGAACCAAAATATACGTTACATGTGTCACGAGTTGGAACAGCATGCCCAACTCTACTCTCTGCCACATGTTCATGTAGGCACGACTCTTTAAAAACCTCTTTGCCTCTGTGCACCATTCCGAATCCTGCAAGAGGGGAGGAGGAGCTTCAGGCTTCCCCCTCGCACCATTTTCACCTGTGGAAATGGCTGTGTATGGGGAATGCCTTTTGCCCCTTCTTCTGGCTCCATGAATCAAACGTGTATTCCATTTCACGTCCATTTCACATCACATGTGACATGTATTTTGGCCCTGAGGAGGGTTGCCATCCTCCAGGTTGGGTCTGGAGATCTGGGCTCAATTCAAGGTATTAGTTAATATTCTTGTACTTTACTTTGTACTAGACACTGCCACTTGCTTGTCACACTTGCAATATAGTAGTATAGGGTTTCTAGCACTGCATGCTCTGCGGGCTAAGCTTAAAAGTGGTGTTCGGCCATACTTTTCTCATAGAATGCTAGGAGAAAATGTTGCTTCCTCTAGAACATTATTCCAAAGAGCATCATACTCAAGAAGACGCCTTAACTGGCAAAGGTTGCTCTGTAAAGGAGGGGATATACTGCACATTCCAAGTCTGCTGCCTCCACGTTCCTGGCTTCTAGAGTGTAAACTGTCACTTCCAGGGCTTTTTTTTCTGGGAAAATAGGTGGTGGAACTCAGTAGGTTGCCCTCAGAGAAAATGGTCACATGGCTGGTGGCCCCGCCCCCTGATCTCCAGACAGAGGGGAATTTAGATTGCCCTCCACGCCGCTCAGTGGCGTGGAGAGCAATCTAAACTCCCCTCTGTCTGGAGATCAGGGGGCGGGGCCACCAGCCATGTGACCATTTTCAAGAGGTTCCGGAACTCCGTTCCCCTGCGTTTCCCCTGAAAAAAAGCCCTGGTCACTTCTGTTGCAAACACATGTTGGAGCTGATCTGTGGCAGGATGTTCTGATTCCTTTCCTTTTAGCACTGCAACTTCCATGGTCCTTCTGAAGATAATGGCCAATTTTCAAGTTCCTAGCTGCCTGCTCTAACGAGTTATGCCTCTTACAAAAAGAGAGAGGTGGACACACATCCTCTTGTTGTTGTAAACTAGACTCTACATGCTTGCTCTGTTCACCAGCCCTGTATCTTGTTGCACTGACAGTATTATTTTATAAAGGCTCTGCCCCTACATGTTCTGTAGACTAACCTCTGAAGCAGTGTTTGCCCATATTTCATTCCTATAGTGATAAACATTTTCAACATATTTTACATTTTCAACATACTTTGTTCGAAGAAAAAAAACCCCTATGCTGTAAAAGAAATCAATTGGAATTCCTGAATTTAACAACATGTAGCATTTGCACATTAATCAGTTGCTATGTTATCCGTTTTTGGTATAGAATATATAACCATTCCGTTAAACAACAATTATATTAAACCATATTGCACCTACACAGATTTGTTACTAGATTTGTTACTACTACACAGATTTGTTACTAGAAGTGTTTACTTTGCTCACCATATTTAATGGTAGTTTGAATAATGCATGCAGGGGGTGATGGTAGGGTGGGCCATGAGGATCCAATCCCTTCACTTCTGGCATTGCAAGTGCTATGAATAGACATGGGCACGAACCAAAAAAAATTACCAAACCAGAGGATCGTGGTTCGGTGCAGACCACGATCCCGAATTCCCGAACAGCAACGACCATCTCCCATTCCTGAACCCAAGCCGTGGATCGTGGAGGCCACAGCTGAGGGGCGCCCCGCTGTTCCCAGCGATACAGGAATGGTGGGTGATGCCAGTGGCATCTGTGTTTGTGTTTGGCTGTCTGTGTTTGGCTGTCAGAGCTGCCTATCAGGGTTTGCAGGGATGAGATTGGGGTGCCCATGGCTACAGAACACCCCCCCTCCCTCCCCTGGGTGTCTTCTCCCAACTTGTAACTGCTTTGCAGCTCCGTGGTTGGAAGGAAGCCCTGCTCATCAAGGAAAGCTGGGCTTCCATTCGGGTTTCCAGGGCGACAGAAGGAGGGCAGACAGAGCTCAGGCATTCCCCTGGCTCCATTACCAGGGGAATAGATTGCTGGCGCCTGAGTGTCTGGATTCCCGAACTGAGCCCGAACACCACAATCCAGGCCTCTCCTGACTGCTGGATTGTTGGCCGTGGACGATCACGATCCGCCGTGTCATGATCACGCGATTGCCATTTTCGTGGGTTTTTTACATTTGTAATGTGGATCGTGCCCATCTCTAGCCATGAACACCCTAAAGCCACTGGCCAATTTTGAAATGCCTAGCTTTATTTTCTGATGAGTTATGCATTCCTGAGAAAACCACAGCTTCCAAAGCAAAAAGAGGTGGATGTGGGGTTTCTTGAGACTACATGATTCCATTTCTGGAGACTACAGATTCCATTCTGTAACTCCCACAATCACGATTGGTGGCCAATTTTGAGACTCCTAGCTTCACTTTCTAATGAGTTATGCCTGCCACAGACATATGGACAAATGTACATACACACAGAGGTATGTACAGATCTTTGATTATCACAGAACAGGGGTTCTGCCATCACTTGCTCCATTTGCCAACCCAGTAGCTCATGTGCTCTCAATATTTAATAATAGTTTGAATATTGAATGACAGACAGAAGTATTTATTGTATGGAGCCTAAGGCTATTGCAAACAGATACAGTAAGTTAAAAAGAAAAATAATAAATATCAACATTAGAATAACCAGGTCTAAAAATTCTCATATTAAAACATGACACCCTTCAGACGTGACCTTCGCTTGTATTTTCCTAGCGGCTGAAGCAAACAGCGATACTGTGTAAGATGCAAATGGGTTGACATTTGAAAGAAGGAAAACCAGCTTCTCTGCTTCCGAGGAACAGTTTCAGCCATTCAAAAGCGCTGCAAGAAATTTGGTTCTGGGCTCTGGACAGGACAGAATCTAATGGGGTAAATCTTCCAGAACTGAAGCACCACATATACAAAAAGCATGGCACAAAGCAACCATCAAGCAGAGCTGTTGGCATGGTCTGAAATCGAACAGATGTCAGTGCTATTCTGAGATTACAAAGTGTGATGCTGGTCAGACATGAGGCTTTGGCATTGCCCCTTTTAAAAAGTGTATACCAGGGTGAAAATTTGGAGCTGGAGATTGTCTACCTGAGGCAGCATCATGCTTGAACACCCGGTCCCAAATATTGGTGTCGGCCGTAGGGATATCTTGGGAACCATCTGAGAATCAAAACAGACATGCAGATTTTTAAAGAGCTGCATCCAGGTTCCCCTCAAGCTGTTTCCCCATGTCAAAATGGCATGGAGGGGGAAAGGTATTGCCCTGTTTTTTACTGCTCCACAAGTACAGAATACTTCATGTGGAGCAGCAAAAACAGACACACACTCTCCACCGACTATTTTGGAAAATATGTTGGGGGTGGGGGCAGAAGCCCTTCCTTCCCCTGCAGTGGCACTCTGGGGCTATTTGGGCTCTCCTTTATATTTTAACAGCCGTTCCCCACAACTGCTGTGTGGCTGCAGGGACCCCAGTCGGGTCTGGGGAACCTGGACCCAACTCTTTTAAAAACCTGCACATCTAGTTTGACCCTGAGATATCAACAGAAAATGCTGTTACAGAAGGCAACCCAGGCAGCATTTTTCTGCATTGTCATGAGACAATGACCGCTTCCACACGGTCCAGTTATTTCAAGAAACTCCTGCATACTTTCGCTCTAAAACCCAACAATACCCGACATTACCTGTCTTATATATTGTCGAAGGCTTTCACGGCCGGAGAACGATGGTTGTTGTGGGTTTTCCAGGCTGTATAGCCGTGGTCTTGGCATTGTAGTTCCTGATGTTTCGCCAGCAGCTGTGACTGGCATCTTCAGAGGTGTAGCACCGAAAGACAGGGATCTCTCAGTGTCAAACTGTTTGACACTAACAGTTTGACACTGAGAGATCCTTGTCTTTCGGTGCTACACCTCTGAAGATGCCAGTCACAGCTGCTGGCGAAACGTCAGGAACTACAATGCCGAGACCACGGCTATACAGCCAGGAAAATCCACAACAACCATTACCTGTCTTGTTCCACCTCTGTTTATTCCGTGTTGTTTCGATTTTTGAGCAGTCTGTGAGCCAAGCTACACATGATGAATGACACTTGAACGGCAAGTGTATTTCTCCCTGTTCACTTGCCCTCCACTCAATCCACTTGCTGTTCAAGTGTCATTCGTCATGTGTAGCTTGGCCCTGTGTGTTCCTCTAATGATGATTCCTAACATTTGGGAACATTCTGCCATCGTGGAAGCCCCCCCCCTTTTCTTTTTTTTTGTCACCGCTGCCAGGCAGCCCAACCAATTTTTTTTTTAAAGGCACGTTTTGCGCAGTTTCGTAATTTCAATGATGAAGGGCACGATATTATGAGTTGGACCCACCAGTGGGTATCGCAAAATTTTTTTTTGATGCATGAAAAAAGTGATTTTTTTTTAAAGATGCAAAAGAAAAAGTGATTTTTTAAAAGATGAAGAAGCTGTGCTGTGGGGGGCCACTTTGATCAGCAGCATCCTGCAATACCTCTCGCCCTGCTGACTACTTGCTTTCCCTTGGTACCCCTGCAGCACCCTGCAGACCTCCCCCCTGCTTGGCTAGAAGTGCTGAGGCGAGGGGCTCTCTTTGCCCGTGCGTGGCTGCGAGGAGCGGCCGGTGCTTGGCGGTGTGGAGGGCTGGAGCGAGCCGCCAGTTGTCGCTGGGCAGGAAGACGATAAGCTGGTGATGGCTCCACTGGCAGGAAAGGAGGCGGTGGCGACACAGGCGTCTTTGGCCACAGGGGCAAGAGAGGTGGGAGAAGGAGCCGAGGTAGGATGTTGGGGAGAGTGCATGGAGCTCCCCGAGGGAAGGAAGGCAGCACAAAAAAACTGCAAAGAAAACCTGGAACTGGTTTTAAGAGTTCTGGTGCTTAGAATGACAGCCCCTAATCTGGAGTTTGCCCATAAACCAGAGCAACGCATAAACCAGTGCCCATAAACCAGTGCAACCAATAGCCCCCAAGAGATTTTCGTGGGCAAACTGGCAGTCTTATCACAAGCCGTCGTGGGAGAAGCATCAGCTTTATCTATTGAAATCCCAAACTAACGCAAAACTCAGCTCCCAAACAAAAAAAAGGGCGGAGACAGGGGGCGGCCAAGCCACCCACTGCCCTGCAGTTTCTAATGCCCGTGTGGGCTGTTGGGAGTGGAAAATGCGGCATGATGAGGAAGAAGCCACAATGAGGAGGGTGATTGTGGGGTTGTGGGCAGGCGATTCATTGCGCCTGATTCACGGGATTTTTGACCGTGTGGAAACGGCCGTTGTCCGCAGTGTGGACCAGCAGTGTTATTTCTTACTTTTTCCCAGTCTGAACATGTGCCTTGACTGAAGGTAGGCCAAGTTCTGCCCGCATCAGGGCAGCTGAGGTACCTCTAGGTAGGGCTAAAATTCTTTTAAAAAGAGATTTTGAATGGATACCAGTTTTGCGACCAGGTGTAAACAATGGGCTATGTTCTGTTCTGTTTGTCTATACCGCTATTCTCCCCCATGGGGGCCCAAAGTGTCTTACATCATTCTGTTCTCCTCCATTTTTTATAACCACCCTGTGTGGTAGTTCTTGCTGAAAGGGTGAGACTGACTGGCCCAAAGTCAGCCAGCAACTTTCTGTGACTGAATGGGGATTCAAACCTAGATCTCCTTTATCCTAGTTTGACATTCTAATCACTGCACCACACAGGCTCCGATAGGTCAGGGAAGTTGCTGAACTTTCCTGACCATTTTTTCTGAGAGGGGATTTCTAACAACCCTCTTTCTGTTGTAAAGGAGGGCATATGTTCCAGCATCCATGTCAGTTCTGCCTTTATTCCCAGTGGGGACCTAAAATGGGTCATATACTCCATTTTATCCTCACAACAACAAGCCTGTCAGAAACCTTAGGAATGGGTGAGAGGATTTGAACTACCCTGTGTCTGCCAGCACCATCCATTGCAGATTGGGGATTAGAACCGATTCTGTGATAGGTCAGGGAAATGATTAAACCCCTTTGGTTTTGTAATGGAGGGATATTTTCCACCCTCCCTGTTTACTCACTAGAAGCTAGTGAGGGAAAATATAATTATACTAGAAACAAAGCCCGTTGTGCAAATAAATACAACAGGCTCTAGAAAGCTGGGGCTAGGGAGGGCTGGTGTGTGTGTGTCTGGGAAGGGCTGGCTGGCAGGAGAGATCTGGGGAGGGCTGGCAGGTAGGGGGAAAGGGGGGGTCTGCGGAGAGCTGAGAGACAGGAGGGGTCTGGGAAGGGCTGGCAGGTGGAGGGGCAAGGGGGGTCTGGGGAGGGCTGAGAGGCAGGAGGGGTCTGGGGAGGATTGGCAGGTAGGGGGGCAAATGGGGTCTGGGGAGGGCAGGAAGGGTCTGGGGAGGGTTGGTAGGTAGAGGGCAAGGGGGGTCTGGTGAGAAGTCAGAGGCAGTAGGGGTTTGGGGATGGATGACAGGTAGGGGGCAAGGGGGTCTGGGGAGGGATGAGAGGCACCCTGTGAGCCCTCCAGAGCTGGGCAACACCTCGCTGCGCTCTGCGGAGTTGGGGCAGGGGGTGCAGGGGTGAAGCACCTGCAGCCCTGTGATCCCAGCAGGAAAGGCATGACCTGGCTCCGGCAGGCTTAGAGGGTGATGGGTGCTTTGCCCACCCACTCCCAGCTCCACAGAGAGCGGCACACCCAGCTCCGGAGAGGTGCAGAGGGCAGCGGGCTCTTTGCCCCCATCCCGGCTCCACCAGCGCTTGCAAGTGCACCACCCTCCTCCTCCTCCCATTGGGAGGTGCCAGGAGATGGGGTGGGGGTGAGAAGCGCCTGCCACCCTGTGAGTCCCACTGGAGCCGATCTGCGTTGCTCCCATTGCCCCCACTCTGGCAAGAGCGGCGTGGCCCGGCTCTGGTGGGGGTTAGAGGGGGTGGGCGGATCGCCCCCGCCCCCTGGCTCTATGTAGAGCGGGGCACCTGGCTCCAGTGAGGCGCAGAGGGCGGTGGGTGCTTCGCCTCCATCCCGGCTCCACTGGGGCTTCCAGGCACATTGCTCTTCCCGTACTGTCCTCCTCCTCCTCCTGCTGTGCAGAGCCAGGGCAACAGGGCAGGGGGATGAAGCACCTGCTGCCCTGTGAGTCCCGCCAGAGCCGGACCGCATCACTCCCATTTCCCCGGCTCTGCTGAGGGTGACACGGCATGGACCAGCAGGGCTCACAGGGTGAAGGGCGCTTTGTCCCGTTGCCCCGGCTCTGCCAAAAGCTGTCCTGCTTCAGGCAGCAGCCAGGTCTGCAGAGTACTGCTGAAGGTAATGAGAACCAGCTGGCAAGGCTAAGAATGACCAAAGTCTGTAAATCAAGGGAGTAGTCAAAAACAGGCCAGGTTGGAGGTCAGAGAAATAGTTCCAAGGAGCAAGCGCAGGCAACACAGTAGCAGCTCAGAGAACTCATTGAAGCCATGCTGAAAGGTCCCCTCCCTCAGGCTCTTATACTCTGGGGGCGTTATGTCAGCTAGCACAGATGCTTCAAGTCTCCTCCTCTGAAGCCCCTCCTTCCTCTGAGAAGGCTGGCCTGTTCAGAGCCTGGAGGTGTGCTGATTGACGTCGGGTCTGTAAGTCTCTTCTGTGCCTGCTGTGCTGACGACGGGATAAGGAAGCTGGCTGCGTCTGAGCTGATGGCTCTGGATGGGGAAGAGGAACTTCTGGCTGGGATTTGGCATCTGAAAGTTCAGCTGTGGCCGGCTGATGGGAGACAGACTGCTCCTCCTCAGGAGGAGCAAGCCTGTCAGCAAGCCTTGGCTGTTCCAGCTCCTCCTCCTCTGAGGAATCGCTAAGCCCCGGCTGTACTATGACAAAAGTGGTGCGGACTGGCTGCAGCAGGACCACAGGGCAGCAGGCACTTCGCCCCTGCCCCAGCTCCACCAGGACTTGCTGGTGTGCTGCCCTGACTTCCCCATGCTGCCGTTCCCCTACTCCTCTTCCTTCAGCGGCACCCTCCAAGGCGATGTTTCCACTGCACTCTTTTTTTCCTGGTGCGCCAGCACAGGCGCACCAGGATCAATGTGCATCGTTGGAAACCTACTAAGAGAATTATGTTATAGGATTAGATATTAAAAGGACAGACAAAAATACATTAAAAACGACCTTGTATGCCCCACCAGCAGTGTCCATGCTTGTGGGCATGACACTTGCTGTATGTAAATAACTTGGGATGCTGTTGTTAATTTGTTTCCTTTTAGTAAGAAGTTCTGGGTGGGTTCTTATATGGCTATGATTTAAAGCTGGGCGATAGAATTCCGTAAGAAGGGAGAAGATTCAGGGTGAGGAGAGATAAGGTGATTGATTTTTTAAAAATTTTTTAAAACGTATTTGTGGTTTTAATTTTATTGTTTTATCAAGTTATTTTTACATTGATTTTATGTTGTTACTGCCTGTCTTGGGTCCTTGGTGTGTGTGTTCCTTTCTGTCCCTGGCAGGGTTCAGCTCCACAGAAAGAGAACCCATGCACCACAGGTAGACCTGAGAGGGTGGTGGTGCAGAATTGGGAAGGCATGCTCAAATGCTCACCCTTGCGGGGTGGGAATCTCTTAGTGCCAGAGTTTTCTTTTTGAAACAAACGTTAGACTGAAATCAAACAAACACTGTCAAGTATAGGAAGGGTAAATCAAACTTTTTGCATCAAAAATACAATTCAAATGTTTATAAAAAGGCCTTTCTGTGTTTCACTAGGGTTGCCAACTTACCAGGAGAAAAAAAATCTTTCTTTTGTATAGAGGCTGTATTAGCTTTTAATTATCTTAATAGAGGTGTACTGGCTCTTTAATATCTTCTCTGTGGTTGGATATGGTTTTAAATTGTAGTCTATATTTTGTATTGCATTATTAATCTTATACTGTATTTACTGTTATTGTATTTTATCAATGTTGTTACCGGCCCTAAGCCCATTGTGGGGCGGGCAAGTTAGAAATTCAATACATTAAATTAAATTAAATGGGAAGCTGAAGCCTTTTATGGCATGGAGGTAAATCACATTTATTTGGTGTAGATCAAACTGATATTAAAGTGACAGCAAGAAGGATCCATTTACATGTCAGGAACACTATTTTTCACATTTCCATCAATAGGAAGGAAGGGGCTCAAAAGTGATTTAAGTGGCACGAAAGATTTTAGTTTACTTGTCTCCTAAAAACCAAAATCCAGCACATACATTTTGGACTGAGAATCATTCTCAATTGTTGCATGGTAAGGTAATCAATTGTGCTGTCTTGGGGGGCTGTAGAGTAGAATTCCTGTCAACTCTACTATTTCCGACTGCAAGACTGGGGAGGGGGGTTGCATTTTGCAATTTGATGCCACACCACTCAAAGAAGTGTCTAGCATTGTACTAAGCTAGCACTTCCAAGAAAAAGCTGTAATGCAGTATCTCTTCCTGATGTGGAAGTTCTTTCTTTTCTTTTTTAAAAAAGAATCTGTTAAAAATATTCTTTTAAAACCTGTGTATGTATTTATAAATAGACATGTGTGAAATTGCATATGTGCTGGGTAGCTAAACAAAATTTTCAAGAATTATAGAGTTAAGCAAACAAACAAAAGGGAGGGACAGTATAGGAAGGAACCCGATTGGTTCCTTGCCAACTGCACTAGATAGCTAATCAAAAACTAGCGTTTTCAGTCCTAGCTAGTAGACCTAGTTGAGGCACCTGAAGGGAGTTAATATAAGAGAGGTCTTTAGGGAAAGAAAACAGAACTAAGTCTTTCTAAAAGCTGCTAGTCTAAGAGAAAGTCCCAGGACTAACCAAAGCAGCGCTGAAACCACAGACTCTTCTCCAGGGAGTTCTTCTAGGATTTACAAGAAGTCTTGGCACGGAGAAAGCTGCTGACGGAGGAGTGGCTAGATAGCCAGGGAAGGAGCTAGGCCCCAGAAACCTGATAGCAGGGCAATCCCAAGGAAAATTGTGGAAACAGCAGGACTGAAGAGCCAAGGAGGTGAGATTCTCTCTTGCTACATCAGAACTCTTTCTATTTGCAGAAAGGGATTAAGTGTAAACTTGTATGGGGAAGCACTACTAAGGCTGTTTTTTAGATCACTCTGCAGCAGTTCTCTTAACCTGTTGTGAAATGCAGTAATGAATTCTACAGTTTGAAAGGCTCCAAAGAGAAATAGTTTGTTGTACATGAGAATTCAAGCACCTAAGACATGACCACCCTTACCAACACTCAGGGGACATTCAAAAACAAGATCTCTCTTGTTTTCAGTATGAATGGTTACAGCCTAGAGCTAGGACAGGCTGGAGGTACTGGGTGTTGTTGTTAATTTAGTGTAGCCTTTATTAATTTTCTCCCAGTATTGTTTTGTATAATTTCCTTTCCTGATACAGCTCTTTAGGCCACAGACTTCAGCATAATTCCACATTAAAAAAGGGGGGGGGGATCTCACTTCAATCACAAAAGTTTTGTATAATTTTATGTGTGATATTTAGTACTGGAGATGGTAAAATATCACATTTAAACCTTTTGTTGACGTTTTGTCATAACAATCCACCTAGGAAATTCACTCAGGAGGCAGAAAATCTAGTTTCAAGCTGGCTTTCACTTGTAAATAGAGTGAAGATGTCTCGTGTTGAAAGACTCACAGTTAGATGTGGTTTGTTATTGGGATTTTAGGACTTAACTAACAACCAGATGTCACTGGCATTTAAATTAATTGTGGGAAGGATAGGAAAGGGTTAATACAGGTTGGTTAAATCTAGACCTTTTCTTCTAAATAAGGCTTAATTTAATTCTTGTATCTGTGCTTTTTTTTTTTTTTTGAATCACTTTTTTTCCTGTTCGGAATGGTTTGAAATCACTGTAGTTTTAAGCCACATTGAGAATCACATTTCTGCAGGAAACGCCCAGTCAGTGCCTGAGACAAGAGAAACGAAACTAAGGCGTTTATTACAGTTCACGGAGACGCAAGCCATGGCAGACGAGAGTTCAGTCCTGGGGCTCTGTGAGGAAACGACTTGTTCCATCTGCCTGGAATATTTCAAAGATCCAGTGATCATAGACTGCGGGCATTTTTTTTGCCAAGCCTGCCTGCCTGCCTGAGTACTGTGGGAAGTCTGGCCCGGACGCTTCCTGTCCTCAATGCAGAGTAACTGTTCAGCAGAAGAAATTCACGCCAAACCCTCAACTGGCAAGCATTGTCGAAATCGCCAAGAAATTCAGCCTTCATAAAATCAAAGGGGAAGAAGCACTGGGGAAAGTTTGTGAACGGCACCAGGAACCTCTGAAACTCTTCTGTCAAGATGATAAAACCCCCATCTGTGTAGTGTGTGACAAATCAAAAGAGCACAGGGGGCATCAGGTGATTCCTAAGGAGGAGGCCTTAGAAGAGTATAAGGTAGGAATCCGTAGTGAGGAGGGATAAGGGGATTCATTTTGGCTACTTCTTATAGAGTTCTTTATAGATTCATTGCTATAAAATTTTCTCGTGCATGTTAAACAGATAAACCAAAAGGTCGGACCAATGGCACTGCTATATACAATTTTTAAACAAGCTGCCCCCAAATTCATGATCATCAGCAAAGAAAACGATGGCTATTTGTTTGTTTTATTTAGGCATTTTAACTTGCTTTTCTTCCCACTGGGGTTTTAAAGCGGCTTGCAAAACTACCAAAGTACAATTATATGAACAAACAAAAGAAACCATTAGTGAAACACATCCTGATTTGGTTGTTGGGGGTTTTCCGGGCTGTATTGCCGTGGTCTTGGCATTGTAGTTCCTGACGTTTCGCCAGCAGCTGTGGCTGGCATCTTCAGAGGTGTAGCACCAAAAGACAGAGATCTCTCAGTGTCACAGTGTGGAAAAGATGTAGGTCATTTGTATCTACTCAGGAGGGGTGGGGTTGAGCTGAGTCATTCTGTAAGAGTTTCCCAGGGTGTGGAATGCTAATGGCGGGAGGCTTCACTGTATCCTGAGGAGGTTCTTTTGCATATGGATTGGTGCTTGATGTGCTAATCTTCTCTGCAGGGCTATTGTCGGGTGTGGAGTGTTTTGTTGGCCTGGTGTTTTTCAGAACTGGAGCCCATGCTCTGTTCATTCTTAAGGTTTCTTCTTTCCTGTTGAAGTTTTGCTTATGCTTGTGAATTTCAATGGCTTCCCTGTGCAGTCTGACAAAGTAGTTGGAAGTGTTGTCCAGTATTTTGGTGTCCTGGAATAAGATACTGTGCCCTGTTTGAGTTAGGCTATGTTCAGCCACTGCTGATTTTTCAGGCTGTCCAAGTCTGCAGTGTTTTTCATGTTCTTTTATTCTTGTCTGGATGCTACGCTTTGTGGTCCCAATGTAAACTTGTCCACAGCTGCAGGGTATACGGTATACTCCTGCAGAGGTGAGGGGGTCTCTGCTGTCTTTTGCTGATCGTAGCATCTGTTGTATTTTTCAGGTGGGTCTGAATACTGCTTGAAGGTTATGCTTTTCCATAAGCTTTCCCATCTGATCAGTAATTCCTTTGATATATGGCAAAAACACTTTTCCTGTAGGTGACTGTTTTTCCTTGGTTGTTTGATTCATCCTGGGTTTGATTGCTCTTCGGATTTCATTTCTGGAGTAGCCATTTGCCTGAAGTGCGTGGTTTAGATGATTAATTTCCTCATTGAGAAAGCGCGGCTCACATATCCGTCTTGCACGATCCACTATTGTTTTCATTATGCCTCTTTTCTGTCGGGGGTGGTGATTGGAGTTTTTGTGTAAGTACCGATCAGTGTGAGTTGGTTTCCTGTAGACCTTGTGACCTAACTGAAAGTTTGCTTTGCGGATAACCAAGGTATCCAGGAATGAGAGTTTTCCCTCACTTTCTTTCTCCATTGTGAATTGTATGTTCAGGTGGATGTTGTTGAGATGATTCAAAAACTCCCTCAATTCTTCCTCCCCATGGCTCCAAATGATGAATGTATCATCCACAAACCGGAACCATACACTGGGTTTGTGGGGTGCTGATTCTAGACCCTGGGAAACTCTTACAGAATGACTCAGCTCAACCCCACCCCTCCTGAGTAGATACAAATGACCTACATCTTTTCCACACTGTGACACTGAGAGATCTCTGTCTTTTGGTGCTACACCTCTGAAGATGCCAGCCACAGCTGCTGGCGAAACGTCAGGAACTACAATGCCAAGACCACGGCAATACAGCCCGGAAAACCCCCAACAACCATCGTTCTCTGGCCGTGAAAGCCTTCGACAATACATCGAACATCCTGATTTGTCCCTGGATCCATTATTTTATTCCACTGACTTTCTGTGGAAGAAGAGCCACCCAGTTTGATCATGATAAATGGACCACAGGGCATGTCTGAGCTAACCTGAACCAAAGCTATCTTACTTCCTTTTCTTCTCTCCATGTGCACTGTCCCAGACATTTTAAAAGGTGTGACCGCAGGGCTAAGTATAGTGCTATATAAACAGACAACACTTCCCTATATATTGATGCAGGGCTTTTTTTCTGGGAAAAGAGGTAGTGGAACTTAATGGGTTGCCCTCAGCAAAAATGGTCACATAGCCAGTGGCCTTGCCCCTGATCTCCAGACAGAGGGGAGTTTAGATTGCTCTCCGCATCTTTGAGTGGCATGGAGGGCAATCTAAACTCCCCTCTGTCTGGAGATCAGGGGGCGGGGCCACCGGCCATGTGACCATTTTCAAGAGGTTCCGGAACTCCGTTCCACTGTGTTCCAGCTGAAAAAAAGCCCTGTTTTGATGCCCAGGTGGTTCAGACTGTAAGAGAGCCATAGTACAGGAAAAATGATGAATACTCATTGTGGAATTAAACTGGGAGAATGGCTTCAGACAGTTAGCCAAGACCTTCTGACCCTCTGCCCCACATACACCATCAAATCACCTATGTTCTTGGAACTTTAAGCCGGCTGTTTTTTACTGTGTATTTGTGCAGCCATACCAACCCAGTTGTCTTTACAGGGTAAAGTTCAGGACTATTTAGAGTTTCTGAAGAAAGAAAAAGAAGCAATTCTGTGTTTTCAACAGAATGGGGAGACTGAAGGCCACACTCTTCTGGTAGGTATTTTTAAAATAATTTTTATATGTCTGCGTTGGGTCCTGACATATTTACAGAGTATAAGTTACATTAACAGGCCCCGTAGCGCAGAGTGGTATGCTGCAGAACTGCAGTGCAAGCTCTGCTCATGACCTGAGTTCGATCCTGGTGGAAGCCGGGTTCAGGTAGCCGGCTCAAGGTTGACTCAGTCTTCCATCCTTCTGAGGTTGGTAAAATTACCCAGTTTCCTGGGGGTAAAGTGTAGATGACTGGGGAAGGCAATGGCAAACCACCCTGTAACAAAAGTCTGCCAAGAAAACGTCATGATGCGACATCCCCCCATGGGTCAGTAATGACTTGGTGTTTGCACAGCTTTACCTTTACCCTAAGTTACATTAATTGATTTTTTAAAAAATTGTAAGCTGCTTTTAGCTGGACTTGGAAAGGCTGCATAGAAATATGCTAAATAAATAAATATACTGCCAGTGTTCTACTAGGGAGGCTTGCCAGAGTTCTGCAACAGAGCTAATTTTCTTTCCAGAGGGTTACGGACAGGGCTTTTTTTCAGCTGGAATGCAGTGGAATGGAGTTCTGGCACCTCTTGAAAATGGTCACATGGCCGGTGGCCCCGCCCCCTGATTGTCAGACAGAGGGGAGTTTAGATTGCCCTCTGTGCCGCTGGTGCGGAGGGCAATCTAAACTCCCCTCTGTCTGGAGATCAGGGGCAGGGCCACCAGCCATATGACCATTTTCGCTGAGGGTGATCTAAACTTTAAAAACCTCCCCCCTTGTTCCAGCTGACCCAAAGTGACGTCATTGTGTGGTCCTGAGTTCCACCACTGAGTTCCACCACCCCTTTTCCCAGAAAAAAAGCCCTGGTTACGGATTCAGCCTCTTGACATTCCCAGACCTGGAGAAGACAATCTGTGTGGGGCTACAGAGATTTGCTGGCAATCAGAGCAGACAATACTGAGTTAGACCAGTGGTTTGACTCAAGATAAGGCAGATACATATATTCTTCCCTGTTTTTGGAGCCCTTGCCATCCTGAAAGCTGATGGGTCATATGGTGTGTAAGTACACTCTGTTGCCCATTAAGAAAATCTGTACACTGGGTTAGATCTTGTGATCTGTCATAGGAAGACAATAATGGCTGTGGATCTTCACTACTTGCCTTTCTACATCCCAGCATTCCCAGCTGACCCTGGAAAATTTGATTTCCAGTGACACGGGACCTGCATGGCCTAAAAATTGCATTGGTCATAAAGCTGCTTTAGCAAAGGTGATGAAACCACCCTTCCTGCCTCTTCCACCAGCTAAACTGTGCTGATAGGAGGAGAGGGCAGTTTCCCACCCCCTACCCATTGCAGTCTCTTGATCCATGTGAAGGTAAGTGCACGCAAGGCTGACAATCCCCTGCTATGAATAGTTCCCGGGGTCTAATGGGACTGCTTAGAAGAGGGGAATGCAGCCAGTTGAAGCATACCATGTGATGCATTTGTGCCAGGTTTTGTGGATCGATTGAAAATTATGCAGGAAAAGTGACCTGTATTTGTGTTTTATCTAGGCTTTTCAAGTGCCTGATTCAGGTGGGTGCTTCCTTGCTACCACCCTCCCATATCGCTGCTGCTGTTCCCGGTGTACGAAAAAGGAGAGGGGAATGGCATCCAACCTGGATATGTTTGGCTTACATTCTAAGAATCCTTCCAATCGCTAGAGGTGTGGGGGGGTTCCAACAGCATCATCCAGAATTGATGTCACTTTTGGGCTAGACACAGCCAGCCCCTGGCTCCACCCCAGAAACATCTCTGAGGTTGTGTTCGGAGGCTTGGCAATGTCCATATCAGTTCATTCCTAATTCCATCATCTACTGCAGGGTCTATTGCTCTGTGTGTTGGCAGCAGAGCAATGGTCTCAAGGAGCAGAGAGTTGTGCAGCAGAGATCATAAGTGGGCTGCCTTTTCCCCTATAAGATGAACAATCCTGTACTTTTCAGGATATCTGGCCTCCAAAGAATAAAGTAGGCAGTGTGGGGAATGAAGACGGGGGCTCTTTTTGTTCAAGATTTCACAGTTAGAGGAATTTAGTAATCTGCTGTAAGGAAACTTAATCTACTAACCACTGGTCACTTGTTGCTGGTTGTGGATGTGCCTGCCTCCCTCCCCTACCCACTCACTTTCTCTTTGCAGGAGCAGACAGAGAAAGAGAGGCAGAAAATTACGGCTGAGTTTAAACAACTGCACCAGTTTCTGGAAGCACAAGAGAACCGGCTGCAGGCTGAACTAAAAGCTCTGGATGAGCAGGTTAAAGACAGGAGGGATGCCCACATTGCCAATCTTTGCAAGGAAATTGCTGCTGTAGATTTACTTATCAAGGAAATGGAGGAGAAACAGAAGCAGCCAGCAAGTGAATTCCTGCAGGTGGGTGTTACCTGGAACAGTCCAGGCTGTCCTTTAGGGAAGGCTTGTTCTTCCTTGACCCACCAGTGCATTCTGTTGGCCAATGAGTCCTTTGAAGGGCATAGAAGGAGGAGGGATCATGATATTATAAAAGGCTAAACTCAGTAATCTTTTAAAGCTAAGGTCTCCAGGAACTGAAGAATCCCTGGCATTCCTTAAGCAGACTAGAGCGTTACATTAATCTCTGTAATATAATGGTTATGCTTATATTAGTATAAATACATAATTGCTATTTAAAGCGTTCTGGCTTGGTTTGTGCATTCTTGGGTGGGAATGAATAAGAGCCCAAGTTTTAGATCCGTTGCTGCATTTTGGCACCCTCCTGCTTGCCCTCTGACCATCTTTCTTGTCAAATGTAGCGGATGAGTTCCTGTACTCCTTAGAAAATGCCAGACCTTCCCTTTCCCTTGTTTATCTGCATAGGGCAAGGAAGATAAGGGTGATGGCCGAGTAGTTTGCATTCTGGGCTGCTACAGAAAATGCTACATCTCACCATTATGATGTTTCCCTTGGAATGACCTTCTACTGAAAGTAACAAGTCCTTTTCCATGGCTATAATTCCAAAGCACATGAGTCCATTTCAGTAATCAACAGAAGCCTTGTGGTACCTTTAAAAAAATCATTTCAGTATAAGCTTTTGCGAGTGAGACCTTGTTTCATCAGATGCATGGAGAATCTCTTTTATGTTCATTTCTGATTGGCAGGCACATATAAGAAAAACCAGGTTTTGTCAACTTGTGGTTGACATTCTCTTGAAAAAAAGACTGTGTAAACTTTGCAGTATTTAATGAGATTTCAGGAGCTTCTGGAAATAACTTTGGTTAGTCTCTTTACTACATTTTCTTGAATAACTGTATTGGTTTTGATTGTGGTAGAATATTTCTGTAACTGGACATTAATGCTAAGTTTGTTCATTTAAGTGCATTGATATCTCTCACTCTCTTCCACCAAGCTCCTGTAGCTGCTAACAAATTCCAGCCATAAAGTGACAACAAGTATCCCCTTGACATTAAAATATTAGCACTACTAAAAGCAAAATAGAAGATGGCAATACATAAAAAGACTAAGCATCTAGATAGCACAAATGTTTCAAAAAGTGGTTGGCAGCATAAAACCACTGCAGGAATCTACAATAATAAAAAGAGTCTCAATATTGGCCACCTGCTTCAATATGATGAGACTTGCAGTGCCAATAATGAAGGGAATTGGACCGTCCTGGCACAGATTAGCTCTACAACACCTCCTGCTTTTTGCAAATGAAGCAAAGGTTTTCTCACAATGAGCAGAGAAGAGCAGGCAGCACAGAAGGGGAGGGTGGGAAATATCCTCTCTTACCACCAAAGTAGGGGAGTGGTAAGAACTTCCCTGAGCTATCAGAGGCAGTGTTGTGTAGTGGCTAGTGTGTCTGACTAGGATCGAAGAGACCTAGGCTCAAATCTCCAGTCAGCCATGGTTGCTTGCTGGGTGGCCATGGGCCAGTCACGCCCTTTCAGCCAAGTAACACACATCCTCCTGTGACAATAAAATGGTGAAAAGGAGAACAATGTAAAACACTTTAGGTCCCCTTTGGGGAGAAAGGCAGGGTATGATGTTTGTTATAAATCAAATTCTGACTACAATTTGCAAAAAAAGGGATGGTTGCTCTTGCTGTTGCCTCATCGGGTATTGCTGCAGCTCTTGACAGGAGGGAGAAGTGCTCATTCAGTAGTTAAACTACAGTTAAATATCATAAATGCAGCAAGCTACAGGGCTGGCAAGTGGAACAAGGGGGCACACCTCTAGTATGGAATGTATAACTCAAATAAAGGATATATTCAATAAACATGGACCAGATTCCCAAGTGACATGAAATATTCAAACTTCATTAAGATTAGTGAAGCAATATCAATTTATACTAGCTGGGGAATGTAGCCAAAGTATATCCCTGCTGAGTATTATCAAAGGAGGGCATTGGTATATACTTCAACTCTATTTCTCTCTCTCCCCTCTAGGACATCAGAGGCATTTTACAAAGGTATGTGGCTTTGTTAACTTGGGAAGGGTGGGCTACTTGTGAATGACTTGCCTCTCCAAGGCCAGGGAAACTATAGCAATAACTAAGAGACCAAGAAAACTTGGCCACAATTACTTTGTGTTGTCTTGGAGTTCAGAGCAGCAATGAGTCCAGAAAGAAACCAGCCTGCCAAAGGTTGCACATGTAGGGTTGCTATGGGTGGCTTGGCCAACTCTTGGAGATTTGGGGGCAGTGCTTGGGGGAAGGGGCAGAGTTAGGGAGTGGTGGTGGGGACTCAGCGTAATGTGATGCTATTCTGTCCACCCTCCAATGCTGCCATTTCCTCCTGGGGAGTTGTTCCCTGTAGTCTAGAGATCAGTTGGAATTCTGGGAGAACTCCAATCCCTATCTGGTGGTTGACAACTCTGTGAACAGGACAGAAGGTATCTCTCCTCCACACTTTTTTCCTAGTCACCCTAGGGAATGTAGTCCTTACAATGCCCAACATTTTTATCCTCTTTGAGGCTGCATTCCCCAAATTGTATCAAGGCAGAGTATTTCAGATGCTAGCAAAACAGCTTCAATGGCTCTGGGCACTAGGTGGAGGGAAAGAGATCTTCTACCTGCTTCTTGGCTTGGCTAGTGTAGCTAGTTTGGAGCTGGACCAGGTGCAGCGTAGTAAATACTGGCCAGTCTTGATGGGACAGGGGAGGGGGGGATCATTCGTCACTTGTAGCTTGACCCTGAATCCCATGACACTCAACACTGGGGAATGCAGTGGGATGTGAAACTGGAAACAAGGTCACAAAATGTGGCAGAATAACTGGTTTGAATGAAGCCCATTCCAAACCAAGCTAATGAGAGTTTACTGAACGATGGGGGCCTGGATCAAGTAGAAAAGAACAAGAGTCCAGTAGCACCTATAAGAGTAATAAAATTTGTGAGCTGTGGGTCACAAAAGCTCATACGCTACCACAAATTTTGTTAGTCTTATAGGTGCTACTGGACTCGTGCTCTTTTCTACTGATGGAGACCTGATCTTTGATCTGCATGTATAAGGGGTAGTGGGACTTGTAGCAGGTAAATAAGTTTCAAACTGAATAAAAATTTCAGCCCTGGTTTGTTTTTTGCCTCTTAGTATGTTTCCTTGTCTGCTTTACTTAGCCCAAGCTCTAGGGCTCCTTTCTGTTCCCACCTTTCACCTTCATATTCTCCATTGAATGACAACTAATGGATGGACAGACAGCAAATAACTTTCAATTGCTTTTCCTTAGGTGTAGCAAGCAGAAATTTGAGGGTTCAGTAGTTTTTCCTCTTGAATTAAAGCAACAAATTGAGAAATTCTCTGCAATGAATCCTTTTCTGGGCACTGTGATGAAGGAATTCAAAGGTAATGAGGTCAAATGTGAACTGTTAAAAATAGGTTTAAAAACGTAGTTGATTTAACCCAATTGACATGTTGTCATTCACATGTTCACTCAGTCTTCAGATCTCTAGGTTGAGTTTACAAATAAATGCACCAATCAAAACAGAGAGCTCCAGTATAGACGACTCTTCATTCCTCTTCTGGTCTGGTTACCTCAAGATCCGTCTTGGCCATGAGACAACTGGTGTCATGATCCTAGGCCTACGACTGGGGTGATGTGCAGGCCTTGGGAAAGCCTCACTTCTTGGTTGCAGTCTCCGTTGTGGTTGATGATTGAGCCAAGGAATAGAGTCAGAAGGAGATGGAGACTTGGGAGGAAAGGCATGTAGGAACAAGAAAAGATCCTTAAAGATAAGGATGTTTTTCTTGGGACCAAGATCAACCAAATTATGGTATTCTCTATTACTATATATGGATGTGAAAGCTGAACAGTGAAGAAAATTGATTCGTTTGAAATGCAGTGTTGGAGAGAGTTATGGATACCATGGCCTACCAAAAAGACAAATAAGTGGGTTCTAAACAAGGTTGCCAGGTCTTCCTAGCAACTGACAGTGAGGGTGGGTGGGTGGTTTACGTCGTGCATGCGACTGCCCCCACATGGAGGTTCATACCCTAGACTTTCTTTGTAATGGTGCCCTGGAAATCACACCTTCCCCTGAAACACTGCAGTTAATTTAAGGATCTTAAAATGTTCCATTAATTTAACGATAGTACTATAAAACTAAGAGCCCTGTGGCACAGAGTTGTAAGCGGCAGTACTGCAGCCCAAGCTCTGCTCACGACCTGAGTTTGATTGTGGCGGAAGCTGGGTTCAGGTAGCTGGCTCAAGGTTGACTCAGCCTTCCATCCTTCCGAGGTCGGTAAAATGAGTACCCAGTTTCCTGGGGGTAAAGTGTAGATGACTGGGGAAGGCCATGGCAAACCACCCCGTAAAAAGTCTGCCAAGAAAACGTCATGATGAGGCGTCCCCCATGGGTCGCCTTTACCTTGACCTACTATAAAACTAGCATAGTTCTAAGCATTCCAAAATGTCTTAAGTGATTCTTTGGAAACCCTATGTGTTTTAATATGCCTTTCTTATTTTCTTCTCCAGACACTGTGCTTGCTGGGCCTCAGGCAAAGAAAGGTAAATGCTCAGATGTGGAGAGAAAAATTTACTGAGCAAGATTGGCAGAGAATATTCTAATAGATTCAACTGTTGGGGAATTCATTCTAAAAATCATTTCCCCAGAAGTCTGTGTTCATAGAATAGGTCAAAGTTTAAATTTTGTTATGATAACAATACTTGGGCCGTTTTCACACTGCTTGCCAGCCACGGAACATCGTGCCAAGCTCCTGGAACAACAGTGCTGTTCTTGCACGAAATTGCGCCAGGAAGACACTGTTGTTCCACAAGCTCAGCGAGATGTTCCGTGGCTGACAAGCAATATGAAAATGGTCCTGGTTAATTGACTAGTATGAAAAATATCAGAGAGAATTCCTCAGGAAAACGGGCAGACAGGCAGCATGTTACAATGTGAGCCAGAGGAATGTGCTGTTGGCACTTGCTTCCCTCGTCTCCACTGCAAGCATGTGCCCGTCTGAAAGCTGAAGATGGCTAGAGCTGTATTTCAGTACCCTTGCTCTCTCTTTTGATTTGAACCTGAGCAGCTGAAAGATGTAGTTACGGGAAGATAGAAAAAGAATTGTCCACGTTTCTCTGTAAAGAAGTTAGGGTATGAGAAGAGTTATGGGGAAGGTGGCTTGTAGTTGTGTGTTTCTTTGGCTGTAATCTCTTCCACTGTTGGGATAGGCCCTGCTGATTTCAGGTGGATTTTAGGGGTGGTGGTTTGGCTGTGCACCAGATTGTGGATTCAGTTTAGTTTTTGAATAGTTTGGAGCATATCTGTCCTAGCCCTTGTGAAGGATGGCTTGTACTTTTGGATTTCAGCATTGAATCAATGAAGTCAGTGCTTTTGATCCATTCAATGAACCTTAAGAGTGATTGATTCGGGAAGGAAGAGGCTAATTATCATTGCAACTGGTACATTTCTATCTGCCGGGCTGATATTTAATGACAATATATTACTTGGGCCTGTTCTGGTTCTGGGAGGTGACAGGGACAAGGAATTAATGCAAAATATTGAAAGATGGTTATTTCTTTTAATTAAACATTGTCAGAAGACACCTACATGAGATTGATTTAATTTAGATGTATTTTAATATACTTGATCAGTCATTTTAAAAGTCAAGGATCAATCAAGTACAAATTTAATTAGCTGACATGCTATTCATAATACATAATGTCTATGTTAGTCAAAGATACTGGAATTCCTAAGGTAGATGTCTGGGATTTAACCCGCCTCTTTCCCAGTAACTTTTCATATAAACTTCTGGTCAATAGAAGCTAGCAAGAGTTCCTGAGAGGTTCCTGAATCAGGGGAAACCTTTGGCAGTAGAAGTCTTTATGGCAGGACATGAAGTACTTTGTGTGGCTAAAAGGAGAAGAGTTGTGCAGGCCTGGTATCATAAAGGGATGGTAGACAAGGCACTACCCCTACGAGGCAACCACTGCCCCAGCCTTGTTTCGATAACTGCCTTAAGGCAGCTCTTCAGCCTTATTTGGTGGTTCTGATCAGTTCTGATCCCAAGAGTTGTGGCAAAACGGGCGAGGGGCAACTTTCCAATATTATACTGTGTTCTCCTGAATCCTTCTCATGCCACCGTCTCACACTGCATAAATCTTGGAAACAGCTTGAGGCAGATTCTGCCTTTGGTGCTCTCAATTTTTTTTTAACATGTTGGCCCTTCTTTTTTGCAGAAAATTTCACTGCCAATGGAGACTGTACAATTCCCACACTAGTTCTATCAACAGATTGTCCGACCAAGCCGAACTCACTTGGATATGCTACACAGCGTTCCATGTTTAATAATTTCTACCAAAGTCTCGACCAATTTTCTTGTTGGTCCTATGTTATGGGAGATGAGAGAATAAATTTGGGCAGCTGTTCCTGGGTAATGAATATAAAGGATGAAAAGTTCTGGGCTATAGGGGTAGCCCTAGAATGTTTTCGGGGGAGAAATGTATCTTGTTTGACCCCCGAGCAGGGAATTTGGGCGGTGGGGAAGACAACTAACAACTGGTATGCATTCTCCTCTTCTGGAACTTATCAGGTACCATGTCCCTGGTCCAGCAGTTGGGTGCGTGCATATTGCATTGGCCCTTGTAATGCAACAACCATCCGTGTGTCCCTGAACTATAAGCATAACTCAGTAAAATTTTTTAATGTGGCCAACAACAGTGTCATCTACACTTTTCATAATGCCTCTTTCTCTGGGCAACAACTCTCCTCCTGGTTCTTTGTGGGAAAGTGAAACAACGTGGCCATTCAGGATGTAAGTTAATCGATGTGACAACAGCATGACCCTAGCCAATTTCTGCTCTTTTCCATTATTTTCATCTCTTAAGAGCCATCATTGGGAACAGTTGCAGTCTGTGCCACTCACATGAGATGAGAAGACCCTGCTCTAGCAAACAGTTTGCAGTGGTAGCTCTTCAGTTGCCACAATGGGTCTAAGAGCCAAGGAGTACACTAAAGAATCTTTGGTCCTGTAGTAATATGCTCCCTCCCTCATTATGTCTTTGGCCCAGGGAATGATCTCAACAATTACTCCTGTACTCAAAGGTTTTCACTGCTGCCCCTTAGTTGTATTAATGCTAAAAGTGAGCTTCTTAAAAATCTGTAAAATTAGCTACCTCATGGGTTTTTGGAGGTGGTGGTCATGGCTTTGTTTACAAACCAATTTTCCTGTGAATCTGGGGAGGGTATTTCTCCTGCTATGCACATATTTTACTATTATTGGGAGGGATTACCATTATGTAATTGATTTCACACTTCCATAACAAAATGTGATACGGTGGTACCAGTAAGCCTTTTGATGCCTCTGCTGATGGGACTGCCTTTACAAGCTGAGAGAGTATCTACATAACACACCGAATCCAGTTTCCATGTGTTTTACATTGCTCCTCCTATTTTTTATTTGTATTCTGTTTCATATCCTTATGCTGAACATCATTTCTGTTTAGAGGTGGCTGTATTTCCTTTCCCTTGTTAATGGTGCAGCTTAAAGCTAGTAAATGTTTTCTAACTACTGATGCCATCGTCACTGTTTCTGAGATAACGAATGTAATAAAGGCCTCCAATCCTAGGACTGTGTGGAAGAAGTCTTGATAAATAAATGTTATGAGACTTTGTGCAAGCTGCATATATTTGCACATGCTTAAAATCTATTCTGAAAATGGCTTGAGGAATTATGAATTTAAACTGATGAAATCTGCGTATATTTGCATAGGACTAAAACAACCCTTTTGGAAAAGACACACTTAGTTTTTAGATACTACATGCATGTATTGTGGTAGGTGCCATCTTAATAGCATAATAATTACATTTGATTTATATACCGCCCTTCAGGACAATTTAATGCCCACTCAGAGTGGTTTACAAAGTATGTCATTATTATCCCCATAACAACAAACACCCTGTGAGGTGGGTGAGGCTGAGAGAGCTCCAGAGAGCTGTTATTAGCCCAAGGTCACCCAGCTGGCTTCAAGTGGAGGAGTGGGGAATCAAACCTGGCTCTCTAGATTAGATTCCCGCGCTCTTAACCACTACACCAAACTAGAAGAGGAGTTCCCTCCTGTGCGTAACAGAAGGGGGAATATGGGTCTCCTCTCACTTTTTCTATATATCACAATTTTTCTTTTTTAAAAATCTAAATTATGGGGATGTTCTCAAAACAATCTGAATGTTTTATTTAATCTAAATGATTGATTAAAGTTCTCATCTGTTGTGCATTTCATGGTTGTTGTTACTTTATAGTCCGCCTTTCTCGCTGTGATCCAAGGTGGATTACATAACGCGAGTGAATACAATATAATCAATAGCTAGGACATTCACAGCAAAAATACTACATGATCAGCAGTTTGGACTTTCAGTGAAAACTAGTCAATAGGGTATGGCAGCTACAAATTTGAAGGCATAAAGCCAAACACATAGATGAAACCTTTATGAATTAAAAGAAGATGGTGCTGTCTCAGGATGACTTTAGGGTTGTCCATGGATACTGATTGATTTAGAAGCTCTTCTCTCAGAGTAATCTCAAAGCTCACCTGCTGTAGAACATTTCAGGTGGGCAAAAATATGTTGCTTTGCAGCAGAAGATGCAAGTCCAGTAGCACCATAGAGACAAACAAGATTTCCAGAGTATAAGCTTTTGAGAGTTAAAGCTCTCTTCATCAGATATATGACAAAGACAGCTTGGGTTCTTGAAAGCTTTTATCCTAGAAATCTTGTTGGTCTTTAAGGTGCCACTGGAGTCGCATTTTGCTCTTCTGCTGTAGAGAGTGAACCTTGCAACATTGTATTAGGATTTATACACCTGAAGTGGTACTCTAGGCATGCTCCGTACATTATAAAATAGGTGCAGTACTTCATGAATTTGTTCTGCCATCTCTCCCCAGTGAGTGACCTAAACAAAACTTAGAAATTCTGACAAGATTATTTGGAGAGTCTGTAGAGTAACGAGATGATTCCCACCACAGCTTTCAAATTTCCACCAAATCAGAATAAGTGCAGACATATACCGTCTCTGGTCCATTCATTCTTTCCCCTTCCTGCTTTAGCAAGAGAGATTCCAAGAAAACGTGCCTACCTCATCTACCAGCTGGGCCACAAATTTGAGGGAATTTCTGGGGTTGTGACCTGGTAATCTTACTGTGAGGTAAGAATTAAGAGTAGAGGCAGGAACAAATGTTTGGTTGAAAAAGCCGCAGCCCCGCACCTCCTCCCCTTCTTGATCCTGTAATATCTAAAGCTTAGAAATGAATCATAAGATTTCATCATGCTGAGATTTGACTGCTGCTTCCAAAAATGGGGAAAACCTGCAGCCCAAAGATGCCTTTTAACTTTTTTTTATTATTAGGCTGCAACCCAGGAAATCCAGCTGTACCTTTTAAAATAAGGGTTTAATTGTGGGAATAAAGGTATGGTACCTTCTCTTATATTTTAGTCCCCAGTCTCTCATTTGAGTCATAGGTCAGTAACATTCAAATCCTGACCTATGCAGTCCAGCACGTGTTTATGAGAAGAAAATCAGGAAAGCTTCCCTGAAAGATGAAATGGCAAGAAAATCAACATACTAAGGTTTAAATTGAAAGTTTAAAAGCACGGAGTTTAGATGGGAGAGGTGGCATTATAGAAAAACTAGAAATCATAGGCAACAGAAGGATATTGTTACAGCTTTAAATATGAAGAAGAAACAACATTGGTATATTGTAGCATGATTTTTAAAGTAGTTGGATTCAGGGGTGTAGACTTTCCAATTTCCCGGGGTGGGGGGCTGGGGCTGGGCCAGAGGCATTGCTATGCCACTGACATCACAGGGAGGGGCTTCCATTGCCACCTATGGAGGTGAGGCCATGGGAGATTTAGGGAGGGGCTCCGCACAAATTTAGGGGGACCCAGGCACCCATGGGGATCCCCCTAACAATGCCCCTGAGCTGGGCCAAACCTAGGAAAATGTGGGAATTGGCCAGTGGTTATAGTGCTATCTCAGCAATCTCCTGCTGTGTCCTGTTTTTGAAATTCACTTTTAGGATAGTCACTTTAAGATCTATAATTATACATACCATGTGTATAGGACAAACTAATGGTCACAAATTTGACACTAAGAAAGGCAACACAGAAAAGCCTGTTTGGGAACATTTTTTAAGTTTTCCTGGATGTTCATTTACAGGAGGCTTGATTCTTAAGGGTGACTTAGTACTGAAATGTACTAAATTATGGCATTGCAGATGCCTTCGTTTGGTAAATGCATGGTTGAAGTCTGAACCAGAGCAGAACACAAAACAGTTGCTGTGCACTCAGTTTCTGAGCAGTGTACAGAGTGCAAATTAGTAGCAAACTCCCATCATCTCACTTCAAACTCATATCCTATAAGTGAGTACAAGCACATTTTGAGGCAATTTAGAACACTGCTACTCATGACCCCAAAGAAAACTCGCAGTTATACTACCAAGGATTTTACATACCTTGCTTTCTTAGCACACTGCTTAAACTCCACCTTAAAAGACATTCAGAACACATTATTAACAAAATCACAGCCTGGATACAGGGCAAAAGGAAATTTTTAAAAGGCCTCTGATCTGCATGCCCCCCCTTCCAATCTTGTTCATGCAGATAGGGCTTCTCATTGCTTCAGAGAGACAGCACTCATTTTTAGGAATTGTCCTTTTCTGCAATAGATACCACCTCTCCATTTAAACATGGAATGGAAATTGAAAGAGGAGATTAGGAGCAGCTGAAGCAGCCCCCCCCATACATTACCATGAAAAAAACTAACAGTTCTCCCACACCCAGCAAAAAAAAAGAAGCCACAAACAAACAAAGCTATTTCAACAAGGAAACATAAGGCCTACCCTTTCCCAGTGTTCTATTTCCAAAATACAATGTAATGATAACGTTACTGGAAAGTAAAATAGATACTCACTTTCCCCCTGTTAAAAGGAATAGAAACTGGTCCTTAACAGAGTAGCATCGACTGCAGAGAAAACGTGATGATGGGTGGCTGGAGCATGCTGGCTGGTGTGAGTGTGTAAGTTTTAAAAGGGAAGCAGTTCTAGAAAAATCTTAGTTTTAAAAAAGAAGTCAGAGTTCTTTATTATAGAAACTCCATACTTTGATAGGAAAGTGAAGAGATAGCTTCCTACCTACAGATCTGTTCTGGGGAGGAAGTCCTCCTGAGTAGTAATCTACACATCAAAGGGCAGTAAAGGAATAAACTGTAAACGATGCTCTGACCTGTCTATCGTTCTAACTCTCTGATTTCTCCCCCTCTGAAACCTGGGGAATGTTAGAAGTGGAATCTTCTAACATTCCCCAAATGTAAATTGTAGCCAAGCACTTATATTGCATTTATATCCAACAGAGGCCTTGCAATCTGACTGTTGCTACATTGAAAATGGGTGGAGCCAGCCAGGTTTAAGGACTAAGCTAATTAGTGTGTGTCATAGTCATAGAGGTATTTTAAGGCAGTGTATAAATTCTTTTTTATATAAAATTTAGTTTTATAAATATAAGCAGAACAAAAAAGAAAATAAACACAATTGCACAATTATAATTATGTCAAAAGAAAAAGAGTAAACATCATATAACAAACAATATAAATAACTCAAGTTTTTTATATCCAGCACATATCAATCCTTGAATGTGTTTGGTGTCTGTCAGAAGAGAAAGTATAGTCTCCAATATTCAGATTTTTGATCCTACAAGCATCTTCCAATTGTAACAGTTCCATATAATTAAACACATTTTGGAGAAGATGAGGGGAAGTGAAGACGGGGAGAGACATCTGAGGTAAATGCTCTTTGGATTTATGGCTGCCAAAATCTCACAGGCTCTCTGGTCCTTTCTTTTATTTGTGTAAACCGCTAACCCCCACAAAACATGCATGAGGGTGATGCATGCGAAAGATGAGTTCTCGGTGGATCGGGAAGACATCGCTTTGGGAGAGAGAAAGCCCCCAAAAATTGAAAAGTGGAAGCGGCCATAATATGGCTGTACATTTTTTGGAGGGCATTATGTGACTGGGATTCAAGAGGCATGTGGGGTAAATTGTACCTTGCTCATCCAATATATTTCATGGATGGTTGTTGCAAGCAATCTATGTGCATCTTCTGATGTGGGCATCATATTTTTCAGTATGATTTTATAGCAGTAGAAAAGAGCAAGAGTCCAGTAGCACCTATACGACTAACAAAATTTGCGGTAAGGTATGAGCTTTCATGAGTCACAGCTCATACCCTATCATAAATTTTGTTAGTCTTATCAGTGCTACTGGACTCTTGCTCTTTTCTACTGCTACAGACAAACTAACATGGCTACCCATCTTGACCTATCAGTATGATTTTGTGAGCATGAAATTATTTGTTTAGTCAAAATCAAATGAATTACTAATCATGTAATAACTGGTACTGGGCTGTTGCAAGCTTTATGCAGTTTTAAAAGGTTTTAATTATGAATTAAAAGACAGACAAAATAATAATGACTTGCGCTGTTGACATATTAAATGTTCCAAATGGAAAACTATATGGTAACTTGAAATGTGATCATTTGCACCCTTATTTTTACCACTGTGTGTGTGTGTGTGTGTGTGCGCGCACGTGTGCACATGGATGTATTCACCAGCACTGTAATTTTAAACCAGAAATCCAGTGTAGACTCTGTGGTAGGAAACTTAAATAGATCACCAATGCAGAAAGTTCCTGTTTGCAAGATTATGGCTATTATATATGTCTTCCGATTCATACCCCTGCTTGGACAGACAGTGCTGCCAACTCTGGCTTGGGAAATTCCTAGACATTTAGGGGCAGTGCCTGGGGAGGTGGAGTTTGAGGAGGAGAGGGAACTCAGTGGAGAGGAGATGTCACTTTAGGCCTTCACCTTCCATTTCTCCTAGACTCCATGGTATACCATAGTGAAAGGCATGGTGAAAGGCAAGAAAGGTGAAAGGCATGGTGAAAGGCAGGAAGGGGAGACTAACAGTGGGCATAAGGGGCTGTCTGAGCACTCTCTGCCCACCCCACCCCCCCTAAACCTGGAAGTAGCCCTTCTTCAGGAAGATTCTTAGGATGGCACCTAGGTCTCAGACCAATTTGTTGTAGTGCTTAATGTCTCCACTCTGCCTGGTGAAGCTCACTGGGTGACCTGGGGCCAATTTTTGTCTCTTAGCCTAACCTAGGCCATTTCCACACTACTTACCTTCATCCGGAACACTGTGGAACATCATGAAAAAAAGTGGAAGATAGCATTTTCTCGCGTGAGTTTTGTGCGACATCGTGCAAAACTCACGCGAGAAGACACTATCTTCTGCGGTTTTTTCGTGACGTTCCGTGGCGTTCTGGATGAAGGTAAGTAGTGTGGAAATGGCCCTACTTCACAAGGTAGTTTTAAGGATAAAATGTGGGAGAACCCTGTATGCTGCCTGGGGGAGCTTGGAGAAATGGTGGAATACAGTTGGTAGTTAGATAAACAGGCAGTGTGCTTGGTATTATAAAACTAGCACTTTAAAATCTGCTTGGAATCACTCTGGGGCTAAGGGAAGTCATTTTCTTTCTGAGAAATGCCGTCACTAGGTAGTAATAAAACACAGCCTTCAAAAGGAAACAAACAATAATAAACCCTGACTGGGGTTTCCAATCTGCTCTGAGGAAAGCGAAAGAGCCCTCCTGTTGCTTTGCTTTTATTTGCTATCACCAAAGGGGTTCTGGTGGTTTTCCTTTTCCAGCATGAGAAAGTTAAATTATCAAGAAGAAAGATGATCGGGTAAGTGATTACTCCTGTGTTGATTTGCACTTCTTTAACAGAGGAAGGCTTCAGAGGTTCCAGCCTGCTGGACTGTGGGCCATGGTGGCATAAGCTGGCAGTAATGTCCTCACAGTTTATAGAGAGATGGTAGATGAAACTTTCTAGCTAGAATTGGCTAGAAATGGGAGTGCAGCCCAGGAGTTTGTGTGTATATGCAGGCTGTATGTGCAGCCACTGTAACATGTAAACAGGACTGCAAATGAAACTGGATAAATCACACATCTAGTGGTACATGCCTTGAATGTAACAAGTCACTGTTATATTTAAAGAAGGAACACCCCTGCCCAAGTCAGTTCTTATTGCCCAATCTGTCTTAAACTATGATTATAAAATCTTAACTTTAATTCTAGCAAAAAGACTTCAATTTATAAATGACCAAACAGGTTTAATTCTTGGGTGCTTTGTAACAACTAATATAAGGAAGGTCTTAAACATGATACAATTAGTTAAACCAGTGGTTTTTTGTTTTTTTTTAAAAGAAGTGTCTCAGTGTATACCAGTACATGTGGATGCACACACATACACATATATGAACAAAACCCCACAACACCTCCCCACTCCCTTGGTTAAAGCTGGCTTTGTGGGAAAAGATCAGTGGAGCAACATTCTGTTTGTAGCAAAGCACCGTTGTTTTTCTCCAGCATCTGATAACCAGTACATGCCTTGAATGTTACATGAGAATTACTTAATACATGTATAAAGAAAAATCACGTGTATTCTACATGGATTGTATGTGTGTTCACTGTAACTTGTGAAAAGGGCTTCTGTATACAGTGTACGTAAGATTTTTATTTGTGTACTCATCGAGTGCATAGTGTAGATGTGTTGTTGTTGCTGTTGTTATTGAAATAGTTATACTCTGCTTTTCACTCCAGTGGGGACCTGAAGCAGCTTACAACATCCCCCCTTACCAGGGCTTTTTTTTTCTGGGAAAAGAGGTGGTGGAACTCAGTGGGTTGCCCTCGGAGAAAATGGTCACATGGCTAGTGGCCCCGCCCCCTGATCTCCAGACAGGGGAGAGTTTAGATTGCCCTCCGAGGGCAATCTAAACTCCCCTCTGTCTGGAGATCAGGGGGCGGGGCCACCAGCCATGTGACCATTTTCAAGAGGTTCCGGAACTTCGTTCCACTGCATTCCAGCTGAAAAAAAGCCCTGCCCCTTACATTTAATCTTCACAGTAACCACCATGTGAATCAACTGTAACACATACAAGTCTTAAGACAGGGCAGAGCCCAAGCTTACATTTTCTTACCATTTTTAAGATGAAATCAAGACTAGAAAAGGAGGTGGAAGAACTCCAAAGTATTCTAAGCATTTTCACCCATACCCACACCCAGCCCCCAAATCCAAGACGATTGATGCTTCACGGTGGATTGAAAGCTTGCAGTTAGGAGTGGCTGGCAGGCTTGACTGTATAGCCAATGAGATGTGGGAGGGGGAAAAATAGCATTTTCTGTCTCTTCAGACAGCAGACAGCCATTGACAGAAAATTGAGGAGAGGGCAATTTCTCCCTCC
This sequence comes from Eublepharis macularius, assembly GCF_028583425.1. Lineage (NCBI taxonomy): Eukaryota > Metazoa > Chordata > Lepidosauria > Squamata > Eublepharidae > Eublepharis > Eublepharis macularius. The sequence continues at coordinate 161,043,245 of NC_072793.1, read as the reverse complement.
CCTTCCAAATGCAGCCGCCTCAGCTGCATGGCTGTTAGTTCATGAAGGGTTTCTTGGGGTTCCAAAGGACTGCAGGGTGGAGTGGGATGTTGGAAAGATTTGTAATCCTTGTACCCAGCTGCATAAGTCTTCCAAGAACCTGCCAAATGCCCTTCAGAAGCAGCTGCCAAGCACAGCTCTTCAGCACCTAGCATTTGCAGTGCCTTGCTTTCCCTGCCTACCAGTGTAAGATGAAAGTGCGTACCCTTGTTTATGTTGTTTATTTAAACAATTCTTGAACAATGCATGGTGTTCTCCCAGGACAGCAAGTGGAGCCCCTTCACAGTGATTGGGTCTGGGGTCCCAGCCTGAAACTGTCCTGAAGGGTCACTATTGGTTGTGCTGGGATCTGGTAAAGATCCGGGTCTCAGATTATGGAGAAGTACTGGGAACCAATAACCAGGACAGGGCTGGTTGAACCAAGGACCTTATTCAATATAGGACCACATCATATGTTTATGCTGTGGCAATCCTGACTGGAATCCTAAAAATGGTTTATATTACATTTTGATACTCTTTGTATCAAGTGCATGATAATTACAGATGACACATATTGTTCTTTCTATTCAAGCTTCTGGACATCCAGGATGAAAAGGGCTGCGAAGTAGTTCTTTGTCTACACACCTGAGGAAACAAAGAGCCATAAAGAAACTTTTAAAATGGACCAGAAACAATATGCAAAACCAATGTTGCCAGTAAACTTCATTACCTCATCTTCTGGAAAAGATAGACGCCCAGAGCTGGTTGAAGAAAATCAAAACCTTATCCGCCAGAACGTGTCAGCAGTTCAAACCCCACTGACATCAGAAACACAACCAGGAGAACAGGAGGAAAATCAATCAGAAAACCAAGTTATCAGCAATGTAAGACCAAACTCTCCAACAAACTCTGGAGAATCTGATTATTATTCCTGCAATGATTCTGAAAATTCTAGTGAGGAAGACGATTTGCTGATGAAGGAGCACAATGAAATATTTATTGTTCAAGCTCCACCCGCCTCTGAAGTACAACCAGGAGGAGAGCAGGATGCAATCCAAACGGAAGAGGACACCATCGACAATCCAGGATCAGCATTTCCAACAAGCTCAGAAGATTCTCATGATGATTCTGCAGGCCCTTGTGGGGAACAAGATTTGCTAAGTCGCAGGATGGAGCATTTAAAACAGAGAAGTCAAGACTGCTTAGAGGAGGGTAAGGAAAATGTTTGCACAAGGAAAATATACTGAGGCTCATCTATACGTCAGAAAACTGTGGCCGATTCCACACTACCTAAGCTCCCGCTTTTCTTGTGCAATGATTGCTCCATCTGTTATTGCGCATTCTTCGCTTGTTTGTCCACATCACCCTTTGAATAGCGCTTCTCCTGCGCAATCCGTTGATCACATCCCCTTTCAAAAAGACGGGTAAAGGGGCGGGAAAAACCCGAACGGCTCCGCGGGTTTTTTTTTTAAAAAAAAGGACAAATTGACGCTATATCGACGAGTAAGCATCCTGGTTCAATGGTACAACGACACCATTAAGATAATATATTTTAAAAAATCACCCGAGACACTTACGATGAGCGCTCGGAACATCACAGCCTGCATGCTGGTTGAAATCATCCGGGAATGGGTGAGCAGTCACGATCACCTACAGCAGCATCCCACAGCAGAGCTTCATTTTGTCTTTGGAAAATTGAAATCTGTGCCTAACTTGTCGGCACAGTCCGTGTCGGGGCGTAACATGAGCCATGATTTCAGTATCATGTGGATGCCCCCCCCAATATATAAATTGAATTAACATATGAAATTGTTCCTCTGATATTTGAGGTCTGCCTGCTTTTTTAAAATGAGATTAATATGATGAGATGTCGCCATATCGACACGGTACTCTTATTTTTTTAAAAAAGGGGTGGGGACAAAGGCGGAGAATTACTCCTTAATTGGGAGGTGGGTCAAGAGAGGCTTGGAATTCAACGGAGGGCAGTTATTCATCAAAAGATAACCCGCGGCGAAAGTGCAATGGGCTGTGGCGACGCCATGGCGAATTAATGACGGCTTTGGAGACGATGCATGTGAACAGATGAAGGAATGGTGCTGCAGAAGTGAAAAACTGCCGCAAGAACAACGGTAGTGTGGATTCGGCCTGTGTTGTAATCTGGATTCCCCCTGGCATCTCTTAACATCACAGTGATTGAGAACTACTGCACTAAATGCATTTATGAAGTTTTGGTCTTGATACGCAATTCATCCCAGGACTCCGATTTTGGGTATGCCAGTCTGCACAGACAGCTCAAGACGTGCAAGCGAGATTGTTTCTGTGTGGAATGTGAAGCATTCTGCCACAGTTCCATACATACTCTGGACAAACCAGGGATGTAACCATTTACCTTCATGTGCAGAGGAACCCAGCATGGTGGCATACAGTTTAGACTATTGGGCCGGGACTGGGGAGACTCCAGGTCAAATTTTCTCTCTGCCATGAAGCGTTCTGGGTGACTTTTGGCCATTCCTGTCCAAAGGTGTTGGCGGGTGAGGTTTAAAAAGGGATAAGTAAGGTAGCAGAGTTTGATATTTGCGCATTGGAAATAAGTAGACTGACTTCTGTGGTTTTAGCTCTATAAAAATACTTTACTACATAAACAAGGAAAAAGGGTACAAATAAGGAATATCTAACTAACTACATCTTGATGGCTAGATTAGGATCTTAGAGAGAGAAACTTAGAGACTAAGACTGAGCAAAGACTTAGACTAACTGACAAGTAAACAAAGAGCAATAAAGTATATGTTGCTAGGTAATTGCCACCCAATAAACTGGCTCATCCAATAGACAATCCTAGATTTCTTCATTAAGACTAAAGACTCCCCTTTCTATGGCGGGAACTTTTTCTTCTGGAGGCCTAAGTGGCCCTATGCTAAGTAGCTATCTGACTAAACAGAATAACAATTTAACTCTTTCATGACTGAATGTAGGACACTTGCAAAAATCTCAGCAAAAGCTGATCCATAACCAATGGGCGATAGGGGCAGTTGCTCTGAGCTCCACTCTAGGGAGGCCCCAACAAACCACAGCCCCATCCCTGATAAAGGAGTACAGCCAGCTTGGCAGCAGTAGCAGCTCACCCCTGCCAGCTTCTGATGGCGGCAGGGGCTTCCACCGCCTCACACAGGTAGGGTTGCCAGATAGTCTCCCCTCCCCCACAAAACAGATGGGCCCCTGGCATTCACCCAGCTTTGTCCCTGATACATACGCTGTGGACTCCAGTGTGATGACATCACTTCTGCTGCGACTGACTTTCTGGCTGGTCGTTTCCCCCAGCGTTCAGAAGGCCAGGTGAGTGGGCTGGAAGTAGGGAGGAGGAGGAGGAGGAGGTGGCGAAGGAGGCCGGGCGAGCTTGCCAGCCACTACCCCAGGAGTACTTAAAGCACAGGGGAGGGAGAGAGGTGGAAACAGCACAGGGAGGCCTGCTGGCGCTGCTGCCAGTTCCTGCAGGCCAGTGGCCAACTGCTCCTCCTCTGCGGGCAAAAATAGCAGACATGTATACGTCCACTATTTCAACCACATTTTCCTCAGACAGTCCAGTAAAAAACTGGACTATCCTGGGGAAAACAAGACACTGGGCAACCCTACATAGAGGCCAAGGGCTGCTCCTTGCTTGGACCTTAGTGGTGGGAGTAGTGCGGCACGAGGTAGCTGTGATTCTGGATTTTTGCTGAGGAGCCCAGAATCACTAAGGCCACCTCTGTTCCTGTCTCTTAGCCATATGGGCCACAGTAGGGAGATTATACAAGCAGTCCTTAGAGGAAAGGTGGGCACAGAAAGGTGATCCTAGCAAGTGATGTGACTGATCAAATAACTATCACTACCGTTCACTTCAGGTCACATTGTAACTTTAGTAAATTAGGTCTTTGAACAAGTACTCATCTGGGAACTAACAACAACAACAACAACAACAACAACAACAACAACAACAATAACAATAACAGCAGCACTTAAATACTGTTCTTCTAGACAGATTAGTGCCCCATAGTGTTATTATTATCCCCACAATACAGATGGGGAGCTGGAGCTGAGAGGAATGGCTTACCCAAGGCCACCTACAAAACTCATGGGAGTAGTGGGATTTGAACTAGTAGAGTGCTGATTTGCAGCCGAACCACTTAGCCACTGTGCTACAGCAGCTCAGTATGTACCTTCATCATATGCCCGTCCCTGGAAGAACTCAATATTAGGGAATATGCCCTGCATACAGAACTCCAGTCCCTGGCACCCTCAGTTAAAAGATCTCATTTACTCTGCCTGGTAAAGGAAGGCCCTTGTCTCGCTATTGGAGAGGTGCTGGCAACCAGTAGCCAGTTTTGCACAGGCAATGCCCTATGTTCACACAGTCAGTAAAAAGCTGTGGTGCAAACTGGATCCTAAAAACACGTTCTATTTCATTTCAGATTCACTGACCGCTGGACAAAATGAAACATCTGCTCTTCAAATTCCATTGACCTCAGAAATACAACCAGGAGAGCAGGATGCAAACCAGTCAGAAGAGCACACCGTCCACAATCCAAGATCAACTTCTCCGTCAGGCTCAGAAGATTCCAGTGATGATTATGAAGAACTTTGTGAGGAACAAGATTTACTGACTCGCAGGATGGAGCATTTACGACAGAGAGACCAAGAAGGTGAAGAGGACAGCACGGCCTTTGATTCCGGGGAAAAGGAGAATATGAAAGTCCCTGTTTGGGAGAGCATTTGGAGTAGCATCTCTTCAGTTCTATCACTCTTTGGGAAACGGGTTAAGAGCATTTGGAGCCATTTCTGTTCATTCTGGTCATCTTTTTCACGACTGGTTCAGAGGTCCGGAAAGCATTGTTCTTGGCCGATTCCACACCACCTTAGATCTCGCGTCATTTTTCCGCCTCTGCCGCGCCATTCCCTGCTCAGTTCACACGCGTAGTCTTTGAAGTCGCCATCAAATCGTCATAGCGTCGCCCCAGCCTATTGCGCTTTTGTTACGGTTTTTTTATTTAGAGCACCCACCTCCCCCACCCGTCGATTTCAAATCCTCTCCTTACCCGCCCCCAAATTCCAAGATCAACTTTCCGCCCGTCCTTGTCCAACCCCCTTTTTTTAAAAAAAGGATAATGGTGACGATAGGTTGAAATCTCATTATATTGCTTTATGTGTCAGGTACTGTCTAGAACTGTGATAGCAAAGTACTGACTTCGATCCTCAAACCATGAATATTAATCAGGTAACGGGTCAGCGAGATCAATTCTCTGGTGATGGACAGCACGGAATGTGCCGCCGATCTTTTAGCTGCTCCCAACTTAGCAAGGAAATGATGCAGCTCAGCTTTGGCATCCTGCAGTAGGGAATCGGTTCCGAACCCCCTGTCGCATGGATATTTGACGCTTAACCCTGGCCGTGGTTTATCCTGCGGTTATTGGGAAAATCTGCCTCTATAGCCTCGGCTCATACTTATAGTGTCGTTATAACATCGAAACACCAGGACAAAGCAACATGGATCCATTCCATGCTGTCCATAAGCGCATGCGTCCAGACATTTTGGAACCGTTATTTCCCGCGGAAAGTAAGGCATCTTCTCCCATGATCCAACGCATGTGTGGCAAATCCATTCAAAGGCATTCACCAGCAGAGCACACCTTTTCAGACAGTTCTGTTCCACCAAGCCAGACCACCGGAGCTCCACACAGGTATTTATCGACAGAACAACATGTGCGAAAACAGACCTCCCCCTTCCCGTGGTGTTGCCTGGAGAGAAAGGGAAATATTGGATCTCCTCTCATTCTGGGGGGAGGAAAAAATTCAGGAGGCGCTGAAGAGTTCCTACCGGAATATAGATTACTTTGAGCACATTGCATCCCAGATGGCCTCTTGGGGACATAAGTGATCAGCCATGGAGTGCAGGTCAAAGACTAAAACAATGAGACTTGACTACAAGAAAGTGGTGGCTCACAATTCAACTTCTGGAAATGCTCCCATCACCTGCCCGTTTTTCCGAGAGCTTGACAGCATTCTCTGGGGGGATGCAAGCGTGAAACCTAAAAGAGTGGCCAGAAGCCTTGACGTTGTGTCAGTGCGGCGGAACCCTGAAGAGCCATTACCAGTATCCTTTGGTTCGGAGGAACTATTTTCACATGACCTTCTCACCATTGACCACTGTCAACTTAGAAGCTCCTCTCCCTTTCCAGAAGGTATGTGCCATCAGCTTTGAATGTAGAGGTTTACAATACAATGGAAAATAGCAATGTTCATTAACTTATTTCAAAATTTGACAATTGCCATAGGTGAGAGCACTGGTGTTCCTGTTGGCGAGCCGGAAAATGATATGGATGCCACTGTGGAGGGCCTCGGTGACAAGGGTGAGTTTGCTGTTCACAAAAGCAAAAAATAAACTTTGCTGGCATTTATGCCTGTAATTATGACAATGTCAAATGGGATGCTGGCATTCTTAATTTTCCACCATTGGTAAGACCACAATTGTCCAGATTGTGTGGGACAAGGGAGACCCTCCTTATTCATTAATATGGGTTGCGCGGCTGCATGCAAATAACTATATGTGTGTTTTATGACATTGGTCCTTGTGCTTTTGATTTCCCCTTTTTTCTAAGAAAAAATTTCTAGATTGTTGATCTATGAATAGCTGTGAATTGGTGACGTCCATAAAACATCTTTGATCACCGCTTCCCACTTTACATACTGTCATTGCTGTTAAATTGTGAATGTTTCTGCATTGTTATTCCCTGTCTCACCAGAGGATGATGAACCATGTCCAGATGCTCAGGAGGAACCGCTAGTCGAAAGTAGCTCAAGCACATCGGGACTTGGAAGCGGAAGAGGTATCCCTTCTCTTTTGTTTTTAGCAAAAAAAGGGGGTTTTTATCCCTGACTACTTCATTCTCAAAGAGGATGGTTTTGTAAAGGTGGACTTAAAAATATCCTAGTTTGACCTGACCTGTGGAATCATGGTTTCCTCATAGGACAAGATCAAGTATCATGCACCAGGGGTGGGAACCGCTTGTTCCCTTATTTTAAAAAATATGATGTGTGTGACATTGATTGTGCATCAAGGTGTGGGGTGGGGGTGACTGCAGTGATGATGGACATCGTTCTCCAAATATGATTCATGTCATCTCCTTTACTGCTCCTTGGACATAAGATTTACAGACGGCATCCAAACTCACAACCATATTAGCTTAAGTTTTCACAGTAAGGGAAAAGGATAAACAAAACAGTACAGCCTGACAATGCATGAGATTTCAAGTGTGATGTTGTTTCAGCCAGAGTATGTCTCCATTCTATTGTTGATCTTTTTTAGACAAATCACATTTTCATGTTTCTTTCACTTTTGAAAAAAATGGGGGTGGGGGGATCACTGAAAATTTGGCTGGCAACAGTGCTTCCTAACATGTTCAAAACATTGTCTGTTCCACGGGGATGACCATAAACTGACAATATTTTTGAATCTCTGATGTGGTAAATCTCTTGTGTGTTGACAGATTTGAACAATGATTCTGTGAACCCTGCCA